>NC_140130.1:4017494-4651595 GCF_964035555.1 Netta rufina | reverse complement strand
ACGGGGTACGAGTTGCACCTCGCGGGGCCGGCCTCGCTTCTGCTGTGCTGTGCTGTGCTGTGCTGTGCTGTGCTGTGCGGCGCTCTCCCCGGGCGGGACGCTGCCGGCTCTGACGCCATCGGCAGGCGCCGCAGCGCGGCCCGGCGGCCGGAGCCCGGCGCGGCGGCGGCCGCGGGGAGGGTGCGGGCGGCCCCGGCTCCTCCCCTGCACCGCAGCGGCGGCTGCTCCGCTCCGCTCCGCTCCGAGCCCAGCCGAGCCGAGCCGAGCCGCCGCCGGCCGTGCCCGCGCTGCCCCATGGCCTCCCCGGCGGCGGCGGGGCCCGGCGCTGCGCTGCCGGCCGGTGCGGGTGCGGCGCGGCGTGACTTCTACTGGCTGCGCTCCTTCATCGCCGGAGGTGGGTCCCGTCGCTCCGTCCGAGGGGTGCGAGGGGATGGGAGGGGAGAGGAGAGGAGCCCTCCTTCGAGGGTGAAGGCTTCGCCCAGCGCTGCGGCTTCAGCGGGTGGCGGCCCTTGCCTGCAGCACGCAGTGAGCTTAGGCAGTGAGGCTGCTGGGGTTTTGTGGCTTGCTTCTAGAGGATGTCCTCTAATTGGGGCCTTCTCGACTTCCTATGTAAGCTTCCTCTCTCCCACTCCGTTTGAAAATGCACTAGGAAATCCCTTATTTAACTGCTGACTTGAAGAACTTTGGCATCCCATGGCTTTTGTTCTCCTCTTGGAAAGGTGTCGCAGGATGTTGTGCCAAAACAACCACTGCACCACTGGATCGAGTAAAGATCTTGCTGCAAGCTCATAACCACCATTACAAACATCTCGGTAAGATGGCTGCTGCGTGTCTAATTCTGTTGTGAAATGCAACGTCTGTCATTTAGGTTTGTTGAGTTATTCAGTGATGAAATGGTGATAAAGGTGCTAATCAGACAGAAGGTCATTTCCGTTTGGCAGTCGCTGTGCTGTATATTGCAAGCACTTAAAAACGAAAGCAACCAACCAAACCACCCTTAAACAAGAGATGTTGAGCCTGTACAATTAAGTTGCAGCACTGGTTGACAAGTTAGAGATTGAGATGTCAGAATAATCCTCCATAAGGCGGAAGAGCTGGGGCTTGATCCTCTTCTTACTGAAGTCAGCAGGAGATTGGTAATCACAGGTTCAAAGCTTGGGATCATTTATGTAAGACCTGTCTGCTGGTAACTGTTACTGTGTTTACTGCCAGTACCTGCCTGCAGGGCTTGTGGGAGTGGGCACTTTTCAGAGCTTGGTGGTCTTCGCAGAGGGGCTGGTGATACCATCATGGTGACCGCTGAGTCCTGCCAGGCTCGTGCACTTACTCTCCCTGACAGCAGTGTGATTGATGCAAATTGAAAATAAAAGTGGGCTGGTGCTTTGCAAAAGGTGCTGGCGATCTGCGTTCGGCATCTGTGTTACATCATGGTGAGAGAGTCCTCTCAGAATTGTCAGCATGTTCAGAACCGTTCGCTGTGGGGCTGTAACAGTGCCCTCTTGTGCATAATGTTAGACATATTTTGTCATTTGGTCTTGAAATACACGTCCTAACTTATGTCCAGAAATTCGGGTGTGTGTCCAGAAAAAAATAATCGAGTTAGTTAACATTACATGAAATGAAACTTCAAAACTTGTAACTTAAAGAATAATGATCATGTTTTCAAGGCTTGAAAAATAAATCTTGCAACAAAATTCAACAGATAAATATTAACTTTGATGTATGAAAAAGGGAAACACGAGGCATGTGGCAGCTTGGTAATGCAATCACATAAGTACGCATTCAAATCTTCACTTTCACAACGGAAGGCTGAAATAATTGGTTTGACTAATATTTTAAATTATTACTTTGTACTGTGCCATAGTTGGCACTAGATAAGGCAGAATTAAGACTAGACATAGTTAAGTTTTGTATTCTTCCCCACTTAGAGTTAAATATGATTCTGATTGTTAGAAATGTGCCTAACTTGAACGCGTGTCCTTGTTACGTGTAGGCAAAAAAGATAATTATATGGATTGAATACCTGTATATCCAGCGGGTGGGTTCATCGCAGTCCTCACTAAATGTTTTTACTGTCCCTGCTCTGTGGAGTTCATGACAGCTGGATCTCAGAGCGTGTATTGAAAGAAATAAAAAACAGTAACTCAGCATTGCAGGGTAGAGAGAAATTCTAGTCATGGTGTAAATATTTTCTCAGAGGCACGTAGTAGGTGCAACCTCTTAAAAACAGATACACTATTGTATTAATAGAACCCCAGAAGCTAATTAACATTTGTTTAAATTTTAAATGGAAATTTATCATTTTTTTTTCTGCCTTCAAGTAAGGTAGAGGTGGAAGCTTTTCTCAGGTTCACCTCTTCTTAAGTAGTTGCATGTGGAAATTGTTCAACTGTTATGGTTTATTCCTTTATTTAAAAGAAAAAAAAATCAACTTGATAGCAGTTGTTTATAACTAATAATATACTTCTCCTAAAGCTGTTGGTTTTGCCCTAACTTTATGGGATCTTGCATTATTTACCACCCATCAAAAGGGAGTAGGATTGCTTCTTCTTTGAGACAGGAAGTGTAAAATGTTGAAGTAATGGGAGTCTTAAACTTGTTTACTTCATTTCCTCAGTAATGGCATTTAATCTCTAATTTAGCATGTGACAACAATAGGTTGTTTGCCCATTATTTTAGATTTGTTGTAAGGTTTTTTGTTGTTATTGTTAATTGCCTTTTGAATTGACTGAAATGCAACTCAACAGGTTTATTTCCTTCAGTTGCTACTCTTAGCTTTTGTGGGTAGCTATTGTCATTTGCAGTAGGACTGGTGGCAGTCCAGGCAAGCATGAGGCTTGAAATATGTGAATGCAGAAGGAGATTCACTGAATATAGGAGGTGAGAAAGTTGGTAAAAACTTAACCTTAAACCTCTTCCTTCTGGCAATATTTTGGCATTAAAAGTGGGTTTTCCACTCTCCATAGTTAAAGGAGCAACATGGTTGGACTTTACTTCTATGCATACTGTCCTATTGTACTTGATTGTATTTTTTTTTTTTTTCCCCAGTGTAATTGTTAAATACCTCTTTTTGCATTGTGGCAGGAGTGTTTTCTACGTTGTGTGCTGTCCCCAAAAAGGAAGGTTACCTCGGGTTGTATAAAGGAAACGGGGCAATGATGATTAGAATCTTTCCATATGGAGCAATTCAATTTATGGCATTTGACCAATATAAAAAGGTAGTTGAATTTATTTTTCTCTTCTTTTATTGTTTTTTCTTTTTATCTGCAATGAATACATATTTTTAAGTGATCAAAACTAACACTGAAACTTTTGTTTCTTACTGGTTAATCTGCACATCTTTCATAAGGTTGCTTAATTTTACCCAAATCTACCCATTAAAAATTTCAGAGCAACAGTGAAACTGTTTGCAGTGCTGCTTAAGGAAAAATTCCAAACAATTCTTGTTGCTTTGTATTGTTGATTGTGTGTGTTTTTACATGCACACACATATATATATATATAAAGGTCATTAAAGTCTTCTGCTAGTTATTTTGCTAAAAATATACCTTTGTGAAGAAAGTAGGAACAAAATACAAAATATAACCTTTTTATTCTTTATTATACTGCATTGGAGTTCTTAGTACCCGATGGATGGAATAACTTTAACTTGAAAATCTGTCTGGCTATATTACTCTTATGTTTGACCTGAGAAATGACTGTCAGTGTCAGGCTGTAGATAAAAATGACCTGGAAGAGAAGGTGCATATTTCAGGGGGCCTGTGTGATTTGTGTATTCCTTTCGACTCTCATGCATTTAGTCTTTCATAATAAATCTCCACAGCATGTTTTAGAAATCAGATGTTAGCAGGACTATGTTTTTAAGCTTATACATGGTGAAAAATACAATTTTACTGTTAGCAATGAGGAATTTCATAGTTGAAAGGTCAGATTTAGTAGCCAGTGAAGTAAATTGCAGGATTTTCACTGAAGACAGCAAGATTCAGATTGTGACTTCCCTCCCAGAAGAGGAAGTTTCAGAAGGCTCTCACAAAGAACTAACTGTAATGAGCTTCATATGTTCTTTTTTTGTGGTGTAATTGTAAATGCTGTTGATCAAAACGCTATGCTTGTTTTATATTGTGTTGAACAAAAGAGCACATGCCGTGCTTTATAATGAAATGATTTGTGAATCCACACATTTCAAGAAACCATTTAACGTCATAGCAGTTTCTTTTATCTATTATTTGACGACAAACATTCAAGATAGTTTGGAGCAGTGTGTAAGAGGGGGAAAAAATTCCATAGAAGGACCTCCACAGGAATAATAGAGGTCTTTAAAAGACGTTTAGATGTTGAACTTAGTGATATGGTTTAGTGGAGGACTTGTTAGTGTTAGGTCAGAGGTTGGACTCGATGATCTTCAGGTCTCTTCCAACCTAGACAACTCTGTGATTCTGTGAATATATGAAATAATCCCATGAATGATTCTTCGTAGGAAAAACTGCTTCTTAAAACTGCTCAGTTCTGTGACATAAGTCTGAAAATTGTTTTCTAACTTCCTTGAAGGACTTAATGTAATTTAGGAAGTTCTCGTTCAAATGTGTAACTTTCCAATTTTGCTCACTGTCCTTTGTACTCTGTCATGCGAAAGAGGTAGTATTCAGTTTGCCTTGTTTGAACTGGATTAAAGATAACTAAATAAACAACCTAGTGTCCAGAGTAAATAGTACAAATAAGTTCAACTAATCATTCTGCCTTGTTAGAAGTATTTTAATACTTTGGTGTTTTTAATAAGAAATTGGTACCAACATAAAATTTCAAAAAACTCCTTTAACAGTAATTAGTGGTCTGGTTTGAATTTGTAAGGTTGTAAACTTCTTATAAACAGCTACAGGGTTTGCATTAATGTGCCAGTAAATGGTGTGATGTATTTCCTTGTATTTTCTATATACAACTATTGTAAATGTTCCTTATTTTGTAGGTAATAAAGAAGCACCTTGGGATTTCAGGGCATGTGCATCGGTTAATGGCTGGATCCATGGCAGGTATGGTTTTGTACTTGGGTTTCAGCCATCCTTTTTGCTGAAAAGCTAGTATTTGATTAGAGGATGATTTAGTGTGTTCTCAGGTCAAACTCCTGCAAATTTGTATTAAGCAAAAATACGTGTAAATGGTTATGGTAACAAATAGTTGCCTAGTTGAAAACTGTTTGACTAGGAGTATTCTTTAAAATATATTTGTTCCAACACTGAATTCTGTGCTAGGCTGTAAAGCACAGGTTTTATGGTTTTCCTTACAGCTTCTGAATAATGAAAAATGCAATCTCATCAGGATGAAGAGTAAAGATGCAGGTTTTTGTAGAATTGGCTCATCAGCCTATCTGCCATTGCTACTAGGTTGAAAATAAGCCTGGAGAAATAGAGGGAAATGCAGCTGCTTAAATGGGTGGATTCTTTGGATTTCCCAGAAATGTTTAGATGTTCAACATGCAGTGTAGGATTGTCATAATACCCCTTACAGCATATATGTGAACATTAAAAATAATTAGCTATCAATTAGTGCAATAACAGTAGG
This sequence comes from Netta rufina, assembly GCF_964035555.1. Classification (NCBI taxonomy): domain Eukaryota; kingdom Metazoa; phylum Chordata; class Aves; order Anseriformes; family Anatidae; genus Netta; species Netta rufina. Next base: position 4,646,039 of record NC_140130.1, on the reverse strand, counting down.
AAAAATAACCACTTATAATTGCCAGTACATTATATGGTTATACTAGTCCTTTTTTCTTTTGCTGGTCATTCAGCCAAAGGTAGCTAAGAAAAAAACAGGGGAAGGTAAGTAATAGATTTTTAATCGAGGTGTTTTTTCATGTGTGTTTTTACATTGTAAAAGAGGCTTAATACAGTCTATTGACAGTCCTTAACTAGTTGCAATGTATTCATATGTAGTTTCTATTTTTTTTTTTTAAAAAGGATGAGTTATGCTAACTCCAGTTAAACTAGGAAGACTATATGAAAGTATTTTGGTTTTGCATGCCATCTGAGAAAAGGGAAAGATACGTTCCAGAACTTGTCTGGCTTTTTGTGTAAAAGAAGTGGAAAAAATACATACATATATATAGATATATATATATATATTTTCTGGCTTTAACTGCATTAAAAATATTTTTCCCCCAAGTTCTTTATTTGTTATTTTTTCAGGAGTCTTGTGAGAGACCAGGGACCTGATTTTTGAGACACTGTAAAAAACTTTGAATAATCGGTTAACTGTCAGTGTTGGACATGCTGAAATTCCTTGTGTAGATAAATTAATAGCATCTGACATAGTTTTAAGCACCCTTGGGGTTAAATGTTTTGTGTAGTTAGAGTAACAGAAATATGATGAATACATGTATACAGAGGATATATCTGGAAACCCTGATCAAATGAAATGCTTGGCGTGGTGCATTTAAGTACAATATCCTCAATAGTCTGGTATTGAGAACCCCAAAACTGAGTAGATGAGCTGGACTTAGGTGTGCAGTGAAATGAATATAACACACAAGTATGGTAGTAGTGTGACATTTGGGGAGTTCTAATATTTGTTTATTAGGTTGCATTAATATTAGATAAGAGGGGAGGGTTTGTATTGAGCGTGCCAAAAAGATACGTGGAGGAAGGAGGCACAAAGTCTGGAGTGTTAGAAGTTCTCTAGAATTGCAAACAAAAAGAGAGAAGACTCTTAAAAGCAACTGGCAACATTTCTGGCTTTAACTCCCATGGCTTAGTCTCTTCCTGGCACCAGCAAAGGGATATAATCCTCTTTTTTTCAACGTTTAAATGACTGAAAGAGACAGTGAGCTGCACACACCTCAATGTCGATGGAGAGGGGTCTTCACAGTTTCCTAGAATATAGTGTTATGCAGTTGAAAATGGCTAGCCCTTGGTTCCTATTCCTTTTTGCCCCTTCTGTGCCATCAGACCACACAGCTGTCTGCATTCACTTTAGTGTGTGGTACAGATACTTAAATCTTGCTTATGTCCGTGTTTCCAACATTACTAACAGTCAACAGACCTGAAATCAGCTTCAAAACGGTGGGAAACTTTTGAGTAGCTTTTGTAATTGATAAACGGGATCAAAGGCATATCCACAGGGAAAAGCAAGGCAATGAGGATGGGAGCAGTGGAGTGAGAGAAAAGAAAAACCTATTGTAATGCATGTATTTAAGGAGGTTGAGTTAAAGTTACTGTGGAAACTTCAACTCTGAATTTCCTGGGCCTTGTGTGATTCAAATTTCAGCTGTAACACCTCATTAACAGATAAATGGCTTATAACTTTTTTTTTTTTTTTTAGAAAAGACAGAACTGGGGAGAGGATTGAGAAATCATAGATGTTAGTGGGGTTTAGGAAACAAAATAACACCTGTATTACAGAAAGACTTTGCAAATCTAAATATTTTTCATTTTTCTTACTGACAAATCTGACTTGAAACAGAAATGCATATTTCTTCCCGTGCCCTTGATTAACTCAAAAAAAAAAAAAAAAAAAAAAAGGTGCTGAAATAGACTGGATGTTAACAGAATAAACTTAAGTTCTGTGAAACTAACAGAGAAAGAAAGCATGGTGGTGATTTGTTTGTTTTTACTAAAAGTGGTTGGAAAACAGTGTGGGGTAGGAGGCTACTGCTATCTCAATTTTAAATAGCATCTAACTAACAGTTATCTAATTGAGTCAACATTTAAAAAGAATAAATGCTGTTTACTTCTTCAGGTGCCATTTAGAAAGAAATACAATTATGTATTAAAGGCCTAGACATACTAAGACTTGTAAATTATCCAGTTCTTTAACCAGTCTGATGCATATTCTTTGTCATCAGCCATGTCTCTAATTGTATAGTTCCCAAAGCTTTTTTTTTTTTTTTTTTCCAGAAGACGCCTCCTTGATAAATTAATCTACTTTATGCTAGTGAAGGAGTATATTTCCTTGCAGGCAGTGACTTGTGTGTATTGTCTTCCAGAATGTATCTCTGAATAACCTGGCAGCACTAATTTAGTCTACGTAGTTTTTGATGTAGTACAAATTGCATGATGTAGAAATCAGATAAAATACGTACATCAGGTATGTTTGCAGTACCTGTTCTTTGTAAACGTATTTCACTTTTTTCTTGCTTTAGATAAGTTTAGTTTTGATTTTCAGAGAAAGAAAATGACTAAGAATGGAGGAATAGTAGGGAAATCGGGAGATAGTTCAATACCTATTCAGCTAAACTCATTGTCAACTTCGAAAGCTTGGGCAGCCTAATTCTTGTGCTTTGTTTACGCTGAGTCCCAGTAAAAGTCTGTGTAACCCAGTATCTTGTCCCCAAGAGCAGTCAGAGGTGCTTGAAGAAAAATTAATAAGTGAGAAATGATCTTTCCCTGACAATTCCTTGACTTCAGCGGGGTAGGTACTTTTGAGTCAGCATTTGCATTGAAAGAGTTGCTGTATTTGAAGAAGTGGTACCTTACAGGAGGGAGGAACTACATCTGTCTTATTACAATTATTTCAGATAAGATGCTGGGATTTGCCATAGGTATCTCTGAACTGGGGAGAGACTTCCAGTTCTGTCCTCTTAAACCAACCATAGCGGAGATTTCTGTCTCGTCTTTTTCAACTAACTTAACTTCCTCAAGTAGGGGAATCAGCCTTAAGGTGTTGTGGTCCATCTTCTAATAACTCACAGCATTTAGGGAGTAGAGATGAGATTAATATTCTTGTTGATTTCTCCAAAATGGCTTTCAGTGTCCCAAAGCTGGCCACCATTACTCCCAGAAAAGATAGTGTCTCTTCTGACAGAGAAAATCTTGATCCTTCTCCAATATACATTTTGCTCATATTAACAGTAAGCAGTAACAAGCGTCTCCAAGTTCCTTCAGGAAAGCACATTTTGTGGTTTTATCATCCATTAATGTTGGACATCTTTTTTTTTTTTTTTTTTTTTTTTTTTCTTTTCTGTTTCCAGAATTCATGGCTAGAGGATTTTAAGATAAAGTCAAAAATGGGTCCTATTTAAAACCATATTACATAGTTTCTTTCAGTCCCCTCTGATTTTTTTTTTTTTTCTTGAATTGTGCTGGTTTTGGACTTGTCGACTACTTACTTCATTCATCAAACTTTGGGTTGGTCTGTTTGCTAGTCTTGGTACAGAGGATAGTCCTGGGTACTTAGTACATGAGTGGAATGAGAATGGGGATAAGTTTGTCCATGTTCTGTATTCTGATAACTTTCCTGTGAACTCTAAAGCTCCGTAAAAGTTTTGCTCTTTTTCCGCCCCCTTTTTTGAAACTGCTTGAATTCATCCATTTTACAATGTTTCTGGACATCTTGGGCAATCCATTAAGAAAAGGCTGCAGTCTGAGGAATTGCATTTAATAATGTAGGTCAGTGGAAACAGTTCTAAAATTGCTTTGGTGTTATAGAGCTTCCAACTTTTGAACCCTAGGGGTGAGACTGCATCAAAAATCAATGACAGATGTCTGCTTTTTGTTCAGAGGAATAGTCCAGAATGTCTGAAAGAGGTGTTTTTCTCTTCTAAAACAAAAGCTCCAGGAAGACACAAACTTTGCTCTCAGTTGACAGCTGACCAGTGTTAGCTTTTTGGGTAGCCTTCTCATGCTGTTATTTTTTTTTTGTCCATTCCCATCTAACATGGATATTTTATGTCAAATAATTCAGTTAACTGAAGTTGATTTTTGTCTCTGCGGACATAAGTTATGGAGATCTTTGCTGGAACTGTTTGGATTTGCTTGTTTCACTTTTGTCTCTTCCCTCTTGTGGCTTTCTCTTCCTCTTATGGAAGAGGGAGAAAATGATGCACCTACAAAAGAGATATCAGTAACAGAGTACTAAAACTTAGGAGGAACTGGCGATTTCCTGCCAGTGTTCCAAAGTGTGCCCGTTTTCTGTAGGATCAATTTTAAGGCTGATCTTTAGATAAAGAAAAGCGGTTGCTAGGAAGCAGAATAGGCTTTTGCTTTCTTCTTTTCCCAGTATATATTTTTTCTCAAGAGCCAGTGGTACAACCCCAGAAAATAATCTGGTGAGTAAGCAGGTTTTAGCAAGCAGTTTTAACCATCCCCTCCAAATAATTTGAAGAAACTGAGTGGTTTACCTCAAAGACTCATGGTAGAAAGGAATTTATTATTCAGGTAACTGTTATAGAAGTTATTCTTTGTACAGAAGGTCTGTTTCCAAAATGACAAGTTGGTCAGTTATCTACACAGTTTTGAGGTAGGATTCATCCAGTTAGGAGCTAAGATTTTTTTCTTTGTAACATCTTTTTAAGTATAGGAATAGCTTTTTTGGTCAAAGTTTTAAAACCGAAGTGCTGGTATAACAGGAACTATAAAAATGCAGTAATGCAGCACAGTTCAGTGCTCTTCATTAGTAGGCTCCTGACTTCATTTTAAATGTCATTAGAATATGTTCAGTATTTTCAGATGCAGTAGGTAAATGCATGTATCTACATGCAGTAATCACACTTGAATTCTGGCAACTTTTCAGTAATAAAACATGTAAATGGTGCTATTTATTAGGTAACATAGGATTGGATTTTGTGGTTGCAGTCCAGTAAAGGCCAAGGCACTTGATTAAGTTGATGCTTATGAGCCACGGTGAAGATCGCTTATGTGAATACAGTTAGGCCTGTAAATCTTTGGAGAATCAAGGTGGATGTGTGCAGCTTCAGTGAACATTGAGTATAAATATAAATTCCTTTTGTGTTGCTGAGGTTGCTATTTGCTGATTAGAAGTGATTTTTAAGTGCTTCTTTAACAAAATAATTTGTATATGCTATTATATTCACTGCTACAAACAAATTATAATTTTCAAAATAATCCTAGATCCAGATAAGGTGTAGGTGAGTTTTGTTTGCTTGTTTTGTTTTTGTTTTTAATAAAGGTATTACAGCAGTGATTTGTACTTACCCTCTTGATATGGTTAGAGTTCGTCTGGCATTCCAAGTAAAAGGGGAACACAAGTACATGGGAATTATCCATGCATTCAAGATGATTTACACAAAGGTATTTTTTCTTTTAATCTTCAGTCCTGTCAAAGCAAAATATGCTCCTTAAATAATGTTGCACTGCATTGAAGTAGTGAACTGGTGGAAAATAACATGAGTTCATTGTGTGCACCTTGAACTTCTTAATGTAAAAAAATTATCTGGATGCTTCCTTCTACTTTGGCTGCTAAGATGTAGCTAAGGCTTGTGTAAGTGGGAGGTAAAAACAAACAGGGAGAGAAGTTGGTTTTCAAGAACATATAGTAACAATTCCAAAAATCTGGGGAGGGATATGTATAATGCAGAAATGTCTCCTAGGTTATGATGTTGGATATAGATACTTATTCATTTTGCCTTCTTTATTTATGGAGCCAGCAGTTGTCCCCTCAATTCTTCAGGCACAAGAAACAGCACTTGCTGTTAGCTCCTTGTTGCTAGTCAGATTGCTGTTGTGCGAATCTGTATGAACAGATGTGTAGCTTAAGACATTTATTGTATTTCTTGCCACAAACGTCCATGTATTTTTCTTTCAAAGGAAGGTGGTTTTAGTGGGTTCTACAGAGGGCTGATGCCAACTGTTGTAGGAATGGCTCCGTACGCTGGTAAGTTAAAAACAGAACACAGCAATCCTTCAGCATTTTTGTGTGCTGCTAAATTTGCTTGATATGCTCACACAGCTACTTAATCAGCTTCTGTTAAAATCAAGGATTTTGTGTTTTACTGAATGGAGAGGGGAGGCCACTGGAAGCATTTGTCGTTCTTTACCTAAATTGATCAATGTGTGTTAAAGCATCCTCAGCAGGCAAAGCCTGGCTTTCTGGAGACTTGAAGTTGAGAGGGAAAGATGCAAAGTAGTTGTTCTCTTTCTCTTCTGCTTCCCAGTCTTGTCATAAGAAAGCGTGTAGGTTCTCTCTCAGACAGGTAAATCCACGAGAGGGCAGAGGTGGAGGCTTAGACGCTCTCTGTTGGCTCCATCTCCTGGTGACTTCTGTAAAAATGCTTGGCCAAGCTAAGTAGGTGGCATGAGATGGAGGAACAGCAGAACTATCTACCTAAACTACACTCACCTCTAGATGAGAAGTGTTTTCCAGTTAAATACATCTTAGGGGGTTACTCTTAGCAGCAATTCAGTAATTTAAAATCTGTGGTCTAGCTTATTTAAAGCATTCTTTTAACATTAATTATAAACGTTAATTTGGACAAACTTAAAGTATTATTTGTCAATTCTATTTCTTTCTGCTTAAGAAAACTTCTGATAGGATTGGAAAATAGTTTAATTTTGTAATTGCAGCCTTTTGTTTAAGATGATGATACATACATCAAATACTTTGCTCTTTTGTGAAAGTACATAAAATTAAATTTCCTTTTAGGTTTTTCATTTTTTACCTTTGGTACCTTAAAGAGCATTGGACTTGCTCAAGCACCTAACTTGCTTGGACGGCCTTCCTTAGATAATCCCGATGTCTTAGTTTTGAAAACACATGTAAATCTGCTGTGTGGTGGCATAGCTGGAGCAATAGCTCAGACGATATCGTAAGTTTGGGTATTGTTTTTTTGCTATATAGCTGTTTGTACTAGAAAAAGTGTTTTATATGAGAATGACTTTTTCACGAGTCTAGTTGTTAGTAAGGGTTTTTAATCAGACACGCTGCAATTATATTGCTTCACTTAGTAAACATCTATTTAATTCTCAGGGGGGTTAAAGATAAATGCATTGAGTCAATTAAATTCAGATAAAACTAAAATCAGCTGGAATCTTGTGCAGTAAACTAAAATCTGGAGTGGGAACATCATTTGCAGAATTTTATTATTCCAATTTACTTCTAAAATGATGTAACCTGCAAATCTATAGAATCTACAATAACTTAGACTTTTCTTTTGTTGTTTGGCATTACCTTATTATTACTTTGCCTCTTTTCTTCCATTCTCATGCTGTCCTTGTTATATTTTCTTTTGGCCATAAACCAAGTGAATTTGAAAGACTTGTGTGGCATCGATTTTTCACTAAATCACTGCATTAGAAATGTCACAAATACATTTTCTATTAATCTTTAAACTGTTAATTTTATTTTTGATTCAGGTGTCTTCTCCCTCCAGCGTTTTACAGACTGTTTTATATTCTCATCTGATCTTCATGTGTCTTCCTTACTCATGCCAAATGGAATACCTTAAGGGATCTGATTTGCTGGTTTTGATTGTATAGGGAAGTCTCCCTTTTTGGAGAACTTTCAGCTGTGTTGAGAATCTAAGCCGGATTCCTGACTCACTGAAAAGGGAGCTTGGAAGTTGCACGTGGACTTCTGTATTCTTTTTTTTGTTTAAAACAAACAACACAATATTCTCATGTAGTCATCACACATCTGGTTGAACTGCTGTTCAAATATCTCCTCTATAGATATCCTCTTGATGTAACTCGTAGGCGAATGCAGTTAGGAGCGGTTCTTCCAGATTCTGACAAGTGCCTGTAAGTATTTCCTTTTCACCTTCGGGAACTGAGTTCCGAGATGTCTGAGCAATGTTAAATTCTTAGTTTAAAAGTTTTTTTTTTTTTTAATGAGTTATTGGAGTGTTGATTTCATTATGCTTTTAATCAAATATGTTGTTTCCACACAGTTGGGCAAAAGCTGAGTTAAAAAAATAAAAATCACATGCACTTTATGTTTTTACTAATACTGTGTTTGTATGAATAGGTATATATTTCATATTTTAACTCAACTAACTCATCCTTAGTATCCGTAGGATCCCTGAGAGACTGCCTGCTTCTCCTGAAATGAGATGTCTCAAGGCATTTCTTTAATGGTGCAGAATCTGTTCCAAAAGTTGATGTTAAATAATATTATTCTATTTGACCTGCTTTATTGACTTCACTTACAGTAATGTCACATGCACTGATTGTAGTTGGGCTTCCTGCAGGTTTTTTAGTCATATGCTTCAGTCCAGTAGGGGTGGAAGTACCATAATATCCTTCAAATCGCAGTATTAAGTCAGTTGTCATCTTGAAAAACATTCTGAGTTTCAAATTCCTGTAAACAATTTAAACTTCAGGAAAGTTTTATCTTGGCTACTTCACATTTTGTGGAACTGTGTGTATCTGAGTCCAGTGCGAGCCACCTGCATGGTGAGTTTGATCTTACAAGCAGTAGTCTCAGTGAGCTTTCATAAATACCTTAGATCTTGCTCACTGTGGAAGTTGCTGTTCTGTTTTTCATTAACAGCGCAAGTTTTGTTTTGTTTTGTTTTTCCTTGATTATTTTCACTCCAGATACTTTTAAAATAAAAATGTGTTACTTGTCCTTAGGCTTTTGCTTCCTGTGTTTGTGAGAATTAATGCTTTTACAATTGGGCTTCCCAGTTTTAACAATTCCGTTTTGACTGTGTTTGGGGAGAGCTGTACCTTGATGTATAGTAGACAAATGTTTTTAGCTTACAACAGGATAAAACAAGAAACTTACTGAAATTCTGAGGCACACTGAAGATATTCTCAAAGAGTAATGTCTTTAATATCTTGGAGGGCTGAGCACCTTACAGGTTTTTACTCAAGGGCTTTGCATTGTAATGTCTTTGCTCCGTTTCAATATAGCTATGTGAGGAAAATCTTTTGCCTTGCATACCTTCTGCAAATTCTGCTTCTAATAAGGTCAAACGGTATAATTAACGTGCATTAATGTCTCTCTGATGAGAGAAAAGAGGCCTTTGCGTGGGGTGAGGAGGCTACACATATGCAAGATGTAGAAATCATGGCTAACCAAGCTTTATGTGCGGAACTTTAGGAAGACAGCTATGATCTTGTGCTCAAAAAAAAAGGGAATGGAATGCAAAACCTAAATACTGATCTTTCATACCAGAGGTGTGCATTGGGCAAAGTATATTGGTTTTGGTACTCTGTATTTACATTGGTAAGACAGAAATGGTGCTTCTTAACTGCCTCCTGCCAGATAGAAAGTGTGTGGCCATTCTGGTGTAAAATTTCTTACTACGTCTGTTAGGGCAGATCATTTTCAGACTGAAGTGTCTTGAGACGGGATTACACTGTTCTCTTTCTGATTTCCAGCCTTTGTGTGCAAATGTCTTGCTCAAGCTCAGACTGTCTTCTGAGTCCTGAAAGGACCGTCATATTCTGCTTTATGGAGTCATTCTTTTATTTTTATTTTTAAACATAGATCTCTTAGGAATCAAGTAAAAGAAGTGTTTTGTGTTTAAGAAAGTGATTTGACTGTTAAATGCATTTATTCAATAATGATTCAAGTTCTTATTTTTCCAGTACAATGGTGCAGACACTGAAATATGTCTATCAACAACATGGAATACGAAGAGGATTATACCGTGGTCTATCGCTGAATTATATTCGTTGCATTCCTTCCCAGGCAGTGGCTTTTACCACGTATGAACTTATGAAACAATTCTTGCACCTCAACTAAATTTTTTGAAGCTTTAAGATAAAATTACACTATCAGTCCTCAAGTGATATTGGTGAATAAATTACTTGAAGTTAAATATGTGATACTGTGGAGCTGCTGTTGTACGACAACTTAATTTTATTTGCCAAAATGTAGTTAATTTTCTGGATTAAAACCAGGAGACAGATCATAACAAGTATTAGTTAGCTATAAACATTTTTTGCACTTGATCTTGTAGCCTTTATTAGATTAATGTTAAGAATTACACAGTTTTAAAATTACACCCACATTTTATACGGGTTTCAAGCTGTTAGCTATCTAGCTTTATCACCATTCCAGGAGTTATATACATGATTGTATTGCTTTTTAAGCTAATAGTTAGACATCTGTTCTTCTTTAAAATTTAATTTGATTAAACTAATTTGAATAAAATGTAATGTGTTTTTTATATTCAACTATTTGCCAGCTCTGCGGAAGCTAAACTCAGTAGACCACAACTTTACAATCTTTTCTTTTTTTTTCCTTTTGTACAAATTTTCTGTATAATAAGAACAATGCACATATCTTCAGATGGGTACATATGGAAGTCCTTTCAGACATTTCAATAAATTATGACACAAAGTATTGAACATTATTTGTAATCTTGCAATTCGGAAAGCAGTTTAGTTTCATGCATTCTATTCTATAAAGAAAATGCTCTATCTACATAAAGAAAAGCAGGTGGAACTTGTACAGTGACAAGCGCTAGAAAAGATCTCCTTAGGGCAGTTAGTATGGGCCTAATCTCGCAACGCATAATGAACCTTTTCTGTGGAGCTTAATGTTCTCAATTTAGTTTATTGAAGGCTGTAAGTATATTATCTACTTGACAGTACTGGCTTTTGTAAACAGGTTTGTCCCTACCTTAAAACATGGTGACAAACAAGAGTGCATGCTGCTGCATTTACTTATTTGGGCATCTGGACCATATTCAACCTCTTGGGGAGAATGTGAGGAGGAGTAAATGAAGGTTGTATTGGGAATCTGTAGATGTGTGTATGTATTGTTTCTAAAGTATGATATGCAATAGACTTACATTTTTCTCCTACTACAATTCCTTTTGTAGACGGAATTGTTTTCCACATTTGTTAATACACAATCTGCATTGGTACTTTTGATTTTATTCACTTGATTCAGGAAATTGTAAAACATTTGCTTTAAGTGATGTAAATTATTTATTTATTGTAAATATTTTAGCAGTGTCCTTTAAGAATTGGTATTGGTTTTGTTAAATGAACTGGTTGATGATACCATGAATTTGCTTAATTTTGACAAATTTGACAAGCTGGATTTTGAGTTATATATCCCAAACCAACTTTTATGGCTCATTTTTTTTTTCCAGTTTCTTAAAAATATGTATTTCTTTGATATTTAACAATATAGTTATGGACAGAGAACAAGATGTATTTGAATTTATTTTATTAAAATTTTTGAAGTAATATCTGTGTGATTTGTGTGTTGTAGCAAAAAAAAAAAAAAAAAAAAAAAGTTTATGAAATTACCTGAATGTTTCTCCTTGTAGTTAAACCTGCTTAAAATTGTCATTCTTAATTAAAAGAGACAACAACTAAGATTTTTGGTCTGATTTTTAGTTTGACTTGCAGGAAAACAATATTGCAGTGAATTTTTATTTCTAAAAGACCTTACAGGAGAGTTAAATCCATTGTGTGTGTGTATTATGAAAAATGTGCCTTTTTTTTTCCTGTATTGTTTTACTGTGTGAGCAAAATAGCTGTTTTGTTTGTCTGTCAGTGCTCAGACTCAGGTGACAGCCCTTTTCCAGGTTAATAGTGCAGTGTTTAAAGAGTTTTACATCTTAACTCTAGTTAAAAGAAGGGAGCTGAGGAACTTGAATAGATTTGCATTTGTCATGAAGAATTGAGCAGCTATGAAAAAGTTATTATAAATTGGTGTGTGAGTGAGTGTGTTGATTCGTTCTTGATTTAATTGCTTCCAAGTCATTTTTAAAGGCTTTCTGAATGTGGAGATGTGTTAGAAAATATTTTTAACAATGCCAAGATTTAGTTTTTCTGTTTATTTGGTGGTATAGATAGTTATTCCAAATGACAACTTTATTGAATGAAGAGGCCTCAGTATCTTTTTTTTAACCACGTTTCCTTAAAATTCTAATCATAATAGTCTCATAACTGCTAGTGCTACCCACTGAAGTACTTACCTTCTATGAAGAATTGGTTATGTAATCTTGGATAATACTTTCAAAACTCTGTTAACTAAGCTATTTCAGATACTCTTTGACATAAAAGTAGGAAAAGAAGCCTCAACATTTTAGGACTCCTTCAGGTCAACATCACATGCAGGTTTATCCATAGTAGTTCCCGAAAATCACAGTCAGAGTGTTTTCAGTGATCAAACACTATCTTTAAAATAAACCCCATACTTCAACTCTGTTTTCTTATAATGGAAATTTCTGCCTGCTGTAACTAAGGCATTTATACTGGAATGATGGTAACATTTGCAGTCATTAGACAGGAAAGTTTGCATGTATTTGAATCTTCGTTTTACACTGATAATTTTCAGTATCTCTTCGCATTGTTTATTCTCTAGTGTATGTGAAAGGGAGAAGCAACATAAAAGAATCTCCAGAACCCAAGGCTATCAAACGTACAAAGTAAAAATTGCTGTGAAAGTAATGTTTTAATACCAAGTGTGCCTGTGCATTTAATAGTATGGCCATATTAACTATTCAGATAACTTTCAAGCGCACAGCCACTAATAGAAGCTATATAATGTAGTCTTTTCCATGTATGTCAGGGCTATCCCAAAGAACAGGCACTCACTTGAGTACAATCTTACCTTGCAAAATTCAAGCTTGGATTCTCCTGCTAGGATGCCTTACCACTTTCCAAATCTGCCTTTGAAGGACTGGAGGGCAATACTGTTTCCCAGTGTTCGGCTACATTGAAGAGAGGGAAGACCAAATTGCAATTACATCGCTTTTATGACATTTTAATGACAGAATGCTCATATTGATATGTCAAGAGTAGATCTAATACCTGTGTCCTTCAGTTCTAGCGGTCTTCTGACCAAAAAAAAAAAAAGTCTGTATGTCAGTGACTCCGGTGCCACCTCAGAGACCTTCGGTGTGGCTGCCCGCCCAGCAGCGACCGGTACTGGGAGGTTGTTCTCACAGAAAAAGCTCAACGCCCGGGTTGAGGTTCGCCCACAGGCACTGGGGGAGAGAAAAGCACCTCGAAATTCACTTTGAGCCGCCGCCCGGCTACCGGAGGAGCGGGCAGCAGCGGCGCTGACGCTGAGGGAACGGCGCTGACCGTTGGGCTCCCTCACAGCGCGGCCCCACCCCTAACGGCCGGGGGCCGCCGCGCGCCGCTTCGCGCCTTCAGCCCTCCGCCGGGCGGTGGCGCCTCCCATTGGCTGCGCGGCCTCCATCCCACCAATGGCCGGCCTGGGGGCGGGGCTTCTCGGGAGGCGGGCGGGGCGGGCCGGGGAGCGGCGGCATTTTGTGAGGCGCGGGGTAGGGAGTGGACCCCTCGCCTCGTCCCTCAGCAGCTCCCCTCACAGCGCCGCGGGGCTCAGGCGGGCAGAGCCGAGCCGAGCCGCGGCGGCTCCCCTCATGGCCGACAGGTAGCGACCGGCCGGGGCGCAGCGCCCCTGGGGCGGGAGGTTTGAAATTGGAAGCGCGGCGTGCGGACGGCTGACAGGAATAACGACCCGCCGCCGGGGCTTGCTCCCGGGCTCAGGGTTTGAGGCGCAGTTGGAGTTAGTTTTGGGATGAGCGGGTGTTTAGGCATCAAATGGAAGCACTAACTGCAATAAGGAGTAGCTTATGTGCTACGCATGTTTTCTTCGTTAAAGCTTTTGTAGTGTTTGTCTTCTTCCTTATGGTTCGTATGTCCAAATGGTGTTTTTTCACCTCTTTCAAAGAAACAATGTGGAACTGTTATTAGAGATTTCCTACACTCTATCGGTATAAAACTTAAAAAGCACACCGTAATTGCCTGTTTATATACACAAACATTTAGAAATTTGAAGGAGGTCAAAGTGGAATTAACGCTTGAAGCTTGTGCTGTTCTTGTGTGTGGGTTAGCCCTTTTCTTCTCAAATAGGCTAATATCTTTGTATTCGCGAATTGTTATTTCAGTTTCCAGAAGAAAGTGACTGACTCCTCTAGTGCAATACTTAAGAATGGGTTGAACAACAGATACCGTGTGTTGGAGGTCAGTGTAAAGCAAACTAATGGAAGTGATTCTGAGAAGCACCTGACGGTTACCTCGTCGCAATCACTGCAAGATACAGAGCTGTGCGTCCTTAGGGGTGGCTGGTAAGGCATGCAGAAACATCTGAAAGGAGCATGAAATACTGTATTATTAACTCAATTTTCTTTGTGTTGCCTTAGAGGAGAGTTTTACTGAAAATGAGAGTTTTATCTTGAAAATGAGTAGAAATGTTGAAACAACCTTTATCTAATGTTGTACCATCATCATTTTAGTATAATGGGTGTTTGTCTTGAGAAAACTGATGCCATTTAACTTGTATGGAGTGGATATTGCTACCGTAAAGTTTTAGTTTGTTTGGTCTTGCCTTCATATGAAGAAGTAGAAAGATTATAAACTTTAATCAGGCTACTTAGTTTCAGGTAGAAGTGTTATTCTGAGTGATGAACCCTCCCTGTTCATATGAAAGTACTATGTCTGTAAAACATTTTTTTTTTCTGAACTATCTGTTGAAATCTTAAATTGAGCTCTACACTAAAAGTATTTAATGTGGGAATCGATGAAGATTCTAGTTTAGGTGTTTGTGCATTGATGGTATGTTGTAGAGGAAAGGACTTGTTTAGTCTTTTGAAACACAAGGAAATGCATATGCAGTGTGCTTTTGAAAATGAAAAGCACTGCTTTTAATTTTGCTTTGAAAGTGTGGAAGATAGGAAAGGAAAAGCAAAGTCTAGGAAGACTTTAGAAGACAAAATATAAAAGATCTTGAATCCTGAAACTTGTTAATCTATGAAAATATTTTAAAATTATTATTAATAGTAAAATATTCTGAGATTTTGCTGGGCTTTTGAAACAACTTTAATAGAAAGGTTGCGGTCATGTAATTAAAAAGTGTAGCACGCTAATATAAAATACAACAATACCGAAATGACTCAAAGCATAGATCTGGAGTGACTTAAAGTATGGTGAATCTGTTATGCTAGTGTATAATTTCTTAGGTGCGGTGACCTTTGCTTGCAAATGTTTTTTTAATGTACTGCTTTATAGGGAGTCTGTTCCAGTTGTTCCGGGAGACATCGTTCATTTAGAAGGGGACTGTAGTTCTGGTATGTGGATAATAGATGAACAGTCAGGATACCTCATTCTTTACCCAGATCTGCTGCTGTCTGGCACTACAATATCAAGCAGCATTCGATGCGTAAGAAGAGCAGTGCTGAGTGAAAAGTTCAGGGTAAGTGTTAATTGTGGAGCATCAGATATTTTATTGGGCTAATGTTTCATGGAAACGGTTAGTTTAACTCAATATTAATTAAAACTTGGTTGAGATGCTGTTCTGTAAAATTGTATTGACCTTCACGATGTTTGGACTACTTGTGGTTTGTGTTTTTTTATTTTTTCAGAGGCTTTCAGTTGAAGTAATCTTGTGTTCTTAATGCAGGTAGTGGGGACAAAAATGTTCTACCCCCCACCTTCAGATTCTGGCAACTTCTTTGATCTTTTGGTTTTTAGACGTGTATCTTGTGCATAGGAATCCCTTCTGAGGGATGTGCCTCTAGTTGGCTATATGAGAACATAATGTAATCTCATTTGGCCAAGTTAAAAACCTCAGAAAAATCAGCAAGGTTAGGCAGTTTACCCTGTGAGAACAATTCTTTAGCTCATGATCTAGCTGGAATATACCTATACTGGAATCAGGGCTGATGTGGGCTAATTGTGGAATCTGAATCCAAGTACTGGCACTTGGAACAATTTGTTTAGAAGGGACAATGCAAAGGGTGCTGATTGCAGGATAACACCACCTTCCAATTGGGAGTGGAACCCACAACTGCCAGGTCTGTGAAAGCAATCAATAAGTACAAAACATAACGATTAACTTTCCAGTTGTTTCTTGGTGGCTTTTTAGAGATCATAATTTATTGCTAGAAGTCTACAGAACCCATTCCTGAATGGCTTAGATGGGTTTCTGAGCCATTCTGGTATTGCTTGGACTAATTCCATGTGAGTTGGTAAAACAATGTGAAATTGCTTAATGTGTGCATAATAAAAATTATTTGTGAGACTGTAAAGAGTTGCACTAGGAAATGCTGCTGTTAATACTGTTCACAAGCAAAACTTGCTCACAATTCATGTTAATCTGTGCCTTTGTTCCTCACTTGTCAATTATGTAGCGATTGTATCTTAACACCAGGTTTGGAATAAAAATGAGAGAGAAAGCAATAGGAGAGACCCATTTCATTTTGGCTGTATTCAGAGTCAGGTTTGAACTGATATTAATTAGTGAGATGAAAGATCAAATGGTTTGTCAGTTATTAAATAAGTGATATCTATCATGTGCAGCAAATCCAGAAATTTTGTAGGGAAGCTACATGAAGTTAGCATAAATCCTGATGTTTGTTGTATCATTTCTGTTTTAGGGCTCTGACTCCGGATCACGCCAAATGCTTGTTGGTACAATTCTTCATGAAATTTTCCAGCAATCAGTAACAAATAACCTGTCACCTGAAAAAGTAAAAGAACTAGCAAATAAAATTGTATATGGACAAAAGTATCTCAGAGAGATGTAAGTAGCATTGCAGATATGTTTTTGTTTGGAAGACTGGATAGGAATGCTTGAACTAGCAGATAAATTTCTACTTGAAAACATGTGTTACTATTATCAGGAGAATGTTCTACCAAATGACCTTGCTTAATAAAACTTAGGAGTCTTTTACTATTTCACTGTTCCATAATGTAGTTTAATATGCCTGCCCTGCTGAATTGCTTCCATAGATGTAAATTATGCTTCTGAAGAAACTCCAACAGTGTGCTTGTGTGGGTGTTTTTGCCTGTAACACCTTATTTCTCGGCATTTCTGAAAGCTGATGAAAACTTGATGAGCATAATTAGTGTTGATAGTTGGGAAATGAAACAGTGTTTGGTCACCAAGTTTCTGAGATGTTTGATACATTCTTCAT
Source organism: Netta rufina (assembly GCF_964035555.1). NCBI lineage: Eukaryota > Metazoa > Chordata > Aves > Anseriformes > Anatidae > Netta > Netta rufina. The sequence continues at coordinate 4,629,166 of NC_140130.1, read as the reverse complement.
CGGGTTATTTAATGTCTCTGATGTTAGAGGATCTTTAATTTATTTTCTCAGCAAGTCTGATGGAACTGCTAGCTGGATGAATAGTAGTCTTCATATTTCTGTCAGAAATGATGAGACAAGTGGCTGTCAGTTTTAAGGGATCCACTGCAGACTTGACTAAAATTGAATTCAAGTCACATAAACCCAGTTATCTCTAGAACATTACAAATCACATACTGAGGAAAGTGTCTGTCAGCCTTGGAAGAGATGAGAAATAAAATTAGAACAAGATTTATTACTCTGGTTCTGATATGAAGGTGACTGTTTTGGATTGTGATTTCCTCAAGGCATGTGTCTCCTGCTGGGCTTCCATGTTTGAAACTGTTTCAATTGGTCTTTGCATATGTAAGCTACTATTTGTTGGTACTGGAAAGTAAGTTACATAAAAGCCTGATATTTGCAGCCCTTTGCACTTGTTTTGTAAAATTTGCTTGTATTTCTCTGGTGCTGTAAAATAATGACATTATTTCCAGTGGGTGCCAGCACTGAATTGTCTAATGCCACATGATTGGGCTCTGTTTAATGAGGCTTCTGCTTTCTTGCGTGTTTGTAACTGTAGCAACTGAAGATAGTGATTCCTCCCCCATTTGAAATGGCCTGAAGCCTATCAAAATGTATACCAAGAACAATTAGCAGATCAGTGTATTGAGACAAAAAACAAATACAAGGAAATAGTCACTTTCGTACATATTCTCAGTTTTGCATAAAGCATAGGCAGTTATAAATGCCTATTCTTTCACTTCTACTGTTGGTTTTATTTCATCACTTTCACCCTGCTGATGCTTCCTTTGCATTATGTCTGTTGTTTTAAGGGAGTTAGATCAGAAACAGTGTGTTCCATCTTTTGTAACTGGTGCTCAGCTGTAGTTTTATGGATTAATCAGTTGAGGTGAACATTAATGAATGTCTGTTTTATAGATGGTTCTTTAAACTTGACAGTTATTTCCAGTAATGTTTGTAACTCAATGTCAGAGGCAAAGCTAATATTTGTCTCATTAATGTAAATGGCTTTATTTTTTAGGTATCATTTAAATCTGAAACAAGCAGACGTAATGCAGGAAATAGAAGAATACTTGCCATCATTTTTTAAATGGACAGAAGACTTTATGCACAATCCAGCTAACCAAAATAAAACGCAACTAAAACTGTAAGAAGAAATTTAAAACAATTTAAAATTGTGTATCTTGTTTGGTTTGCTTTAATTTTAGAAGAAAACTTCTTATGCAAGTCTGTTCAGTGATAAGGAGTTAATTCATCACCTCAGTGCTTCAATAGCTAATCTTGAGCTGCACATTTAACACCAATTATGAATATTGGGAAAGATATAAAGAAGGACCTTTATAGGACTGAGGGAGAAGTTGCATATAATCACAGTGGTCTTAACATTTTTGTAAACAATGTGGTACAAAACAGATGTTTTAGTAATTAGTAGAGCAAGCATACTTGATCAACTGACTAAGCCTGAAGCTATAAATGTGTAAGACTGAAAACCAGAACATTAGAACTTATTGAAATGAAACTTCAGTAAGATAAGGTTATCAGTGAAGCAATGTGTTGACTCTGCTGTTGCTGAGCTCTTCTTGTCTGTCTTCTTGTTGTCAATGGTAACAGACATAGGCTGTTCAGGTTTCAGAGAAATAGCGGGTCAGGAAGGTAGCATAAAGTAGAAACGTGTATGCTACCTTTTGGTGCATATATCACTAATTCTTTTGTAGAAATGAAATGTTTTTAGAGCATATTGGTTCAGAAAAGACCAAACGCTGTTAAAAACAATTCTATTTTATCTTTGAAGTCTAGGTGAGTACCAAAACTACGTGCAAACCTGCAATTTAAATTAACTTTCTGATATATTTTCCCTGCTAATGGGAAAATAGCTTCTGTGAGACTTAGTAGGCACCCACTTTAGAGATAATGTATATTATAACACATTCTAATATGCAAGTATTAAGAACTAAGGGAATTTAACTTCTGACTTCTTTTATTTTCTTCTTAGGTCAAGTGGTGATAAAACTGGAGATATCTCTTCTAAGATAGAAATTGTAGAGATCTTAGACATTGAAGAGAATATCTGGTCTCCCAGGTTTGGATTGAAGGGAAAGATTGATGTTACAGCCAAGGTGAAAATCCATCGTCAGTCTGGAGTACAATCTAAGATAATGCCATTAGAGCTCAAGTCTGGCAAGGAATCCAACTCTATAGAGCACAGGAGTCAGGTACAAAAAAACAACTAAATAAGTAATTTGATTCTCAGTGGCCATAAGTAATTTCTTGTTTTATTAGAATGACTTCATTTGTCTTAATGAATGCAAAGTATTTTGTGCGTGGTATAACCAGGATTTGTGGATGGCTGATCCTGGAATGCAAAAAGTTGCAGGTATAAAGTGAAATTTTGAGTGAGAACATTTACCACTTTCAGACACCTTTGTCTTTATTCCTGAAGGGGAAAAAAAATCTCAATACATTCATGTATTAGCTTGAGGCAGACTGCTTTAAGAATTAGCATTGTACATCCTGGCAGATAGCTGGTCAGTGATCTAGAGGTAGTAGCCATGTACAAGCTTTTGTTAGGAAAGATGCCTTTTAATTGAAATATTTCATTAGGTGCTTACTACTTACACTTTCTAGATCCATTGTGATAGCAATGGCTGCTTAACTTTTGGAAATAATAAATTCAGCCTTTTTTTGTAACACATTATAAAAGTTATATATATATGTTTGCAGGTTATTCTGTATACCTTGTTGAATTTAGAAAGGAGACTAGATCCTGAGGCTGGATTTCTTCTTTATCTTAAAACTGGTACGATGTACCCTGTTTCTGGGACTCGCATGGATAAAAGAGGTAAAGCTGTTCCCTTGCCTTGCAAGCTATACTTAACTATCATAATTAAAACTAAGCATTCTAGTAATAGTTAAACACATCAAGACTTACTCTTATGGATGTATCTGTACTTACAGATGTACTGCTTATTATATTTTTACCTACTCCAATAAGCTTACATTAAAAACTTAAATGTTTTGTTAATATATTAGGACTTTGCTATATGAGTACCTATGTCTTAGCTAATTGTGATGCCTAGTTACTTTTCAGTTAAGAATGATTAAAAATAAAACTTAAACTGTCTACCTAGTTTGTTCTTTTTTTGGCAGAATTAATGAAGCTAAGAAACCAGGTGGCCTTCTACTTAATGCACAGCACATATAAATCTGCTGTGGGAAGACAGCAGTCACAGCTCGCTGCTTTGCCTCCTGTAATTGATGACAGTCAAGCCTGTAAATATTGCTCCCAAATGCACAATTGTTTCCTATATAGCAGGTAAAAAAAAAATGAAACTTGACTCTGGTTTTTAAATAAGCTTTAAATGCTTTTAAATGATGCTGTAATTTGATTTTTGTGATTCACAGAAAACTTGTGATTATGATAATTCTTGCACCCTGAAATAACATTCGGTTGAATCCTGCACAATGCATATAGTCTGTCTGATCTGGCAGAGACTTAAACATCTTTGCTCAGGTGCATGTTCAGCAGGACAAAATCTGAGAGAAGTCTCAACAAATCACTTGATGAAGACAACAGATGTCTGCTATATTTAAATTCATAATAATTATGGTTAAGAAACTAATATCCTTACAACTTTTTGAAGTGGGCAGTCTTATGAGGCAGTAGGGCTGAGTTGTGACTGGACAACTTTCTCGTTGACTCTAGGCAATAGTTTCCCTGTAAAGGTATCACACAAGTAATGATACATCAATACTACTGTAACACATCTCCCATTAAAAGACATCATGAGCAAATACTTGATAAATTTTTACATGAAGTCATTGAGTTGGTGTGTGTGTATATATATATATATCTCAATAATACAAGTATTATAAAGCTAAATGGTTGTTTTGTGTGTTTTTTTTGACACTGAAAAAAAAACAATTTTATACTGAAGAGATCAAGTGGGTTTTAAAAGAATAGGAGAACTATGGGGAAGATCTTTTAAAGCTGTAGGGATAAAAGTGTTGAGGGGACTAGCTTTGTATATATATGCTATGTTTTTGTACAGTAATTTTAATGAAATGTTACTTGTAATATTTGGCTGTTAAAGCATTACATTATTCCTAAGTGAGTAATAATCTTAACTTGTGAATTAACCTTTTTCTCTTTGATTGCATTTCTGTATACATGACTTAAGTATAACGTCTATAGATACGTAGTTCTGAGATGAATCCACTTGAAGTATGTTTTTGTATTAACTGTTAAATCTCATTTGCTTAAATAAATCTCAGTATAGTATTCATAGCTTGCTAAAAAAGGTGAAAGATCAAATATCTAAATGTGTATAGAGCTACCTTTGAAATATCTTTTAACTGTTCTTTAACTTACTGTCCTTAATTAAAAATCAGAGAAGTGATGTAAAGTTGTTACTATGAGATTATTCATATGAACAAGGATGTATTCAACCTTATTTCAGTCATGATAGATTAACTTAAGTGGTGTGTTTTTCAGTGATTAAATTTAGATTGGCAGTACATACACACAGACTTGTAGATAAAAGTTGATTCTTTCCTGTGTTTGGTTCTATTCCTAGGGCTGTAGAAGAAAGGATTGCTAATGTCTCTTTTCCTCCTGCCATGTTATCCATTATTGAAAAAGAGACCCAGCACCTGAAGCCCTCCCACTTGGAATATTTTAGTCTGTGGTATCTAATGTTAACGTTGGAGATGCAAACTGGGGAGGGTAGAAAGGGGTATAAAAATATATGGACGATTCCTTCCTTGGAAAGGTAAGATAATGGAAAGGTAAGATAGATTTCTAACCTAGTACAAATGATCCCCCCCACTTCAGTAACTGGAAGTGAGGCACTGTCAACTTGTAGTTTTCCCTACAAGGAAACTAGATGTTCTCCATTGCTTGTAGAAATAGTCAAATATGCTTTTTGCAAGATAGTTTTTTTTGTGATTGTGATCTAATGAAGGCATTAGCTTACTACATTCATAAGTTTACTATTTTCAATAGGAGATTTTTAAGTCATATACAGAAAAAGTAAATTAATTGTAGCCTCAACCTTCAGAAGCAGGAGTTGTATTGTTCTGTGTTTCAGTTTGAGGGTTAACCCTGAGTGTTGACCGTGAGTCCAGCTCATCGCACCAGTTTCTTGAGGGTTTATTTGATAAAGAATGATCTGTTTGGGGACATACGCATAGACATGCCTAAGAACATGGACAAAACCTGTCTAAGGTCTTCTGCTGGCTGAAGTGGCATGCTATCTTACACTGCCTAATCTAGCAGCTGTGGAAAAACTGGCAGTTTTGGGGCCCATTACAGTGTGTGTCTGTAGAAGGGAAGTGTCATCGTGTTGTGAAAGGTGAAGCAAGAAACTAAAACAAATATTAAACACTTCAGTGAAGTGCATCCTTTCTTTTTTGAATAGGAAGTTACAGGTACCTTTAGATACCACAGTCTTTTCTTGAAACAAGTTCAAGGGGTTTTACATATTTTTACAACCCTTTTCTTGTCAGAGTGGCTATTGTAAAGAGTATTTAATTGTTTGTTTTCTTCTTAAATAACCTCCCTTACCAAGGGGATTTTATGTTAAAATACTTCTTGTAATATCTTTACAGAGAGAAGGCTGGAGATTGTGTTGGAAATATGATCAGAATTGATCAAGTGCAGGAAATTGCCGAGGGACAGTATCTGCATTCTTTCCAACGTAAAAATGGCACAATACCTGGAGCAAACCTCTTGGCTGGTGATAGAGTGGTTGTGAGTGGAGAGGAAAATGGGTTACTTGGTTTGGCTACTGGCTATGTTAGAGAAATCAGTGCAACAAAAGTCTCCTGTTTGTTGGGCAGGTAATAGAACAAAAGGAAAAACAGCTACTTGAAGGCATTTTGATAGGGGCTTCAGGAGGGGCACTTCCAGGCCTCAAGGCAGTTCTGATGTGGTCTGACTCGGGCCTGCGGAAGTACACCCTTGAAAGTCTTGTCTTGATTGAAAATGTCTGACCTTGATTAGTCTCTATGCTTATATATTTAACTAGGTTGACTGATTAAAAACATGTTTGCGAACTCAATTTACTTATTTCGCCAACATGAGAATATATGGATACTGTGATTGTTGCTGTTAAAGGTAACCTGCATTATTCAGATTAAACTGCCTTTAAATTTGGCTTGAATTGTATTTTGTTTGCAGCAGTCAGTAGTGTTTCTTCTAGCTATTGCTTTACTCTGTGACCTCTGGGAGCTTAAAGCTTAGTAATAAGTCTTTCATCATCAACATGCTGCTTGTAAATAGAACTAATTTGTCCATGTTACTGTCATCCTCCAGAAGTTTATCAAAGCTCCCCAAGGATACCACCTTTAGGCTGGATCACGAAGAAGGAGATTTTGGTACAGGGGTCCCCTTTGAAAACCTTTCCAAATTGATGCAAGATTCCCCAGTCAGGTATGAAGAATCAAATTCATTTCCCACTTTGAAGGTTTTGGGGTAGTTTCTAAGTAGGCAACTCTTAATTCTTCTTTTTTTCTTTTTCATCCACAGTGAAAAGCTCCGCAACTTGATTATTGACTTTGACAAACCACGTTTTATTCAGCATTTGAGCTCAGTTCTTCCTGCAGAAGCAAAGGAAACTGTTGCAAATATTTTAAAGGGTACAAAATTTTTCTAAATCCTTCTTCTTACCCCCCCCCCCAAATCTTTTGTCTAGTAGCGTAAGTCTATTGACAGAGCATTTATCACACTAAATACAAGTTCATTTTGTTCCAAGATCAGGGCCTGGTGGTAGTTTTCTGCTTAAAAATAAGACAAGTTCTAACATTGCACGTCTTTCTGTGATTAAAATAGTTAGAAACTACTTGGAAGACACGACCAGATGTTTGCTTAGAATTTCACTTTACTTTTGTTGCTTCCTGCAGCTTGCTGTTTGCTCTCTTATTTTTACAAAATCAGGAACAGAAAAGACTCTTGGGATAGGGGAAGTGGACTCTCAGAGTGGAAGGAGATGGGCTTTAATGTAAGCACTTGCATAAGAGCTCTTCCTGACTTGTTGGCTACTCAGTAATATGTGAAGCTTTGGGGCACTCTTGGTTGTTTTTTTTTTTTTTTTTTTTCGAACTTTTTATGTGGTAGTGTCATGTATTTGGTGAAAATGTTTCTTTGCCTTTGACAGAGTTGTCTGTGAAAGCAGAAATTTAATTGATTCGTCTTAACTCTGAGTACAAACTTTCTGAAGACTGAAAGATGTCTTGTTGCTTGGAGGTCTGCTTCAAATGAGAATTTGCCCAGCCTCCTTGCCAACTGTTGAAAGAATAGGAAATGAGGGGAAGGCATATATTCTGAAACTTAAGAATGACGGATTAACAAGTGCTGCAAGACAAAGAATAACAGTTCCTTGCTGTACTTGCAAGCCATATGTGTTCTTTACAGTAAGGCACTGATCATTCTAGATGCTTCTTATTTTTTTTCCTTGAGATTTGCCTAGTTCAAGGCACTGAAACATACTGCTTATCTGCATCAGACAAGGAAAAATAGCTCTGGTTTCTTGCTGCTGCTTCTAGAAAAGATTATGCAATCTCTGCAATTCACTTCCCTTTGCTTTTAGTACTGTTTGAACCTGAAAGTGGGTATGGTGAAATAGAAATGTCCATACAAGATATTGTATGGAAGTGGTCATTTAGTATATTAGGAAAAAAGGCATAAAAGGCCTACAAAGACAGATGTCTTCCATTTTTAGGACTGTAGTGCAGACCCTGTACTATTTGTCTATGTATATTATAATGGTTGAATATTATAATGTACTTTATAATGTTGAACTTCATCAGAACATACAGACTTGCCCCAATATTTTCTTTGAGAGTTTAAGGGGAGGCAGAAACTGTAGTTTTGCTTTATTGATGTTAGCAAGTATAATGATTATGAAGGACAGACAATTCATTGTTGTAATTCTCTAAAGGTCTCAATAAGCCTCAGAAACAGGCAATGAAACAAGTGTTGCTTTCGAAGGACTACACGCTTATTGTGGGTATGCCAGGAACTGGAAAAACTACTACAATATGTGCTCTGGTAAGATCTTGTGCCTAGATTTTGAATTTTTTATGGCACTGGGAGGAGAGTATTAAACACTTTATAAAGCATACTTTTCTAAATTAATTGTCATGATTTAGTGTACTGCTATTTGCATAATTCCAAATAAGAAAATACATCTCTTGTATTGAAGGACCTTTATTTGGTACAACTGAAATGTTTTTTCTTCACTTCTGCTTTTGTGGAAGTATGTGGAAAGGAAGAAATTCAATAGTAATATTTAGTCTTTGTGACATTTTAATGTTAAATTCTTTGGCCCCAAATGTCAGCAAGTCCTCCAATCCTGACTCACAGCTCAAAAAAGGACTCCTTGGAGAAGTCTGTAACTTGCCTGTGTTTAAATTACATAAATGTGTGGTGCTGAAGCATGTGTAGCCTGCTAGCCAGCTCCTTTGGCTAGTGGTTGTCTCTGCGGGGATGGACTGTAGGGAAGTACTAGATTCAGGCTGTAGGTTGAGTGAGTTCTTGACAGCTGGAATTGAGATGTCACTATTACTTCATCTTTCCTAATTGGGTATTCTGCTCTTGTTCCTTCCCTGCTGTGTGAGATCTGATGGGGAGAAAGGATGGAGAGCAAGCAGTGCTGCTTTCAGATCAGCTCATTCTACTGAATCTGATGTAGTTGAATTGTGGAGAGAAGTATTTCTGGGAATGGGCTGCATGGCTTGTTCTTACAGGAAGGATGTTCTTTGGTGTACTACCTTTTTAGTGCAGTTGGCAAGTCTGAATGGAGGCTCTCTCTGTTTTGCAGCATATGTTATATGCGTGCTGTTTAGGAGAAACATCACATCTATTGCCTGTGTCCCTTTGATAACAGCTAGGTAGCAGATTTGGCCGTGAAGAATGATGACTTCATTTACGTACTTGCTCTTGGTTTCCTCTGAAAATTACTGTTCCCCCTAGGCAAACTTGGGATTGCTGGTTCTTCTATGTAAGCTAACAACTTTGTCTTTTCTTTCCCTTTGCCACTTATTAGGTGAGAATTCTCTCTGCTTGTGGCTTCAGTGTTCTTCTGACTAGTTTTACACACACAGCAGTGGACAATATTCTGCTGAAGCTAGCCAAATTCAAAGTAGGCTTCTTGCGTTTGGGACGAGCTCAGAAGGTTCATCCAGATATACGGAAATTTACAGAAGAAGAAATTTGCAGGTCCAAGTCAATTAACTCTGTAACAGATTTGGAAAAGCTCTATAACAGTCAGGTAAGAAAACTGTTTTTGTTAGCCCTGTGAAATGTTGAGGATAATTGTTAGTATTCTGTTTGTACAGATACTACAGAGAAGGAACCTATCCCAAGTGTGTGTTACTGCTATGAGAAGCCTGAGGTGAAGAAGATATTCAATTGTTGCCTCATTGCAATTTCATTATAGCCAATAATGACTAACAACAGTAATCTAAAAGCCAAAAAGCTATTTTTTCTGCTTAAAAAAATAGCTACATATAATATGTAATTACATGTGTAATACATATGTATAATAACTCCCACAGGCCACAGTCCCTCTCGTGTGTGCTAGTTGTGTTAGTAGAACCACGGGATGGGGAAGAAGAAAAACTGTGTTGTGGAGCTGATCTGACCAAACACTAATTTTTGACTGAAAGATCAGTGCTGCTCTGTGTGTTAATGCAAAGGACCACACCAGGAACTGGGGAAACAGAGTTGGTGACAGCTTTAAATTAAATGGATTGAAAGAATGAAATGTCATGGTAGTTGAAATAAATGGTGTACTGCAAAACTCATCGCTTACTTTGCTGTTGATAGGCATTGCAGGAAAATTATTGAAGTTGTAACATGTCATGTTTAGTTACTTCAGATTGCATTGGAAGCACAGAGATGAGAAGAACTTAACATACAATCATTTAGGTTGGAAAAGACCTCTAAGATGACCTAGTCCAACCTTTAACGAGTCACAATGCATTACGTATTCTTGCTGTGCTTCAGAAGAATATAAGTTCTATAAATGAGCAAATAAATGCAAACCTGAACTTGCAGCTGTTGTCTTATTGTCTATTTGAAAGCTTAAAAAAGGGTAAAAAAGGGGGGAGAAGGGGAGGAAAAAATGCTCCTACTTTTCTAAGATAGTCATTTTAACACACTCCAGGAATTGTGTATGCACAGAACTTGGTATTATCCTGAGCACGTCAGGAATGAGTTATTTACTAAGTCCTATTCTAAAGCTGATTTTTGTTTGTCATTTGTTGTTGACGCAAAATTGAATATATGAGGCCAATATGTATGCGAAGTGTGAACTGCTCTGATTTCAAGGATTAAAGACTTTTCTTTTTTTCTTTTTATTTAGTTAAAAATAAAGTTCATCTAACCTAAAAATGTAGTGTTAAAGTGTGTAAGATGTCTCTTATTTTTACTGTCTCAATTTTCAGCCAGTGGTAGCAACAGCTTGCATGGGAGTAAATCACCCAATCTTTGCTCAGAAGCAGTTTGATTTCTGTATAGTTGATGAAGCTTCCCAAATAAGCCAGCCCATCTGTTTGGGCCCACTGTTCTGCTCCAAAAGGTTTGTGCTGGTAGGGGATCATCAGCAGCTGCCTCCGCTTGTACAGAATTCAGAAGCAAGGTAAGATAAACTCATGCTGGACAGATATTAGTGATATAAATTCTGGAAAGTCTCTTGCAATGTGTGGCCTGACACATTTTTGTGATTCTTCTTTTGTAACAGAGATCTTGGTATGAGTGAAAGCTTATTTAAAAGGCTGGAGCAAAACCAGAATGCTGTTGTCCAGTTAACTGTGCAATACAGAATGAATAGGTATCTGTAACTTCTACTTGTTACAGTAGGGTTTTCAATGTGGGATTGAAAGTGCAGGATTTAAATTAATTTGTTTTCTTCTAAATCTTTAGTAAAATTATGTCGCTGAGTAACATGTTAGTATATGAAGGCAAACTGGAATGTGGATCAGAGAAGGTGTCAAATGCCACTGTTAACTTGCCAAACCTAAAGAAGTTGAAACTGGAACTTGCAGATACTTCAAAAACATGGTTGGAAGAAGTACTTGAGCCAGACAAACCTGTGTGTTTTCTGAACACTGAGAAGGTAAAGTTCATCATGTTCTCCTTTCAAAATTGCATTTTTGACGCAAGTTCTCAATACAGCCAGCACATAAGAATTCATACAGCTTAGGCAGGGTAAAGTACTTAGCTTTAAAAATGGTTTCTTGCTTATATGTAAACTGCAATGTGTAAAAATGTTGTTAATAGAGTTGATCAGTTGGAGTGCTAGAGCTGCTGCTGGAAATATTGCATCTAACAGCAGTTGAAAAATTTAATTCAGGCAGTGCTGCAGGTAATGCTGTATGTGCTATAGACTTTGTTCTTACGTAGAGAATGCAGCTGTAAGTGTGCAGCCCTACTGATGTCCTTGCAATCACAGAACGCTGTCGTATCCAGTGGCTGAGGATCACTGGGGTCTAAGCTGTGTACCAGTGGGAGGAATGATTGCAACTTCATTACATTTTGTAGACATTTTGAATTGGGAGGAGTAAGTTGCTTCAGGTGTGCACTTTAACAGTGACTCAAATTATTGCAGGAAAAAGTAAACTCCATAATAGATAAGAATTAGGCAAATAAACAGGTAAAATGAAGAAGAGTTGATTAATCTTTTTGCAAATATATTTTACACTAATATATACTCAGTCCCATATTTGGAGTCACTGTAGTTGGTGACTGGATTATAACGATTTGAGTCTAACAGCTTTGATGTTGATTCCTCTTGACACCACCTTTTGCCAATAACTGCTGACCCTGGAAAGAACTCCTCAGACAGTCCTTGTGTGCTCTCAAGCACGTTTTCTGACCCTTTCATAGAGAAGTTAACAGTTTTTCATAGGGAAGATTCTTGTCACAGTAGGAAACTAGCTGGTATGCTGTTTGTCCATTAATCAGACCAAAATTAGTCATGTGAAAACTGGATCTGCTGGTCCGTTTTAATTTTTTGCTTTGCTAGAAAGTCCATCTCAAGTATATACAGCTGTTGTGTTTATAGTACCAGTAGAAAAGTCTCTTTCCAAAATATTTTTGGTTTGGTTGAGGCTGAGGCATTAGGCTCTGATGTCACATCTTTTTCAACTTTCTGTAAAAATTCCACTTACTGTAGTAATCAAACAAAACCAGAAGAACCACCCACAAAAAAGTCTGTTTTTATACAGTATATTAGGTGAACCGTAAAGTCAGATGATTGAGCCTTGACAGTTTCCTGAGGTGCCCTGCTATTACTAAATATTAACTATTACTTGAAAGTGCTTTTACTAGAAATTCATCTTTGCAGAGTGTTTCCACCACTTCGCAGATGCTGTGTTCTGAGGTTACTTTATGGTATAGGTTGTTGTATTAAGTTAAATTTAGCTTTTACCCTTTTTTATTAAAACTTAATATAAAAATGGTATGATATGGTGAGTTAAGGATCAGAATACAGTGTGTGATTGTAGACACTCATTATTTTCTGCTTATATTTCTAAAGGTCCCAGCACCAGAACATGCAGAAAAAGGTGGTGTATATAATGTGACAGAAGCCAAACTTGTGTTCTTCCTCACATCCTTATTTATTAAGGTATCTTTTAATTACATTGCTTAAGAGGGACGGCTTTATAATGAATCTTACATTGCTGTAGAAGCACCAACCAACCACATGTACAGGAGGGATGACCTTAAGGATAAATTCAATGTTAGCTACATGTCACTGTAGTGAGGGATCTGAGGTCTGCATTCAGTTCCCTGTTCCTTGCCAGGTTGCAGCTGGGCTGCATAAAAGCTGAATGACAATTTCTTTCAGATTAGGACTTTTTCTTGTAAGGGAGGGGAAAGGATTTGCCCTTGCTCCTTATTTCAACTAGTCAACTTCAGGAGTAATACAGACTAATTAAGAGTTCTGAACATTCACCTCGCAGTCTGAGGAAGAAAGGAAGATGAGGATTTTGGTATTTTTGTGCTAGGTTTAAGACAAAGCTTGGGGTCTTGCAATAATTATTTTCTTCAGTTAATGCCAATTATACCTAGAGTTCCACTGAATTCTTAGTGTAGAGATGGCAGCTTGCAGCACTATTTAAATATATAGATTAGCCTCATTGAGGCTCTTCTGACTGTAAAGAATATCCCAGGCTAACTGCAGTGACAGTCTTTTTCTTTGTTTTCTTTATTTAGGCTGGTTGTAAGCCTTCAGACATCGGTGTGATATCACCATACAGACATCAATTAAAAATAATCACTGATTTGATGGCAAGACTGAAGGAGAACAGAGTGGAAGTCAACACTATAGACAAGTACCAAGGAAGAGACAAAAGTATCATAATTGTATCTTTTGTTAGGAATAGTAATGATGAAAATGTGAGTTGGATGTACTAACTTGACTTTCAATCTGGGTAAAATTCACCCACAACCTTGAAGTTTTTGATGCATTTTGACAATTACCTACATTCAATTCTACATCTTAGGTAGGAAAACTAATAGCAAATTTTGTTTAACAGCTTGGCACCCTCCTGAAGGACTGGAGACGCCTTAACGTTGCTATCACAAGAGCCAAGCACAAACTAGTCATGGTGGGCTGCATTCCATCTCTGCGCCGCTACCCTCCTCTGGAGAAGCTACTGTGCCACTTGCAGTCTGAGGCAATGATATCCTTTTTCTCCAAACTGTTTTGTGGGAAGGGGAAGGTAAGATGGGACTTGCTGGGATAGGAGGTAAGGATGGGAAGAACTCTGATCGTGTAGGCCCTAGTTATAACATTGGTTGACAGCACAGTACAGAATGTGTCAATTATATGTGCCAAAAGTACACTTTGAGGTCAAGCTAATAGGTGGACCTAGAACCTTTGCTCTGTCTTCCAAAGTACAAATAAGTCCATGGTGATTGGCAATTCAACTTTGGCCTAACTAAATTATTAATATTTTGGCAGTTTTTTGTTGATCATATTAGTTCCTTGGCATCTTAATGTCAATGTGATTTGTTTTCCTCTGGAAGAACCACACATTTAAGTACAGGTTGAGAGAATGGTTCAGGAATAAGGTTGCTAGATGGGAAAGTAGTATAACTTCAATGTGGTTTTTTTGTTCTCTCCAGCATTGTGCCAGATTTGTTCTAGTTATGGCTCCTTACATTTCCTATTTAAATGGGAAGGTTGAAAAGCTCTTAGTAGATGCTTTTTTAAGCATCACTACATACTCATCTTGTTTTTGTGTGTGTGATAGCAATACCTTTATGGAAATGTTTGAGAACTACTTCCTTAACTTGCTACATCTTCAATCTTCCAGCTGGGGCTTATGAAAGTATCCACAAATGTAACATTTTGTGATTGTGAAGACTGTTTTAAAGACATTTCTCATCTATTTTCTTCTGGTGCTGCTGAATGTGAATCACTGCTTAGTAGGGTGTGACTGCTGATGTGCACTGTTCAATGGGAATGAAGCCAAAACTGAAATGACATTCAATTATTTTAAATGGTTCCTTTCAGTAAAAGTAACAAAGCACATTTCTTTCTTCAGTAAGCTGATCCTTAAGCTGGCCATTTTAGTACCAGTGTATTTGCAACAAGTGAGGAACATGAAGTCTTCTGTTCCTTCGGCTACTGGTTGGCTATTTCTATATTCACTTCTATCTTGATGAACATTTTTCTGTATAAGTGAATGGAGAAAAACTTGAAAAGAGGGGAGTAAACCAGCGCTGCATCCAGTCAGTTTTCTGGGCTCAGTTTGCTTTTAAGCACTCTAACATGTAGTTGACGTACTTTTAATCCCATTGTTAGCATTCCTAATAAGCTGTGTTGTGCAGTTTGGGGGGATGTGTTCTTTCAAAGCCTTGTGTTCTTTCCCTTTCTTTAAATACTGATCTCTTTTATATTTATATACTTAATGTAATTAATCTCTCATGAGGATCCCTTGGTGGCTTGTCTAATCCCTTGATTTTACGTACATCTGGGAGGAATGTGATACTGATTCACTGAACTCCTTTTTATGAACTAATGTATTTAGCAGGTGAATCTGCCGAAGTCAAATGCTGCCCAGCTGAACATTGTCGTAAAATTCCTGCTGGTTTCAGTCTGTATTCTTCATACAAAATGAATAGAATTCCCAAGAAACATAGCTGGAGTTGCAGCTTGCTGGCTAAGGTGTTAACATGTGCTTTTAATGATGATATCATGTTCAATACAAACCATCTTCTACTTGATTAAGTCTAGTTCATTTTCCTCTGCTACCTCATATGCTAGAATATTTCTGAAAGGCTTCTTTCAGAGATCAGTGGTGGAAATGTCAATTTTTCTTATTCTTAAAAATCTTGAGTATTTATTTTCTCTTGTATCAGTGTCAGGTAGTTGTATGTATATAGTTGCAGACACTTCCAGATGTTAAATGTGGATATCCTTGTACTTCTTTAAGCTACTCCCTAACTTTTGTAATGTTTGGAATAATAAATTTTGATGTTGGTTTCTTTCCAGTTGTTTGTGTATTATGTAAAGCATTGTGAACAGTGCAGAAATAGTTGGAATACATGACAGGATCTCCTGTCTTCAGGTTATGTATTTCTTCAGCAACTCTGCATGTTTGGGTCTTTCAAAAGATACAGTTTAACTGCCACCCCACTTACTTTTTGCTTATAAGTATTGTTAATTCAGGATACTGTATTCTTGCTAGAACAGTTTTTCTTTTTTTGATTAGGATATGTATACAAAAGGCTTAAGATGCTTTGTTTTTTTCTTATACTAAACTAGTCATCCCTCCACCACTCTGCATGGGCAAGAAGCATGAGAAAAAACCTCTCTTCCCTTTATCTGCTTCTAAGATGCAGCTTCTCTTGATGCAGGGTAAAATCAGATTGCAAGTGAGACAATGTTTTGGTCTGGTTCTTCCACACTCTTTAAGGAGTATCAAAAGCATCTCTTAGAAAGTGATTGTTCTTCCTTTTCCACATACATTGCCTTTAGCACAGGGCTTTCTCAGGCATGGGTACCAGTTTCAACGCTGCCTTAGTGCTGTTTATTTTCCTGGCCTACTTCTATGAATAAATTAGACAGCTGCTGCAAAACAAACGAGTCGGATCAGAGCCTGAGCACCAGGGCTGGTCAAGGTTTACATCTATCGCTTCCTTTTCTTTTTTTTTTTCTCCATAGCGTTGAACGCTAACGAGCCCTGGCAGTGCAGCCTTCCTGCTACCTCTCCCCCTCAGTCGCCAGAAGCCTGCTACCCGGGCCCTTTTTATTCAGACAGCGACCACGAGCGGCGCCACCGCGGCAGCTCTGTCGCGCCTATCGCGATGGGAGGCCGGGGGCGGGTCCTCCCGCCGCCGGGGACGCCGTGTGGCGGCGGGGCCGGGCCGGGCTCACGCAGCGGCGGGGCGGGCGGAGCGGCGGGGCCCGCAGGGGGCGGCCGGGGCGGTGACGGCGGCTCCTCCTCTCCGGCCATGGGTGAGCGGCGGCGGGGCCGGGCCGGGCCGGGCCGGGCTGCCCGGGGGACGCTGAGGTGCTCGGCCGGGGGGCGGCGGGGGCCGGCGGGGGCCGCGCCTCAGCGAGCACAAAATGGCCGCCGCGGGCGGGGGGCGCTGAGGGGCGGCTGGCGGCGGGCGCTGGTGGCTCTGAAGCAGAGCGAGCCGTGGCGGGGAGGCTGGGGAAACGGGCGCTGCCTGCGAACGGGCCCTTCAGCCGCTGCTGTTTTGGGGTGAGAAAAGCCCTTTTCGCCACGTCCTACGGAGGGGCAGCTGTCAGAAAGCACGCCGTGTAGAATCCCGAGTCGTGAAGGAAAATAGCTCGATGCAGGCAGACCGTATTTTAAAACAGACCTAAAATGTGGTGTTTCTGCATTAGAAGGACCGGGCGGGAGGGCTGCTGATTAAAAGGGCGGTGGGTGTGGAACTCCGTCTGCCTGCGGGCAGGATCAGGTCCAAAGTCAAAATCAGGTCGCTTGCAAAAGGAATTTGTGAGCTGCCTTTGGGCAGATGGACCGAATGCGTGGCAAGGGGGAGCTGTCCACCAGAAGCAAGCAAGGCTTCGGCTAAGACGGAGTTTGAATTTAGCACTGTCAGTACCAAACCTAATAAAAAAAGCAGGAAATCTGACGTGACCCATACTAGCAGAAACGCTCGGGTTGTTGCAGGCCTGTGCCCGTTGCAGAAGGGGTACGGATGCTGCTCTTCCTCGGGCTGGCAGGCAGGAGACAAACAAGCGAGCAGGGACTGCTGACTGGGGGAATCCTTGTCACAGCGCTGTCGCTAGTTGGCTGCTGTGTCTGCCACCAGATCGTAATGCTTTCTGTTGAAGTGCTGGTAAATTGAGAGAATGTAAAAGTGGTTTTTAAGGTTATCTTGGGTATATCGCCTCCTTCAATTAATTTTTTCCTGGAACATTGGCGTAGGTCAGGCTGTATGGTAAAATGGTACTTTGGCATTTGATGGGCAGTTATGAATACAGAAAATTAGAATGCAGCTTTCTAAGTTTATATCTAATACCTAAATGCCTGGAGCTATGCTATGTAAGAAATCGGCCAAATGATTACATTGCTGTTTGAGGAATCCACCAAGGAAGTGTGTCTTAGAAAGATATTTTCTTTTGAACACTGCTTCGTGCTTTCTGAAATCCAGAGAGACAAGGATATTAACAACAACATTTGCAGTGGAAGAGGGGAAGAGGTTCGTGCTCCCTCAGACACAAATATATAAGCATATTTTGACATCTGTGTCGCAATGTTTAAATAGGTGTTCTTCATTTGTTTGCTTTTTTTGGTTAGATTTAATTGCAAATAGCAGAAACCAGTAAATCATCAACTTCTTTCTTTGCCTCTTTGCAAGTTCCTTTGATCACGGTGAATAAACAGAGGGTTGCTTTGTCTCTTGTTTCATTTTGGCAAAATAAAAGGTGGCCTGAATGCATGAAATGCTTAATTACGAATGAAATTAACTGAGAATCTTCTGAACGCTCTGGTTTCAGTAGCTGGAGCTCTACAAAGAGGAACCTTGTCCATTCTGTCAGATCAGAACGATTTTTAAAAGCTGTGGGAATTCTACTGCCAAGGTTTAATCTCCAAATGTAAATTTTGTGGTGTGCATTTTGTAAAGTGTATCAAGAACATTTTAAAGTGGAACTTAAGGCGGAACCTTTATTTCTTAAATGTTCACATGTAGAAATTAATCTGTAGTTATATGAGAAACTTAAATATTAATTTTCCAGGAACAAAAACAACACACAAATGCACATATGTAATGTCTTCGTGAAATCACTCCAGATTTACTCACTGAGACTATGTGCAGACTAAAAAGGAAAACAAATGCTTCTGTCATTGGAAATTAGGGCTGCAGTGGAAAATGGCTATATATAGAAGAGAAATATCATGTCTCTTTGTCATTAGTGTATTATACTATAATACACCAAGTAGATGTTGGCATCAGTAGAAATGCTGCTTTGATATCATGGTGAGGGCACTGATTGCTGTTGTGCAGCTGAGTGTTTCAGGACAGCAGTGATACCAGTGTTAATTTGCAGTTACGGATTGTTACTGGGAGGTACTGAGACAAGCAAGTAATGGAGAACTGACATTTCTGGCCTCATTTTTTAATTCACCTACTAAAACAATCTGTATGGGCGTATGTTCTGGACTGTATGCTCTTCCATAAAGTAGTGTCTTATAGCTCTTACTAAATTATTTCTTGGAATTTATCTAGTTTAAGATAAGCATTTCTTTGAACAAGGCAGCCAAGAACCATTTTAATATTTAGCATCTTTTCTAAAACTTGAACCATAACTTTTTGTTCTCTTTCTTGTCCTAGCTGTAAAAGACCCGACAGCTGTAGAAAGAGCAAATTTACTGAACATGGCTAAATTAAGTATCAAAGGACTCATTGAATCAGCTTTGAGCTTTGGCCGCACTCTGGATTCTGACTACCCTCCTTTGCAGCAGTTCTTTGTTGTCATGGAGCACTGCCTGAAGCATGGCCTTAAAGGTGTGGTAATTATACTAGGTGCATCTTTCTCTTCCCAAACATGCAGTTTTTCTTCCTTTCTTTCTTGAATGAGATGAAAACAAGGTGTTTTTTTTGTTTGTTTTGTTTTTTTTTTTTTTTTTTTTGCTTTAAGAAGAGAATCAAGTATGAATTGTCAACTGTTATAATCAATACTCTTATTAATACTTTACAACATATATTTCTACATCTGCCAACTTTTTGTTTTGTAAACTGCTGTTGTAAGTAATCCAAGGATTCCACAACTGTATATGTGTATGTAGCTTATATTTCTAGCTAATCACACTTTTTGTTACTATTTAGTTCTAGCATCAGCAATAATTCTATGTTTGTGGCAAAGTAATTTGTGAGAGGGCTTTGGATACTGGTGAATCTACTAGTTGTTTTGAAGGAAGCCAGTTTAGTGTTTAAATGAATTCATACATTTTTCTTCCCCTAGTAAGAAAATCCTTTCTAAGCTACAATAAAACCATCTGGGGTCCTCTGGAACTTGTGGAGAAATTATATCCAGAAGCTGAGGAAATAGCAGCAAGTGTCAGAGATTTGCCCGGCCTCAAGTAAGTTGTATTGCTAAAATATAACAAGAAGATACAAAATCTGATCTACAGATGTCTCATGATTTCATTTGGCACTAATCAAGCCTTTGAACACTAGCACACGATACTGGGGGAGAGTACAGGTGGTTCTTGGTAGCTGCTTAAAAATTTTTACTGTAAAAAGTGGGATCTTTGTGTTCTTTTCTGATATCACTGTGAGAAAAGTCTCCTAAGTGGTAGACAAAAACAGTAAAAAAAGGAATGGGTTGTGCATTGCAGTCTGCAGTCTAGAACTGCGAAGAACACATGCTTCTAGTCAGCAAAAGCTGTATAAAAACAAAAGGTACCATACTGAAGAGGAATGAATTGGGCAGTTCTTTGGATTTTTGTAGGAATATTCTTCAGTACAGCATCCTTCTCTAATGTGAATTTATGCTGTAGACTACAATCTTCTTCCATCTCTCTGCACTCCACTTTTGTGTTAAGCGTTATAATTGACCGTATATTAAATTCTGAAAGGGTTTGCTTACATTGTCGTTGGTTGTATGGCAGCATAAGTTATAATTGGTAGCCTTAGGCCTCAACTAAAGCAGATAGGTATATAAATTATTATTTACTCTTGTATCAGGCTTGATGAAATAATACTCTTTGCAAAGTGTGTTGCACTTTCTATCTTGATACAGCATATAGATGTGTGTGTGTGTGTGTGGTATTTTTTCTTTTTTTGGGGGTAGTGGGTTTTTTTATTCTGTTTTGGCTTGGTTTCCTTTTTTTGTTTTTATTTTTTCTTCCACATACGTGCTTATCACTTAGCATGCAAGCACTAGAAGAGGAGGATGTGAAGTTTCAGGTTTAATTTCTTAGATATTAATGTTTGCTAGTTACACACATCTTCATTTTCTTTAAATTGTCTCTTCAAGATACCACAGAATTTGTAAAATGTATAAGCTCAAGTTAGAATTCACTGTGTTTTGAGAACAGGATTGAGAAGGCAAACTTGCATGGCAAGTTGTAGTGGGCATTCAGTAACTTTTCTCACAATTTCTCTAAAGTCTTTATAAGTGAGCTGGAGAAAGGAATCTGAATTGTTGCAGACATTTTACTTCAGCTAGAAACTGGACTTTCAAGGTCATTGTTCACGATCATCGGTGTCAGGTTAAGAAGCAGGTATTTACAGGAAAAAGCACTGCTCTTAAAAATTCTTTCCACTTAGCTAGCCATGCATTGTGTGAAAACAAAGTACAGTGGTGTGTAGAAAGTTGCATGCTTGAGCCTCTTGAGCTAAACAGCTAATTTTACTGGCAGGCTCCTTTGCTTTTTCTACTGTTCTTTCCTGGGTCTGCTTGCAAACTTGGCTGAGTCAGTGAAAAATTTTCTTGTATTATCCCAAAGCTTGGAGTCAAAGCCTGGAAATCATGTCTGCACAGACTGTGTTGCTCAATCATTTAAAATAACCTTTCAGAAATCTCAGTTGCTCTACCAGTATACTGATAAGATAGTTAAGAAAATAAACTAATTGCTGTATTGTTGATTTTTGAACTGCTTGTCTTCTCTATCCCCTTTGTCCAGAACACCACTGGGCCGTGCCCGGGCCTGGTTACGGTTGGCACTAATGCAGAAGAAAATGGCTGACTATCTTCGCTGTTTAATCATTCAGAGAGATCTTCTCAGGTAAACAATTAAGCAAATTCCATTTAGAACTTATTTTGATGGATTTAGTCTCCTGAAAAAAAATACTGTCTTGTATTTACTGCTTTTTAATATACCTTTAACATCGTACAGCATAGTTTCTGGCCTGTGGGCTGATTTTGTCCAGTCCTCGGGGCAGAGGGGACAAATGCTGTCCTCTCATCAAGACTGAGGGACATCTGATGAATAAAGAGATGATATTTCTCCCCATCATGGTAGAGGGGCCTTCTGCAGTGTACCTGCTGTTATTTCACTGGTGAGGGTGGTGGGGAAGGGGTCCTACTGCATTCCTCAGCCATACAGAATATGGACTAGAAAATTCTGTACAGGAGGTTAACTCACCCTTACCACGTGCATGGTTTTCTACCAAGCAGCCATTGCTTGGGGGGCTATTGCCTTGAATTTGCTAGTCCTTTCACAATTCTAAAACTGGCATTGCTCCCTTCTGTCATAAGGTCTGCTTTGTGGTGGGGTAGATGAAGCACAAAGGGAAAAAAGACTTGCCACTTTATTTTCAAACCTGTAACCTAAAAATATGTTGAAGAACTGTTATTTCTTGTAGATGATGCTGGTGTCTCAGGATGACACTGTTGGTCAATGGGTGTGGACTTTTCCACTGAAAGAACAGTTTCTTTCATAAAGTCTAAAACTTCATTTAAAAAAAATACAAGGAGGAGGAAGTAAATGTTGATATTCTGTAGCTTAGTGCAGTATTTTTCTTTAAAAAACCCTTTCATAATTTCAGCCCTTTCCATATTTCTTATACCCATTTACTCACTTGAAATTAAAGAAGCCAAGTAAGAGTGTTTTTGTTAAAGTCCAGAGCTTTTTTTTCACCAGATAAAATTTCTATCAGAAGTAGCTCAAAGCAAGTGTACAGGAAAAAAGTCTTTTTTAAGGTAAGATAAGCCGTATCCCCATCTTGTGTACCCTAAGCTTGCAGTTTAGATTTCTGGAGCCAAGGGTAGTAGCTATGTTTTCAGTAGCCTCTGAGACAAACTGCACTTCCTGCTTTTAAATATTCATGAAGTCAAAATATGGGCAGACTTTTTTGTCTTTAAGAATGTTGGAGTAAGGTTAGAATAAGAAACAATTCAAATTTAGATATCACTTGCAGTTAATTTATTGCACCTACATATACTGAATGTATCAACTTAGACAATCTTTTTATTTAACAGTGAATTTTATGAGTATCATGCGCTAATGATGGAAGAAGAAGGAGCAGTTATTGTTGGATTATTAGTTGGCTTGAATGTAATAGACGCTAACCTGTGTGTAAAGGGTGAAGACCTAGATTCACAAGTAAGTCAATACAGGTAACGTAACAAACATCCACTCTGGAAGATTTTGTGTACAATGAATTTCATTATTATAGAGCTGTGACTTGTTAGAAATCTTTTTAGATAGTTTAGGGTGTGATCCAGGTCCTGGGTCTGTGGGGCTGTTGTATTAACCTCAATGTTGGTTGGATCAGACCTTTACATGGTGATAATGGTCGGAGAGCAAAGGTGAAGTTTTATGGGTTGGTGTCAAATGGATGCAGCAGTAGCAATGGCAGAGTTCTTCCCATTTTAATTGCATAACTCAGCTTCTTTCTTTGAGTATAGTTCACATTATCCCATTCGATTCATTTATTGTTATTCTGGAACACAATAGGAGCAATGTGACCTGAAAAAAAGATAAAATGCTTCACACAGTGTAATAAAAGTCTTTATAAGAGTGTGACTGCTTTCAATCTGAACCAAGACTGGTATCAGTAGAGCAGCACTGCATGCTTTGCAAACTGTGTTGACTTTGAACTCTGAGCTTTTCCAAGAAAATCTTGATGAAATCTTTTTTAAAGGCATAGGCACAAGTATTTTTAAGTAAATATAAGATGTGTTCAGCCCTGATTGTGTCCAGATATTTTGTGAAAAAAATCACAAAATATCATAATTGTTTAATTATGTCTGATTAGTACTGTATTTCAGCATATGTTTGATGAAAAGCAATTTTTATATTAAAGAAAAGACGTAGCTAAGTGTTTTTGTGTGCTCTTGAATCATAGTTCACTTGTCTTCAGCGTTCCTGCTAGTTAATATCTAATGGTTTAGACACTGATATTGACTAACAGAAGACACAATATTGAAAAGCATGTAATTCTAGAAACTTTATCAGTGTGCTTTCTCCAGTACTGAGAATTACACGTGTGTATTATAAATTACAAAACAGCAATTGCTAGCTGCACCTTTGTTTCTAGGTCACTTGCTGGCTTTGCTCTATGAGGGGAGAGAAAAGTTGATTTGAGAAGGTGATAGTGGCTGCCCTGGGGAGGTTCTGCAGTAATTCTGTTTATGAAGAGCAGTGTGAATAAGGCATCGTCCTCAGAGAAGCCAAAAGCGGCAAGTTGTATTGAGCAGAAAGGGACTTCTGAAGGGTTATGAGAGTCACATCCAGGAGGATGGTTTTGGTATTTCAGAAGAATCCTCTTCAACGGAGAAATATGTGTATGCACATATGGAGGATTAAAACAAAGTACATTTTATAGAGATGGCATTTTGCCTTTTTGTAAAGGGAGAATATTTTACTTTAATAAGCAAAATACATTTAAATGAAAGCTTTTGGAAGAGGGACCTTTCAGAAAAGATGAGGAAAGACCAAATAGAAGATGGTGATAGGAAGTGTGCATGAAAGCAGTGTACAAACCAAGGAAACGTTAGACTTAGCAAATTACCTGTATTCAAAATCTAAAGGGAGCTCAAGAAGGAAGCAGTGGATCAGAGAAATGGAAATAATTTTATAAAGAGGCTGCTAGAGACCAGAAATAATTGGTTTTGGTAAAATAAATGGTTTAGGTATGCTTGTAGGGGTTCACGAATAGAGTGGAAAGCAGAACTCAAGGTTATGTTGTTCATGGTGTATATGATTGAATTACAATTGAACAGAAAGTATATGAATTGGATTCAGGTTTAGCAAGCTATAAAAATATGAATGGACAGTTGAGTGTGCACACCTGGAAGTCAGCAAGCGTGGAGAGGTAGTGCTGTTTGGCAAGGAATTTTGAAAAGCTAAACATGGGAGAAACGTCAGTTTTGGGAGTTGTGCTGCAAAGAGAAATGGCGTGAAATGCTATAGACAAATTAATCTCAAGTCTCCTCAATCAGTGATAGGGTTCAGTAGCATCTGATAGTCTCCCAGAAAAAAATCTTCCTATGAACTCTTGGCAAAGCTCCATCAGATGTAAGAAATCATCTTTTCTGAACTTGACTGAAGGATGTTTGTTTCACGGTGTGTTGTTTGTTTCAAAAGTAACATCATTTTTAACAAACACATGAGACTGGGCTTTTGTTTTGTTCTATTTGAAATATTAGTGTTCAATTTTTTGAGCTTCACTTAAACACACTGAAACTGGACCAGTCTTTGGAAGCTGATGTAGCTGAGGTTTTAATAAATAGAGACAAGACCATGTATGACAACAGCAGTTACTTCCATGATATGAAACTGTGTACGTTTGCTTTCCCTTAGGTTGGGGTGATCGATTTCTCCATGTATTTAAAGAGTGATGAAGACATTGGGGGAAAGGAGAGGTATGTCCTCACACCAAATGCCTCAGTTTTTGCATATCAACAAATGTTTTCTTGATTGGTGCCCTGTTCTTTGTAGAAACAGGGTTCCCTGAAGATGAAATTTTCTGATCTCACTGTCTTGAGATAGATGGCACGCCACTTTGGTCTGTGTTACTAGTCAGCTGTCAGATTATTTGCACCCTGTAGCAAGCCTGAGCAACATCACCTGCTGCATTTACCTGATGAACGGTATTGAAAGATTGCAAGGTGGCAGTGTGAAAGAACCTGCTAAGCTTTTAGCCCTCAGTTTGTGATGTAGTCAGTATATCAAAGAACCAGAGATATGGCAGAGTAAATAAACATCCTTTTTCTTTTGAGACTGTATATATTTTTACATTCCGTGTGTAGAAGTTGTTTCCAGTTAAAGCATTGGGTCTTTAGTCTTCCACTGTTGCCACAACATATAAGTTACTGACTTCATGACTGTGAGACAAAGCTGTTTCATCTTATTTTTCTTTAAGCACACGCTGGACATTTGCATATGATAATTCATTACAGCATTTTGATACAGCTCACTTTATTATGTTCTTGCTTTAGAAATGTTCAGATTGCTGCAATTTTGGACCAAAAGAATTATGTTGAAGAACTAAACAGACAACTGAAGTAAGTATTATTTTGAAGTATGTCTGTCAGTTCAGGCTTAAAGGTAAAACACCTCTATTTCCATTTCTATTTTCCACCACAGCTTTGGGAGAGAGAACCTCAGGGAAATGGGTGAAAATTCTTCATGCTTAGACTGGGGATGAATTTGGGAGGAAGAGAATTTAGAGAATGGTTTTCATTATATGGGGCTGGGGGAAAGCAAGATGATGATTGCAAATTGCCTTTTAAGGGAACTCATTAAACATTTGGATACGATATAAGCTGTAAGGATAAAGGAAAGGGAGGAATGTAGAATCACATCCAAAAATGAGTTTGTGACAAGGATGACGCTGGGAGTTGGGAAGCAGTATATAAACATTCAGCAAAGGAGACTAATTTTCTTATATTTAGGAAAACCTCAAATAATGGGAGAAGACCTTGTAGCACTTGCTAATGGTTAATCACTCTACCTTGCTTTAAAGCTTTTGAGCTTGGTTGAATGAGTTTGTATGTAGTTTTGAATAATGCTTTCTTTCTTTTTCTCTCTCAGTAGCACAGTTAGCAGTCTACATGCAAGAGTTGATTCATTAGAGAAATCAAATACTAAACTGATTGAAGAGGTATTATTTTTTAATAATATATGATACATATTATTTGCACTCACTATATTTATAAATATGTTTAACTTCTTTTAGTCTACGTCAGTTCTTTATAATATGTTCAGATGCTTTTAATTTGACTTGTAGAAAAGGTGCAGTAGCTGCAGGGGTTTACAGTCAGCTTGCTTCAGTAGCATGCAGCATCAGTAGAGGAGTTCTAGGAAACATCACAATTTCCCACTTGGGACAAAAACAGAAAAGAAGCCTTTCTTAATGCCAGCTGTCAGGACAATTTTGTGCTGGTGACTAGTCCATAATAGATGACACCAGTTGCTAAATGGAGACAAAAAGTAGTTCAGCGAGCAATTTCTGTTACTGTTCTCAGCTTTAGCCAAATGTTTCTTTCTCGTTTATTCACCATGCTTATATACAGGTTTTTGATCTGCCTAGCTCTGGTTTTGTATTTATATCTTATATTTTCAGTTATTTCTGTTGCTTTGCTAGATTCCAATATATGTTGCTTTTTAAACGAGAGCACAATTATTTTTTAACCCAAGCTGATTGAAAAATAGTTAATGAAGTATAAAAGTTAAATGTCCAAATTCAGTGACTGAAGAGATAGCTAGCTTGCTGTGGGGGTATTAATGTATCCACAGAGAGGAAAACACTTTTTCTGAGTGCTGATTCTCAGTTTTCTGGTTCCTTTGCAAACCTTCACTTCAGAGGTGTCCATTTGCTTTGATCAGCTGGTTTATATTTCTGTCATTGAGGTATATAGTATAGGGCCCAGTTGTAATGTTTTCCTCTTTTATGTGTGTGTTCTCACCATGTGGGAGAACTTTTCTTATGTAAATTGCTCCATATGATATATGAAGATGACCAAAAAGAATCAAATTGGATATATTTGAATGCAAATAGAAAGAAAAATGCAGGATGAGAAAAGGGGATTTAAGGGTCTCTGCATCATAACGAAGCAATGGAAAGAAAAGCATGTTCTTCTTTACCAGACATGAAATAATGAAGTATCTTGGATACATATGGTGTTGTGTAATAAAGGTGACTCATTACTAAATAAGGAACCTTTATGTTTTCTTTAGGAATCCTTTATTTCAGAGACTGCAAGAGTAGGGCAGAGAACGTCTGGGTCTTGCATTCATCAGAACATTTATTTGTTGTTTTTTTACTCATAAACATGGTCAGTGTCTTTTTTCCTTTTTTTTTTTTTTTTTCCAGTTAGCAATAGCCAAAAACAATATAATTAAACTTCAGGAAGAAAACCATCAATTAAGGAGTGAAAATACTCTGATTTTAATGAAAACACAGCATCACCTAGAGGTACGTCATAGCGTGGTTTGTTGTCATTCAACTGTGTTTACGTTGCAACTTGAAGTAAGCAGTACCTGGCCAAACTTAAAACAGATCTTTAGGGAAAGAATCCGTTAGATCTCGGAAGCTTTATTATGGCATAAATATGTTGAAATTATAGGTCACTAGGTTGTTTTATCAATGTTTTTTTCTTTTCTTTTTTTTTTTCTTTTTTCTTTAAGCTACATCGTAAGGGCATTTAGTACAGTTATCTGAAAATCTTGTCAAGGTAGTGTATGTTTTAGTTGGTGAGCAGTCTATTCTGACCTGTCTCATTATAAGAATGTTACATCATTTGGAATACTTGTGTATACAATTGCTAAATGCTTTTTAAGCTGCAATTTGTAACTCCTTACATAACTTCCTACACAGGATAATAGGTAAGCTTCTTTTACAGGAAAAAAAGTAAAAGCACAGGTTAGACAGATATTTGGATTGTTCAGTATTGAAATAGTGTTTTGAAATGATGTACTGAAGGAGTACTGTACTGGAATACAGCTTAGTTTGCTCGTTTACTCACTTTTCATAAAAGTGATGACCACGTAGCAGAACCAAGCTGCTTTCCTATTTCTACTGTGCTTGGGGATTATGCTGTTAATTGCTAAACTTGTAATGAAAAAAGATTCTGCATATCTTCGTAGGTAACTAAAGTGGATGTTGAAGCAGAACTTCAGACGTACAAACACTCCAGGCAGGGGTTAGATGAAATGTACAATGAAGCACGTAGACAGCTTCGAGAAGAATCACAGCTTCGACAAGTGAGTACATTTTTCTAGGAGTACACAGCATTTCTAGAAGAGATTATACTTGAGAAGAGTCTGAAATTATTTCTAGTTTTGCTTTTGCTCAGGTTAAGCACTGCCTTTAATCCATTGTTGTTTCTCCAACTGCATGTAATAAAAAGGTTTTCTAGAAGAGCAATTTGTACATTAGCAGTTCTGTAACAATGTTGCTAAAGCATAGTAAAGAAAATAAAAGTTATTTGGAAAAAAATTTAGATGAATTGTTAGTAGTGCTTTGTACGAATGCTAGGTATTTCTTGCAAAACTAGAAATCCTGTAGTTCTATTTCTGTAATTAATACTTAGTCAACTCTGTAAGAAATCAGTATTATAGTATTGAAATGGAATGTATCTTCCAGTATTGAAATGTGAGTTGTCTTCTCTAAGCTTTTTAAAGCCTAAGTCACTAAACATGTGAGTGTAATGTTTAGATAGTGGGTAATTACTCAGCAAAGTTACAGAGGGGCAGAATCTCTGATGTGGAGAAATAGGTGGTACTGCAGCTCTGTTAGAGTTAGCTTCGTACTTTTTCAAAACGTAGATAAAACGTTGTGTAATTGTTGAAAGGTTCTGTGTTGCATTGTGTTGGTGTGATTTTTGTGTGATTTGTAGGATATGGAGAATGAGCTAGTAGTTCAAGTTAGCATGAAACATGAGATAGAACTTGCCATGAAGTTACTGGAGAAGGACATCCATGAGAAGCAGGATACACTCATAGGCCTTCGACAGCAGCTTGATGAAGTTAAAGCGATTAACATGGAAATGTACCAAAAGCTGCAGGTAAAGTCTGCTCTCTGATGATATGATTTTGACAGAAGTAAGAAAGATATATTACTGTTTTCTTTAGATACTGCTATTTCCTTAATTTTTAGTTTCTTTCCACTTTTTAGGTCAGTGTGCTTTTCTGGAATGTTACTGATGCAAACATGATTTCACACAAAGCAAAGTTTAGGGAAGTCACTTAATTTTATTGGGGTTATAGAATAACAGAGCATAAGAATAGGAGCATGAGAATAAGAGCATGGTCTTGTAACATTTTATGTGAAATAGTTATATCTAGAGGTATTCACGCTTCTTGGCCTGTGCTGTATAAAAAACAGAGAGAGAGAACTATAAAAGGTAGAGGCACGGGGTGAGGAATTAAAGAGAAAATGAGATGTGAGCATTCAAAGTAGGGCATGACACTTGAAAACAAGGTTCATTGGAGAAAGCTAATTACAGCTTTTAAAAATCTGTTAACAAAAAGAAAATCTGTAACAGTGCAATGCTAAAAAAAAAAATCCTTTGTGAGAATACGGATCTCAGAGACCCAAAATACATTTAACAAAACACCAGGAAAGTTTAGTATTAAGTTATTTATGCACGAAGTAAGTTTTATTTATGGAAGGAATTATCAAAAACAGCATAAGAAAACAGTCAAATCTCTGACAGAATGAGGGGGAAAAAATAGTGTGCTGCTGAGAGTTAAGTGAGATGAAGGACAAAGGATTCTACTCTTCTGCTTGCAACTGTCAGGAGACTGGACCAGAATATGAGAAAAATAAACAGAGCTAGGAAGAAAAATAAGAAGGGAATGTTATTCATTGCGTTAGGATTTGTAGGTTTTTGTTTTTCTTTTAAAGATAAACTTCTGGAGACTGTAACATAAATTTCACTTAATGACGTTCAGACCCACTTTCTGGACAATGAAATGAGTCAAGCAGTTTAATCATGCTGAATTTCCTGTTCAGGGACCAGTTTATAGTGTTGATCTGTATAGCAAGGATAATGTTCTCCCTTGCATTTAGATCTTCAAGCTGAGATTGTGATAGCTGTGCAAGCAATCAAAATTGTAAAATGTGCTAGTAAAATACGCCAGGTATTTTTAGGCACATATGGTAAAGTCTGATAGTGTGAGAACCTCAGTGATTTCCAGGCCGAAGCATCTTAGTTCTTGACTGGTTAGGATCTAGTGAGTTACTGAAAAATACGGCCAGTGAATTTAAGTTGACTTGCAAAATGATGAACTAAGAAAGGAAAACAAATAGAAAATACCTACTTACTAAATAGCATCTACACTTGTAAAGTACAAAACTACATGTTTTTAGGCATGAAATTTTGTCTAAGTACTTTGTCAAGTATGCTTTTTAGATGGGAATGTTTAGAAAGAATTCATCTTCAACAAAGATGTTGAAGAGAAAAACTCCATGAGGTAACAGTGCAATACATACCTGCTTCAGTTTTACCCTTTTTTATAACACAGGTCTCTGAAGATGCTATGAAAGAAAAGAATGAAATAATTGGTCGCTTAGAGGATAAGACCAATCAAATTAATGCAACTATGAAACAACTAGAACAAAGGTACAGGTCTATCTTTGTTTTTCTACATTCATTTCTCCATCCCCTTACATTTACTTCATTCTCACGCAGTTGCCACTGAAATGTAACTTCCAACTAGAAAATTGAAGACAGCTTCTGAAAGTACTGCTTCACTGTTTGTTTTTTTTGTTTGTTTGTTTTTTGTTTTTCTTTTCAACAAATACACTTATTCAAAATAGAAACTTAATCTTTCATTTTTCTTCGTCCACTATCTTTCTTCTGGTCCTATGTTTTTGTGCTGACACCAAAAGCTGTTCTTTCAGCTGTTTCAAAATTTGGATTCATATTACCCTTTTTCTTCCCCCCCAAATGAATGAAATGCAATAGAAAGCAAAGCATTAATATTGCTTATACTTAAGCGTGGGCTTAATATAAACATTTAATGCCTTCATGGATCATTGCTGAATTTGCTGAAGCTCTTAAAATTATTGTCAGTTGCTTTAGAACTACCATTGTTCTAGCCATGTAATGAGTTTTTTCACTGAAAGCTTGAAAAGTGAAAGACTAAAATTCCAGTGTATAAACTTCCGTTATGGTTAGATTGCATGTGTAACATAACATTAAAATGTGATGCATATGTTTAATTTAGTGGCCTATATGCAACATCGGTCTTCTTAATTGTAGAATATAACACATCCATAAACATTGTCATGTTGGTGTTTGACATGTCTTTTTTTCATTTAAATCTGATTATAAAAAACATGGTTATGTATTTTAAAAATTAGTGACATGAATATTCTTTTATTGACATCCTTTTTCCTCTTTTTTCTTTTTCTTTTTATCCTTTATCCCAATTTTTGTTTTTACTGTTTTGCTGCCTTCATCTGTCTTTGATTTTTGTCCACTGCATTCATGAAGTGACAAAGATCTGTTAACTCAAACTAGGACTATTGCAATGTCATTCGTCAAATGTGCCAGCCATGAAGCTCAGCACCAGTATAAACTTGTCAAAGATATATCATTCTGAAAGCTCCTCCTGATCTGATGTGTTTCAATAATTACTGATAAAATACAACTTAAGCATTGTAACAATTTTACATATAAAATGGTATTAGAAATCCTGCACTATAACTGATCATAGCTGGGTTCTATTTTGTTTTCTGAAAGAACATCATCTCTGATCTCACTTTGCCCCTCTTTGAAAAAATAAGAGAGAGAGAAAGTAAATTATTGCACTATTATTAAGCAAATGTAAGCTAGTTTTCTAATGCTATTTAATCACTTCTTAATTGTGAAAATTTATTTTAAAAGGTTAGCTATCTTCATTTTGACTGTACATATTTATGACATTTGTTGCTAATCTAGCCATTTTTCCTGTTGTTTGCAGTACTAAAAGATTTAAAAAGTAGCCCTTCTGGCTATTTCCCTTCTCCCCTGCTTATTTCTTTCACTTTTAGGCTGTGTTTACCCCAAAAGCATGCTCTCAGATGTGTTTTATTTTGGTTGTAACTAGCACTGTTTTCTTGAACAGCACGAACAGGAGATTTGGGGAAGGGGGGCTGAGTGCTGTTTCAGAATAGTATGTTTAAAAAAGGAGGGACGTGTAAAAATATATGCTGAGTACATACAGTTGAAGAATTCGAGGGTTTGGGGATAAAACAGCAAAAGCACAATTGCATTCTGTTGATGTGACGGAGGATAAAACATTTTCCCAGAGGTACATCATGTTTGGAGCCTGGACTTGGGCAGGGCTCCAGAAAGGGAGGGCAGCCTGCTCAAGCACATTTTGTAGCTGTAGCTCCTGCCGAGGATAGAAGCTGTAGAAGCTGTAGCAATAGATCGGATTTACATTGCAGGCACAAATCCTGAACTTGTCTAACTTGTTTTTAAGCTGAGTTTCTTGCAGGTCATTGTAATCCTAACCTGTGGCTTTGCCCAGCCCCTTTTCCCTCCCTCCACCCGTCACTAGGCAGTCTTTACAAATCATCTCTCTGCTTTGAGTTGCTGCTTGCCTCCACTGCTGAAATAAGGGAGTTTTAGCTGCTGACTGCTCTTCGTGCTCTTCTTACTGTTTTCCCTGAAGTGTGGAAGGGGAGTTGACTGGGAAAAGAATCAGCAGGAGGGAGTGTGCTTGCGGAAGTGGGGGCAAGACACCATAATTCAAGAAGGGTTTCTTACCTTGTGATTATATGTCTTATTCCTTGGTTTGGAACCAGCGAGAGCCTTTAAAGCGAGCTGGCTACTAAAAAATTAAATAAATAATAATAAAAAAAACTTCCATCCTTGAAGAAAACCCAAAACAGAAACAACAAAGAAACAAGGTAGATATAGCAGAAATGGGAGCACGAACGATCTCATAGTCAATTAATGTGAACAAGTATCTGTCTCAGTATCATCCGAATCTCAAATCCTGCTGTGAACTCGGTCGAACTCAGCATTTGTCTGAATTGCAGCTGTGCTGTTGGCCTTGGTGCTAGTCTAGAGGATGGTGCTGTAGCTTGGGTTGGCTAGCATGTTTCTTGGGTTACAAGCTGCCTTTCTACCTTGGCTGTGGAAACTGCATGGCACTTTAATTTGTAATTTAGAGAGGGTTTTAACTTGCCATGTCTTTTCCTGTCTTGTGTAACTTGATTCAGTCTCTTGGCCAGTAAATTGACCCTGCTTTTTCCAAGTATTCTCCTTTCCATGCGTCTGCTTTGGCTCCTTTGTGCACTACCTCTGCAAATGTGACAGGGAACACACAACAACTGGTATAGCTGAGTGAGATAGTACATACTTCAGAAAGTGTTTTAGTTCCAGTCTTTAATCACTTGTTTACTGGTAGCTTTTGGAAATTCCACTGGTGCAGCTTCATCAGTGGAAGCACAAATGTGACGTATTGCTGACTTAATTTCTCTTTAGCTGGGAGTTGAGAGTTAACTCTTCATTCAGCTAGGGAACTGTCAAATCAAGCACAGCAAGAGAGTTATCACAGATTTCTCCCACCTCTTACCTGAGCTGGCACTTGAAACATATTTGTTAAACCAGACATACCAGGTGGGGGCATTCAGTGGTATCTTACAGGCCTTTTTACTCTCCTGCCTCATCAAGACAGGTGTAGCCACAATAGCACAAGTTCCATCTTGACACCATCCATCCTTTTTTTGGACTTGCAGATGTGGTCAAGCAGAGAGAAACCACAAGGAGCTAATGGATTCCAAGGGGAGCTCTAGCTGAAGCAGAAACAAACCCCTAGAATTCAGAAAGGAAAGATTAAATTCAAAAGAACAACAGCCCCTCCCTTCATGATTAATCAGTTTTATTTATCTTGTCTGTAGTATGGAGCTATTTAAACCACTGTAAGAATGTATTATTTTTAATACAGATTATTTAAGTTAATTACTAATGTGATGTAGTTGAGATAGTTCTCTAAATGTAGTGGGACCTGTCAGGGTGTGTCTCGTGTTAGGCTAGTTAAGTGTTTTGCTGTCTGATTGCCGTGCTCTGTGTTCAGCCTTATGCTTGAATTGTTTTAAGCTGCTTTTGCACAACACATGTTCTGCCCTCTCTTAATGGGTGATTAGTCCAGTACTAGCCAAGCCAAGTACTTTTACAGGGTTTATTTTAAAAAAGATGAGAAAAAAAAGGGGAAAAAAAAAAAAAGCTTCTAAAAATAACACAGGAACATATACTAGAGTAAAAAAAAATAAATTAAGGTATATGCTTCAATTCTAAAATGTATCATCATGCTTTGGCATCTGTTATTGATGAGCATAAAATAAAAAAACTGATTACTTACAATGATTACTCTCTTACTGTATGAAAAACAGGAGCTAGTTCTCTAGGCATTGTATGGATTTCTCGTTTGAGTTTGTGAGTTTCCCCCAAACTTTGTTTTTATTTAGAAATGTTTCTATTTCCCCATTTTTCTTTTATTTGTCTTCTTCACCCTCTACACCCTAGTTCTAGCTTCAGTTTTACCCAAAGTTGATTTGAATTACACCAGATTGCAGCAAGCAGAGAAGGCTCAAGTGGAAGCAGAGAATGAGGATGAGAAACTTAAACAGGAATATGTGAATAAATCTGAAAGTCTGCAGAAAGAATTCTCCCAGAAGGAGAAACAGCTGTAAGTATACCTGTCCTGTTTGGAAAAATATATAGCCATAAACCTTCGGCAGTGCAGCATGTCTTCTGTGTTAATGCAGGCTGGTGGTTGATAAATGGTTTTGAACAGAATGTAAATACTAAAGATGGTAATGTTAGGCACTGGCAAGGTGACAGAAAATAAGTGCATTCCAGGGAAGTCAGGCTACCTTTGGGCACCTCTGAAATGGCGTGCAGCTCAAAAGGAAGAGAAAGAACAGAAGTATTTTTTGGCTAAAGGTGCCGGCGTAATTCATTAGGAAATCATCATAAGCAGGGGAAAATACGTAGTGTAGTAGTAGGAATCCACACTTTTAACAAACCCCATAAGTATGTAATAGTATAAACTTAAACAGAACTGGCATAAGAATAGTACAATTGATCAGGCTTATGAATAAGGTAAAAGCCTTAAAAATGGTTTAATTTACCACTCTGCATGAGAAGAAACCCACAGGAATCAAAATACTAAAATGCAACATAAAGGCCAACCCTCTACCCTTTCTCCTGTTAAATTTTTCAGTGCTTATCTAAATAAATATCTAATGTAAAAAGCTCCCTGTAGGGGCAGGTGTTTTCTCTGTGATCAAAATAACAAGTAAACTATTTAAGATAGTTGCAGATCTGTGACCCAAGGATTGGAGCTTAAATATTAGTGAATTCCAATCCGATTACCAGCCCACCCTGCCTCTCGTACAACTCTGAATGTTAATAAACTTGTTTAACTGTCATGACAAATGTTCACTTTACTACCACAGTCATCTTTGCAGATTTTGGGCAAAAGAACATTTCAGACCCCAACCTTAGAATTCTGCAATTCTGAAACCTCAAGGTCATGCTCACTTCTGATCTTTTCCAACCAGATGCTGAGGTAGTGTCCCAAATGTAAGTCTTTCCTTTAAAAATGATGTTGGTTTTAAAACAGGGAAATTAATGTGGATACAGGTTTTCCATCAAAAAACCTTGCATGACTATTCTCAGGCTTTTTTTCCTCTTCTGGCGTGTCGGCAAGATTTAGATGTAGAAGGTTGGGCAGCGTGATTCTGTCCTTTGTTTTCCGTGACATTCTAATCACCAACCCTTCCACAAAACTGATAACAAAACTCCGGCTAGAGTGGATCTTCCATCAGATTAACCCCAGTGCCAATAACTGGCCTCCTATTAAACTAATAGGATTTAGATCCCTCTTTATGTTGAACCTCAGCCATGTAGGAAGCTCAGTTAAAATAGCACTTTAAAGTCCTTCCTTCTTTAGTCTTAATTCAATTCAAATCTCCATAAGCCTTATTCTAAACAAGAAGATCAACACCTGAAGATACAATATTAAATAACTTCTGTGAGCACCAGAGATGTATGTAAACATTCTGTGTATCACCAATGGCAGTGTGGTTTGTTTGTTTGTTTATTTTAGAAACAAGGTACGTAAAGTTAAGGGAGGGCATTCCCTTATGCATGTCTTTAAAAATGCTTTAGAAGGTTGTGGTTAATCTTCTCTTGTTCATTTATTGGACAGCTCTTCAAAACGATGCCATAGTCTTGATCCTTTTAAATGCATTTCTTTTTAAAAGCACTTCTTAAGTGACAGTTTTTTGTTTATTACAATGAGGTCTAAAATGTTTTGATAGTGCCGCGCTATTTCTGTTTTAAAAAACACATCAACTGTTTATTATGGTAATAGGATATTGCACCCAGAAATAAACTCATTTTTGTTTTATAAATGGTACTGTTGTGCTCAGTGATTGTTTTCTTTTGTTTGTTTGTTCGGTTTGCATATTCTAGGCTTCAACTGGAAACTGATTTGAAGATAGAAAAGGAGTGGCGGCAAACGCTAGAGGATGATCTTCAAAAGGAGAAAGAAACTGTATCTCATCTACGAATAGAAACTCAAGAAATAATTAACCTTAAAAAAGTAAATTCTACAATATAACTTCAGTAGTAATTTAGAAACTGACTTTAAAGTTAATTATGAATTTAGGCATGGTATTTCTAAGGATTTCTGCAAGTAGATAAGAGAGATTAGACTAATGTATTCTCACAGATCGATTAAGAAAAAAAATGGAAACATTGGTTTTCTTTTTACTCCCCATTTATTCTTCTTATCAGAATCCCCTCCTTTGAATAAGGAAAAATGAAATTCTCATTTTCCTTTCTCAGTTTTACTGAACAGTGTCTCCTTATGATAAGCCAGAAAGTGCTTTAGGTTCTGTCTGACTTGGTACATGGCTATATAGTGTTGTTGATCTCTGCAATAAATTGTATTTATTTCCTGCAAAAATGCTTCAACTCTTAGGGATAAGAATTTAATCTTGAGTTGTTGCTGTTTGAATTGGATTTAGAAATCTTTATAGAGATTCATATCATCAACTGATATGAATCATCAATTCATTTACTTTTGTCAGTAAGATCAGCTTGGGTTAGGAGCAGTTTTCTAGCCGTTAGGCACATACATCTGTATTTGCTAGGCTTTAGGCATATACATATATAGTGTGTGAATATTTTTTTTTTCTTTTTTTTAAGGAGTTCCTTAAACTTCAAGAAAAAAACAGGCAACTGAAAAGGATATGTCAAGACCAAGAAGCTGCTCTCCAAGAACTGGCATCCAAGCTGAGCGAGTAATTATTCACGATGATTTCATTTGTCATGTTAACTTGGATTAAGAGAAATAATTGGATGGTGGTCATGTGAAGTTCAATGTATAAGACAAGATTACCTAACCAGTTATCAGGAAGAAATAATGTCCAGTTAGTTGAAGTCTGTTTATTTTTATTTTTGACTTGTGGGCTAACTGTAACCTCATATGCAATTGTGCACAGTGCTCTGATAAGGAAAATCCTAGGTAAAAAGGGTATAGGGGGCAGTAGGAGGAGTTTTTCATTGAAAGTGGCTGACAAGTTTGCATATCTTAGGTTTCCTAAAGAAGGAACCCAAGCAGAATCACAGAATCACACAGGTTGGAAGAGACCTCCAAGATTGCCGAGTCCAACCTCTGACCTAACACTAACCAGTCCCCCACTAAACCATATCACTGAGCTCTACATCTCAACGTCTTTTCAAGACCTCCAGGGATGGTGACTCCACCACTTCCCTGGGCAGCCCATCCCAGTGCCTCACAACACTTTCAGTAAAGAAGTTCTTCCTAATATCCAACCTAAACCTCCCCTGGTGCAACTTTAGCCCATTCCCCCCAAAAGAAGCACTCACACAACCCCTGAGAATCGCCAAGAGCTGTTTACTGCCGGGACATCTTGCAGGAAAGCCTGCGGGATGTCCGTGGTGTTTGGTGGCTCCAAGCTAATGCTTGCGATGGAGCCTGAGCAACGAGCAGGGGTCTCGCTGGGCACTCCTGCACTGCTGTTGGTGCTCTCGGATGGCAGAGCACAAAGACATGCTGCAGTAGTCCCAGGCCTGTCCCGGCAGAGGTGGATCCACTTCCATCCGTTCCTCCACATCTGGTGGATCCAGCTCCATGGGCTCCACGGTGTTGGGCAGAAGGCTAAGCCAGTCCTTGCCCGGGCTATGCCCCTTCAGACTATAATGAGCAATAAGCTCTGAGCACAGTTGTTATCCTCCTCCAGTGTTGTTAAAGTTTCATTTAATGATGTATCTTCTGAATTGTTCTGTCATAACTAGTGTGGGCTTTCATGCCCTGTGTAAAAACTTACTGTGTATATTGTAGTTTAGGCAATTCTGAGTGGGTTGGCACTGGATTGCTGGGGGAAGGTTGGTTTTCCCAGCATGGCAGTCCAGAAATTTCAATTCCCGGTTCATACCAATGCCATGTGCTAGCTTTAGGTATTTGCACAGAGCTACGCTGGTACAAATTTCTTTTATCCATATAATCCCAAACGTATCTGCAGCCATTCAAAGAATTCCGAGCTCTTTGGAGAGAGCTTGTTCTCTTTGTGTAGTACTTAGGACAGCATCTCCTAGATGCTGCTATAATATGAAATACTAAGTAGAAGTTCAGAGTACTCTGCTTAAAAGTTGTTAAATACCTACACCTTTTAAAGTTGTTGTGCAGTAACTAACAAAAGTTTGAAATAGCATTATCTTTATTTTTTAGATCAAAGCTGAAAATAGAAGATATAAAGGAAGCCAACAAAGCATTGCAGGTTGGTAGGATTTAGAGGAAAGAGATACTTTTTTTCCCCACTGTCCACATTGAACTGTTTTGCAAGCATGAGATGGCTCCTCTCCAGTAGCAGCTCTACAGTAGACACTCATTGTATGATATCCTCCAAGTGGGAGAGAAGCACAGATTCTCTGTAGCCTTAGGGAAAGAAAATACTCAGTTGTTTCTGATTTTTATTGTTTGACATAAAAGTATGTATTTTGACACTTCTTGCAACAGTACACCCTTTTTATTTTACAAAGTGTATCTGGGAAAATCTACTGAGCTTAAATTACGTGCTACTTGTCAGCAATCACTAAATACTTGATCATCCAAAAGCCACTAAAAATACGCTTTGTAACGTTGAAAGATTGGGAACTTTCTTAAGACTTGCTCAGGGATCACTTCAGAGCAGCAGTTGTGTCTGCACACGCTGGATCACATGGTGTGTGACCTTAGGTGTTCTTTCAGTCCAGGTAAAGGTGTGCGAAGTGGTTTTGCCAAACACACTACCGTTTTTCTTAATTGGTGTAGACAGAAGGAAATGAACAGCTCTTGATACTGTCTTTTTTTTTTTTTTGCTCCCCAGCATCTTGAGGACTGTTCCTTTGTGATGGACAGGGAAATAGGCTTCAGCTTTGAGACTTGGATAGCTTTCAGCTTTTCCCATCTCAGCCATTGACCATCTTTACTACCTCAAGCATGTTCTCTTTGCACCTGTTCTCTTTCTCTTAGCAGTGTTTTGGAGCAGACTTACTCTGCATTAGTCTCTCTGTGACATTAGAGTAGTCTTAGGGCATTAAGCAATTCAGGCAGTAAATGCTACTCCTATTGATTTGTTTTGTCCTTTGGAACCCAAAAGTTAACCTTTATTGGATACACATATTTATGATCTTTTTTTTTTTCTCCAGGGCCAGGTTTGGTTGAAGGACAAAGAGGCTACACATTGCAAGTTATGCGAAAAGGAATTTTCCCTTTCCAAAAGGAAGGTAAAACGAAAACAATTTCTTCCAACTTTTTTACATGTATTATGAGAAATGTGTCAGCATCTTAGAGATGCAGTATGAAATGTCAACCTTCGGATGAACGTGTAGATATTTTCTGAGATGATTTTCTAATTCTTTGATATGTGTAACACAGTCAGGCCCTGCTATCAAAAGAAACACTGCCTTTGGGTGAAGTGTGACAGAGGACCATACTTAAAATTATTCAACCTACTTTGTGGAATCACCATCTCAAGTGCTTGTCAGCTGTGGCACTGTTAAAATTAGACACATGCAAGTCATCTTATTGCATTTTTTATATAATAAACTTAAAAGGTTGTGAATTTATTGTGGTTTGAAAGTGGTGTTAATTTCCAAGCTTTATTAATGTATGCAGAAATTTTTATTGTACCTATTTTTAATGTTAAATCTCATGAGCTGCTTGACAGAATTGTCCACTCATGCTTATATTTTTATTTGACAAAATATGCTAGTTCATCTTATTCTTGGGATTGAAAAAAATCTGAAAAGTGTAGAAATTTGGTCCGTGTAGGATTGCATCATAGATTGGGATTTAGATTAATTATCTTTTGAAAACTGATTTCATGTTTGGACCAAAGAATTGGAAAGAATCACAGCTGAGATTGCTCTGTATGTGTGGTTTATTGGTATCCAATTACCAAGTATATTTCCACTGCAATTTTTGATTTTTTTTTCTTGACAAACCCTTCTCCCTTCTCCCCATTATTTAGCATCACTGTAGAAACTGTGGTGAGATCTTCTGTAATGCCTGTTCGGACAATGAACTGCCTCTGCCTTCTTCGCCAAAGCCTGTTCGCGTCTGTGATTCGTGCCATGCAATACTTATACAGAGGTGCTCTTCTAATGTGCCCTAAGATTCTTTTACAAGTAATTTATCACCTTTTGGTATTTAGCTAATTCTGTAAAAGTGTACCAGCTACAGAATGTACAGCACTGTTTCTGGAATTTCAGGTAAGCAGTCTGAGGTTGCATTTTCAAAGCACTGTAGAGGAGTTTATTGGCTGCTTCCTGTTCATAGAAGTAGAGAAAATGGGATCCAAAGATGGAAAACGTGTTAAAACTGAACATGTTAAAAATACAGATCGCAGTGTTAGTCTAACAGATTACTTGTAAGCTTTTCTGGAGGAAGGAGGGCAGTTGATACAGGAGAAGACTCAGTGTTAATATGTATTTGGTAAGTATCTTAGTCGTTTTGATCTTGAAAAACGTGATATATTTACCTGCTTCTACAGGCTAGTCTGCAACAAGTCCAACCTAATTCTGCTGCACAATTTGCCTGCAGTATGCTGCTGTGAAGTAAAACTCTGCAGTAGGTAGTTTTAAATTGTATTTTAAAATTAGTAATGAAATTAATGCAGGTGGTCCTGTAAGTTACTGCCAAATACCATATTTGTTTGCTTCCCCTCAATTCTCAAGATTTGATGCATCAAAGAATATTGCACTGACAGCTCTGTTCTTTGTAGTCACAGGTGCAGAAGATTTTATCGGACAGGTGAGAAACAGTGTCTTTAGGCACTGGAAGAAAGGAGTTGCATTTTGCCAAATTATTTTGTAAAATGAACTATTAATTCGGCATATCTGTGTTTTCATGGAGAGATGTTCATTCCAGTTGTTTTGCCTTACGTTCTCTGTAGCTTCAAACGAGGATCTGCATTGTTTTCATGTAAGTCAGACTTAGCTCTAGAAGCAGCGTGAATGTGCTGCCAAGAGACACTAGGATTAAGCACTGCAGACCGTGTCCTTTGTTGACAGGAAGGTTATTCCTGATTTTGTCACTACCTTTCTCAAATTTCCAGTTTGTTTCTAAATCGGTCTTTCTTTTCTTCAAGACAGCTTTTGAGTGTTGCTAGGTCTGACACATCTCTCACTCCTCTCATTGTTATCCCATGGTAATTTCTGCTGGAATGGAAGTCTTTATTCTTCTAGTAGCCAAATAAGAATACAGCCTTTTGGGTTGTATTTAGTATCAGCCTCAGTTTGATGTCACTGCACTAGCATCAAACCGTCTTTCCTTCAACCCTTTGTGTGGCTGGATCCAGCTGTGAAATCTCTGGTCAGTACTGAGGAGCAGTCAGCAGAATTATCAACTCCCTGGTTCTTTCATCCATGGGCCTGTTATATTCCTACTGACAGGAGCAGGGAGGCTTAGAAACAGGTCTTTTAGTCATTCCTAAACATTGTTTAGCTTAGCTGTGTCTTTTAAGGATAGGCATTTAGCCAATATTCCAAGAGCTATCCTGTTAATTTTGACACATCAATGTAGTTGCTTATGTAGCTTTTGTAAAGGAAAGTGTTTTTAAAATTACCCACCATAACTTTTTGTAAAATGTAAAACAAATATTTGTAAATCTGTAAATAGCTTTTGGAAAAAATAAATTTAATTGATCTGCAACTTAATGATGGGAGCAATGTCATATTAAAATTTGCAATTCGGAGTATTCTTGGCATTTTATTGATGTGATCAAGTTGCTTAGAATGTCTTTGCACATGTTTGACAGAGGGGAGCTACCCTACTCCTTACTTAACAAAGTGCTGCTCACTTGTCTCCTGGAAGTACTGCAATTTGAGGATGTTTGCACTGTCCCATACAGCAGAATTTCATTCAAGACTCACATTCAGTGTACCTTTGGTAACTTAAACTTCAAGCTACTTTGAGTAACCAAGTAAATCCCCCTGCTCTCCCAAAGGTAAGTCTTAAACCAGTGTTTGTGTGTTTTTTCTCAGAAAATAGAATGCAGAGCATACTTGATTGAGGAAAGGTTAGAGCTGACACTATCAGACAGTATTCAGACCCTATGCTTTTAGAAAAATCTTTAAGTAGATGTACTTCACCTGACTCTAAGATACATTGTCCTGACCTTTGTTACCTTACTTTTAGAAGGCAAACCTCAGCAACTGACCAAAGAACCGCTACTTACACGGTGAGCGCCAAGTTAAAAACAGAGCCCTGCACCATCCCTGGTATAATGATTTCAAGCCATCTCTCCTCCCCTTCTTATCCCAAAGTATTTCACTTCCTATGGCCGATGCCCCTTTCAGCTCTTACTTCCAGTCACTTGGACACAAGCACACACTCTCTAGTGAAATAAACTCCATTCTACTCTCTCCCGCAGTAAGACATTTATTACATATATAACACAGTACTGGCAGAACAGGTGACAAACTTTCAATACCCAAGATCACATTTGACATCTTAAGGGAGGCATTGAGGACAAAGCAGTTAGTTTGGGAGATCACACTGGCTCAGAATAAATACCTCGTTACACATCAGGTATGTTAAGTGTCTTCAAACAATTGTTTCTTACACATCTTACATGTCACAAATGCACAAAAAACTTTTTTCAATGTGTTTGGGGTTGTGTCACTTAACAAGTATCGGGCTTACAGTTCTCATTTTAGAAACGTGGCTTATAACAAGCTCATCCATAAAATGGGTTGCCAAGTTTTGAACAAATACAGACAAATCAGCTATAT
This sequence comes from Netta rufina, assembly GCF_964035555.1. Classification (NCBI taxonomy): domain Eukaryota; kingdom Metazoa; phylum Chordata; class Aves; order Anseriformes; family Anatidae; genus Netta; species Netta rufina. The sequence goes on along the minus strand of NC_140130.1, from coordinate 4,585,928 downwards.
GTACTAAAGGAAAAAGCTTAATGGTGTTGAAATACAAGTTTGGTGAAAGAAACTTACGTCTTGCTTCAAAATCCCCCCGTCTTCCTAAAAACACCCAAAAACAGTTTGTGAAGAAAAAAAGTTAAGCTAACTTGAAATTAAGTAGTATTTGACCTATTTCATGGTAGCTGAAAGCTGTGCTAGTGTTTTAGTACACTTAGCAACTCATTTGCAAGTTAAATGTGTGAAATGCAGCACCTGGAGTTCTACAGCAAAGCAGAGAACTACTGTAGCTTGGTGTTGTGGATGCACACAACTTGGAAACTAAGCGTTTATGCAACCGTGCATTTGAAAAGCACAGTAGGTTGTGATAGTACAAGGAAGGAAGCTGGAACGATGACTTTTAGCCTCCACAGCTTTAGCTTAATGCCATGTTGAGAAATTATTACGTACAACTTATCAAAAGGATTTAGGAAAGATTGTTACCAAATAAACTAGTCTATTAATCTACCTTTTTCCCCTTAAACAAGTGAATTTTTCAAACTCGTTCACTACACCAAGATTACATAGAACTCAGTGTTCATAGGAGTTACAGTACAACCACCTTTATTGAACCATAGTACAACATCTTAAACCGACTGTTTCCTGAATATGTAATACATCCTTAGGAGTAACTAGTATAAAAAGTATCAACATCAGTGGTTTGAATATAAAAATTTATTTAAAGTCAGAGTATGCAACAAATAAAACCTACAGAAAACAGATTTTCCCATCACAATCTGTTGCTTACCAAATAATATTGTGAAAACACATTCCTTCAGTCATTATAAAGTTCTTAAAATACAAAAGAAATTAAATTTTGTAAGAAAGTCTAGTAGACCAGAGACTGTTTCTTCCAGGATATTACGCAGAAGCAAGGCTATCCTTCAATACATTCCACGCCATCCTCCTCCACCCATACTGCCTTGCCCATAGTATCCTCCACTATTTCCACTGCCACGACCTGCAAACAATTGACACAAGGTCACGTATACATACCTTAAAAAAAGAAAAGAACGTGATGGGTAATACAAAACTGTTCAGCACCAACTTAAGTTACACTAGAACAACAATACTTCAGCACTATTTTTCTAAAAAAGCATTTGCTGCAGTAGCCCAAGGTATAAAAAAAAACAAAAACACCACGTAATTTATAATTGGAAGTTAAACCAATGTCCTCCTTTCCCTTTCTCCCAGCACATTCTACAGCACCCAGAACCCACCCTTCCAGATAATCTGTCAGAAGACAGATATAGCAACACTGTCAGTAAATATAAAACAGAACGTCTACTTACTGTATCCACCCAAGCCATCAGGAGTTCCGTACCCGCCGCTGTAATTGCTACCCATGCCCATTCTGCCAACAGAGCCGTAACCTTGATCTGAAAAGCAGAATATGCCCCGTTACAAGCTGGGAACCCCACTATGATGTTTGGCAAAATGAGCTCAATCTGGAACTGATGCATACCCATGCCATCTCTGCCATAGCCTCCCATTCCAGATCCACCTCCAGCAGTTGAATTCAGGAATAGTTCAATATATCGATGTTCTGTAGGAAATCAATAAACGAGGTTGTATTTTGATTCAGAAAACAGAAAGATTCGAAGAAAACAATCCATCCTGCAGAATTAGTTGGAAGTCCACAGTTTTTTTTTTTTAAATGACCAATTAGTCATTATTCTGATAAACAGCAAAAAATACCACGATGTGTGTATTTAATGCAGTGTAACTTTAGTTATACTGAGTTTAAACCCTTACATTCAGTTTACCTAAATATACCACACCAAAACCTGGTCAACAAAAACCTCATCTGAACACAACACTCACGCATGTGATTCTTATCCTTTGACATAGCAGCTACTGCATCCTCATGTGTTACAAATTCCACATCTGCCTCTCCTGTTGCTCGTCCATCTGCCCCAATATCAATGTGAACTCTTATAGGATTCAACGGCGAGAAAAACTAAGAATAAAAACAAAAAAAAGTCATATAAATTTAGAATTTAAGCCAGGTACATTTTTTGCTGTCCCAGGGATTACAGCACTAAGCACTAACTAATGATTTAGTGTGGTAGACTGAGAAATTTAATTACTCATTTCCAGAGCATTACTTACAATCCCTATTATACAACTTGAAGAACTCCAGCCACAGATCTTCAGTAGCTCTCTTTAAAAACAGATACAAACCAAAATACCTGCCTGCAAAGACCTCTTTAACCAATACATTCTAATAAGATGCCTCTCTGGAAAAGGAGTCATGACTTAATTTTCATAGAAGCAGAGCCAAATAAAGATCCTGAAGTAGGGACATGTTTATGGAATTACAACAAAGAAGCTGTTAACCAGATTTCTCTTCCCACAGAAGTCATCAAAAGATGCAATGGTGTATCTGACCAACTGCCCTTTTAATAGACAGTATGTGCAAATGAATTTTTAGGGTAACTATTGTGGTACTACTCATCACGCTTTCAACTTGCAGTAAAGTGCTCTGAATCAAAGACTGAGGTCTGAGCCTTGTTTTCAAAGTCTTTAGATTGAAGGAAACAACCAAACTGATGTTACAACTCGATTTCAAAATACAGAAAATGAAGAAAATGAGCACAACCTGATGGAGTTCCACATATACACCATGCAGATACAACTAATAAGGAAGGTACCCCCCTGTACAGAGCCTAGGATTAAACCAGGCCCACTGTCCCATGAAAACTTCTCTCCCTGTAATCACAACAGACATCCACACTGACTCAAGATTCCCCAAATCCTGCACGTGTCCCTTTATCTGCCACCCTGATGTCTTATGGGTAAACGTGATACTTTCCCTGCAAACACAGCTCCCTGCTGTTTTCCCACTTTGTCCATCCTAAAACAAGTTTCATGTCAACATACAAACCATCATCAAAGTTTCACATCTACTATCACTCTTTTACAAAATCTCTCTATCTTCAGTTAAACTTAAGCTTCTGAAAGTCTTAGGATGTAGATACTGATTGTAACAACCGTATCCATCTTTTAAGGAAATTAAAAAGCAGAAAAGTACAGGAATTAATTTTAAAAATAATCTGACTTCTTTAGTAACCTTACCACAGACATTACCTTTATAAAAGCTCGTTTGTTGTGAAGTTCTGCAGAACTTGCATAAGTAACCATGACTTCAGGTAGCAGATGTGTTAAAGCTATCAATCACTCACTGGAGAACCGTAAATTAGTTTGGAATAGGGAAAGACAAGAACATGTAAACTCTTGGTGTTAAAAGGTCAGGTTTTTTACTACTGTACTTACATTAGCAATGTCATTTTCTGTTGCTCGGAAAGGCAGTCCTCTCATGTGAACAAAATGACCACCACCGTGGAAACCTGAACCTGCATCTCCAGCTCCACCATAGCCATGTCCTCCCATTCCTAGAAAAACACAGCCAAGAAAACACACACCTGGTAAGTACATCATGAAAAGCAAGAAAAGCAATTACTATTTTTTTTTCCTGAAAGTGCTGACTTTAGCCTATTGAATTAGGCTACTGAAGAGGTTTACAATCCTAGTGTATCAACCTAAACACTTATCTGTGTATTATTTCACAGAGATTCCTCAACTCCCCTTTCCTAAGTAACCTTCTTTCTTTACAAAACAATTTAATAAAGAAATCCACTACTTCTGTCTTGAAAATACTAAGTCTTACAATTCAAAGATAAAAAAATCTTTTTAACAGTATTTTTTACCTCTCCCATCTCTCATTCTGTCATCATAGCCATCATTTCCGTAGCCATAGTTATTATAGCCACCATAATCATCAAAGCCACCATACCCTGTACAAGTGAGAGAAAGAAAAAGAATGATTACATTGTAACAGAGAACTCAAAGTGATGCAAAAGAATCATTTTTTCAGTCTTTGGGCACCAAGATGTCTATGTTTGCCTCTACAGACTTTTAAAACTGGGTTTTTGAACAGCGTTCAAGTGCAGAATCCCTTTTATACCATAAAAAGACCAAAACATGCAAACAAAATATCCAATAAAATAAAAAAATATAAATAATAATAAAAAATATATAAATAAAAATAAAGTTTTCAAATATTTTCCATTACTCTCAAATAGGAAGCTGCATTTTTTGATATATTACAAGTAAAATTTCTTTTTAGAGAAGTGCATCAAACCTAATGGGAAGCTACTGCCATTTCGTTATTTCTTGACAAAGATGTCAGAAACATGAAACTGACAACAGAACCCCTATCATTAGATAAACATACCACCGTCATATCCACCACCTCCTCGACGCATTCTGTCATACATACTTCCACGCCCAGCTCCATAATAACCCCCTCTTCCTCCTATCGGTCTATCATATGGTCCAGGTCGCTGTTGTCCCATCATTCTTCTTGGCAGGTCACAGAATCCTCTGATTTCACTCTTACTACTTTTGAAGATTTCAATATATCTGAATAAGAGAGGATTTTCAAGGTACAAGTAAGAATACATGTGTAAGCTCTCAGAATATTATAAAAGGCCATACTACGTTTTCTACAACTAGATGTACAATCCAATAAAAATGACTAAAGATACCATACAACTTAATTTTCTCCTCAAAACCATAAGAATCTTTAGTGTATCAAAGAAAAACTTAACAATAGCAAAAATTACTGTGTGAAAATTCTAGCTGTACAAATTAAGCATAGAACATGTCTTTCCAGTATGAGAAAGATACTGGTGAAAAACAATGTCTGGCTATAGTAGCACTTAGCACAAATTACCCTACACATGACACAAATGACTGAAACAATTTTCTGAGTTTAGCAAGCTACATACACAGAGTAATACTGTCTCCCCCGCCCCCCAAATCTACCATATTTCCCCAGTTAACTTAGGATCAGTTACAAAAAAATCTTTAAAATACCCAGTTCCATATTATGATCCCCAACCCCCCCAAAAGCATTACTGACCCACAACCCCCAAAAAATAAAAATTTAAACACCATCCCAAACTCTCCATCCCCACCTGTGCCCTATTCTTTCCTTGTGTTTCCCCAGAGCATTTTCTGCTATCTCCTTTGAAGCAAACTGCACGAAGGCCTCCCCTGTGCTTCTCCCCTGGTAGTCCAGCGTCAATGTTATCCCATTTGGCACGATTTCCAACCCTTTAACCCAAGGACAAATAACCCCATCAAGGGGAACAGTGTTAAAGGCTGAAACATTCCCATCTGCAGCAAATACTTTAAGCATATCTAAACAACAACAACGAAAAAAAAAAAAGTTTCCCCCATCACCCAACAATACAAGCCAACGATCTTTCATTAAACATTTATGGTATTAGCCATACTTGTTTTCTGTTTTAGTTATGCAAAAATACAACCACCTAGGTTACATGAAGAGAACATAGCTACCAATCAAGCGATTTAACTGCTCCAAATGCTAACGTATAGGTTATCTCAATATGCATAATACATTTACCACCTCGACAAAAATAGATACATACTCAGGGGTACTACATCTACAGTTAGTTGTACTGTAATTACAGGACATAAATCTTACTGAAAGTAATCTAATCTGGCACAACACCCCCCCTCCACCCCATTAATGGGCATTACAAATTAAAGTGTGCAAAACGTTGTGTAAAAAATACAAGAAAAGTCACTCTCTATACTTTGACTATACTAGAGATACCTTGGAAAAACTGAACAATTTCTTCTTTGCTGCATCCAAACGGCAGGCCTCGAAGTCGTACCACTGTTCCATCGTTAGTTGTATCATTTGGCCCGTTGTGTTTTCCACTCCAGTCCATTTTTATTTAAGTTAAACGCTATCAAGAGAAAAAAACCGAAGAAGTTTCTTTAGATTCCATATGTACCTGAGTCTGCCCCCCAAGCCTGAAAGGAAATCAAGTAGTTTTCCTCCCGTGAACTACTATTAAGTATTACTATGGATAATACGCTTTATTCCCGTTACGCATTTAAATTTTACTTTGTCCCATCTTAGACACATACGCATCTAAAACCATCCCTGAGTCCGAGAGGGAAAACCGCACGTAGGTAGTGCGGGCCGCGGCAGCGCTCGTTCTTTCCTCAGCGCGCTCTCCGCGCTCATCCTGGCGGCTTTTGTTTTTTAACGCGTGACACTCGGCGGGGCAGGAACCACGCAACGGCTGCGGCGTGGAACCACACCACAACGCTCCCCTTTGTCTGCGAACCGAGCGCCACGGGCCACGCTCCCGGCCCCTTTTTGTGTGCGCTTCTCCCCCCCCTCCCCTCCCCAGCCACACGGGCAGGGCTTTATTCCCAATTCAAGCAGCCCGGGGCGGCGCCGCGGGATCACCTTGAGGGGCAGGGGGAGGCGGCCGAGCCCCCCCCCCGGCGGCAGGTGCCTGCGGGCCGCCCCTTGCTTAAGGAAAGAGGGGCCCGGAGCCCCCCGCGCCGCCTCCCGCGGGCTCCTCACAGCCCCGTCCCGCCGCCGGCCTCCCCCCGCAGCGCCCGCTCCCCGCCCGGCGCCATTTAACGCGCCTCCCCGGGGCCCCCTCACGGCCGCCCCTTCCCCCCTCGCCTCCCCCTTTCCCCTCGCCGTCCCCCCGGCACCTCTCTCTCAGCCCCGGCGGAGCCGCCTCAGCCTCCCCTCAGCCGCCGCCGAGCCCCGGGGAGCCGCCGCCCGCCCTCCGCAGGCCCGCTGCCGCCCTCCGCCTCAGCTCCGCAAAATGGCGGCCGCGCCGGGAGCGAGGCGCCGCCCCCTCCCCCCCCGCCTCCCTCAGCCCCTTCCCGGCCGCGGCGAGGGCCGGGGGGGGCCCGGCCGACCCCGAAGGCGCCGCCGCCGCCTCCTCCCCGTGCGGCCCCGGCGGGCTCCGCTGAGGCGAGCGCTGCCCTCCCGCCGCCCTCCCGCCGCCCTCCCGCCGCTCACCGGCAGCCGCTCGCACAGCCCTCACGCGCGCCCCCGGCAGCGGCAGCTCCGTCCCGCCGCGCAGGAAGCTCCTCCGCGCTCCCGACCGGCCGCCGGGCTCCGCAGCGACGCGAGCAGCCGAGGCGCGATGGCGGCCCCCGAGCGCGCAACTATCGCGACAGCGGCGCCGCGCTCCCCTCAGCCCCGCCCGGGCGGCACGCGGGCATGCGCGGCCGGCGGCGAGCAGCGGCAACTGCGCATGCGCGGCGCGGCAGGGAGGGGAGGGGAGCGCCCGCTCGCTCCTCTCCCGAGGGTGGCTGAGGGGAGCCGGGGCGCATGCGCTCTGCGCCGGGCGGGCTCGGCGGCGGCTTGGCGCCAAGAAGTCGCTCTGAGAGGGGCGCGTGCGCCCCTAACGGTCGCCCCCTAACGGTCGCCGCTAACGGTTGCGCGGGCATCGCCTCAGCGCTGGCGTCGCCTCAGCGCGGGTATCGCCTCTCTCAGGCGGCCGTGGCCGGTCGGGTTCTCGGGTGTGTGTCCCTCCCGCCGTGGGTTAGGGAGGCAGGACGCTACACAGAGGTTAAAGTCTGCCGTCATGAATCCAAGCCGCCGTTGGGCGCCCTCTATGTGCTCGGAAGAGACGAGCAGCACCCTGTTGGCTCCTCCTGTCGGTAGGGAAACATTAACTTCAGAGTTGGGCTCCCTTCACGGGGTAGAACGGGTTAGAAAGCACCCTGAGGAAATCAGCGTAAAGCTAAATAGGCGCAAGCAGCAATGCAGATTCCTATTTTTACGGTTGATGCTTTTACAAACCAGCCGTTTTGTGGAAACCCTGCGGCAGTTTGTCTGCTCGAAAATGTAAGTTTTTTTTAAAAAAAAAAGTTAATGTAAGTTAAAAAACAAAAGTGTATGAGGGGCTGCAGTGGTTTTTACCACTTCTAACTTGAGTGCTCAGTACCAAATAACAGAATCAATACTCAATAATTTTCTTTTTGATTGAAGTTTTATTATTCGTTTCTTTGCTTTTCCTGTGGAAGAAAAGTGTGTGTGAGGGGAATGTGTAGGACTGGATCTGGGTCACTGAACGTGCCGGGCTCAGCTTTTGGCAGGTCTAAGCAAACAGCTTGCAGCACTTCAGCGCAGCCTGGTAGTTCTGCGGCATTCAACAGCAGTCGTTCTCTTCACAAAGATGTTCTGAACAAATGGTTCAAGTTGATGTGCTGTTGACAAGTTCTACCACAACCTAGTTACTAAATAAGAGTAGAAATTTACACACCTTGTATTTTTGCGTGGTATCACTTGTTCAAAATTTAAGTATAAAAATATAAATAGTCATTCACCACATGAATCCTGCCTAAATCTTTGCAATCCTGTCTAGATCTTGTACCATGTAGTATACTTAACAAGCTCAGCTAAAGTTGTGATAGGGAGTATCTCACTTCAGAAGCATTGTAGCCCTCTGAAATCTAACTGCTCCCTCTCAGAACTAACTTAACTTAAAGTTATAAGCTTCTAATTGCATTTTTATATTAATTTTACTTTATTACATCAATGTATTAAGTGGGCAATTTGCATGTTGCCTTTGGCATGTTGAAGTTTTGCCTTTTTTTTTACAGTACACAGGGCTAGAGGCTTCCCTGTCATATTAAAGCTGACATTCTAATTAATAGTCTTATTCTAAGCTCCAAAAACATATGGTGCAGGTAACAGCAGTGTTTCTGTTCCCTTCAAAGGCTCAGCAGGTGCTTTACAAAAACTGTTGCCAGTAAAGCAAGAATGGCAAAGCAAACTTGCTGTGTTTCAGAAGTGCCACAGGATGGCAGTATTTCAATAGAATTTTAATATTAATAAAAAATTTTTTGGTCAGTGTTCTGGTTTGGTATCTTTGGAGTAATTAACAGCAAGAATTATTTTCCTGGAATAAAGGAGACGCTTGGTACTGTAAAAGGTTAGGATGTTGTTTCATTGTGTAGAATTAATTCTGCAAGGACAGGTCTATTCTGCCCATTGGTAATTGTTTCATATCTATAATGTGGGATCATTGGTTTAAAGGATTAAAATTATTAAGGGAAATAAGTTAAGTTAGCAGGGCAAAGTTCAACCCACCAGAGCTCGGACTTGTTCAGGTCCATTTAGTACATCATTGTTTGTACTTTGAAGACCAGATGCTTCTACCTGGCCAGTCTGCCTAATTGTGGGGAAAGAACAATGGAACAAGGGTTAAGTGAAATTTCATACTGTCACTACAACTCGTGTCCCAGTATCAATGTTCACTGGTTGAAATCTGCAGGCAGTTAGAGCGGAATGTAGTGAGCCCAGCATTTTTGTTGTTTTTTCAGTTTATCTCCTCTCAACTTCTACTGACTTAGCGTGTTCAAAGAGTAATATTGAGGGTACAGCAGTAAGTGCTGATAAGCTGCCTTGGCCATTGCCCTAGCCGTTACTACATACCCTTTGCTGACATTGATTTTTCAGAGTTACAGAAGGAGGTTTTTGTTAGTTTTTGATTGTTCATAATTACTTCAGTGTGACTTTCATCATAATTAAGAAAAAAGATGTACTGATTAAATGGCTGAGTTTAGTATTTTTGTAACTTTGTTCTTCATGTAGTTCAAGGATTTGTGAACTTATGGAATACATACTGGAAATGCAAAAAATTGAACTAAAAATGAATCTGCTTTATTACAATAAAAAATAGGGTGACTGCATTTATTTGACAGTGTTTGATTTTGTTTTTTGTGGCCTGCTTTTAAATGGATTTGTCACTTCATTGTTAGGACTTGGATGAAGGTTTGCACCAAAAAATCGCAACAGAAATGAATCTTTCTGAAACTGCCTTCATCAGAAAACTGCACCCTGCAGATGACTTTACCAAAAGTGAGTGGTTCTGTTTGAGCACCAATACTGCTTTCAAAAGAATAAGAAGATACTGTGGGTTCATTTATAAGGAATAAGCTAGTTTGTAGGACAGCAAAAGCAAAATCTTGGAGTTGAGTTGCATCTTACAGTAATAGTAATAAGCTTTTTGCATGTGGATTCTTTAAAGTACTCGTTTTGCATATCAAATTAATTTTATAATATGCAAACACTCATAAATTAGAACATTTGTATTAGTATCTTTCACTAAGTAAGCAAGTTGTATCCAGAAAATCTCCTGAAAGTGCTATGCAAAGATCCTTCAATTAATACTTCTATTTCTACTAATTATCTCTTGAGATAATTCTATTATACAGCCAGGAGAAGAGAGACAGGGCTTATTCTGTATGCACAGGACTGCAGAGTGAGCAGAATCTGGCTTGGCTGTTCAGGAAATCATCACCAGGGTAACTGTAAGCTGTTCTTTGAGTTTGCACAAAGTCTTAGAAACTGTCTGTGGAGCCAGTACCGGAAAAAAAACAGGTTTCCAGCAAAAACAAGGAATCTGGAATTGCACAAACAAACACTTCAGGCTGCTTATTTGATCAGTTTGAGTGGACAGAATTCACTCTTCTTATTTGGTAGCGCTTGTATATGTGTGGGGTGAGGAAATGGGTAGATGCTGAAAAAGGCAGAAAATATCAAGCACAGAGCCCAGTCAGAATTGCTTTGTGGATTAGTTCTCAGTTTGCTGATTCTACTCACTTTGCAGCTGTGTTATCCTGAAGATAGATTTCAGATTAAGGTACTGAGTTAGCATCTAGTTATCTTTGATTTTTTTGATTTTTTTTATCAACCAATTGAAATAAAATTTTAAGTGAAATAAATGTTTAGAACACATTAGTCTTTTACCACTGTTAACTGGTAGTTTAAACAAAATAATTCATAACTGCTCTAGCTGAGGTATAAATTCCATTATACCAGCAAAACTCTTTACTGGTGCATTGTGTTTTACTCATGGGGAAAAATCTTGTTTTACACTTGTAAGCAAGGAGCTTCTCTACTCTGCAAATTCTTTGTCCTTATAACAAAGTAGCTTTCCTCTGTAGACTCAAGTTGTAGTCCTGGCTCAAAAGCGATGGCTATTCCAAAAATCAGTACAAAATAGATTCCTAAAAGGGTGTTTGAGACTGAGACTGATTACAGCATGCATGTTAACTTAAATGTCCTTACTGTATATAAAGTTTTTGAAATAAATTGAAGAGGAAAAAATCCTCTTCCACTAAATAACAAACTTTATTTTTAAGGTTCCTGTTTTGGACTCAGATGGTTCACTCCAGCCAATGAAGTTCCTCTGTGTGGTCATGCTACACTTGCCTCAGCTGCTGTTTTGTTTCACATACAAAGTATGTTTACAAGCTATTTGTTACTATAATTTTTCATTAAAATTTGTTTCTAATTAAGAAAATCTCTATTATTTTCTACAATGAAAGCAGTTAAATCTTCAGAACATTTAGAGAACAAATGTGGAGGTACCTTCAGTATTTTATCAACTGCTCTGTAATTGTAAGGTTGTAGTCTGATGTCTGCACTTAGGATTCTGATGTCCTGCCATCACTCCTGTTAAAGACTAGTGCTAAATATGCAAATGCCATTTCAGAGAGGTACTGTAGAGTTCGATGAATAGGGAATATCTCCATTTCTGATAAAAGGAAATTCCCATTTATTCTAGGTACATACAGGAAAGACTTACTGGCAGTTGCTGTATTCATTAGTCTTGGCAGCTTATTTACTAAGTTAGCTGGGAATTTTGTCCTGGAATACAGGTTTACTGTAGGTATTAGGTTTTTAGCTGTATGTTTTTGAATGTTTTTGAATGTATTAGGCTAAAAGCTATAATAATTTAGATTTAAATTCTTATGCTTGACAATGTTGCAATATTATGTCTCCCTAGAAAACACAAATTCAGTTCTTACTTTTGTCACTCTGAGTGGGGAATTAAAAACGAGACGAGAGAAAGATCATATTGTCCTGGACTTACCGCTTTATTCAACCTACCCACAGGTGAGTCAAAACTTTGTTTATAAAAGGCTTTCAAGGAAAGCCTGTGTTTATGTTTACATGGGTGTATATATATCTACCTATCTGTAGTTGGATAGCTGTACAGCATACATGTTCTATCTTTTACAGTTTTTTTTTTGTTTTTTTTTTTCTTTAGGCACTTGAGGAAGTAGGAGGCTTAATAAAGGTAAGTAGAAATACTCTTAGAAATACATTGAAATTAGTTATACTTATTTTTATATATTAAAATGGCTGAATAGTGACAACATCACATTGCTTGAGGTACTTCATAGAGATTAATAAAACCTGAAAACTCTTAAGTTCTGCAGTTCAAGAAATGGAATTCTCCAAAATGCTGCAGTTAACCTTTCTGTCTTCCACTGCCGGTACTTGGCATGTATTTCAGTGAACGTGTGTGAGGGTACTCTGGTGTCCTTGCCCTGTTCTTAGCTTCTGGATTTCTTTCCAAGTTGACAAACATGGAGCTCTTGGCACCTGCCCATATCCATTCATGCACTTAGTGAATTTAATTTTCTTGCATGTGTGTTCTCATGGACTGCGTCAAAGACCTTGTATGAGCCCTATTCTAGCATAGAATTAGTTTGAGGAATATTTTAAGGAGATATTTTATGTTCAGATGACTCTGTTTTTCTTTGTTCCTTTAACTCTTTTTTACCAGGCAGCTGTTGGTGACATGATCGTTCAAGATCTCCGTTATTCTCCTGACACAAAGAAACTCCTGGTCCGCCTCAGTGATACTTATGAAAGGTCTGTGATACTTTTTTGAATCAAGCATGCAGAAACTGATTCCTTTCATTTAACCACTATTCCATATAGGCTAGGCTCACTTACATTTTTTTAGAAACAGGTGGAGATTAAAAACTCTTATTTAAACTCTCATGTTAAATAATTCTATAATCTTCCCGTGTGAGCTTACAGAACCAGCAAAGCTAAACAAGATCAATCTGAAACCTATCTTCAAGAAAGGGAAATGTAGGAAGCACTTTTAATAACATTATTTTTTTCCCCATCCCTCTGAGTCAAATTGGTCCAGGAACCTAGCAAGAAATTGGGAGTCTAGCTTCTCAACTGAAGAACTATTAATTGTAGAGCTATAGAGGTCCACATGGTGAGACAAGACACATCGACAGAATGCCGTGGATTCACATGCCCAATTGACTGTAATCTGCTTACACGTTCTTTACAGCATCATAAGTAGCTTTACAGAGGAAATTCCAATTCAATTGATTTCAAAGCATTTGTTAATCTCAGAGACCTGAATTTCCTTGTTGAGTATGTTTTGTGTGTGTGTGTGTGTGTGTGTATATATACATACATACGTATACATACATATACATATACATTGTCCAAGCCTAAATTCTTTAATCAGGTCAAATTGCAATTGTTACTTGAAATTTGGCCAAACTACTGTTTATGGAGTGAGGTAATGGGGAGATTAAAAAAAATAATCAGCTGAATACTCAGTATTTTTACTCTTTCAATACTTGAGTTTTTAGGGAGGTATCTGCAGCTTCACAGAGACTGAGAGAATTGAGACTGTTATAGAGTGCTTTACAATTCTCTGAAGATCTGAATAGTATCAGGTGTTTCCTTTTTCTGGAAGCAGGTGGAGTGCTTACACTTTGCATTCTGTAGTGATGAAATATTTTGTCCAGTGATGGAAAAACAGAAATGAAAATGTACACTTCTAGAGCTTTTTTTTCTGGGCATTTTATTTCTGTTTTCAGAAATAAGAAATACATTGCTTGGCCTTTTTTCTCTGCTTACTAGGAGTGTAGTATATTCAGGGTAGTCTTATGTCAAAAGACATTGGGAGAACAATGCTAGGAATCCTTTGCTCCAACACTTTGTTGTGGCTGTTTAGAGATTGTAGAGAAGACAGTTTTGTAGCTTTCTGATGTTTTTCAATACTTGAACTCATGTGAAGTGAAGTTTTAAAATACTCTATAATTAAATTCAAGGTCTGTGTTAGAAAAACTGCAAGTGAACGCACAACAATTTCTATCAGCTGAAAAGACTGGAAAGGTGAAAGGACTCATACTCACTCTTAAGGGAAACTCCAGTGGAAAAGATAAAGGCCATGATTTTTACTCCAGATATTTTGCACCTTGGTATGGAGTTCTGGAAGACCCTGTTACAGGTATGTATTTGCATGATAGATGAATTACTCTTGTTTCAATTCAGTTAAAATGTTCTTATTAAACTTCATTAATTAGTACTTTAGAGTCTCTCTTATAAATTACTGCTTTCTATGGACAGCAGGAAAACTTTGACTGATGCCAAACTCATTCAGAAAAAATCAGCTTCCTGCTGTCAGGAAGCCAGGTCAGATGTTCCTGCCTCTTTTTTTTCCAGATCTTTTCCCTGAGGTATTACAGTTACAGAAAAGCAAGAGAATGCTTTGGTATCGAGCAAGTACTGCAGAAGTTCATATCCACTTCTTTCAGTGTTGTTTATTTATTTTGTGCTTCACCTGAAATCGCTTCTTGGTTTAAGAATATTTTATTGTGGGTGTTTTCAGTGCTGCAAGTAATAAGAACTTAGCTAGGTATATTTTTAGAGGCAGAGACACTAGTTTGAAGTCTTCCTTTGATGTTCTGTTCCATAGATGTGATAATATTTGCTGCAGAATGATCGAAGTAATATTATTTGCTTAGGTACCCCTTAATCACAGGTTAATTGCTAGTCTGATGAGAACTTAGTCAAAAATACTCATTAAGTGTTTTGCTAAATAGAAGAAGGTCTTTATTGGAATAACGGTAGTCATTCTGCTTTTCTAGCAGAAAGGTTTGCAAGTAAATACAGGCCATGTTTCAGTTATTAAACTTGCAATCCTGCTTTCCTGTTAAACCAGGGGACAGAGTGGTGGATGTATCTGATCCCAGAGCTTGTTTCTTTAGTTTTGTGAGAAGATTGTTATTCTTATGTAGGAAAAGCTGCATGTTCCCTGAATCTCCGAGATTTTCTAGGCTTGTAGCTCACAGTTGCTTGTCTTGCATCTGCAATCGCCCTTTCTTTTATAGCAACAAATCTCTTCATTATACTGCTGAATTGTTCTTGTAAGTGTTATGACTTTGTATTATCTTTCTTCTGTGAGAATTTCTTAATTGTTACATGTCCTGGTGTTCCAGAGCCCTGATAATTATAGCTAGTTCACAGCTGGGTTTCCAGCAGAGTGTCTTTGCCCCTAGCTGCTAATGTATACTGAAGCAGCATGTCCAGCTAAAAATCCAATAAGTCATTCTACATTTTTAAGCCATCTGCCACTCAGGAAACAATAAGTTGGTCTACCAGAGGCTGTAGTGAGATCTTAAAAGACCACCGTGAGTTACATCCTGATACTTAGTGTTCAAGACTGAAAAAAAAACAAACCCAGAGGTTTGCTTGTGAAAACTGTTAAGAGAGGGAATTCTTTCTTTTTTGCACATTGACTTCTGTCCACCTATTCTTAAAAAATAAAAAAATCCAAGATTTTTTTTTTTTTCTTTTCCTTATGGGTAGCTGTTGGTGTTTAATTGAATAACATTATGTTTAGATGAATAGTATTATTAAGCTTAATATTTTGAGATTCCATTGTTAGGAAACTTCACTTGTTTACCGAAAGTCAGTATTTTGGCTCAAGTATTTTAATCTGTAGTGTCTGTTGTTCCTACCAATCGAGCCTCATTTTGAAGCCCTTAGGCAAAATTTCCATTGAAGTCAGAGGATGAGGAAGTAATACTGCTTGATCATAAATAAATGAAATGCCAAAGCTTTAGGTTCTGTCTGCTCTGCACACTCCTAGGCATTTTTACTCTTAAGTGCACACAGGTGCCACTTGATTTTTATATGGTATTTACATTTTGAATGTGATTGCTCTATAAAATAGTGATTCTAATGTAATTCTGTACTTTGTGTTCTAATTTCTTTTCAGGATCTGCCCATGCTGTTTTAAGCAGCTACTGGTCAGAGCAGCTGGGGAAGACAGAAATGCTTGGTAAGAGGGACTGTTTTCTTGGAAAGTTGTCCATTTATTTAAAAGCTACCAACTTTAAAATAAATAAAATTATAACCCCAAAATATAGTAATAACTCCCTATCCATTTTCCCATCATGAGTAGAATGTATAATAATTTTGTGTGAGATAATCTTTAAAAAATTGTTGTTTCCTGCCTACCAGCGTGACACATCATGTTTGCATAGAATCTGAAGTGTCAGTTCTGGATCCTAACTCTCATTAGTTTTTGATCTCAGTTTTTGTATTTTAGCTGTCATGACCTTTCAACATGGCTGAAGCTTGGTAAGCTTTAGATGATATCCTAGTAGTCCTCTGTCTCTCTCAGTGGGTGGTGATGACTTTTAGAAATACTGCTTTTTTGTGCATTTGTCAACAACTTAGTCTAATCAGAGTTTGGACCCTTGCTTGTAAATGCTTTTCCAAACAGCCACCTTAAATATAAGCCTTCCTATATTTAGCCAAATGAATCTCAGAGTGGACTTTTTTTGAATGATAATCTCTTTAAAGGATCTGTTAGCCCTCCATAGCTTGGCATGATAATCCGTGGTAACTGAGACCTTTTCCATCATGGATTGAAGGAAACGTTTATTAGTGTGTTCCAAGGTCATGTTTGCATTTACATCATACAGATCTGTGATAGTTATCAAAAAGTTGAGGAAAAAATATTTTCTGAAGAACAACTGTCTTTGGTATTGCATCTTTATGGACTGGCTGTTTCTCATAAGATTTGATGATTTCAGGCTTTAATGTCCGGTGCTGAAAGTCTTCCTTCACACCTGTCAGCAGTGTTTCTCTAAACAATCAGACACAAATTCTGTCTGTATTTTTATATGGTACTATCTACTTCTGTGTTTTCATTTGTTTCATATGTGCCATGCTGTTTCCTCTTTTAGAGAAACTATCTCAAGCAGCAAAGGCAATTTATACTATAATCTACTCCCCTAGTATTTTTACTGGGGAAGAAACAAGTCCCATCTTCCCATAGGGTAGATTTTTTCATATTTCATGCGTATATGAAAAATACTTTAGTACAGGTGAAAATAAATCGCCACTGGAAAGTCTTCTTATGAATAATAAAGCAAGTATATATGGAGCTTTTTCAAATTATTACCACAAAAGAAAGTGTGTGTGTATATTATATATATAAAATAAAAATAAAATCAGTAGTGGCAGTAATCAGTAGCAGCAGTAAATAATATTGCAGCAAATACACTTTAATAACCTTACAGGTTACTAAAAACATCACTAGTAAAGTAGCAAATGTATTTGTGGTTGATTACTGATAGACACAAATATATATTCAAAATGTTACTGATAGCAAGCAAGTACAAATTCCATTTGTAATTTGATTATTTGTAAAAGATAACTTATCACCAAAAATTTATAAATAAAAGCATATTTTGACTCTTTAGAAACTTTCACAACAGCTTTTGTAATACCTGATATCGTTTATTGCAAGAATTATGGCTTTCTTCCAAATGAAAGATCTGTTAGTTCCAAAATAGATTAGATATGAAATGGTATAAAAACGAAGAACATTACATGTATTGTCAGCTCTCTCTGAGTTCTGGGACCTCTAGGAGGAGGTCAGCTACATCTCCACTGAAGTATCAGACATAATATCCTGTGTCTAGGTTCTCTTCTATTTTTATTAGACCAAACTGTCAAACACTGACAACTCCTATCAAATACAAAGAGAATTTTCAATTCTTTTTACAAGGTAAAATGCTTTAATGATTTTTCCTGGAGGTATGTAAATATTCTTGTGTTTAAGCTGTGTTAAATGAGAATTCACTATCAGTCCTTACGTTTTTTCATTTGAAGAGTCCTGAAATATATATCTATTTTAAATAAAAATAACCTATCATATCAGGTGTTAGATTTTAATTGCTAATGAATACAATATTTACAGTATTTAGCAACTGTCACTGTATCCAGTCTTTCATGTAGCTTTATGATATTTATAAACCTACATGAGCAATATGATATATCCAAACAAATTACAGGAATTTCCAAATTATTTTAAAGATGAGGGGCCTGATCCAGGGCAGTTTTTTTGTGTTTGGTAAAGATAGAGGAGTCTTTTCTGTACCTCTACATTTGACTAACTAAATTATTTTATTGTGTGGTTCCTGTTGTTGCCTCTAACTTCTGAGATTCCTTTCTAATACAGAACAGGTTTAGAAATTTTAGTTGTGAGATTTTTGGGGGAGTGGGGTGGGAGGCAAAGGACCTTACTTCAGTTGTAGTATCATCCTTTAGAAATATTTGCCAGAATTTCTTTCAACATAAGGTCCTGTCTTTTAGCTTTTTAGTCTCCTCACAATTTTTGAATAAGTTGCCTCATAAGGTAGAATAAATATGTGTTTATTTTTCTGCTGATTTTAAGTCTCATGAAGTGAAGAGTTCTGCACACTTAAAATCACAGCTTTCATCTTTCCCAGTTAATCTCAGCATACAGACTGATAGAATTCACTGCTTTTAGTTTTAGTAGGTGTTCTCTTTCCCTAGGGCTACATTAGATTTATACAGAAGCGTAACATTTCTGCCAAAGTGTTTTCCTCCATCAGTCGGTAGATTTGTCCACCTTCTTTTTTTAGAGAAAGTCTTAGAGATCTTAACTTCATTTAAGTGATACCTAGAAAAGGCCTAGGAACAAATGCTTTTTCAACAGTCCTTTTGTAAGGGTGAGAATTCTGGCCAAAATACTGGTGATTTCTAAAAACAAATATATTTTCAAGAATGGCACTTGTTGCTGATTCGATGTCATTATCAGGACATCATAAAGAAACTCCATTAGTCCTCAAATTTTGTAACCATTGGTCATTTAGATGCACATACTCTAAGAAGTCCCTCAAAACAATAGGTTAATATTGGCACAAAGTCACTGGCCTCCTTCTGAAGACAGTGGTGCAGATCAGCATGCTGAAATTGAGTCTTTGTACATACTCGTGAAATTTTCCCCTCTCTCAGGTGAATCATAAAAGAATTTAAGGCACTGAATTCGGCTGTGATATATTATTTCTACAGATCAGAATGTACATATTTGTATTTATACTAGGAATAGTGTGTGTAGTATGAGAAATCCCTGGTAAATCCACACATGGGAGGGATGTGCAACAACTGCATGTTCCAGAAAGCGAGTGTGTACATCAGAGATGCTTGAATCTCTTTGAAGACAATGCTATTACATAAAATCATCTAGTTAATGAAATATTCCATGCAGGTCTGTTTCCTTTCAGACACAGTGTGAAATATCATTGTTTCTGTGTGAGAGAAAGAAAAGATCAAGTACCATTTACATACAGGCTTGCATAAAATCTTTGTCTTTTTTTCCTTGTATTTTGTAGGTTTCTTTGAAAGTAAAATAAAATGGACCTGTATTAAAATAGCCTCAGTAATCTTGCCATGAAACAGACAGAACTAGTTCCACATTTAAAGAAGGAAAAACAAAAATCAGGCAACCTCTGAAGATATGAAATAATTTAGCTCTTTTCTTTAAATCTGCTATCACAAGGAGGTGGGGAAGGTTTAGCTGTGTATCCACACTTGGCAATAACAGTTTATCAAATTTATCATGGTATGGAATATTCTAATTGAAGTCATTAGTCCATAAATAGGTATTGCTCTGATAAGTTAAAAATGATAGCCAGTAGTTCTATAAATAAAGAAGACCAGAAAGTATCAGTAGCAATTATTATAGAGCTCCTGTTCTTACTGGTTTTGGAGCCTTGGGAATCTGATATCCTGCTATAAGTAAGAGCGTTCTTGTCAGCTGTGGCTGAGAAACCATCTTAAAGCATACGGTGTATGTGCCGTCTGTTGGAGATCCTGCACTCTGCCAGGAACTGAATGCAGTCTCTACCCAATTACAAACTGGGGAATTGTGAGGAAAAGGTTGTTTGCTTTGAGCAACCTTTGTAGTTGGAATTTCATTGAGTAGAGAGACTGTGAACATCAGTGGCTTGTCTCATCCATTTACAGCCTTTTACAAAAACAAAATGATATGAAACTCTAACCTTTGCAAGATGACTTCTTAACGAGAGCATTTGCTGATCAAGTAATTATGCAGCTAAAATTGGACTACTGAAACAAGACTACAGACTCAACATGCTATCTAAGCGTTATCTTCCCACCTGAATATGGCTTAAACAGCTTCAGCAAAAATGGAGCTTTGTGATTATTCACAGGTGGAAAGCTATTCTCTGTAAATTTTATCTGGCTGTATTAAGTGATATTTTCGGGATTATATAAATCAATATCTGTTCCTGTCTACATAACAATTTGTTCTCAGTTTGTGACAGCTGAAGCAGCATCTATGTTTCTTCATAGACTTTTCCCACTAGTTACTTCATTTTTATTTACCCTTTAACCCAAAACATGCTTTGAACCTTGTATCTAATTGTAGTTCAGTACTAGAAAAGTGGTTCTCTATTCTTGCACAGATAAGTGTTCTTCCTTCTTGCTTATGGAAACTGTCTATCCTATGAATGGGTGCATTCAAGACATACCTAATCATGCAAAAGAAACTTAGTTGGCTACACCACAGCAAACCATCCTTCATTGCTTAGTACTATGTAGTACTTCTGTCACATTCTGTATGTGTCAAGTTCTTGTCTGAGATAGACCCTCAGCTAATCTTCATCCATAAAGACAATTCATCCAGGTTGTCTCCGGGACAGTGACTGACTTGATGCTGCTTGCTTTCTGGAGACAGAGGCATCATTGCCTGAATTTTCATGCATTTAAAAAAAATAATAATAATTTATATTATATACTAGAATTTTAACTCTGAATTCTTGTTTCCATTTAGCTTTTCAATGTTCTCGCCGTGGAGGAGATTTGAAGATTTCACTGCGTAATGATGGAAGAGTTGAAATTGCGGGGCAATTTGCTATTGTGTTGAAAGGAAACTTGACTTTATGAAGAAACTGATACTAACAGTTTCATCTCTCACACCTTCATATTATTCCTATTGTGTTGATTATATCTTAGTTCTAGACACTGAATCACCACGGTCATCAAAAATCTTTGATTACTTACTGTCCGCTTTTAAAAGGTGCTTGAAAATGTTCACTTCTAATCTTCAAGATCCCTGGTATTGT
Source organism: Netta rufina (assembly GCF_964035555.1). Lineage (NCBI taxonomy): Eukaryota > Metazoa > Chordata > Aves > Anseriformes > Anatidae > Netta > Netta rufina. Next base: position 4,565,024 of record NC_140130.1, on the reverse strand, counting down.
TTTCTTCATTTTCTTCTGATGACTTCATATGTGCACTAATCTCAGAAACTGTCCAAGGACAGCTCTCTCATTTTTCTGCTCTAAAATGATTGTTTCATTTGTTTCTGAATTCCATGTTTTAAAAGTCATTTCTGTCTCCTGGATTGATTTGTAAACTTACCTGATGGATAAAACAATGAAACTTTTTTCTGTATTCAGTTATTCTCCTTAAAATCTGACTATCATCCTTCCAAGAAAAAAATCCTCTCTGCCACATCTTGAGATGTTCCTCATGCTTGTTAATTTACTTGAATTAAAATATGAAGCAAATATAAAAGGTCTAAAAATACGCTTTATGGTTCTCTTCTATGAACAGTATTTTCCAAAGACAAATGCTGTTGCAGTGGCTAATAGTACTGCTGCTTAGTCAATAGTTCAAAGTTTTAACAGAAAGATTTAAGAGATTGACATAGTGATACACTTAAAAGTAGCTGAAATTTTAAAGAAAATTTTATTGGTTAATGTAATATTTACTTTTCAAAGACTGAATACTTGCTTCTAAATTAAAAGTTTCTTCTGTAATGTTCTTCATAGAGCATACTGCTTCAGATGTCACTTTTTCCATTTGTGTTCTCATTTTTCTCAGGATTTATTAGGGATATAATAAGTAACTGTTTTAGTTACTCTAGCTAAAATCTGTTTTCCATTCCAAATCACTTTTATCCTAAACTGAATTAGTTCTTCTTTGTGATCTTTCAGGATAACATATTTTAAATTCAAAGGCCTTGTCATACTGTGGAAACAGCTGGATATTATATCCAGTCATTTATAAATCATAAGGAACTTAGTTGTGCCAAATTACCATCTTTCCAGCTATCTTGAATTTTATCACAACTCATAATTTGCATTTTACTTAAGCCCAAGCAGCTGAAGACAAGTAACAGTGTGAGAATCCTAGGATTCATTTAAAATAAAAGTTTCTACTTCTTATAGCTAATCAGCTACATATTGAAAATGTGATTTAAATGTACCACGAAGATTGAGAGCAAGACGGCAAGCAGATTTCCAAGTTGAAATGCATGTTCTTCTGTATTCAGTCTTGCCTGAAGATCAGGGATGTGACATTTGATTTACAAACATGGAATCATCATGTGCAAGACACAGGAATGACGGCGGTTCAACAGCAATGTTGCAATGGCATATTTTGCAGTCACCTTGACCTTGCTTTCTTGTAAAGAAAAATGATCACTTTCCAGCTAGTGACTTGGATTCATTTGAGGAGCAATACTGGAAACTTGTTTTCCTTCTGGCTTATGCAAAGAGTGAATGTCATAATCTGAGGTGCTTTAAAAACACCCCAGCACTTTAAGAATATAAATGAACTAAAGAAGCAATTACTGTTCACATGTCCGCATTTAATAAATATTAATTTTACTTATTTATTACCCAGGGGGACTAATAAAGAACCAAGGCGTGTAAATTTTAGATATATCTGCTATCTAAATTTCCTGACCAAACCAATATACTTGTGGCTTGGTGCTTTTTTTTTTTTTTTTCTTTTTATACTTTGCTGCTACTTAGTCTTTCTTTGTGGTAAGAGTAGAAAAATCACCAGAGCTCAGGTGGGATACTGTGCAGTAATGTGCTTGTAATCAACAGATTAGTTAATCAGCCATGATTTATTAATGATGAATTAATTATACCTGATTGTGCAGTTCTGCTGCCTAAATGGAGCTTTAAAGGACTTATTTTATTAATCATCATTGTGCTAATTGCAGACACTTACAGAAGGATCACTAATTAAACATGCAACCATATGCAAAATAAGCAAGGCTGCTGAGAGTGGCAAGAAAAAAGAGCATTGATTTTCCGAGTAGCAACTGTATGTTAATATTGTGTAGTTGACCTGGTGATCCTAATTACTCACTAAGACTTATTTTAATACATTGCATGTTTTCAGTGAACAGTAAAGGAAATCAGTTGGAAATCAGTAGCAAATTTTGTCTGTCTTTCCTAATGCGAAAAATGGGTTGTGTGCCCTTCTCTCCCATTTTCATTCAAAGGTTTTCCCTGGTAGTTCTGCTAGCTGTAGACAGTTAATGAAACATAACTAACTTTGAACAAAGTCCTGAATGCTACTTGATAGTTGCTAAGTTACTGTGGCACCACATCAAACGTCCATTACACTTGAAATGAGAACTGTGACTCAAAATTGCATGAATTTAACATCAAAAAGTGAGAAATACAATTATGTTTAAGTTAATTACCAAGGGCCAAATTAAGCATGGAAAAAGCAGAAAGGAAATAGTACATAAGTGTAGGTTTCTGTGAAGAAAATTGATCTTCAGCTTAAGCAGCACAAGTTTCATGTATTTGTAATTCTAAAAACAACGTTTCAGGGCTACAAAATTTCATGCAGATGTCATCATCATGGACTTCCCTTTTTTAATGCAAGTTTTATAATATTATTGCTGTTATCATTATAAAATTTAGGAATGTAATGTTTTTCCAGGAAAATATTTAGCTTCAGTGTAAGCTTAGTGTAATTTTGATTAAATTAAAATGTTGAGTCAAAAGTTAAGTGAAGGTGCTAAATGGGAGGCTGGAAAAATGCAATGTCTCTTTGTTTAGTGTTTCTGCTACCCAAATTTACAGAACTGCTGCTTTCTTAAGTAAGACTGTAGCATAGGGATGCATTGAAGCAAGCACAAATGCTTCAAAGGGAAGATACAATTCTGGAAATTCCTATGTGCTTAAGTATTATTTACCATGAGAGTGTCTGACAGAAAACTATTACAGGTCACTGCGAGTTTTTTGTAAACATCTGGCTGTATCCAGCAGCCAAGACATGAAAATTTAAGTGCACTTCTGCACTTCTTTGGTGCCTGCCTTTGCAGCAACAAAGCTCATGTAGGAGCCAAGAAAAAAGTACATACCCTAGAGGAAGGAAGCAAAATAAGTTACAAAAATAAAAATTGAGCAAAAGAAATAATTAAGTCTGTTGCTATAGAGCTGAATGTATATGTAAAAAGGAAGAAAGGGAAATGGAAAGGCATTTTTGTTTATAGTAAACCATCTAATGGATTTGCTTAAAGGATTCCTGAGAATATTTTGCATTTCTTCGGTGTCACCTGGATGAAAATAGACTGCATATATCGAAAAGCTTCCAAAATTGGAAATTTTTTCAAAAATTTGAAATAAATATTTCACAAATATATACACAGCAAGAGGTCACAGACAGGAGCCATGTTTTCCATAAGGGATAGGAAGGAAAATTAGCAACAGAAGAGGCAGTTATTTCTGGGACGTGAAAGATTTCTTTGTCTCTATATTCATCAGAGTGACAGGGAAACATGCCAGAAATGGAGGGAAACTCCCTGCGAGAAAAAATGAAAAATAAAATTAAGGGTGATGCCAGATCAAGTAAAAATTAAATTAGTTTAATTAAAAACTGAGAAATCCCCAAAAGAAGCAGATTGAGTCTGATGTCTGGAATTTTTATTTATTCTTGCAGAAGAGTAGATCTGTCTTTAAAATTATTACTAGTCCTATACAAAAAGACAGAACAAGGAATGTTGTCAGTTCCTGAGTCACTCTCCAACTTTTCTTTCCTAAAACTTATTGCAAGCCATAAGTAAAAAGTTACAAAATAATGGGAGAAATGATACAACAGAAAATGTCATTACAACAGATAGTATAAATGTGTAAGAAAATTTGACTAGAGGTCAGTTTTAACATAAAATGTTTAGTTTAGACTTAGTAAGCAGAATACTAAAACATTGAATTATAAACATTTCCAACTTTGTTGGTTTCTTTAGTGAGAGATTCAGTTTGACTGCTGTGGTTTTGCCGTACGTATGGCCAAAAGAGGACAGTACCTGGTTATAATGCCATATAAGCAAAAAATTTATTCACTTTCCTCTGTTCTATGACTTCTTTGTGGCACCTTTAAACCAAGAAACCACTATCCCGTACGTTATTTTGGTCCTATTAAAAATTAAAGGGTGGGTAAAATACATTAAGCAAACCCAAGCAAATTCTCAAGAACACTTCAAAAATCGTGAAGAAAAAGAAATTTGTAGGGTACGGAGTGAGTGGGTTTGTGAGGTGGCAAAAAATGCGTATTGCCTACATAGAGACTAATGTGTGAGCAGAGTTAAAACGTAATGGGCATATCTTCAGTTTTGTCACTAGGTGAACTTAGTGATGCTCTAACAGTTTGGGTGCTCTGGAAATGTAGGTTGAGAGATACTAGGCTAGAGAAGAGGTTAAGTAGATTATAGCAGAGCTGGATCAGTGTCTGAGGTACGAGAAAGCCAAGAACGTGAATTTGAATCCAAATGTGTTCTTTGCTGATGTTTTGCAAATTGTTTTTTGGACCCAGACCAAAGTTTTTGAGTGCCAATCCATCCAAGCTCAATTCAGATGGGAAATTCCATCTGGAATTCTTGAATTTTTATTTTGTTTCAGAAGGGCTCCTTTCTCCATATTTATGGCTATAAATAGAAATACATTATAATCTTTATGATATTTTCAGTCACCCATATTCAGAAAGAAACGACAAATTTCTGAACAAAACCATTCTGTTTTAAAACCAGCCTTTTGGGCTTCAATATGGTTATGTGTAGTAACTTTCTGAAGAAATGATTGATTGATACAGGTATTCAATATCTCAGCTTCCATTCTTTCCGTGTTCTTAAGGAGTATGCTAACTACAACTTTCAGAGACCTTTCAGCAGTTAATAACATCAGTAGACAAAGTACCCTCTTAATAACCAACTGCATGCATTTTCTCAATAAAGTTACAATTTCAGCAGAAAAAAAAACACAAAACGTAGATTAAAAGGAAACACCTGCTCCTGTAAATTACTCTGCTGCAGGTACCAACCCAGGAGACTCTGCAGATGGCTCTGTGTTTGCAAACCTGACCTCAACACCCCTTCATCAATCTCTGGCTGATTGATTCTCTCCAAAGTAGAGCACACCATATCCCAAGGTACTAGAAGACACCTTTGAATTAGTCCCAGTCAGAATACCAATTAGTTGGTGCTTTTGTTTCATTTCAGAAGTTCTTAACAAAGGATTTAATTGTCTTATCAAGCACTAGCACTGACTGAAATGCAGTACAGTCAGGCAGTTCCAGAAAGAATTACAAATGTACTTCAGGAGGTGTAACGTTTGCTACATTTCCCTGATAACTAGGTGTGTGGGTTAAATTGTGCTATGCCCTAGGATTATGAGGTAGAGAAAAAGAAGACAAAATCTTGACCTGTAAAATGGTTCAAAATGACTTTATCTTCTGCCAGCTGAGAAAAAGTAAAAGAGAGTTCATGAAGTCTCTATATTCGTTTTCTTTTCTCAACTGTTTTCAGGCATCTTGTTCCTTGTATCGAGACCTGACACTGATTATACCAGTCTTTTCGTAACTGAGACAAACTTTCTCATGTCATCCAGCATGCACCTATGCAGAAGCCATGTACAGTATATTGAGTCTAATCTAATTAATTCATCCTTTTTCTTTAAAGAAAAATTCATTAAAATCCTTTCTGGAAAATAAAATAATCATTCTGATAAAAATAGATACCTGCTTGTGTTTCTATTTTGTCACCCATCCAATGGAAAACTCAGAAAGACACCAACTGATGGTTGCAGTGATATGTTTTGAGCTTCAGTGATATCAGTATAATATTTGGGTTTGTTGCTTTTCATTGATCAATTTGAATTTTACACCTTCTTTATTCTATGAATGACTGATTAGCATTCGGTATATGCTTTCCCTATAGATAAAGATACAGAGAGTAAGGGAATTTAATCTGCATATGGTTTGCCAGAATTCTTTGTAGTTTCAGACTCTTCAGATTGCTGTCTTGGTTTATTAGGTAATTTTGGTAAATGCATTTCATAGATGCATAGGTTTAAGACCATTATCTAATCTGTTGACCTGAATTCATATCATAGACAGTAATATTCCACAAACCAATCAATGCACTAAAGTTTTGTGTGGTAGGTATAGTAGAATGATATCCACGTTTAATATAAAAGTGTAAGGGTATGAAAAATCTATTCTATTTCTTAGTAAAACGTCTAGGAAATGTTTGTGTTTTCTTTTGAAAATATGTTTCATGTTTCCAGTTCATGGTTCTTGACCTTTGCGCTCCAGGTATTGGATCATGTTGGTTTGTCTGTTAGATTAAGTAGTTATTGCTGTAAAGTTTACATTCCCAACTTTTTGATGTTATAGAACTTGGGCTGAAAATTCTCCTGGTGTTTGATTCTAAAAGCCTCACTAATTTTTTTAACTAGTAGGACTTCTATTCGATGCATATTTTTCAGTCAGTCTGGTTACCGTGCTCAGATCTTTTGTGAGCTATAAGGAAAAACAATGTAATACTTACCTTTTTGATTCTGTATATGACTCAAAAACTATATGAAGAAGACCAATTGCAATAGAAAAACATAGCTGCCTTACTACATTTTTTTGCATTAGGAATTAAAGTCTGTGAGTAGGTGATAACACGTGCAATTAAATAAACAAGATTGTAATTTATTTTCGACATTTAAAAGCACATCTGTTTAACAGGAGTGGCCAATTAATTAATTAATTAATTGAAATTTCTACCACAATATTAACAAAGGCTGAGGAAACTTCCTGAACCTCAGATTTGGATCATTCAAGAGAAAATGCCAGTAAAATCTGATACAATGCTGTCATTTGAGATTCTTGGTATCTCTAAATAAGGAACGAAGAGAAACAACTAGCTTCATGGGAGAGCAATAAAACATATAACAAGCTTTTTGATACTGAATACTCAATCCTTTTTCTATATACATTGGATGAAGTGATTTTTTTGCTTTTATTCTATTTAGTTTTATCAATTTTTGTTCTCTTGTATCTCATGGGAAACGTTGTCCTTTGTGCATTCTAAATCCAGCATTATATATGACCAATCACTACGTTAAGTGTTCCTTTATTCACAACCAGCTCTAGTACTAGCTTTTAGAATATATCTGTCACATCTAATTCATTAGAGTTTGGAAATGTGACACTTGGGAGATTTGAAAATCTGAAACATCACATGTGCCTAAATAGAACGTCTTAATCTTTCAGGATTGCATTTCTTTTGATGGAAAAACCTCTGTGGCGTCCTGCTGTCCATTTGGACAAAAGAGCAGATGTGTTATATGTGTGTATGCTGTGTGCTCGTCTGTCTAGGGCAGGATGCAAAACAACATAGCTACCAAAGTTCCTAGTTAAGTTGGAAGGCATTAAGTGCAACATCAGGCCTTATAGTTAATAGTGTAAATTTTACTTAAATCGAGTGTGGATTACTTAATTTGCATAACAGTTTAATTATAAAGTCAAAACGTAATGGTAAAGTACTATCAAAAATGAAGGAGATATGTGTATATATGCTTGTGTGAATATATAAAAGTATGTGTATATATATGTATGCAACAATCTGTTTTAATGTTTCATTTTCTTTTACCTCTGTTTATGATCCTTGCCATCTCTCAGAAAGTTTCAAATATCAGCAAGGAAAGATAATCTTTTTATAATATATTTTTAAATTTGTTTAAAATAAGTAAAAATATGCATATGGAAAACAGAAAGACTTAACACATGCCCTCCCAAAAAAGATGAATGCTATTCTTTCATTAAATCAGTCACTGTCTGGTTCACACTGAAATCATTATGAACTGAGGTCCTAGATGACCAAGACTTACAGCTATTTTTAACTTGGCACATTCATCTAGTCCCATTAACTACAGTAGTATTACATAAACATGTAAGGTTAAGCATATATGTAAAATTAGTATATGGAACATCTAATGAGAATTCTCATCTTCTTTACTAACAGGCTTTTTGAAGGAGAATATTTAACGTTCTAAAGCATATTATGGAGTATTTAGATGATAACTATTACATATTAGTAAAAGAAAAGCACAATTTGCAGTAGAGTATTTTAAAATATAGTATAGCCTTATAGACACACAACGATGCCATTAGAGAGGATTTTTAATTTAGAAAACTGAATACATTACATCTGGAATTATATATATCAAAAGCACTTGATCCATAGTTCCAATAGTTTAGTTAATTTTTTAAATACTTTTGACTCATTGAAAATGTCACTTAGCTAATGATTTTTACAAATATTCTCTTAGATGAGTGAATTCTTCTATTTCCTTTTTATGAAGCAGCATTTGACGGTTTAGGTCCTTTAAAATGTTATTGAAAATACTATAGGTTCTTATTTGTATGTATATCTTTGAATGGCAATATTTATTTTTTAAACTTTTTCAGGGTAAAAGTTGAAAGTTAAGAATACTTCCACATAAATACATGGACTATGTGGCTCTTACCCCAGAAATGCTGTTGTGAAATACTCTGAAAGCTGATGGTAAGTACATTTACGTAGCAGTTTTTTAAGTATATGAAGGGTAATAGACAAAAGTCTAATTTATTTAACAGCTTTGACCCATTAGGGGCTTTTAAATCATGCACCACTGACTTCAGGGTTGGTGTTGTCAAGCTACTTACAGATCCAAGTTAAATCAGGCATTTCATATTTTTGCCCTCATTCTCTTTTGTTTACCAGCAGGAGACAAGATATTTAATTAGTTTTGGGGCATTTATAATCTCCCCTGGGCCAGCTCCAGCCACAATGCTGGACGCCACTTCTGAGTTAATTCCAGTCAGACTGGCCCCTCCGGTACAACATATGGGTAACCTATAAGCCTTTAGCAAAAGTTGCAACTGAACTATTAGAGGGGTGGGACCTCCCTGCTGGGAAAATACAGTGCAACAAAGCCAAAAGGGGCCAGCATCACCAGTGGAGGTCAAGGCAACACTTAGACCAAACAGCATCTGGCAAACTGTGCCAAGTAGAAATCAATGAGAAGCAGGACAGTGGGTAGTAATTTTATGCCTGTTTGCACAAGAAAATAGCTCCTCCTGAACTGAAAAAAAAATAATAAAAAATTATGAAAAGCTTGCACAATCTTTTGTCATCACCCTCTCCACTGTTGCTTTATATATTTTTATTCCAGTCAGTAGACTGAATGGTACAATTTATACATATTTTGGGCAGACAACATTAGTCACAGCATTAATTATGTTTCTGAAGATGAAGAGTTTTGAGTGTCTTCTTCCGACTTGGCTAGGTACCCAATGTACAACTGCAATTCATTTCCAAAGTGCATTACATTCTCTTCTTCATAATACGGTAAGTCAAAGGTTTTGAAAAGGAAAAAATAAGAACATTCCTTACACTATAAACTGTAGATCCCAGCCACTGTAAATTGATGCAGCTCAGCCCACCTGAATCCTTCCCTTAATCTTCATCATCTTTTATTCTCGCATTCTGTTCCTGCCTATATCTCTCCTTCTATCTCACCTTATGGCTCTTATTTTTCTCCATTGTCTCTCTTTGCTTTTTCTCTTTCCCTGAAATTCCAAATGCTGGTGTTTATCTTAAATAATATAAATTGACTGCCATTGAATTCAGTGGGATTACTCAAAGCTTTAAACATACTCAAGTCTTCACAGGTTCATGACACAAGACTTCATATTTTACCCCTCACAGACCTTCGTGCTGGTGCACTGTTCTGCTTCTCAGAGCAGGGACAATTCTCCATGTTTTCTAGTTTTTAAAATGCCTTGTCAAGTAGTATTTATATTGTCAAAAAATTAAATGCTTATTTTCATACTTTTCCTGCACATTAATTCTTTTTGAGTGAAGCGAGTTGCAGATTGTAAAGCTTTTATGGTATAGAAATGATGCACTAATAGCATTTCATAAACAGTTTGATGATGCTGTAACACCCACTTACAGGTCTCATTAGTGTTCCGTGGTTATAGGTGCAGGGGAGATGTCAACTTCTGATCTGATCTGATGCTTCTTGATACAGAAAAGAATAGACTATAGCCAATGACTTTTCACTGCAGGGAAAAAATACAGACAAAATGAATGCTCCATCACTTTGCCAGACAGAATAATAAGCAGGAGGTAGAGAACATTATTGGTCCTGTCCCATGGAGGGCTGCTGTATGAGAAAAAAAGAACTTAGGAGAAGTCAAGTGGACTAGCTGTTGGTGTCCAGAGAGAGAAATGGTGCTTCTACTCTTAGAGACTGCTACTTTGTTACACTTATAAATTACATAGAAAAGATTTAACAAAATAGCTAAAACGCTGGAAGTGGTTTTTTGGTTCTGCCTTTGAAGTATGTCAAGCTATTTGCCTGACCAAAATCAGTATGTGCATGCAGTTAGTTCATTTGTTTTTAAATAGGAGTTTTTCTGCTGATGTATCTGGAAAACTCACATGGAAGCACATTCTTACATTGCTGTGTTTTAATACCATGAAGCACCTTTTATAACTTCCTTTTTCTATTCCTCTTTCTTCCCTCAACAGTAAACAGAAAACTCCACTAGTGCAACAGCTGTCTCTTCCATGGCTGTGATAAAATAAGTTAATTGCCAATGCAGAGTCTATAGTAGTGTTTGAGCAGCTTAAGTTTTCTCCTGTATAGCAGCAAGATAATCCCAACATGTTAAGAGAAAAAGGTATATGAGAAAAAAACAAGTTGTCTTTTCACGCATTGATAATTAATCATTTTCAGTAGCTAGCTTGAGAAAGCCCTAATGCCACACAGCTGTAAGAACCTGCTACTGCATTGTCTGCAACATATAGTTAGCGTTGTTGCCTATGGACTTGTGAAAGCTAGAAATCACTGCTCTCAGCAAAGTCCAAGTAAAATGCATTGTTACTGATTAGCAAGTCAGTTGGATATAGGCATATTGGAATTGGAAATTATAGTATTTAGCATTTTAGGTACATGTGTACACATATTATTTAGGATGAATGTTGATAAATATAATATGCTGAAAAAAAGGTATAGGTACTTCTGGGGAAGTCATTTCATTCCAGGATGAAATTCTGAACTGTATGTCAGCATAGTTAGTTACCTGCTCAGTTTTTTTGTTTAGGAATTCTTACAGCTTTTGTCCTGTTCTGAATTCAAATTAAAGATCCATTTTAAGGGCTAATTTGTTAATGATCTTGGTATTCTTTGTCTAATTAGAAAAAAAAACTAAAACTTTTTTTTCTTTTTAACAGTGATTATTTGCGATAAGATCAATGTATTTTTATGGCATAGGAAATAGGTAATGTAGGAATTCCAGGATAATATAGCAGCTTATTGCATTATGCATATGAGTACCATTACATGATTCAGATGAACAAATCTAATAGCTTTTCTGTGGTCCTAAAAGGAAGATTCTGCCTGCCCTTCTACTGTTCCCAGTCAGGTGGTCCCACAAACACACCAAGACCTACTTGACTGACTACATGGTGAGCTGATTCAACTTACTAACCCAGCAGAAAACCAATCCTTCAGATATATTTCTGATGGGTATGAGAGAGAAATGGCTTACTGTGTAGTCATGGAAGCATCAGAATGTGCAGAGGGAGAGCATAACCACAACTTCCTGTTCGACAGTCTCAAGCTGTTAGATCAGCTCAGCTGTTGAGCCTGACTGTACTCCGCACTGCCTGGTTCACTGAGATGGCTCTCATTTCTTCAGTCTCTAACTAAATTTATGTAAACTCGCAGTAGCTGCAGTTACGTTGCAGAGAGATTGACAAATTACTACTTATTGTGTGGAAAGGTATCTTCTTGCCTTTGTTTTGAACCTCACTATAATTAACATCATTTGATGCACTTCAGCTCTCTGTTAGAGGAAGGAGTGGAGAGCTGATTCTTAAGGGCCCGGTCAATACAGCTCTTAGTTTTGTCAACATCTATCAGATCTCCCCTTTGCAGTCTCTTTTCCAGTCTAAGGAGTCCATTCTCATTGAGTTGTTCCTTCTATGAAATCCATTCCATACCTTTGATCACCTGGAGCACTCTTCTCTTGATCATCCTTGCTTGCTGTTTAGAAGATTCCGTTGATTTTTCATAATTTCATTAAACCAGTCAGTCAGAAATTTTCATCTTTGGACATCTGCCTCAGGCTGAATTGGTTGAAGAGGTTGACTGAAGTGTAGCAGTTTTCACTGACATTGTAAGTTGACCTCTTTGTTTATATTAGTGGAATAAAAGGGCATACACGATTATTTTATCTCTTACCATGATATATGTTGCACCTAGTGTAGTGAAGCTGTAGTGTAGCATACTCCTGTAAAGTCTGCGTCTACAGTTTCTGCTCTGTCTCTGCTTCCATGCAGCCATGTGGTACTGCCACTTCCTTTGCACTGAATCAAATGATTGTGTGATTTTCATTTAAATTAATTCAGCAAACGTTCATGGTAGAGAGCTGTACTGCAATGTAAGAAAGAGTATGTTTTCCACAGAGTAGGCTTGGGGAACTTACTCACCCTACAGCTGCACGACAGCTTACCCTGCCAGTGTTTGGGAGTAAGCAAGACACTAGGGATAGGAAAGGAGTAAGAGTACCTGTTTTAGTAAAAGCCCAAAGTTTCAGCATGCAAGATGTAACATCAAATCACACCCTCTGCTAAAATGGGACGATGTCCTAAACTGCTTTAGCTTTGTTGCTTGAGATGGTGTGACCATAACTTTTGATTGAGGAACACTGTGAGCTCCTTTTCCTGTTAGGTTTTGGTTCATCCATTCTATTTAACAAGCTTAATATTTTTTATTTTTATTTTTTTGGTAACATTGGTATTCCTGCAATGTCAGGGCTCTCATTCATTTTATTTACATTTATACACTTTTGAAAATAGGCAAATAAATCCAAGTTCACATATGCTGGTTCATTGCTTGCTGAGCTTTGATGCCACCATATCTGCAGAATCCATTTGTAATCTGTCAAAGGTTTTTCGTTGTTGTTGCTTTAGCAGTGCACAGTGTTGCAATATCATTACTAAGTTTATTTTCATGAGACGTATAGTTATATGTATACATATACATGCATGTGATGGTAATCATTATTCAATACATAATATAGGTGGGAAGCAGGTTCAAAACATGTTCCTCTGCTGCCATGATAAATGAGCTCCTCTATTTTGATTTTTGATTTTTTTTGAGGTTTTCGTCCCCCTAGTTGTATAAGCATGCTTTAAAACAAAGTGATATCAAAAGACTGCTCTGTGTAGGATCAGCTGAGGGGAAGCTACTTAAGTAAGATAGTGTGGTATAAAAAAGGGTGAATATCAAGGAGAAATGGTTAAATTGAGAAGAAGCAATAGTTGGAGGGTAGTATGGTAAGCAGACCCCTAAGTGTAGCTGGTAGACTTTCTTGTTGAAGTGTTGAAGGAAAAGCTCACCCCAGAGAGTATTTAGAGAAAAATGAAATACTGTAAGAACACGTATAAAAAGGTGCACACTATGATGCTGGGAAGCACTAGGAGAAATTATTGTAAACTCATCTTACTGCTGTAGATTGCTATTCAACTTCCCAATATGAATTAGTGTCTAAATTCTCCTTTAGCATACAACATTCACTTGAGATTTGTTCTGTTTGACAATAATCCTACAGCTGTGATAGGGGAAACAAAACCAAAGAAGGAAAATACATTATTCCCTGCACCACAGATTGCTAGCCTGTCTTGTGAGCTGAGTCAAATATTACTAGAGACTGAGCCCTTAAGGATAGTCACATTTTGGTAGTTACCCACCTGCTATTAATTAAGCAGCATACGGCATGCCAGTCTTTCAGCTTTTCTCTGAATAAACTACCTTTGAAGATCCTACAGTTGTAAGAAATCTCGGTGAGGCTTTTAGAAAGGATGTACCTGAAATGAAATAGTGAGATCTGGCTAAAAGGAAGAGGTAAGATTCTTGCTTTGATGTATTGCTTGTATATGCTGTTTTAGTACAACTAGAGGAGAGAGTGTTCAGGAAATAGATTTTAACCAGGAATGTTACTCTCACTTCATTTTAAAATAGGTAGTTAGCCAGAGTCATTCCCCTACAAAAGCAATTAAATTGTGTTTTTCATAGTAATACAGGTGGAGGGTATCAAGTTCCTCTTACAGGGTGCAGCATGAGTTACTAATCTGAGTTACTAACTTGGATATCTAGCAGAAAACTTTTAATGTTTTTCTGTATCTAGTCCTAAATTCTGAACCTAGTTCATTTCTCAATGGACTGAAACTATCCCTTATTTTCCTAATATCAGTGGCGACTTAAAGGTGATACAATATTTTGGTTTATGAATGAAAAATCATTCTTACCTGTCTCTCTTGTTTTTCTCTGAGGAAAAACACAACATTTTGATTTAAAATATCATTTTGGAGTTAAAATGTGAACCAAGAATAATGTTGTCACAGAGCAGCTTGGAATTTGGATCTGCATAGTAAGAGATTCAGAGATTGAAATCTGAGTGAGCAGAACTTCTTCCTGGTGATTTGAATGTTTCTTCTGGCTTTAAATTACATTATGACAGAACAAAATAAGAGTAGAAGGGAAATTTTTGAGAAATCATAGATGTATGGTAGAGATGAAAGTAGCATAAACTGGGATGCAGACACTTTTAGTACCACGCACAGCAGTATATCACACTAGAACATATTATTAGTTTTCTGAAAACTAATATCATAAGTATCTTGAGAATGGTTCGAAAGATAATTTAAAAGAATAAGATCTCAGAGAAATTATTAAAAATAAATGGAAGAGGGAGTAGAATTACATAAGTAATACTCAAGACAAGATGAAATATTGAGAAAAACAAACCAGGTGATGGAAACCTGGGAAATTTCACTGATAGCCTTTCTGTTATTGACTGAGCAATAAAGCAGTTTGTTTTCTAGCTTAGGATGATGTATTTTCATATAGCTAATGGACTATGCAAATGAATTAAATTAATTGGTGTGGATAAGACCCTAATAATCAATTTTCCGTGGAAAAGAGTAGCATAATTTTTTTTTGTTGTGCACGTCGTCAAATAAAAGCACTTATATTCTCAAATAAATTTATTTCTCTATTAAAAAGCAGAAACTTTTTTTTTTTTTTTTTTTTTTTTTTTTAAAGACACAAAAAAGAGGCATTTTGACCTGCCAAGAAACAATTTTTAGCCTCACTTGTAAGTCATAATGTCTTAGTAAATCCAGGTGAACTTGGGACCTTATCCTGTGATTTTATACTAAGTCATATAAAGTGAAATTACACTTTGTTCAGGAAGAGAGGTAAATCACAACTTCTCTCAGGAGGTTATACCAATGTGTTAGTCAAAGCATGATAACGGTGGTGAATCAGATAGGAAGGGGGAAAAATAACAGTATATTTTATTCCACTAATGAATAGTAAAATAGTAAATGACAGTAAAGTTTTTAGGAACTGTGATTTTCAGTATATTTGATGTCTTTGTAATTCATACTTGCAGGACATTAAATTAGAAATGCTTTTTGTATTTCTGGTATGAAGTTAACAGCACTGTTTTAACATGCATTTACATGTATTAATAGTCTGAACTAAGTAATAACTATCCCATGAGAATGCACAATATTGATTAACTTAATAAAGGCCTTAATTTTATTTTATTCTTCTACATTAAAAATCCCTTGAGATTAAGCAATAAAAGATTTGACTAAAATTTATTTGTGCATAATAGGTTGCAATACTAAAATATGCTGCAGCAATAGCATGAAGATCAGACTTGTATTTTTTTTTTCTGCTGCACATGCATTACTTCCCATGAAGTGTCTTCAGAAAAAGAAATATTTAGTAAGTTCTAATTGCTGATCCTTCTGCAAGAGACATAGGCTTATGCGGTTTTCTGAAAGATGCTGTTTTCAAATCTCTCACGCACTTAAGTAAATAGAAATTGTCATTCAGAAATAATGTTTTAATGTGTGGTAGTATTTTCTTATGTTTGGGAGAACATCTGCCAATGCACATAAATAGGAATGTGGAACATTAGCATGAAATGTGATGAAGTTGTGCTACTTTAAAAATTGAAGATGTGTCATACGTTTTGATAATGGAATAATGGAGACTCCCTACCCCAACTATCATCTCTGTTCAAGACCATTAAGATTCAGAATATTAAGAGCAGAGCAACTGGGCGTAACAGCCTACGTTCAACATCTGTCATGCTGGAGTCCATTAGTGTTCAATTGCATCCTATTGTTTTTGGATTATTCAACCTCATTTCATTGTCATTGCTTCTGCTAGGGATTAATCAGCTGTTTACAACTACACCAGGTTTTAGAGTCATAATGAAAACAATTGAGCCATAGTTCTAAATAAATATACAGTATTCAGCCTCTAATGAAAAAAACTAGTAATTTATGAATGCTGGTAACAGTTTAATTAAGTTTGAAATCAATACGGATAATAAATCATTGTGTGACATTTTTTTTTGTTTTGTTTTTAACCTTCTGTGTTTATCATAACATGATCATATGATGTTTCCTTGTAGGTTCATGTAGATTATGGTTTTAATAGTATAAGTACAGTAAAACAGAGATGTTTTGATTATAGCATGTGTGTGAATGGTTCCTTCATTATCAGTACAGTTAGTAGCAGAAATGGTCTCTTACCAGCAAGCAGATTCTTTTTTTTTTCCACATCTTTTATTCTCCTTCCCTACTTAAGGATATTCCTGAGAAACATTTTATATTTAAAACCACATAAATATGCATATGTACTTTATGCACAGTATATTAAAAAGGACAGTTTCAGACTATTTGTATGCATACATGCTTTTGCATGTCTGTATCACAACCTCTCTGAATACTTTTACAGTTATTCTTAGATAAATCCATAGCTACATTGTAACTGTTTAAATATTTTCTAAATTATTTTCATAACATCACTGACATGGAAATACACAATCCCAGTTTTTCTCAAGATTCTGCACTCTGCAATGGTGTGTACTTGAATCCTAAAGGGCTTCTGATAATTTCAGTCTTCTTTCAGCACTGTGTAGTGCAACACGGTAGTATTCTCTGCCATATATCACCGAGCTTATTTCTCCTCTGCTTCATTAGAACAATTATTTCTTTTAGCCCTAATACTATCTAACTAGAATTTTCAGATAGTTTAATGTATGAATACTACAATGCACAGTGAGAGATTTTTTTTCCTGAGTTGCAACAGATTATCCATTGAAAGGATCTTTTGCTTAACTGCCTAGAGTCTTGTGGGGCCAGCCAGACACTGCTCCAGATGGCAAGTTGTTAGGGCTGGACAGAATGGCTTTGGAAGACTTCTCAACAGATGAAGGCTGTAATGTTCGGGTTTTACTGTTTTTTTTTTTCCCTGTAGTTCCCAGGGTGGGAAGGTACTGGGATGGAAGCAGAGTGCCGCCCGCCCACCTGCTACCACCTGTTTAGCTTTTGCAGTTTCTATAAAGCCTCTTCTTGTCTGTAAGACACAATCATTGCTTACCGGCAGGAGTCAAGAAAGGAGAGGTTTTTGTTACGAAGTTATGTCTTCAGATCGCAACAGTTCATCATTTCAAAATACTCTCCTAAGCTGAATCAGAACTTCGTTCATTCAGAATGGCCATTGGAAGTGATGTGTTTTTAATTCAGTAAGATCCTTCTTGGATTAAAAGGACTGTCTTCTTCAGTATCTCATATTTTGAGAATGGAGATTTCTTTGTTTTCTATCCTTTTGAGTTCACAGAAATTAAAAGAATGAAAGCATAAGGCATTGAGAACTCTTTATTCTTTCATTAAGCAATAAGAAGCAATTTTCAGACACTTCTGGAAGAGCCAGAAGACCTTTTGTTTTGTTATTCTTTAATGCTAAGAAAAATATCTCCTCATCGCTGTTTGGAAGAAGACACAAGAGGTACACGGGCTCGTCATAGGAGTGCCTTCCACTACCACAGTTTAGGTGCTTCATTTTTTAAAAGTAATTTTTGTGTGTGTGTGAAGCTACAACTGTAAATCAAAAATGAAAACCTGTAAATCCAGTAATTTGGATTCAGGTGTAGAATCAGACAGCCAGTGTGGAAGTGGACCAGGCTGCGTTGCGAAGTGCAGCTCAGAAAGGATGGAGAACGCTGCCAAGAGAAGACTGGCTGCTAATGCCAGGGAGAGAAGACGGATGCAAGGACTGAACACAGCCTTTGATCGTTTGAGAAAAGTGGTTCCACAGTGGGGTCAGGATAAGAAGCTCTCCAAGTACGAGACCCTTCAGATGGCTTTGAGTTATATCATGGCTCTAACAAGAATACTTGCTGAAGCAGAAAGATACAGTACTGAAAGAGAATGGATAAGCCTTCACTGCGAACACTTTCATCCCGAGAGCTACCACCATTATACGGGACAAAAAATGGCCACGGACAGCGATCCTTACGCACAGCGAATATTCAGCTATCACCCTGATCACTTTCAAATAGCTAATTAGAACTTATTATGAACTAAGAATATGCAGCAGGCCAGATGTGTAATTTAATAATTAGCAAGAGTTAATCTGCTTGAATAAGGTAATATTGCCATTATAATAGCTCATTTGTGTTTGCATCTTACGCTAATTTGACGAAATAAATTTGCTTTGAGAACTTTAAATCAATAGACATTTAAGAAGATTTAATTTATTTAATGCTGATGGAAAGTGTAGTTTTAATTCAGCATCTTTCAGACAGTTGCTTGCTAGTTCATTTGACTCCTTTAAATAATGCTTTTTCTTTGTTAATCATGATTCATGACAGTATTTTCTACAAGTCACGGGACACATTGACCCATGGTGTGACTGTATGGAATAACACTAGAAATGAATTTAATTCCATGTTTTATTTTTACATCAGCTTTAAAGTAATTCTTTGTTTTACTTTCATATAAATGGCTCCCATGGGAAAAGCTTTATAATGTATTGGAGTTCTAGTCCTCAGAGAACTAACTTTCTTAAACTTTGTAAGTTTGACATATGGGTTCCAAAGTTGCGTAGGTTTGCTTTAATCCAACTTATGTTGTATCTTGTATGCTCGAAAAAGAGCTAGTTGCAAGTCATGATAAGAATGGTTTTATTTTTAGTGGATGTAAAAGCATGTGTGATGATATACTGCAATGAATGCTCGTGTGAAAACAATCTAAACTTCTAGATTTTTGTAGAGTTTGTGTTTGCATTTTATTTTTTAATTTTATGTTATCTGAAAACAGTAACAGATTTTGTAAGTCATAAATAAAGTGTTTTCTATGACATGTCCTCACATGCTACCTTAAATTCCGACTCTAGAAATTACTTACTAGTGGCTTCTTGCCATGAATGTTCTGTTGCTTCCATCACAGTCCTGGCAGAAAAATGAACTAGCAAATGATGTTTGCTTACCCAGTTACAGTAGTGTGTTTCCTGTACCTCTGAAAAGCAGCCTTTGAAGATGAGTTTGTTTTAAAGGCATAAAGCATTCTCATAAAAGAGTTGAGTTAATTTCATCCCTGCTGATGCCCTGAATTATCTTTAGTTTGTTTGCTTGCTGCTTCTGCTTGAAGAGGGCAGAAGAGGAAAGGAGTTGGGAAGGTTAAAAAATGAGAAGGAGCAGGACAGCTGGAGAAGCAGATGTGTTTGTAGCAGGATGTAGAGTCCACAAAAGTTTGACTGCAGATGCCTGTTGTGATGGCAGCAGACTGTGAAGCTGAAGGGTACTTCTGCTGGTGCTGCTGATGGGAGTTTCCAGAAACAAGCCCCTTGCTAGTGTTAGCCATGTGGGAGAAGGAGAAAAGGAGCTGCTGTCTGAGAACAGCTGTTAGTGGATTTCCAGCAGGGAAGGCTGGCAGGTTCCCTGCTGGCTGCTGCCGTATCTTATATTTTAGAATTCTTTCAAATGACAAATGAATAGCTTTGATAGAAGCTATTTTTAACAGTTGAGCATCTTTCAATGAAAAACAAAAGCAATAAGAACTAAGCTCTGTTTTATGGGAGGGTGACTCTGCCACAGGAACAGTTACATACAAAGACCTGACCTTATCATTTGCCTTCTCTCTGAACTTCCATTGACATTTTGCCCTTGCTCACTGTCCTGCAGACATTTCCAAAGCCAGGAGTCGGACTGTCTCTGGAGTGAAAGCTGCTGGGACAGACTTTGAGGTCTAGGTTAAGCAAATATAGAAGAGGCAACGTATGTTCTGAGCAACTTTCTCCCTTAAACACTGGTATTCTGGTGTGTTTTTAATGTGTATTTTAGCCTCTCTAAATGTGGTATTGAGTAGAGGTGATGTTTCAAATGTGGACTTTTTCTTATTATGAATTACATTAGCTCTTTATTAGCAAATAGAAAGTGTCCTGTGGCTCTGTGCATGTGGATTCAAACTTCTGGGAATTTAATGTTGTGCTCACTGATTTCTTTGCAGAAATTTATAGGGAGAGATAATAGAATTAGTTGTTGTCCATCACATACCCAAGTTAATACAGTTGAAATTACACTTACTGTTAAGTCATCAGTTTATGTACGTAATCAATACAATCTTTGAATAATTAAATGATGTGCCATCTTGTACTACTTTATTAGCTGTAAACTTTGGGCAGAAATTGTATCTTGCAGTATTTGCACAGCAGTGGGTTTTTCGTCCCGAAGCAGGAATATAATACAAAGAAATCATGCAAGACTTGGCTTAGTGAAAGATAGCTTTCTTAACCCTATATGGCAAGGATAATACAATATAAAAATATACATACCAGAGTAGCGTAGAAGAACAATACAAATGTGTTTCTGCACTACTGGCAAGTAATTTGATTTTGTGGGATGTGACTGTAGTTTATATGTAAGTTTAATGATATGTAAGTTTATTGTTTAATGATAGTGGTCTGATGATAGAAATACTTACAAAAATAATGGTTTAGCATGCAGTGAGTGATTAAATGATAGTAAGCTCACATGAAGAGCAGCAAATCAGCATAGAAGTTCAAAAATGTGTGGTCATATTACTTAAAATTGTTAGGAATTGAAACCAAAGCCCTAAAGAGCACTGTGAACACTTTGTAGATCAAGTCATTGCATCAGTCTCTGTTGTTAAATAATATGATCCCCAATCTCTTAGATTTGGTTGTGCTAGGTGGTGGTTGTGGGAGAGGTGAATGCTTTATTCTCTTTAACTGAGGTGCAATCTGTTAATTAGTAATGCTGTTAGTAACTGAAATGTGCTTTTACATAATGGTGCAGTATTTTTGTTTCTTGGGATAGTGTGGCATTAAGGTGAAAGTTAGGATTTCTAATTTACTACAGCACTTATGGCAGCAGAGTAAGTTCTTTGTAGTATATAGACAGCTGCCTGTCTATTGATTATCTGTCAAAGCTTTTAGGGAGGTGTAATGGGGGCAGGGAGAAATTTAATCATTCAAAATTATTTTTGAAGGCAATGTGAACAGCAGATATTCTCCATGCTGGTTTGGACTCCTCAAACTCAAGAACTGTTTGGGAAGTCATTTGTTTCTTTTCCTAGCTTTCCTTTACAAATACTTTAGTGACTCTGTGAAAGGTAAATTTGACCATTTAGCTTGGGTTTGATTGTTGCTCCAGCACATTTGTTCCCCACTGTCTGTTTGACATTCCTCAGATAAGAGCAGTGACCCTTTTTCTGTACTAGACTTTTAATAATACAGGCATTTGAAGCCCCTTCCACTTAGATAACTTTTTGCTTCTAGTAGGTCTCCAAATGAAGGAAAAAATTAGATGGGCAGAGCTTGGTGTGTTATTACAGCCTGAGTTTTTTCTGCTCATAGATTTCTGTCCCACTATACAGCAGTGCAAACCTAAGATAATTCTACTTTTAATATCAGTACATAGCAGTTCTAGAATCACATTGTGAATACACTGAAGATGAGAAATGCTTGCTTCATTAAATATATGCTGCATGCTAAAGAGATATGCGTTTCACTATTGAAAGTCAGTGCACAGTTCTAATGAACTATCTATAGGAAACTAACCTCTGTACTTTTAGAAGGTTCAGACTGTATTCCAGGGTTTTCTCTTTGAACTAGTTATAGGTGCTCTTCCACAATTCTTTGAATCGTGTCACCCTGTTTTTATCAAGGTAGCCAAAATTATTTTTGAACTCAAGCTGGAGTGACATTTTTAACAGCAGTGACTTTTCAGTGCTGAAAATGGAACTAGGGTAGCATGTTCCCCAAATGTATGTTAGTAACTTAAACTCAGTGATTTATTTGTAACTATTGAGGTTACCAGAGGATATGTATTAGCTAATCTTATAACTTTAATTCATTCCTGCTTTTTAAGCTTCTTTTTCTATCTCCCCATTTATAAGGTGCAGTCCATCTTGTACTATACACACATATGGGGTGAAGCTCAGTTCTTGACTGGAATTTCTAAATGGTGCTACAGTACACATTATGAAAAATAAAAACATTGCTAACCTTAGTTACAGTCTTGTAAAGTCAATGACATCGCAACTTCTTCACATGGAGAAGCATGAATATTGTTAGATTGTTTAAATATTTAGCTAAGTTTCCAACAGTTTAAGTAGAACATCCTAGGTGAAATCTTCATTGAAGTCCCTATTGCAATGTGATTCACTAGGCAAAAATGGCAATTAAACAATTCCTATCATATTTTTAATATTCCAAAATATGACTCTGCCTTATGATAATGTTTACCCTTGCACTTAGGTTTCCATCTATTTTGGTTAAGCAATATGGATGCAGTTTTCTGTAATTTAGGATTGGATTTATCTAGATTTTACAGATTCCATAAGAATTTTCAAAATAGCTTATTTTTGCTCTACTTATGTTCGGCTGTTGTATCTCTCTAAAATATCCAGACAGAAAAACAAATGTACTGAAAATAAAGACACGTTTATTCATTGGAGAAACAGTCCTATGCATATATGTAACAGACACTGATTTCACCCATTACTTGTGCATTTAAAAAAAAATAAATATGCTATTCTTTAATTAAATTTCAAGAAGATATTGCTTTAAAAAAAGCAAAACCCCTGTATATTAAAATGTATTTTCTATCAATAATACATTTTAATATTTTGAATATTAATATTTTTGAATTTGCAATTCAGTTTTCATTTCTACAGAATTAATCATGCAAAGTGTATGTGTATTTTAACTTTCATAGGATTTGGTTAAGATGTCTGCATACGTAACTCCAGAGAGTAAAGAGAAGTTCATATTTGAGTGGCTTACCACAGTCCACAGTTCATAGGCAGTTTACCAAAATTTCAAAATGTCTTCATTCTTTTTCCATTTCTTAAAAAGAAAAAAGTCACATGCTGCTAAAGGATTATATAATCCTAAAGAGTCTGTTTCTGAACATAATTTCACACTGATATAAATGGAGAACTCCACTTAAATTTGTAGCACATATGGCCCAAGATTTATTTGTATTATGCAATAAATGGTTCTTTATAGTAGACTTGAAATATAATGGCATTAATAAAAGCAGCTTTTGCTGCTCGGGGAGATGATAACATGTTGCAGCTGCTTTAGCTCATGGAGCTGTAGCTGAGCTGAAATGGTCTTAAGAACATTGTCTCTGACCCAACAGATATAGATGTACCTAAAAATCAAGCCATGCAGGAGTACAGAAACATGGTTAAATGGGAAAACAAAATCAAGAACAACAAATGTAATAGAACACATCCTTTTTTTTTTTTTTTTCTTTTTTTTTTTTTCCCCTGTTGTCTTCTATGCCAGGGTTATAAGATCCAGCTTCCTTGAAGTGTTCATTTTGCATCTGCTGCTCATTTAAAGTACATTCCATAGTCTGATGATGGACCCTTACACAAAGAATATGCTTAATCATTCAAGTTGAATGCAATTATCAGGAAGAGTGAAATTTAGTGTGGTTTGTTTCCTTGGTTGGCCTTCATTCAATTTTCACTTAAGTATTGTATACACAGCTAAGGGTTGAGAAAATAAGTTGGATGAACAGTGTGGCAGACAGATTGTACAAGAAATTTTGAGACACTATGGAGTTCAGGTATGACAGTCTGTAAGAATTATATACCCAAACATAGATTTGGGGGACTAATTCTACTAGATGCTGATAATCTGACAAGTCTGTTGACCTCTAAAACTTGCAAATTGTCCTAAAGACTCCTTGGCTTTTGCTCTGGTTGCCCTGAGAAAACTTGATGGAGGGGCTGCAGTTATCACATAAAGAAAACACAATTTAAAACAAGAGCAAACTGGTATTAAGAAAAAAAATAGCAACTGCATCTCACAGCTATATGCTAGAATCATGTCTAGGATATCTCTAACTGTATAATAACTGGGTACTGTATGATTTTGTTCTAAAAAATGTAAAGTCTAATTCCATTAATGTCATCAGCTGTCAAAGCCAAGTTCTGAAGAAACTTCGGGTCTTGTTACACACTTTCTCAATTATTTGAACACATCGAGGACACACTTTTGTATGCAACTCTGAAGCATTTATTTAAATTCAGGTGAGATGAAGGGAAGTACATTACTAAACAGTCAGGCTTTTTTTTTTTCTTTTCCATTTATATGCATTTAAAATGTCCTTTAAAACTGATATTAACATTTTTCTTTCCCATAGAGAATAACTTTGGATCAAAAAAAAAATAAAAAATATCAACTTTAATCAAGAAAAACTTATAAAATAGAATTTTAAGGCTCAAAGTGAACATCTATGTATTGGAAATAGTAAGGCAATTAACAGTGAATCACTTCTTCAATATTTAATAATTAAAATATTTCATTAGATCTTGCTAATTGTTTTGTACGAAGACATTTTCCAGAAACTAACGCTTTTTTACCATTGTAGCAGTAAGAACACAGTTCTTATAGGAATTCTCATTCCAGATTTGTATCTTTGCATTATCTATCATTACTGTAAACAGTTGGAGTTGGCAATTGTTTACATATTAAGTAAAAGACTGCAGACTTGGCTTTTTGTATTCTGAAGTATATTCTCCTCTTCTCATGTTAGTGTATGTGAGGCATTCAGAAGGTATGCTCCATGTTCTGTATGGAAGCAAATGATCTCAATCCAGCTGTTTTAAGGCAAGAAGTCTGTCAGTTCAATGCAGACTGCTCTATGATGCTGCTGAGGACTGGGTCCTGTACCAAGGTGGACCAAAATTTTAAAGCGAAAATAATACTTTAGCCTTCTGGAATTACAACACAGAAATTGTAATTTCTGATATGGTTTGAAATATATGGTGCCTCTGGTCATATACAAAACCAGGACTAGAACAGAACAAGAAACTAAATAAACCTACAAGATTCTGAATCAGAAAATGACCTGTTATTGAAAGTTTACAAAAATAAGCATTTCTGTATCTCATTGATATAATGTTATGCTTCACATTGTGGTGTTTTACTGGATTTTTGGAAGATAATAGCTAACAATGACTTCAGGAAATGCTCTAACATTGATTTTTGTTGTTGTAGTAGCCTGCCCTGAATAAGAGAATGAAATACTGTTTTAGTGTGAAGTGTGAAATCAGCTACTCAATTGAACAAAACAATGAAAAGTCAAGCTGCTTCAGGAAGAGTGCACAATTGCATAGTCTCTAGTGCATCTTGACACAGTATGATACCTTCACGGCACATGAACTAAAACATCAAGTTTTGTGAAAACTCAGTCTCTTCTGCTTACACAAGTGATTTTTCCCCATGGCTTTTCCATCAGTCAACAACACAAGCATCATTTGTGCACCTTCTTTGAGACGAGCACAGCAGTATTACTAATTAACAGCATTTACATCCATTCACATAAGCTTCCTTTACACGCTTATTTTATGGGCTCAGTATATGCAGAAGAAAAATGTGCTGTAGCAGTTAATGAGTAAAAATTAATGGCTACAGACCATTTGGGACCAGATACTGGTTTTGTTTGTCAGATACACTGAATGTAATTCTACTCACTTATGCATTACATAGGGAGGTATGGTAAATAAAGTTTTGATCCTTTTGCTAGTAAATACCATCATGAAGATAACATTAAAGTTCAGCTGACAGATTCTGGTGACTCACTCTCTGTAGCCTATTTCTCAATGGGACTTCTGGGGCCTCTTGTTGAATGACTAAGGATTAATCCTTATACAGATTTTTGGGAAAAGTCTTTCAGCAGTAGCTTTTCGTCTTTCACACCTCCAAAAACAAATGAATGTACATTTTAAAAAATTGTGTACCATTTAACTTTCAGCATGTTTGTTCAGGTTATAATGCTGTAAGGCAGGAGATACTTCAGTGAAATTATCGAAAAAATCTTTTCTCCGTGCATATTGTCCTTTAATTTTGTACCAAGTTCTTGGGCATGTTGTCTGATGTTATAAAATGTGAGAATCACTGCTAACATCAGTAATATTAGCAAGTATGATTCTAGCACTGGTAGCCAGGTATTTGCTAGTAATAAGTACTACTATTCCTTTCTTCTAAACTGTGTAAAGAAATCAGGTATCAAGACTAGTGGAATATATCACAGTGAAAAAGGAGAAGCTTGTGCTTCTTAGTTTCTACTCAGTCAGTAACTTAATCTATACAGGATATTCAGACAGGCAGTGGAAAGTAAAAGAATTTAGGAAGTATAGGATGATTTAGGTTGGAAGGAACCACAGGAAGTCATCTGGTCCAACCCCTTACTTAAAGCCAGGCAAGGGGACCACAGTGGAGTGCTAGACAGGAAAACAGCTCAACTGGGCCTGTACTAGGTGCAAAGCCTGATGAACAATATCCAGTTTTGAATACTTTGGATCAAAATTCACTTTTCAGTTCTGTCATGAAGTAATGAGAAGACCAGGGCTGTAGATGGAGGTTGAACGTTACCTTTTGTGTCTTAATTTCCTCTCTCCCCGCTTCCCTACAGCACTGGATTAAGTAAACAAAAACTAAAAACTTCCCTTGTATTATTTTCCCAAGAGAAGTTACTGACATGGGAAACTTTAAATTTTGGGTTGCCCAAATTTGACTCACTCTAGGTTTAGCTTTTGAATCCCTAAGCCATCCTAGAAACCAACAGATTGGAGGAACGATGGGTTCTCTCTCCTGGAGTCCCACAATTTGTCTTAAATTGGACATCCCATAACTGATGTCACTTTAATCAGTGTATTGCTTTTAATAGCTAGTAGTTTTATTTTGTTTGCCAGGGAGGAGATGCAACATCAGCAACAACTGGCATTTCTGCTTTCCCACTGAAGTCACTGTTCCTTGTTTTGTCGTTCAGGATAGGAGTATATCTTAGCTTCCTGGTCTGCTCAGTCTGGGGTGAATCACCTAAGTTTTCTAACAAAGGTGCTGAAGTTGTAATGGTGGTTTTATGATATGGTCTCCACTCAGACAGGAAGTGGAACGCTACTATAAACTCTCTTCCCCCGAACCCTTAGGGAACCAACAGTTAGTGACATCAAAAGTTGGTTTTGTAGGAAACCAAGGAGTGAGAGGCTTTCTCTTTCTCAGTCTGTGGCTATATCTAGTGTTGATTTGCTCTCAAGATAATTCCTCGTTGTTTTCTTTGCATTTTCAATTTTTAAGTTACACTAAGTATTGAAAAAAATCCAAGAAAGATCTAACATGACAGTATCTGTTAAGTTTTCATCTCTGTGACTTTGATCAGGACTTTGTTGTATATGCTTCAGCCATGTTGAAAGCAGGAAGCAAGAACTGCTTGAAAACAATGTCTAAAGAAGAGAGATAGCAATAACTTAAAGGTGCAAGAAATCATCTTGGATATTCCCAGATTCTAAGTGCTGTACAACTGTATAGATGCTAAATGAATTTAAATCAGTTGTGTTCTCAGCACCTTCTGTTGCACCTTCATTAAATTGCCTTATTTGCTACTATTATTAAATACAGTAGGGCTTTTTAGCTCTTTGTACATAATTGTTGCTTGAATTCGTAACTTTTTGTGTATTAATTGAATTTCCTCTGTCTTCAAAGTAGACACCACACTTGTGATTGTTTCCTAAATGACGGTGAAATCATTTAATTCTACTGGATCATAATTCCTTTCCAGTTAGTTAGAAAGCAAGCTAGCTGGTAGATACTTTTCTTTCAGTCACATTAAAAATGAGGAGAAAGAGATTGATGTTTGAAAACCCTGAAGATAAAAGTTTGATATAATCTGTGTTTAAAGGCAGAAAATCACTATCAATGTAAAGAAAAAATATGAAGCACATCTGGAAAATACTTTCAGCTATGAGTTCTACAGAACATGCTTCAGACTACAGGAAGTTTAGTTTCCTATGTTAGAGTCCTAGGCACGTGTCCTGTACCTTACTTTATGAATCATTACACCATGAGTACACAGTTCATGGAGTACACACACACACAAATATAAATATATAGGGTACACAGCTGTACCTACATGAAATGCTCTACTTATCTAGTCTTGAGTCAACAATTCTAAAATTATCCGGCACAATCATATATAAAAATGAGTTACATCTTTTCCCTTTTACTTGTGCTTTGTGATTTTTTTGGCATTTTTTTTTAGAATTACATTCAAAGTCATGTTGTTTACCCTCATTCAGGATTGTTGTTAATGTAGTGTTGACGTTTTCACTGGTAGTTTTCCAGCTAAACATCATCAATCCTTAACATGGCTTGCTACAACACAGTAGCTTTAATTCAAGCAGTAGAAGTGGTATTGGCTTTTAAGTGCTGAAAACTATGTTTACTATGTAATTCTTAGCAAACTACACAGTACTGAATTTATTGCACAACACTCCATACCACAATTATCCTGCAGTAAAATACTATGCAAAAGTCTTGTATATGTTACTTGCAAAATTTGCAGCAGCAGTACACTTAATTACAAACAGGTCGCTTGTAAACCTTGGCATCTTGACTTGTACCTCTTTATTTTTTTTTTCACAGTTCTAGTATTTCTGCAGGTGTAACTGGAGCCATTGTTTGCTTATATTTTTCAAAGTTCTTCACTTTCCACCACCTTTTGGGTTGGGGATGAAAACAGCATAGGGCTTTCAGTAGTTGGGAAGGCAGAAAAAATCTCGAGTCCTTGACCAGTAATGTTTGCATACCGGCCACCACCAGGTCGAAGCTTTATTGGCTGTGCAATTTGATGGTGCCACTGAGCTGAAGCAACAAAAACAAAAGAGACTACGTAAACATCTAATTAAGTTAAAAATGAAACAACAGAAGCCAATGTACACAAATGAAAAGCTGTTTCCAACATCCTTGAAGAGAGCACTGCGTTTTGTTTCCTGTTTTAGGGTCTGTTCCTTCAAATATTATCATCCATATAATTGATGAGATGAGTATTTTTATTGCAGTATTGATGGAATTCCATCCCTGTACAATTCAATGGCAACACTTACATGGATTTCAGTAAGTCCAAAGTTTAATCATTTAATCTTTGGAGCCTTCTCCAAAGCTCTTGCAATTAAAAGACATACTGTAGTGTTAACAGAGATGAACAAACTGAACATAACTCTGATTTTGTACTATTCCACCCTCTAGAGGACTTTTTTTCCTTCCTTTTTTTTTTTTTTTTAAGTGGTTACAGTTTTGATTTTTCTCTGCTATTTACAATTAGTAATGTTTCTGAGATTTTTTTATAATATACTGAATGAAATGTAATCATACTAACACTTACAGAATCCAAAGTTAAATATTTAATAATTTAGAAGTAAGATGCAACATGTTCCCATATAAAAAAATACTATTACAATTTTGTGAGAACATTTGGCTATTGCTTGATAATTAACAGCTATAACTCTTAAAATATTTTACAAAGGGGAAATGAGTATTGTCTTAACCTATCTTTATCCATACAAAACCTCCAAGTCTGCACTCAAATTTGACAGGCATAGAATCACAGAATGGTTTGGGTTGGAAGGGACCTTTAAAGCTCTTCTAGTTCCAACCCCACTAGTAATTAAAATTAAAAAAGTACAAGTTCAGGCTACAATAATTGGAGAATAGTTTAGTGTGGGAGACATATAATCTCCATATTATGCATTGATAAGAAATGTTTATTATCTTTCCATGCTTTCCATTTTTTTTTAACAGCCCCCAACAACATGTTTGCATTTGTGCCATGCTCTCATTACTGTAATTTTTTCTTTACACATGGAATCACAAATTCAAGACCAAACTTTCACTCCCCACTCATTTGAAATTGCACAAATAAAAGTGGTTTCTGTCACTGCCTTTGGCGTACAAGACTTGCAGACTCTTTAGAAACATTTATTACTTCCCTTCATTTTCCTGCTTGTAGCTTGCATCCTTCATATGAAAATTTAATGTCCGTCTCACCACACTTAGACACCTAAGGAGTTATTTCTCATTTTTTGTATTCTGTTTTGAATCAGCCCCTCACCAGCCCTGTGTTGAACATTACATTTCTGTTGTCTATATCACCACAAGGTGGCAGAAAACTGACAGAGATGTGTGGGTGACTTGTGGTTATCCCTGATAGTAAGTGTTTTTTTTTGTTTAAGAAATACAAGGTTGAAAACTACTTTTTCCCTTTAAGAGTATGGACACAACCCCATAGTTTGTGCCATGTTTTTTTTTTATTATTATTATTTTTATTATTATTATTTTATTATTGCTTAAGTAATTGAAGTATTCTCTCTTCTTTTGGGGGTCTAGATAAATTGCCTTAACTAGTACATACATCCTGCATAGATAAGGAGAAATTAAATGACATGCCATAGTTCTTGAACTAGGCTTGGGCCTTCTGAGTCCTGGACCGACACATTATCCTCTCAGCTAGCTTGCATTAGATAGGCAGTTTGCATCACACATGCTGCCTGGAAGAAGGTGTCTGTTTTCCTGTGTCAAATGTATTGTTCCATCTCAGGTCAGTGCTGTAGAGCTGCTGTGTGTGTGTCAGAGGTTCAATTTGAATATGCATGCATTGTATGTTTACGCGTTTAGGGAGGTGGAAGGCGGAAAACATGAACAGAGAATACTGTGCAAAACTCCTCTCTTTTTTTTTCCTCTTTTTTTTTTTTTAGAGGTGGGTACCTCTAAATTGGTGTGGGAGAGCCAATCTGGTTATTTAATGATATCATTCTGCCTCCTCCTGGTGGCCATATTAAAATAAAATCATGCAGTGACTGTAATGTCTTATCCACGGCAAAACTGGCAATTTAAGGACTAAGAACTGAATGAGGGCTGGGACCTGTCAAAGAAAACACTGATTTGTTTTACCGACTAGTCGATACCTACCATATATGTCAAGTCTAGCAGTACAAGAGACAATACCAGCTTCATTTTTTGCAGACAAGGTATACCAGCCCGCATCAGCTTTCTTGGCAGGCTGAATCAGAAGGCAGACATACCCGGTTGTATCTTGGTGCATGCTGGGAAAAGAAGTGTTTTTGAGTTAGAATTTGTCAATTTTGAGATTTTACAGTACGTACGTTCACTATGAAACAAATACACCTAACTTCTATTCTCAAAGAGGTAGCAGACCAAGACCTTTACACTCAATAGATTTGCTTTCAATATGGCCCCAGCCAAATGATCTGGGTTGCTGAAATATATTCTTGATCCTCTCAGCTGTGCAAAGCCAAGGCGTGACACTGTAAGCTGAACTTTTGTTCTGTATGTGTTAATATTGCAATTGCTTACCGAAGTCCAATGAACTAAACCTGTGCAAAGCGGCTTCTGAACCAGGAGAAAACACCCTGCAGCAGGAGGAACAACATTTGTACAAACTTGTGGTATTTTTCACAACAGTAATCAGAGCCAGTCTGAAGCTTTCTTATGGCATCCATTTTTTTTCAGGCATGAGAAAAATGCCTGAGTGGCAAAATCATGAAGATTCATTTGGACAACATTGCAAATGAAATCTGTTTCATTGTTCCCTCCTCTTCCTTTGCTTTTCAGCAATCCAAGGCTTTCTGGCCACGAGTTACAAGAAAAACTATTCAGTAGTTTATCAAAGAACTGAGGCTCCCCTGTTCTCTAGGCTGTAGCTGGTTGTTTTTATCAACCCAAGTGTTTTCCCTCACTAAAAAGAAACAAGTGGGAGATGAGTACATCAGAATACAGTTGCAGGATGTTCTGAAAATTGACATCTTCCTTCCATATGAACTGGAATGAAACATCAAACCACAAAAATTCAGGTCGAGAGGACATTTTGTGCTCCTAAATAAAAAAGGGAACATTCAGCCTTTGCTATCCACAGCACATAATTTGCCTTACACTGGTGACACAGAAATGTAGAAGCTCATGTATGTCCATATCACGATACAGAAAACATCTCTTGGTCTCTTTCTCAGCAGGAAAATAATAGGTGAGATAGGGAAAAGCAAGCAAAATGCTCATTGCACAAATGGATCTCCGTGGAGCCAGTTGAAGGCTTGGGTTTAGACATTCCTGCAAAGGGCAGGACTTTATCAAGTAAAGTTTCCATTCACAGCAAGTGCTGCTGCTGAGCAAGTTTTCTTTACAGGTAGGCTTCAGTGTATGCATGTGAAAACGGTGCTTTTTGAAGTTGATAGCAGAGAGCCAATGAGTGCATCAGATCAATAGTTGGAGCCAAGTAAAGTAAAATATTTGAAATCAGATTTATATCAAAGTAGTGTTTAACACCACAAAACATTTTTTTTATTAATCAGAGTCACATACACTATTTCATCAGTTTTTCTTTTCCAAAAAATAAAAAAGTGTTGTATTTGAATGGAAGAGCTGAATCCACTCAATGTTGCATTATATAAGCAAAGTATTTGCCTGTGATTGTGACCAGACTTTATCTGCCTCTATATCTGATGTGCTAAGCTCTCTGTTATCCCATGCTCTGTGGCATTCAGAACCATATTCTAACTGTTCTGAGTTTGAACTGTTTGAATTCATCTTTAGTTAGAGCTAAATGGTGGGAAAAAAAGTTTAAAGAGAGAACAAGCTGCTAAAACACATGAAAAATACCATAACAGTATATTTGATTACAAGATGTTTATTAGGCCTGTGACCTGAAAGGTTTATCCTTGTTCTCTGAAGCAGTGGCATGTTATTTTCCATGCCACTGGAAAATATGGTTTCCATTTTGAACCGCTCTTGTTCACCTGACAGCGAAGCCAGCATTTTAAAACTTTATGTGGAAGAAATAAATAGTTTTAAGAATACCGCCTGTATTAATTGCACAGCTTTTCAGTGAAACAATTGGTCCAGCTGCAAGAAATTCCTAGTATGGGTATGATGGTACAGTACCTCATCCTCTCTCTGTTTGATGGGATGGTTTCATTATCCTTCTTCCAGTAAAATATGGGGGGTGGCATTCCCACAACCCTGCACTCTAATCTGACCGGGTACCCTTCTGGAACACCACAGTTCTGAAGCTTCTCCAAAAACATGGGGGCTTTTTTTACTTCCTTTGCTGGAAAAAGAAGAAGAAGGATTAATACCAACCATTTTTTTCTTTGTTTGTCTTTGAACAATAGGGAAGAATGCAAACAAATGGTTCTTGTGATATCAAAATAGGTTGTAAATTTTTTATGAGATATTGGATGGAAAGTGAAATGCTGTGATGCAGCCCCTATAAGAGAACATACAGCAAATAATATGCATTAAAGAACGCATACATATATGTATGCATGGGTGTAAACATACTACCATAGCAGGAAATTAATGCCAGATCAGTGGATTTCAACAGCTTGCATCTTGCAAGACTTTAATAAAGAACAGTATTCATATTTGTATTTATTTTATTCAAAAATACTTAAAATAAATAAATAAATTAAATCGGAACTGGCATCTAGGAGACCTCAGCATATTTTATGAATTTAAACCCTATGAATTCTGGGGAGAAAATTAAGAATGTAATTTTGCCAAGACAAGAGAAATAGCGTGATGATGATTCAGAATTCTTAAAGACCTCTGCTAGTAACAGGACTGCACCTCTCAGCTGAGCACCAGGTCCATTTCTCTCCATCAAATGAGTGTTATTGAACTATAACTGAACTATATACATTGAACTATAACTGCTATCAGTGAATTAACTGTCTTTATGAAAACTAAGTGAGATATTTCTGGAGAAATGCATGTAAATAACTACAGCACTCGACTAATTTTTCAATGATTCTTACCTACAACAGTCAGCTCCAGAGTAAATGAATTTTGTCCTGCTCGATTAGTGGCAAGGCAAGTATAAGTTCCAGCATCATTTTGTGAGAGAGGATCAATGAGCAGAGAGTGAACTCCAGTCTCTCTGACCAGCATCTTGTGGGTTCCATCTGGTAACACAGGTTTGCCATTCAGAAGCCACGTCAGGTCTGGCGTTGGTAACCCACTCACCTAGCAGAGAGTGAAACAGCCAGAGGCAGATGTCAAACTGACAACTGGATTTTAGTAAATTCATAGGTAAGCCTTTCTTCAGATATCATCTGAATAATGTCAGCTTCTGGGTTGTTTATTTTACTGATTAGTTCCAAAAATAATCAAAACAGAAAACAAACAAATACCAAGAGAAACAAATATATGAAATGCTTACATTTATCTTAGTCAGAAAGGACAAAACTTGATTATATAATCAGATTCACAGAAATCTTCTAATAATCTGCCAGTTTTCCTTTTTTTTAGTGATGATTATAAATCAAAACTACTCAGTTTAACAGACATTTAAAAGTGTTCTATACAAATGACTTTGTATTTCAGAAATTTTGATGAATTATATACTTCTTTGTAGCTGTTAAATTTATATACTTTATCAGAAGATACATATTTTATAAAAAGGTTATTAGACTATTATACTCTTAAAGGTCTTTCCAGTAGATAGAAGTACTTACTCATCTCCAAAATATTCCTTTCCAAACACTAATCTACAAACCAGAGAAAGAGGGAAGTGGAACTTGCGTGAACAAAGAGCTGCTTTCTTCCAGGTTTTTGTAATACCAGACATGCTCTAAGACTTCTCAAGCTCTGCTAGGACAGCAGAGCTAAGAATAGTCAAATTCTTTGGCATGCTCCCTAGCAAACTTTATGTTGTAAATTAAGTAGTAATCAATCTTACTCATCTTCAGGGAAGCATTTACATCTGCTCCAAAGCTTCTACTCTGCTCAGGGTAGGAGACATTCTGGAGCACTGAAGAGGTCAGTGTCAGCACTACCACCTTTCTGTCTGTACTACTGGGACATAGAACAGCTACCAAAATATATTGGAGAATGTGAGTTTCTTAATGCTGTTCAATAACAGGAAATTCATTATGCGTGTGCTCTAATTTCTGACAACTCTGTATTTGGGATTTGAATCTATAAATTGGGATTCTTCAGCACGTTAGGGAAGCATAAAATGAGCTAGGCTCTATTCCTTCTTTTTCAGGGAGTATTAATCTTCAGTGATTCAGTCTAATACAATGGAAATGCTAGTTTGAACAGAATACAACATGCTAATTCTCTCATGATTTTGAACTGTTATGGATTAAGTTCAAGAATCTGATGGTGCAGCAGGAAGACCTGTCATTCCCAGATGAACTTTTGGAGTTTGGACTGGTAAGGACACGGTGAATGTATTTAGTAATTTGAATAACCCCATAAGTGAGCCTTCTGTTTTTGGGGTTGTGTTCTTTGTGTTCTTCATGCAATACAGCATATGTTGTAAAGAAGTCCCTGAATCCACTCAGAGAGAATGACAATAAGCAAAAACTTTTAAAAATGAAGCATTAACCTTTAACAGAAAGTGTTTGTGCAATCAATAGAAACATGAAAACACCTACTAATACATATACACAGATATGAATAGAGAGAAGAACAGAGGAAATTGTTAATACCTTACAATCCAATCTACAAAGTCGCCCTTCATGTGCTACCATATCACCTGGAGCCTGTAGAAAATAGGGCCTGAAAAAGCGTTCTTGGACTGCTTCTCTGTCTCCCTCTGGTACCCGGGATCTTGTTCTGCAAGACAAAAATTCCACGTGTATGTTTGGAAGCCAAATTCCTTTACCTTTTTAAATGCTAAGTACAGAAAGAAATTGCAGAAAAGTAGGAACAGATAGTTTGAGCTAAATAAAAGGGTAGAAAGAAATTCACTGATTTACATTGTAATTTACATCGTAATTATCCTATGATTCTATGATTTAATTGCATATTTTCAATTTAGATTATTAAATGAACTATATTAGGTAGTATCATTGGATTCCCAAGCTGCCCTTTATTTCTTTTTGCCTTTTTTTTTTTTTTTTTTGGCTGAATTTCATCAGGCTAATCCATTCCTTTCCTCTAACTCTACTAAAACAAGTGAAATAATACTTTACATTAAAACTTCCCTGCATCTAAAGATGACTTTCAAAAATGTTACACTCTAGAAGCGACTTGTTGGGAGGTATGTGCTGCTGTTATTTCCATTTAATGGTTAAGAACTGAAGTGGAGAGTATGCTGAAGTACAGCGGCAAGTTATTTTGAATGCCTTCAATAAGAAGCATAAGGAGGGTGTGAAGGGTTTGTTTTCCTTTTACCTGTGAGGCTGAATTGTTGATATTCGGCCCCGAACAGGGATACTCTGAACCATCAGGTGGCCTGAACAACTGACTCTTCCCTGCAAATCACAATGGAAACAGAATTAGTAGTTGGTTAATAGTTCATTTAACTGTAAAGTATAAATATTTAACATCTACAATGCATTAGGATTTGTTTTCGTTATGTAAGTGAACTCAGTGTAACTATACTTTAGAAGCAACTGCTTTTAGTGTGTGGTGGAGTGCAGGTGAGGCAGGCGTTTCTTTGTGTGTCTAGAGCAGTGTTTCTCAAACTCTTCAAGGCTGTGGCAATGCATTTTGCAGCAGCGCTATATAAACCAGCTTAGTGTCTGTCCTTGCTTGTTCATTCCTGCTACTGTGTCTCCACAGGTACTGTCTGCTGCTTTATTTG
Source organism: Netta rufina (assembly GCF_964035555.1). NCBI lineage: Eukaryota > Metazoa > Chordata > Aves > Anseriformes > Anatidae > Netta > Netta rufina. Next base: position 4,528,357 of record NC_140130.1, on the reverse strand, counting down.
TATTAGCATAGTTGTTTGCGCTGACAAGTGGAAACTTAGTATTTGGCTGAAGTATAATTCAGAAAAAAAGTGAAAATTTCATCTGGAAAACTTGCCTGATCTAGTTGACTGTACAACTAAATAAACAGCTAAGCTAGCAAATGGAGTGAAGAGGAGTGAGTAAGGGACAAGACTACTTGCAGATGCACATTTTTTGCAGGCTAGATAAAGAAGAATTGTGTTTGTTAATGCTTTCAAATTTGATGTACCTATTGGTTTCCCTTTGCTCTATTCTTCCTGCCTGACATATGATGTCTGCCTTGTCATTATATCTCAAAAGACAGCTGTCTACAATAGGCAGGGTTTCAGGAGATAGGGCAGGGGTTACTAATGTGAAAAGAATATCCTTAATGATTGTGACTGAGGTGAGTAAGAACAGGGGAGTAGTTTCATCATTCTGCATTATATTTCCCTCTCCTATCCTCTGAAGCATCTGATTTTCGATGCAGTCATAGTTGGACTAGGTGGCCAACTTTGTTACCATTGACACATATTATACAAAGACAAAAAAAAAGTTTTTTTTTTTTTTTTTTTTTTTTTTTTTTTTTTTGTTGTTTTGTTTTTTGTTTTTTCAATAGAGGAAAATAAAACACCTTACTTGTGGGTTTGCAGCCATAATGGTATAGTTTCCATCATCATCATTAGTAGAAGTTTCAATATGTAAAGAACATGTTCCATCTTCCTCTCTGCTCATTTTGAAATGTGAGTTTTTCTTTGAAATCTGCTTGCCATCCTTGAACCAGTACACCTGATCAGAAAAAAGAAGTGACTTACTCTTGCTCTGTAATCAAATAGCAACTATAAAAACGCAGGTAAGAACACAACAGAAGTTAACAAGTTGCTTGTATAACGTTTAGAATACCATAAAATTTACAGGTGGTTTACAATGTGAAATTGAATGATTCCAGGCTGAGCTGAGAAAACAATACGTCTCCTTTGCACAGCTGAAATTGTCAGCTTCTGTTTTCTTGGGTGTAGAAACTTTATTGGTTATCTCAGACCAACTCTCATCTTTCTGAGAAGTTAATTTTGTTTTGTTTTGTTAGGACTTTCTCTTTTTCTGAGTTAGGTGGTTGAGTTGCAGTCCATACAGTACAGCAAGACCTGATACATGCTCAACAGCAGGTATTGTTACTTGAGCAAGTTGGGGGAAATAATTTGTTTTAAAGCTCTCTCCACAGAATTATGTTCTTCAGAATGTGACTTGCCAGAGGGCTGTATAGGAAATAGCAGGTAGTTAATTTTTATTCCTCCACAGCTAACAAACAGCGAGAATGACCTACCTTGGGAACAGGTATTCCAACAATTTTGCAAGTGAATGTGATAGGAGACCCTTCCATTACCCGGAAATGCTTGAGTCTCTTATCAAAGATGGGTGCTATGTATTTGCCTGTAGGGATTTCCTCATGTTGCACTTCATCATCTGATTCATCCACTGGGGTGCGTTCAAGGCGAAATTCTATTTCGTTCATCAGTCTCTGCTCAAAGCTTGAAATCCTATATTCCTGCAGAGCGAGAGAGGCACGACTCAGAGCCAGATGAGTCATGTTCTATGGTATTTGCAGTCATTTGCACTTTTAGACTAATGCTAAAATGAGTGAAAATAGAAAAACCTATTTAAACTAGGACTTACTGAGACAGTCTGAATTTGGTCTGCAGGAACAGATTCTCACTGCATATGAAGTTTGCACTATGTTACTAATGAAACCGAGTGTTTTCAAAGGCAGCAAAAAAAATAAATAAAATCCAAAGAAGTGAAACACAGGCACACTAAAGCCCTTAGAAGATTAAATAGATGGAAAACCATTATATTCCTGCGTAAACAACCATTTCCATATAGTATGATGTTATTAGGAGCCTCCTCCATAATGCCTTGATGTCAGTAGAAGCCTCTTGTTACTTAGCTGAGCACTGTTCTGCATGAGGATGATTTTGTCAAGACCAAGAAACATTTGACCAGGTGTTTCCTGATGTAACATGTGAAACTTCACGCCAACAGCCAGCTTCAGGTTTTGACACCAAACCTGTATTTATCCTCGGCATGGTAAAGCAATACAGATACACATGAACAGCAGCAGAAATATCTTACTTAAGTAATTAAAAATTACTTGTGGAGAAGTTACTACCATATGCAGGCCTTTAACAGTAACCACATTCTTTTGTTTAGACCTGATTTTGTGCAGCTTGTGAGTTCAGAGCTTGCATTCTGGCTTCTATTGTCTGACCACTGACATTTCTGAGAGCAGGCTCCTGTTTTCTTCTATTCCCACGGCAAACACAGATTTTCAGAATCTCACTTTATGCTGTCAGATATTGCTGTTATGATTTTTTTTCTTTGTTAAAGGATTGATAAAAGAATCATCAAAGTTTCCAAATCATGAGAAGTATATCCCTGATTATTTAGCCACTCCGTCATACTTGTGATTGTGCTTTTGACCAATAGTTCCCAAGTATTAAGAAGCAAAAGTTGAGAAACATCACAAAATGTTAGCTAAAGAAGTCTTTGAATTCTTCAGGAGTCCATGGGGAGGGAAGTGGTCAAAGGTTGAGAGGTTGCAGGGAAGTTATGAGGAGATGGGGTCTAGGGCTCAGCATGAGAAATGGAAAGGATTAACATGACAGTCACAAAGCCTAAGTAAAAAAGTTCAGAATTGCTGTGTTGGAATAAATGCTCTAATAATATCCGTCTTTGGTACTGTAATGGTAGATGTTGTTTAACACTCTCAATCTAAAATATTTTTTTAGGGGGGCTTGTTGTAAGGTCTGCTCTACTAACATTAGCTATGGTAAGAAAAGACAGATAGTTCGGGGTAGGGAGGAAAGTACTTTATGAAAGAACTGTTTTTGCTGGAAACTGAGCCCTCCTTCCACTCATCCCTGTTTCTCTGATGCTGTTCCTTCCACACAGCTTTGGAGCACTGTCCTTAATTACAGCGTAACAGTGTTCACAGGGAGCTCCGGTTGCTGGATCCCTCCGTCAAGATACCTTCCTTACCCATAACACTCTCTCTCCACTCTGACAGGGACAGGCTGTCGCTGATACTCTCTTCAAATATACCACTGCGAGTACAGCTTTGCCAAGAGGGAATTTTTGAGCTTGCACATCTGTAGAAGTGTGCAAGACATGAACCAAAGGGGGAGAGTCGGCCGCTAGATGGAACCGTCCACTTTCCTTGCAGGCTTTTGTTTGCTCCGGGGGCTGGCCAGCAGCTGATGATCAGCAAGCAGCCTTACAAAGTTTCATCCTGTTGAGCTTTGTTTGTTTCTCACAGCATGTCTCAGCAAATGACTTTAATAGATCAAATTCTGATATCAGTTAAGCCAGTGTAAAACCAGAGATTCTCTGATTTCTAACCAACCAATGCTTGTAGTGGTTACATTGGTTATAGTGTCCTAAGAGGAAAGTTAAACAATCCGTCTTTTAGCTTTGATATTGAGAAAAGGTGTGTGTGTTTTTAGGAAGAATCAAGTGAAAATCCGGGAGTATCTGCTTCAAGAAACATCTCTGTGACCAAAAGGTACTGCAGTCATATTTTGTTTCTAGGATCTGCCATAAATTAAAGAATTCAAATGTAAATGATTCGTGGTGACCGATGGATTGAAGAACATATTTGGAGTTTGGTTTTCCTTCAACTTCTTTGAAATCTTTTAATAGATTCCTTCTTGTTGTTTTAGGTAGTTCTTGGCAGCAGAAAGCAAAATCTGTGGCAAAAAATTGCACCTGCCAGAAAGGATTATCTCGAGTCTCTTGAATTTTCCAATAGTACCTGACCATACTATATATAATTCTTCTTAGAATTAAATTATTTTCAGTGATTTCACATGTTGTGTGGCCTTTGGAAATGTGGAGGCTAATTAAGGACTAATTAAGCTAGGGGTAATCTCTTCCCCCTTCCTTTCATTCATTTAATGAATCATAGTGTGATAAAAGGTCAGGACAGTATGGCAGATATGGTACAGATTCTCACTTCTGCCTGTCTAAACATGTTACTGCTTTTTGTGTAAGGCACTTCTCAAAAAATGTAATTATTTCTGGATATTTGTCCTATGACAGCGTATTTTAAAGTTAAATGCACTGCTTTGCATGTATGTTTCTCATTTGTCATATCTGAGCACTTTTTAGCAGTTATTCCCTTTGTGAAGATAAGCCATTTTTCAAGTGTTTACAGGGCAACAGAGCTGATGGACAAAGTAGGTGAGGTGAGCCACAACTTCGTTACCTCAGAAACTAGATACAGTAAATCCATGACAACTTTATACTCCAGAAGGGCAAATCTGTACTCAGATGAGAATAAAATGAATGCAATAGTCTAGAAGACTACTAAAAAAAGCAGTAGTCTAGAAGACTTTAGTCTTCTAGAATTGGAAGAGGACTTTTGCAAAAGTCAGTACCTTTTAGTTGTTAGGTGCAACCTAATTAAGAACAAAGGTAGAAAAGGCAGAGGGCCTGTCTTCTCTCACATAGAAAACAATTAAACACGCAAAATCAAGAAGAGAGCAGATCAGTTATTTACTGCCCTGTGAGTCTTACCAGCAGTTAACATCATTCTTTTATAGCAGTACACAACTCTGCCACTAGGCCATTTTAGTTGTGTACATTTTTAGCTGGATTGAGCTTAATGCATGTTAGAAAATATTGAAGTTAGGTTTCCCATGGCCCAGAAGTGTTGCCTGTGTGTTGTGTTTATACTTTAATCTTAGCCCTTTAAATGTGATTAATGCGCATATATATGTTTATTTAAGTTTACACACAAATCAACAAGACTAAATTAACAGTGCTATAAAAATTCTAACACCAACTTTCATAGACTGAAGGTGTTATACCACATTTCTTATGAAAAACAGAAATCTCTGAAATAAGGGGAAATACATAGTCTTATAGAGAATATAATCTTGGAGATTTTGCTTGGTTGGTAGATTTCCTTGTAGGATTAGCAAGAACAGAAAATATTTGTTAATATGGCTTTCTGAAGAACTGTTTTATCACGTAAGCCATAAAACTATTTCTGAATGTAATTACATAAGTGGAGTAGGACAAAGTGTTTGTGGTTGTGTTTCAGACGAGTATTTCGTAAAGTGTCACACAAAGAACAAGTCAATTTGATTGCTGGGTATGATGTTAAAACTCGGCTGGAGTTCAGCATGCTAAGGAGACTAAGGCAAAGAGTACAAAGGTTCAAGCTCTGTTTCTGGGTCAAAAATGTAGGGGGCCAGCTGCACTTGGGCAACTTTTCTGGAACATGATATTTTTACAGACTAGAAGCCATGGAAATTACCACACTCATAAAGGTTAGAGGAACTTTAGTTGAGTGTTGATTCTCATATACCATATAAAAAGATTATTTTGATTGCCACTCATTGCCAACTCCAGACAAGTTTCCCAGTTTAATCCCAGTGTTAGTGTTGTAACTTCTATTAGATTGGCTATTTGGCAGTTATTCTAAACCCAGTTAGCAGTTTATCTAAGAAACTGACATATATTTCATCTCAGTGTCTATTTCTAAGCTGTAGCACTCCTTGGCTTTAAAGTCTGATCTAGGCTACGCTGATTGAAGTCTTCTGTTTAGTTTGGATTCTTTCTTTCTACCCCCATACCACTCTTTCAGCAATCAGGATAAAAATACAACAGATCCAATGTGCATGCTTTTCTTGTTTTTCTTCATATATCATGTCCCATGCAGAGATAGCAGGGAAATAACTTATTTCTTGCAAATTAATTGTTTTGGGCCTCTTACATAGCACAAGGCCTGAATATCATGCTATCCATATGTAAATACCAAGCCTTTGAAGAGACTAGGAAGTCAGTTGTGGTACACAATGATGATGCTCAAAATATAATTCAGCTCAAAGTGACTGAGCAAGAGGAAAACAGAAGAGAAAAGAAATTAAGTTTGTATCTCTAACTCCCACAAACTTAGCTGGAATGAACGGCTCAGGAGTGTGTGCAACAGCATGAGGAGCTCAGGTTTCCTGTCCTAGGCAGTGAGTTCTGCAAGCCAGGATCCCTACCAGAAGAAAACTTATTTGTACTTTGTTGTTTAGATCTAGGTTTTGAGAAGGCATCTGCAAGTGACTGTTCAGTGATTCATTACTATGATTATTGAGAATTTATACCTATTAATACTAAGATCTTCTAACTTGTCTTGGATGGGTTCTTAAATCTCTTTCATTTCTAGTTCAGAGCAAACTTCTATGAGGACTCCTTGGGGTTTAATTCCCATCTGTAGTTCAAAATTATCTACATTTGCTGACTTTGGGATATGATATGAAGCTTGTCTTTGAGCAAGCTTTATGGAGTGGTTGAATCAAGTGTAATTATTGTGCTCTGGGGAATAGAATAATTGATTCTTGGGACCTTTCTGAGACTGACTTAGTACAGGAACTGCAAAAAGATGATTGTGTTTTATCATTGTTGAGGTATCAGTGATGATGTGGCCTGTGTGGTGAGTTGGGTTCTGCAGATGGCTCTACAGACCATGGTCTTAAATGTTCTAAAAGCTTTTGGACAAACACTACATTTCTTCTGCTCTCAAATTTATTGTACAGTATATACTAGCAAAAGTAAAGAATATTCATTTAATGGCTGTGAATAATGCATTTTCTAAACAGCTGTGTTTTTTCTCTTTGTCCTAAAAATAAGGCAGTGACCATGCTGCTATCTGGGTCTTACATAAGACACAACCAACGAGCATTGCCACATGCTATTCTTCATAGTAAATGACACAGATATGTGGGCACAATTTATAATTCTTATTGAAAAAAGATGTTAAACACGCCTAGGTACTTACTTCTTCCCTTCTTTTATTATAACATAGTTAATTGCTTTAATTCTGTTACTGCACAGGATTTTGAGGTTTAATTACCTCAGTTTTCTGTTTGATATTATTTGTATAGCAAAGATTTAAGGGAATAATGCCTTTAGTATCTAAGATTAGCTTGTAAAGCATAATTTCCTCTATTTATAGTCCCATTAATGTGAAGCCTGTTAATGTTTTCAACTAGAAATTTAAAATAATCACTTTGCATTACAAATTTATAAATTTATTCATTAGACTCTATGTCTGTCCTTTTCTTCCCATTACTTTTACTTCTACGTGGCATATTCTGAATGAATGTTATGAAGATGTATTACTTGCAGGGAAGGTGAGGGGCCTGATGGGCTGGATAGACAGACTTGGAGAAGTGGAAACATGCTCTCTGTTCATCAAAGAGTTGGACACTCACTCAGTTTATGAGACTTGGATGCTTTGTCTCCCAGGATTTCAAACTCAGTCTCCAAGAGGAAGCTCTAAGCTGCATTCTAATACAGCATTGTGGAAGTGGAGACGAGAGGGAAGTTCTGTCCTTGTTCTCTTTCTCTGTGTGTAAATAGTTAAACATCCACTAGAGCAAGGACAGAGACCTAGGTGTTTGACCTAGTTCCTAGGCAGAAGAGTGGATTCTCCTTCTTTCTCAGCCTGTCCCTACCTCTTTTCTCCAGCACAAAGTGGAAGAAAGAATTCTAACAGCTTCCTCAGACAACCATAACCATTACAGCTGAAATGCTATCTGAAAAGTCCTGCTAAAGGAGGTCCTGTTCCATGCTGCCTCAAATTCTTACTTTTTGTTCACTGAGCTGGAGAAGGCAAGAGAGGGACTCATGTCTCCTGGTCAGACAGCTGTTCTGAAAGGTGGGATTTCCAGATTTCTGTGCTGCTGCTAAAGAATAGTTAATGATTTGTGCAAGCTAGGACAGCACCAACCATTCACTGTACCCACTGGCATGGAGTCATGCGGTCCTTCTGGGAGTGAAGAGTTGTACATGTACGTTGGACTGTCTTGAGGCTAAGGAAGAAAATGGGTGAAGTCTCCCATATATTGGGATTTGTCCTAACCTCTTCCTGCAATTGTATAAATCAATCCTCATTTAGTGTATCACCTGTTTGAAAGAGCTGAGCAAATCTGACTTTAAGACATTTGGAATAACTGAACCACATTTTTTCCAGCATTTCCAGTGGTGATGAAATTTTACCTGGCAATCTAACATACTACCATCTGCATAAATGACAGGTATGGTGTTATTTCTGGTAAAAATGACAGCTTGTTTTTACATGCGCTTGATCAAAAGTGAAGCTAGAATCTTAGCAAAATTTTATCTGTATTTCTATGAAAACTTCGTGATTATCATAGCTGTAAAAGACTGAAAGCTAATGTGTTCTGTTCTCTGCAACAGCAAAATCACCAACTGCATTCTGATTCTAGATTTCTGTATTGTTGGTGATGAATGATGTGCTGGATGAAACAGAAGGAGTACATCTGGATTATTAGATACCATGCTGAGTGCATAATGCTGACACACAGGAAAATCTTGACTTGTAAGCTAAACACTTATCATATGGAAGTCAATGATAATAATAAATAGTGCACCAGGATGTAAGTCTATCATATTAATTACTGCACTTTATATAGTAATCTTAATCAATACCAGTACTTTAAGATATAGATCGTCATTTACAGCTTTTATTTTGGATGATCCCTACATGTTCTACAGATACTGTAGATGAGACCAAGTGCTGCAATTGAAATTTGGGATAACAGTAAGGAAAATGCTATGGAACACGTTTTATGAGAGGGAATTTTTGAAATAGTATGTAAAAATGCAAGGAAGCCAACACTTCAGGATTCTTATTGGATGCTGTGCTCCATTCATTATGCAGTGATCTCATACAGAGGAGAGTTGCGTTTGTATTTATGAGAAAGTGAGTAAGAGGCTTTTTCCTCCCATTATAATAAACAATTTAATGCAAATGTGCAATATATAGGATGAATATGTCTCATTTTAAAAGTTGCATGAACTACAAAAAGAAAAAACAGGACAAAATCTGCAGGTGTGAATCCACCTCTACAGCGTATGACTCTCATGATGTTGATTGTTCTATAAATGGCAAAGCTATAGAAATTCTGAAAAATATTATGCATTGCCAAGTCTTTAAATAATACTTCTTAAATAATTCACTGCTTTCACTGAGGAGAAAACTCAGACTTGAACATTTTCAGTGTTTTAAAGATTTTCAAATCAAGCTTTAGGTTTGGTGTCATACAGAATAGTAAATAAGCATATAAATAACTTTCTGTCAGCTGCTAACTTTGACACTGGTGGTGATCGTTGTTTCTAAAGGGGTTATCATGCAGTTAACTCGAAAGACTGGTTGGTATTTCACAATAGTTCTCTAAATAGTTTGTCTTACTACCATAGCAAGTACAAATCGTAACACTTGTGATTCATCTGCAAAACATACTGCTTTGCCAGTTGTTTTGCTCAAAAGTGCTGTGGCAGTGTGATCTGTCAGAAGGAAGGGTCAAGAGCAAAATTTAAAAAACAGGTATTACACTGCAGTTGTCCACAGAGGGTAATTTATTCCAGAAATCCCATGGCTTTTTGCTTATCTTTGCATGTTCTATGTCAGAAGGGCTAACAAATGTGAAAAGTTTCCTTATTGATGACAGATCAGGATAAACCATTATTTGCTGTGTTAAGCATGAGCTGGCAGGATGACGATGGAGGGCTCTATGGTCAAGGTGAGAGCAGAATAATCGCCTGCAGGCAGAACAGCTACCTAGCAGTCCTTAGGGCACCCTACAAGGGTGGACGAACCTGACTTACAGTGATATTAACCTCAAAATATTTTTATTCCTTCTTTGATTTTGTAAACACTGCCCAGACTGGTGGATTTATTGATTCCAGTTAAGAATGAACTGATATGTTTTAACTTCAGCTTTGTAGAAGGCTTGTTGTTTTCCTAAATTCTAATAATGACAGCCCTAAACTTAGTGTCTGCCAGTAACAGCTACCAAAACTTCTTTGTTAAGTACTTGCCTAACAACTTCCTGACAATTCATATGTATCAGGAGATTTGGAAAAATATTTAATGCTAAAAAATGAAAAATGTATTTTAGTTCAATCAAAGTGAAAGCAGAAACCTTTTTGTTACAGTTTGATTACCTTCCTCCTTAGTTTGGGTTAGAAACATGCAGTGTCTGAATGTGTGTGCATGCAGTGAGTTGAGCAGCTTTTAAACTAAAAAATGAAATCCTGTGTGCAGAACGTTATGTGAGAAGAAAGAAGTTTTGCATTCCTACCATTCTCTAATTTAGATTATCAGAAATGAAAATTGCTACACAGTCACAAAGCAAAACCTCTACAGCTGCATCCCCTTGGACTTCCTATTTAAAGCTCCAGTTTGCTATTCCAAAGCAGTACTTAGCAAAACGCTTACTCTGCAGAGTAGTGTAGCTGCTCAACCATGCAAACACCTTTTGTGCCACAAGTCATAATACATGCCTTGTTCACAAGTGAAATTTATTTTAATGACACTTGTTTTTCTTACCTGCTGACTACTTTGTTGATTAATATCCTCTCTGAAATGTAGTTTTCTTTCCAGGTCCTTCACAAGTGCAGCTTTATTTTCCTGAATAGAATCATCTGTTGCTAATGGCAGAGGCTTCAGATTTTTCTTTGTTAATCCCTGGGTTGAGCTATTAAAAGAAAATTCTCACACTAACATGCAGCAACCAGTACAGATATTTATATATACAGTCACCTGTGATATAATATGTTAAGCTTCAGTTGTCTGGAAGAACTTATTATTTATTTACATAGAAGCCAAAGCACAATATAGGATTTGTTTTTTTTGGTACTGTTTTTATGATTCATCCCATTCCTATTAATGCCATCAGGCATTAAAGATGCACGTCTTAAAGAGAATAAGCACTATAATACTGAATAAAATTCTAAGTTCCGTTTATACTTATCCTAGAATAATGATGTTGCAATGGATGCTGAAGAGATGTGCAGAGGTATTACTGTAGGTGTACAATTAGTGCATTTTATTGTATCAGGCAATAATTTAGAAAGTTAATGCGATTTCTTACTGATCTTTATCTTACAACTTCAGTGATTACTTATTCTTCCTATAATCCTTCATTTTTCTCACCCTTTTATAACACCTAACATCAACATCTCTCTTTATTTATAGATTTAGTGTGTTTTATTTAGCAGGGTTTGAGAACAGTTTTTAAATAATATCAGGGGACTGCACAAATGCATTGCTGAAACACAACAGCCACACAATATTAGAGAGAGTGCAGTGTTCCAGTAGCTTCCCAGTAGTTGGGATCCTAATAACAGGGTTCTAGGTAAAAGGCATAACTGACCGTTGCTGTGCAAGATACCTGCCTTGTGGAATGCCCTGCAGGCACAGTGACCTTTCAGCTACGAGTCTCCGCACGATACGCTCTGGCTATGTGAGAATTCAGCTCACAGGGGAATGGTGAAATGTAAAAGACAGTATCTAACTGCCCCAGCTGGTAGGCATAGTGTAAGGATTTATTTGATAATGCCTTCATAATGGTTTATTTGGTATGACAGTTAGAAAAAGTGAAGCACCTTGCAAACATTAAATGTTATTAGTGCAAATTAATTGGGCTTGAGCATTTGTGCACCAGCTCTGAATGGGAGGAAGGGTAGTGGATGTGCAATTGCATTTGATTTGTGCTTTCTGGTGCAACTTTATGGAAGCAGGATGAAGGCTTGAGTTGGGTATAGTTAAAACCTTCACTGTGAACCTGCTAACTTTATTTTATAAGGCCTGCCCACGATGCCAGGGCCTTGAAGTACCCCAGGCACGTGCCACAGGGTAGCTGTAATTACCTGCCTGTGCTGGGCAATCAGGAAGTCTGGGAGCAGAGGTGCAATAATGGATCAAAGGCAAGATTTCCCTGCCAGAGTGGTGAATGCTCTGTATGCAGGGACATTTTCTCTGTTACAATTACAGGTCGGTGGATGTACTATCAGCAAGGTAAATAGGAGCTTGGGACTTACTGATGGCTATCACTACTTTGAAGTGTAACATCAGTAAAAGGGGGAAATATTCCTTACTTTGTGCAGAATTTGGAGTGCTGCAGATAAAGAGTTTTGTCAATCTACTGGTGCAATTTCTTACTGATGAACACATGCTAACACAGGTTACCAGACTACCATGCTAACGCAGGTTTCAGTGTCTGCAAAAGGGATATTAATTTCAAGTCTTCTAGTGAAAAGGGAACTCATAAGGCCACAACCTTTCTCGTACATCATCGTCCTGATTTGCTTGTGTGGTGGTAGCCATTTTGTCACAGAAATCATTCTGGCTGTGAATTAAAAGATTTCTGTGCAAGCCATTAACTCGCCTGAGATTTTCTAGGAGACTTTAAATACAGAAAGTATTGCAGTCAGAAAAATACCTTTCCACAATTTATTTCTTCAAATTATCTGGCCTAAGAAATAACATATTATGAGGTATGATAGGTAAGAAGGTTTTTATAGCTCATATAGGCAAAAGGGCTTTTAGGCAAATGGTCCTTTATAGATCATATAGGCAGATGGAGTGGCTTATCCTGCGAGCTCATGGTGAAATCTCTTTTCTCCCATGAGAACAGTTCTGTGAATCTCTGACTGAGCCCCCATATTCTTGTCTGTATCTGTTTGGAAACTCCCATTTCTCTATCCTGAGTTTATCTCACCCTTAAGAGAGAAGATAAATAAAATGCATAACTGTAACCTTTACCTTTTTTTTTTTTTTTTTTTTTCCCCTTATAGAAGTAGTTTTCTCTTCCTTTCTTATATGAATGTAAAGATGAAGTGACCAGAATATGAGTGACTCACAAAAATACATCTTAGTTTCCTTTACAAGTATTTCACGTCCCTGCTTCTGCACATACAGTTCGTGCTACTTACGTGACTGGTGTACTTTTGGGCAGCCCCATAGCATTGGTTGATGGCGCAGAAGGAAGTGAAGGAAGAACAGCGCTGAGGAAAGCTACTGGATTTGGAATTCGGCCAGTTGGGGAGACAGGAGTAGGAGTCACACTCTGTGGCTGAAATTGTTTTACACTGGATGTAGACAGTGTTAACGGAGGCACTGTGGATTCTTTTGGGCTTGGTAGAGACTGATCACTTTTGCTTGTAAATGCTGCTGATGGCCTTGATGGTGTAGGTGGAGGATTTGCCGTGACATTTTCCTTGTTATTTGTTCTTTGAGTTCCTTGAGAGACACTGCTGTATATTGTCACCGAGGAGCTAGAAGAGGAAATGGTAGGCGGTGGGGTCTGTGATGACAGGAACTGCTTAGGTCGGGTATAGTTGAATGCTTGTGAAGCAGAGGCTTTGCTTTGTTTGTACGTGGTTGAGGTGGATTGTTGATTGAATGAAGTAGCAGAATTCAATAAAGCTGTGTTGAATGACAGCTCTCTTGTAGATGTCTGATGCACAAGCTGTTGCTCAAGCAAGACTTGGTTATGGAGCTGTTTTAACTGGGTCTGATCACTGCACGCAAAACAAAGATAAACAAGATTGGTCATGAGCCTGGTTAAAGCCCTGAATATGCTGGCTGATTATGTTTCCATATGTGAATGGCGAGAGAAAAGACCTATGGCCTGTGATAGAGTGAGAGGTAGGGAAAGCTGCTAAATGACATATTCTCTAACATTATGAGAAGAGCATAATATTAGTTGGCTACAAAAATAAGCTTTTCCTTCCTCTGCCCTTCCTTGGAAGAGTCATGATAAAAGCTTTTGGACTGAAAATTATTTGATTGAAGATGATTCTTGCATTTTAATGCATAAAAGATAAATAAAAATTTTACTTGAAAATATTTAAGGGATAACATTGTCAAGTTCTGCTCTGTGTCACCTTAGTACATCTCTACTTGTGTAATAAAGAGTAGGACTGGGTTTGTCGAAATGAGAATTTGCAAGCCAGAGTGCAGTTATTTACCTTCTGTTAAAGTGAGCTCTGAAACCAGCATTCTGGCTGATAGAACTTGGCAATAATCCACCAAAAGAGACACCACCAATGTAGTTTAGGTGGCACTGACATTTAGCGACAGGTAATAGTACGTCTTTCAGAGAGTATTTGCACCTCATGAAATTGTTATTTCTTAGATGCTCTCTATTGTATGTGTCTTCAGAGCTTTTTTACTTTGCAGTCAAGAAAAACTATTTTATATTGTCAAGTGATCTATTTTGTTATTGCATATATGGAAATACAGGCTAGCTTTTCTCCTTACAAAAACAGAAACAACATAGAGGATTTGGAAAATTATCATGTAATAAATTGCCCAGCATTAAATAAATATCATCTAAAAATTAAAAATGTAGAAGTGGAAACACAATGGTACTGGTAAACCAAATACAAGAAGTTAAGTGAATTTATTTAAAGGAATTACTCTTTCTATAATTTACTAAATAAAAATCCCATTAAAGGTAGATTAAGTTAGCAATTTCAAGCTTTTGAAAATTAGAGAGTTAAAGAACTAGAAGTTGTGCAATCCTGATTTTATCTCCTTCATATGCATCTGCACAATAATGTACTCCTGTGTAACATTTTGTAGATTTTTGGAGAGAAATCCCGGTTTATGCAAGCAGTGATGCGAGCTGTGGGCAGCTTAAAGTCTGCTTCTACTCATCCCTTAGATATAGCTTTAAAAGTCAGTAGGGCTGTGTGTCTGGGCTTCAAAAATAAATAAATAAAAGTAACACTGCTCCAAGTTCTTCCTCTCCTGCATGGTATGCAAGTTCTGTTTTCTCGCTTGTAATGTTTATCCTATGAAATTACATCCCCGCTTAAGGATATCAGTGAATTATTTTATAAAAGTCCTTCCTGAACCGTTAGTTAAAGCTGCTGCCTATTTAAGAAGTGAAATGAAGGACTCTGTGTGCTTTTTGTTAAACTAGATTTTAGAGGTTCCAAAAATACTGAAAAGATATTTCTTAATAAACTGCAATGTGCATTCCAGAAATCATTCTGTAAGAAAATTACACTACTCCTTAAACTTCCCCCTTGGACTCACAGTGCACTAATCATGCAGGTGCTCTTTAGTTTATGTGGTTTCACATTATCAAACACTTGCAAGTATTTTTTCTGTTTTAGGAGGAATTATGTTTGTGAGATATAAAATCATGAGGCATGGCCTTTGGGACTACAGTTGTTGGCCCATACTGTGTGCAAGACGAGTACGTCTGCTTTTGGCAAAACTGCATAATGAGAATTGAATGAGATATATTGGAAGAACCTGGTTTTATTTTGCCTGCACAAAAGCAATGTTATTCATCTGTTATTTGCAGTAGAAGACGTGGAATTAAATAAAATTTAAAAGGGAAAATATTTTCCTTTGGAGCACACTTTTCTCAAGAGACATATACAGAAAAATATCTCTGTCTCTTTAGAAAGTGCTTTCTAAGGCTTAGTTGGTTAATTAGGCCAGCACCGTGTGATACTGTCTTTTTGTTCCATGTTTATGTTTTTGTCTCTACAGTGTCCTGGTCTATGAACAGGCATGTGATAAAGCAGATACAAAATAATAGCATTCATGCTCCTGAGACTTAGAATACCTTTTACTTACAGCTTTGGTTTAGCCAATACTGGAGGGGGTTCCTTGGATGGTGATGTTGGCTCTGGTACTTTCACTGGCTGTCCGTTTATCCTGTCCTGGAAGTAGTTGGGTCTGCTTTGGTTTGTGGTGCCGAGTCCATCCTCTGGTGGTGACTCACTTTCTTTGTCGTCTTCAGGCAGCTTGAAGTGCACACGGAGACCTATCTTGGAACTCGATCTGGGTTCGTTGTGGTTCACAAGAACACCTTCAAGTTTAGGTTTGGGGGGTTGATTGACACGTTGGGAAGGAACATGTGGGGGAGACTGATGTTCAGCAGCAACTAAGTTGATTGAGCTCATTGTGTGAAGGGCAGCAGCGTTACTACTGTCTTCAGATGCTGAAATAACAAATACCAAAGTTTTGATGATACATAAATACCATAAATTATAGTGAAATGAAATCAGAAAAGATACATTTGGAAAAACCTTCTCTAATGTCCTGGCCAGCTGTTGGAATGAGTGATTTCACCTCATTTGTTTACCAACAAACTCCCTTAACAAAATAATATCGTAAAAAGGGAAAGGTGGGAGGAACAGCCACAGCCCTGGTTTGAAAGATCCAGTAGTGCTCTACAGCCATGAATTCCATCAGCATCTTTGCAATACAAACTTTCTTTTCAGAGGGTTCTCATGCTTTTTAGTTGTTCAGAGCACTGCCAGGACTTGAG
Organism: Netta rufina; assembly: GCF_964035555.1. Taxonomy (NCBI): domain Eukaryota; kingdom Metazoa; phylum Chordata; class Aves; order Anseriformes; family Anatidae; genus Netta; species Netta rufina. The sequence goes on along the minus strand of NC_140130.1, from coordinate 4,512,202 downwards.
CTGAATTGGAGTCCCCAGCGTGCTATGCTTTTACATACAGGTTCTTCACTCACCTGCCTCCTTAGTGCCTTGGCAGCATAAATCACGTAGGCAGTATGAAAGAATCTGTTTTGGGGGTTCCTATTTTGGGTTCTGCACTAAAGGTTTATTAAAGAGCAAAGTAGGCAGTCCATGGAGGTTCCACAAATGGCTGTTGCCCGACTCTTGAAGTCAGCAAGAGTCTTGTTTTAGGAAGGGCTGTGTGGGATTCGTTCCCTAACATTGCTTGCTGCTTCGTGTTTCTAACTGGGGAAAGACACTTTGAAAAAACATAGCAATCTGTAAGTTTGATAAGCAGCCTGGAGCACACAGCACATCAGCCTTCCCTGCTTGTATTTACTAGCCAGCAAAGGACTCAAAGTCTCTTACCTTTGACAGTTAGACGAGCTATACTAGATACTGTGCCATATTTATTGCTTGCAGTACAGGTGAAACTGCCAGAGTCTTCTGAAAATACTTCAGCAATAACCAGAGTACAGATTTCCTCTGCAAAGCATCAGAGCAGTATTATGACTTGAAAAGAGCACACATTGAACAAACACACAAAGCCTCGACTACACTAGGGGACGTTTCCTTAAGGTTTTCCACCTTGCTCAGTTTGATTTTATTTTCATCTGTATTATCAATTTTGGCAGCCTTTGTGTGCAGCAGCTGTTATCAGCATTGTGTGCAGCAACTGGTACCCTCTGTGCTCCAGCATGCCCAACAAAAGTGAAGAACAGGTGGCAGCAGTGTTTGGAAAACATTAGAGAATGTCCTCCCAATCACATGAAGTACAGACTTTCTTTATGAAGAACTTAATATTGAATCTGGAGGAGAACTAAAATGCACTCTGTACACACAAATCACTAATATATATATATTTATCTCTTTGCAGATTGAAAGGTTAGTTATAATTAACTGGGAATAATTCAAGTAGAGACACTGTAAGGTGAAGAAATGCAAAATATATACTTTTAGGCCAGCATTTTTCAAAAATACTACTACAGATCACCAGATAGATGGGATCATGCTAATTGTGCTTATAGGAAGTTGCCTTTTCTCTTTGCAAAGAAGACTCATGTGGGCATGAAAAAATGTTAGTGCAAAACTGTAGCAACAGAAATGAAATTCTGTCTTGAAAAGTCAGTCTGGGGTTATGACATTCATCCCCAGTCTGTGTCTGATGTCCAGGCAGCAGTACCAGCTGATAATAACCGTGGTGGTAGGATTTTACAACTTTTTTTGGTCAGGTATATGGAATGGGGAGGGTGGGTGACATCTAAAGGGTACTGAAACACAGGCTGATAGCGTTTCTTCAGTTAATAGCCAGTGACTTTTGCTACCATTTTGCAAGAAACTTTCTTAAAAAAATCACTGGATTAATATTTCATGATAGCTCTTATAGAAGACCATACAACATTTAAATGTTATTGTTTCATGTCATCACTGTGGAGAATCTAGCAGCAACAAAGATTATTTGCTAACAACCATAGGAGAATCATAGTTTATTATAGTAGTAGGATTATAGAACTAGTTTAAGGCATTAGAGTATCTAGTTTATAGTACTTGGATTTGCCAACCACTGCATGCGTGGAAATCCAGATTCCTTCTGAATGAGCAGCAGGTGATGAGGCAGTGACAACTGCACCCGACTGATTACCCTCTGAAAACTGCTTCACATTACTCAGCAGTGATGCCACTGGACACTAAAGGAATGGCATCGGTGGGTTCTGGTAGAAGCTCCGCTTATTCATTCCTAAGTCTAAGAGACAGACATTGCAGAGAGGGGGGAAATCCTATAGATTTTGGAAGAATGTCTTTCAAGATACTTTTTGGGGTAAAACGCTTTTAATATGAAAAGGACAAAAGTTACAGAAGTCTATATTTCATAAGAATTGATACTCCTTTGGTTATTTTCTGTCTAAAGAGGGGCTGCTTTATTTTTTGATAGCGAAGAGCATAACGGAGAGGGTGATGGTCACATGGAGAAGTAATCAAAATCGATGAGGTTCCTTTGCTCCAATCAATCAGAGTAGCCTGCATTCTCCTCTGACTTGAAATTAACAAACCCAGCCACTTTTATAGGATTTGCTGATATCAGGGGTGGAACACCTGATGTGATACTCTCATATTACACTGGTAGGGAGCAAAGGGAATGGCTGACATGGCTAAACATCTGATGCAATGTTCCCTAACTGGTGAACTAGATAAAAATAGTTCAGTCCTGCATCATCTGGTGTACTTCTGATCTTCAGATATAGGGAACCCTCATATGTTAATTTTGTTAATCTTCAGCTTTGTAAAAAGTTGACAGATCCTGAGTTAGAACTGGGACAAAGCAGAATGGAAACATTATTTTCTTGAAGTGATAAAATTCATTTAAGTTACGTGTTTATGGAACATTCAACCATTCTAGAAATGCCTCTCACTTGTAACTATAGAACATGGGGAAATTAAAAATTGCCTTAATTAAACTGTGGAGTTTAAATAGTTGATATATTTTGAGGTTAAACCACCGTATTTGTATAAACAAACAAAAAAAAAAAAGATGAACTTTTTGATGATCCTCACCTGGTTCAGCCATAGATCGTGGTTCTAAAGGAAAGAAAAGCAGAATTAGCAGATGGAATATGTTTACTTTTGCTTTTTTTTTTTTTTTTTTTCTTGAACACTTACTATAAAGCTTAATCTTCTCTATATGATAGGATATTCCCTTTGATGCAGTTTTCTGTTTAAAGGGTAGTGGAGACAGCCAAGCACTGTGCTCAATGGTATGTCAAATCCACTGAACATTATGGACACCTTTGACCACTTACGAATAGGGAATAAATTATTCAAGGAGTTTTCTGCAATCTTAATATTACTTCAGTGTGTATTTAAGACAATTTCTGAAACTATTCCACACATGAAATCAAGTTATGATAAAAAATATCTTTCATTCAGGTTTGATTTAGTGTGATATTTAAGGAATTTCTGTTGAGTTTTAGCAGTTTTAGCTGTCCAGTGGCATGAAAACCACAGACATTTCAACTGCATTAGAAAAGGGAAGTAAAAGTATGTTTTCAACCCATCATGTATCATGTGCACACACATGTATATGTGAGCATGCAAGAGTCATGCTATAATGTAACATGTATAAATCCAGTTACTTTTGTGGAGAGGTAAGCTATCGCTGTCCATAAGCACTACTATAACCATAAGCACAGTCACTTAAGTAAAAGATGGGACACTTTACAGGCGATGGAACTCTACATAAATGGTGCAGAAAGAAAAACAATCAGCAGAAGTAAGACTAAGAAAAGGACATTGCAGTGACAGTGGGATCAAAGCAGAAGGCAAAACAATACAACAGTCTGGGGAATCTCAGACACATACTACCTCTGAGTATGCTGTTCAATTCATCTCCAGTTTTGGCTTCTGTGATCCAGATTTATTGCTGTAAATAAGGCTTATATAGTTCTTACCATTCTAATAAGAAACTTAAAGTGTTATATACTTAAAACTGCTATATTAGCAGTTTTGTTGCTTGCCTATATTTTATATTTGCAACATTTCCACACAAGAAACTTACTTTTCTGTAATATCCGAAAATCTGGAGAATCTTCTATCAGTGTTCCTTCTCTGTACCATTCAACCTTTGGGGACGGAGCTCCTTTCACCCGACATTCAAATACTACAAGCTGCCCCTCAGAAGCTGAGATGTCCTGTAACATCTAATAGAGAAAATGTATAAACACAATCAGTAAATGTTTTATTGATCTGGAAGTAATATTGATTTCAGAAAGATTTCATACAGTCATTCGAGTCCTTGAATGCCTTAAGAAAGGCATTTTTTTCCCTTTCATAGCTAGAAAGTTTTGATTATCTCTCCAAACAATTAATTGGCCTCTTTTCTTATGAAATACGTCATGAAACAAGTTACCTTTGTAAATACAGGAGCAGCAACTATAGGTCTTCCATCCAATCCTTGCAAATAGTTAGTGGGGCTTTGAGCCTGTGGGTTGCAAAACATCACATGGTGTTTAAGTGAATATAGGCTGTTTTTCCACATACAGGAGAAACATGGTACGTCCCTTACATGCTAATTAAATACTTTGAAAATTGAAAGGCTCAGGCACCCCCATTCTTGGCTGTTAAATGGAGAGAGCTTCCTGTAAAAATTTTACTCTAGATTAAATAATATCTGGGACTGAAGAGTGAAAAATATACTGGGTTTAAAAAGCATTGCTATTACAGAACTATAGACTAAAGAATCATTTGGGTGCTGTATACTAGACGCAAAGAAAGTATAGGTTCTGAACAGACATGGATACCTGGCTTTGTGTCAGATTGCAAGGCAAATCATTGCATGATCATCTGAGTGAGTGTAAAACGTGCTTTATGCTCATGGAATGACACAAAAGAGATTTTGGTTGGTGAAGTCTAGAGCAAAATATTAAGTGCAGTGAATAAACGTTGCTCCATTGCTGATTACTGGAAAACTTCCTTATATAGCTTGGTTAATAGAGTTTTTCTCTTTAGCCAAAATAGAAGTTGCCCCAGAACATCAGAACTAGGGATTTGGTATCTCAGGAGAACATAGACAAATTCTATAGATGTTGTCTGAGAAGTCAAGAAGCTTGAAAGTGGTAATAAGCTTCTGAGATAGCTGTCAGATTTGACTTAGGCAACCTCTGTCAAAAAGTATTACAAAGGCTTAGTTCTTTTCTCTTCGCAGTCAAAAGTAAACCTGCATTACTTCATCTATTCAGTATCTGTTTACTGGTTACCACCCTAGTGTTAAACATTGTAAAGGCAGTGTAAAGGGAATTCAACTTTTTAGCTTTATTTTTATGTAAATGTTGCTATTCTTTCCTAATAAGAAAGAATTCACAGTTATGATTATTCTGATACTTTGCAACAAACAGATCTATAAATGCATGCTAACATTAATTAGCAATCCTTTAGTATGGATACTAAAAGGATAGTATGGTAAATAAACATAACTACATATAAAGTAAACAGAGCCGCGAAATGATTTAGCTGGAAGTAACTCTCATTAAAAGAAAATTATCTGAAGCAGGTTCTGTAGGAGAGGGCGAGGAGAAAGGTATAGGCTGCCACTATGGAAGTGAGCGAGTCAGTCTGCAATGTAAGACGCCAGTGAGTTGACTTACGCATCCAAGTGCCCTTCATGGCATGCAGCGTCTGACCTGCTGGAGCGCACAGGCTCCCGCCGCTGGCCAAGCTAGCGGCAGCTGCTCCTTCTGCTCATTGCCGCAGAGATGCCTGTAACCCGGGGATGAAAGCTTCCCTTCCCTCTGCCAGGTGCTAAAGGTTAGCTGGCAGGCAGGACATCTCTTCTGCGTATGCAATTACTGTGTGGCTGTAAGGTTCAGAGCTGAAGTACAACAGCAATGTAAAAACTAGAAAATGTTGGGATTCTGAGTCAAAAGCTGTAGAAGAACCCATTTTAAACGCTTTCTTTTCATTCTTGAAATATAACATATCATCCCCACTACCTGAGTAACTGGCGTAGACACAGGCTGGACAGGTACAGACACAGGCTGAACCATAGCTGAGGGTGCATTGGAGGTTTCTTGGTGCTTGGTTGCAGCTCTAGTAGCAGGAGATGCTGCCTTCAGGGAGGTGTCAGCTGGCTTTGCATTGCTGTGAAATATTAACCAAAAAGAAGTTCTCTTAACTGGAAGCTAGAGCTATACGTGTGTCCTTTAGTTACGTCTGTCACAGCTACGTGCCAAACCTAGCCTCACTTCTGGGATTGGATTCTAATTAGTTTAACCTGATATGTACTACCAAGTAAACTTTGATTTGTAAGAATCAGCCTGCATATCTTGCCACTGTAAGCTCTCTTATCTAGTTCAATTATACCAAATGCAATAAAATGGCCTGGGTTAACCCTGTTGTGGCTTGAAAGGTGTTGCTATCAGCTGTGAGCAGCATGAGAGGACAATGTTAGTTTCTCTTGTACTGTTCCTTGTGTTTGTGTGCAGATTGGAGCTCACAGGATAGTAAAAATACGATGGTCCACGGTATTGTATAAAAAAAATGGTATTCGTCTCTTAAAAGAAAATGAAATTTGTCATGAATATAACCCTCACTAATAAATAATGGAGAAAAAACTGCATAATGGGGAAAAATGGGGAAAGTGTGCATAAGTCTATCTATCTAATTCAAATTTACACTTTATAAAGCACTGGTTGCATTTGGGATTGAATTAATGCATGCAAAGGAGCTCAAACAAAACAGTGACTTATGCCCATCAATTCAGTTTACTCCAGTTCCTATGTATTAACTTTCATGTCTGAAGTCTGAATAATCTGTGTATAGCTGTCTTCTGTCAAAGACTTTATGACGTACTGGATTTTCTTGAGATAAATTTTACTACAGTTTTTCCAAGTCAGACACTTAATTGACCATTTAACTTGTATGTAGTCAAATAGCATGTTTTAGTAGATTTATTTAGTATTTTAATGTAGAATATTTCTTCGTATGTTTATATTTAATAACAGTTTCAGTGCATAAGCTAAAGTTTGTTGTTCCATATTATTTGTAAAACAAACAAAACACCAACAACCCAAAAATCCAAACAAACCCCAAACAAAAGCCAACATTTTGCAAGCTGCAAAATATTAATGGAATTAATAAATTCCATTATATATAAATTGAAATATCTACACTTGCGGCTTCTTTAGCTATAAGAAAAAAGGAAGATAAAACATTTTAAACTTACTGATCCATTTCGTCTTTGATGGTTTCACCTTCAGAGTCAGAAGAAGAGACTCCTATGAAAATCCAAAAAGAAAAAAAAAAAGTGAAGTGGTTTTAGGAGAATTTTATCTAAGAATCATATTTATCATCTTTATTAAGATTTCCTCTAGAGCATTGGAAGGATGCTGTATAAGGATACTGCCAAAACAAAAGATCCCATTGCAATGGAAGTGAACCCTCCTGTTCATTACAGACTGTGTAAGACTCAGAACTGCTCTTGACATAAGGCAGATTTAGGATGATGTGCAATTGGAATGAGGAAAACAGCATCCATGAGTGAATGCATACCTGAGCACTCCTCGGGTTCTCTTTAAAATGCCACTAGTATGATTTAATATTTAATTGCTGTTGTGGATCAGATAAGAGCTTCTTTTCTCAGATACCTGATAATAACATTTTTAAAAAGGGGGGATAAAAGGAGAGAGACACCTGGAATCATAGCTATTATTCATAAACTAGCTCCTCGTAACACAGTTTGGAGAAGACATCAGCTCGGTTTACTAACAGCTGTCTTCCTGAGACATTTTACACTTCTGATTCAGCCTTCACTGCTTTTGGAATTTGCATTTTCTCTGCAGTTTCTGCCAGTGAGCATCTCCACAAGCCATGGCTTCCATCCAACATCGTCTGAGTTAGGTAAAAGCAAGCCTTGGCCCCAGTCTCAAGAACTTGTAAAGCCCTGCCAAGCACAGACATCTCCCATTAATGCCAGGGGCAGTGCTGATACTAAAAAAGGATTCGTCCTTTCACTGTCAGATTAGAGATGTGAAAGAAGTATAACAGTAGAGCAGAAGTACCCTTGTATGAAGTGCGGTAGGTGCTTTAATTTATGAATGGTCACACTGTTGTCAGTGATGTTACGCATAGTGTGCTATTTCCCTGCCTGAGAAATTAAAAAAGACAAAAGGAGTAAAAAAGATTCTGTGTTTATATTAAATTTATAATCCTGTTAACACAATGATGAATGCAATCTAAAACCTTACCAAAAACAGTGTTAAAAAATATGATATATAAACTTCTCTTAAGCCAAGTAGGATATACTAGATAACATAAGGAGAAAGAAGATAGACTTAAATCTGCAGGTATGTATTTTGTTTTATTTACAGCATCTATTCTGCAAGTAAAAGATCAAATTGCTGATACGTACCTATTCATTTCAGTTATGAAGTCCCAATAATTGGTTAAGATCAAGCTACTTTTAAATTTCTCTGGTGGAAAAAGACCAGCTCTGACAAGACATTCCATCTATACTAAAGACTCTAGGGAAAAGGGTCTAATAAGAATTAGACACAAAGTTGAAGTTTCTTTTATTTATATAGAGTAACCACAGGCAAAAAATATAGGTGGCATCAGAATTTCAGTATTTTTCAACTTTGATCTTGCAATCAGATAGATAAAATCTATGGGAAGCAACACATTAAAATGATACATAAAAAGCAGTCACTTCTGTGAAGGTATTTTACAGAGAAATAATAAAATTGTTAGTAGTGACTGAAACAGTTGACTTCCTGCTACATGTTTTTTGTGACAAATCTAATAAGTAGGTAACATACACAATATATAATTGCATCTTAATCCTGTTGCTAGTTTCAGCCACCAATTTCTGCAACAATTCTAACATTACCTTCTATGTAAATCTCCGCAGAGGTGGAGTCTGTTCCATAGATGTTTGAAGCAAAGCACGAGTAACGGCCTGTATCCTCCTCAAAAGCTTCAACAATAACCAATGAGTGTCGATCACCTGTCTGGATAATTTGAATGTCTGGTGAGTTTTCAAGCTCCTTCCCTTCACAGTACCACCTGCAAGGTAAAAAATATGGTTTGTCAGTGCAAGCAACTTGACAACTAGAATGACAATGTTGGAAATCTTTCTGATGATAAAATGGGTGGTTTTTAGCCTGAAGGTTCCAACAGAATATTGCAGACAAGTTGAATCATCAGTCATATGAATAAAAATATTTATGGTTTTCACAGTATTCAAGTATGGCAAATAATAGACCTCCTTTCTTTGCAGTATTTAAAACTTATTGACTAGTTTATATAATCAACTAGCACATACATTTCTTGCTACACAGATTTCAGTAGTAGAGTGGAAGAAAAGGGAGCTATGAGTTTGAAACGCTATCAGTCTAGCACTGAATTTCTCTTGAGGTACATTCAGATCTGTGTTGTGGCTTAAAGCGTAGCAAAAACAAACAAATAAAAACTAAATAAACAAATTTCCATCTAACTTGTGATTCCAAAGCTCATGTTGATTCAGAAGGTGATTAAAATACGCTGTGATGTTAGTCTTTGTTTTGTCATATATTTGAGAAAATCTTCTTTTAACAAAAGAGTGCATAAACGTATCATAAGGAAAGAGAAGTGATCTATTACAATATAGAGGCACTTCCTTACAGAGCAATGGCTAGTGACAAAGCTGGACCTTGAATTATTTTCTGCATGGTATTGCTGTTTCTCTTTCAAACCCAGCTACATATCCAAGAATGTTTCGGGCCCTTTAGAAGCTTCACACTGTCATCTAAGATGCTCCTAAGCACTCTTAATTCTCTCAGTGGTCGGAAGGGCTGTGTTAGCAGAAAATACAGGACTCTAAACAAAAGTAAAAGCAGCACATGAACAGACAGCTCCTTAGGATGTGTTAATGACAGCAACCATCAGCTCAACCTATTTATTAGTAGGGGGGAGAGCAGTCCTGACTGCTATTGCTTGTTCATATGGAAAATACAGAACAGAAAGAAAAAAGCAGGTGGGTTTGCAGTACCAGGCTCAAATTTAATTGGACAGTGTAGGTTTTATAGAGAAGGTGTAGTACTATGTATAGGAATCCAGTTTGGGTTAGTACTTAGAAATACTTATATTTTTAGGTAAATAGCTAAATTTAAAAAGCCAAACTGCAGTGCTGCCTTCTTCACTGTAATTTTTCTCATATATAAATGGATATAAAACTTGAACAAAAAAACTGTGTTTGCTGTTCGTTATTGCTTTCTTACCCGAGTATGGTTGATTAATGCATTTTGTGCATATGTATATGGGGGCTATCATGCTGGTAACATTTTTTTATTTAATTGATTTTAAAAAATGAATAGTTGTTTCATCCATCTGGATATAGTAACCTGGTAAAAGTATCTGTTAGCTTCTGGGTGCATACAAATGCTATCAAAGCAATGGGAAATGTACTTACCGTTGTATGTTACAGCAAGTAGAATTAATTGAGGAAAGGCTAAGGATATGCTTTTGATTATTAAATTGTAGTAATTCTTATTTCTTAGCTCATACTATAAGATACTTTGATATATTTCCATCTTACATCATTTAGAAGAACATTAATGAGTAAATTTGTTTAACCATTCAACTACATTAACCTCTCAGAAGCATAACTTTTTACAGTAGTTTATGATGCAAATCAAGCATGAAGAAAAACACCAAATGAATACACCTGGGGGGAAAAAAAAAAGAAAAAAGAAAAAAAAAAAAAAAGGCAATATAATAAAATAGCCATGGAAAACCAGAATTTGATAGAAGAATGATGTAAAATTCAAAAAGGACTCTCAGAAGGACAATGAGGTATAAAGGAGTACAGAACTGCAACTTAAATGCTCTTTACATAGCTAAGAAGTGAACTGTGAACTATTTGTGCACCATCAATCCTGGCCATCCAACATGGCTTTCTTAAAGTAGGCAGGGTATTCCCCAGTCTACCTCAAGTTGCACGTTAGTGTAATCTTTGGCTGTACAGTCAACTGACTTGAGTGTACAGCCTGGAAACCATACACGTCAGCCTAATATGGAGGGAAGCTCCTGCACAGTAAAATGAATCATAGTGCTTAACACAATTTCCCCTTTTAGAAAGATAACTCTTTGTAGCTAGAGATTTAGAATTGGTTTCTGTCTTGGTTTCTGTCTGTCTCCTTGCTATCCTCTTCTACAAGTCTCCATTGTAATGTAATTGAAAACGGGTCTCACAAAACAATTTTAATGAAATTAACATTTCCAACTGAAGTAGACAGGCATGTAGTAAATAGGATGTTAACATAGAATGCCAAATGAATGTAAAATGCCCCAGTTCTCTTTTGTGACATTTCATAGCTGAAGTACAGATTTGCAGCAGTAAAATACATCCACATCCCTCTTGTAGGGTTTTACCAAAGAGAAATTGGCATTGTTCTCTATGGAGAACTTCACAATACAGTGTAAACACCAAACCCATACAGTGTACAGCACCTTTTGAAGTAATAGGGAGCAATGACAACAGCACATATCCTAGGATGCCAGGTGAGATAGCACATGTAGCAAGATAAATAAGAACTTACTGGGTGTTTGTTCTGGCTCAGACTAAAGTCCACCTAGCCCAGCATGCTTTGACAGTGGCCAAAACCAGACATTTATGGAAGAGTATAGGAACAGAGCGAGTATATACGTATATATATATAATATTAATATATTTCCCCAGAATGTTTAACCGTTTGCCAGATTTTTTTTTCACACCTTTTTATTACACCCGTCTGAAGATGTAAATAAAGTTTGTAATAGTTTTCAAAAGGCAGAATCACTGGTCTTAAAACAATTGTTTATAAACTACCTGTCTTTTAAACGATTTCTCTATCACAGTACCATTACCATTATTTTCTAGTAGATTAGATTGTATGGTCTTTGCTAACATTTTATTTGCAAATCCTGCTTTTTATTTGTGTTATTACATAATCCTATCAATTGCTCAGATATACATGTATTTATTCTGAAAGAGTTGTTTTCCACTTCTATTCAAAGTACATTTCCTTTAAAAAATAATGATCTTCCAAACTACTTTATTCAGGCTGAACCATTATATTCACATTTCCTCATAGTCCAGTCAAGAACTTTCAGATCCTCTAATGCAAACCTCTTCAAACAGAAGAAACAGCTACATTTATTTTAGACTTTGCCCATAATGACTGGTATTTTCCCCACTAATGGTTAGGTACAGCTTGCTTTTTGACTGGCTCCCCAGAAGTGCACGTTTTCTTTGCTTTTCTGTTCAGTGATGTTTTTTAGTAGTTCCAAGGGAAATATACTAATGTGCACTGCAGGGTTGATTGAAAAGATCCTTTGAAATTGATTAGTGCCATTTTTAGGTTCAAGAACAGGAAATTATATAGGATTCCTGTGATCCTAAGGGATCTATATATTAATTCTACATAAAACACCGTTTCTTCTTCCATCGTTTTCAAGATTTGCAATAGGTGCTAATTGGCAATGTTCACGTTTTCAGGAGGGAAAACAGTTGTGTGATTCATCACAGTTGTGTGACTGCAAGCACATATGGGTATTTGAATGTACAAGTTGTCTTTTAGGAGGGTAATTCATGTAGGCAACTGTATACTTTGGGAGCTGAGTCATGTCACTTACTCATGTCTTTTTATATACTTACCTCATGCTTCTTCCTTATAATGTAGTCTTGTTTTAGCATGTTAAGCACATATGAAAAACTATCGAAGAGAATACCCTTGTTCTCAAATTTGATCTCATTTTCAGCAGTATCTTTCAGAACATTACAATGACTTATGTACTACAATAACGTTATATTTTGTGTCGACTCAAATGCAGTTCCTCAGTCAGGTGACAAATAAAGCAAGACCCATTACACAAAATGTTGTGATATAATTATCAATAAGATATATGAACTCTGTTCCTACTGATCAGCCTTTCCAACCAGCCTGTTGCGTTCGTGTCGAGATGTCTGTATTGCATCCCCTTGTGAGGCTAATTCTAAATTCCTATAAGCAAAATTACACACATCATGTAAACTATTTCTTCCAGTTATTTCAGTAGTATATGAGTAGTATATTCCTTTAATAGACTTAAACAGACGATGAAACAGGATTGAGTTGCTTTTTCTTTTTGCAGCTATTTTTACCTTTGACTAGTCCAAAATTTGCAATATAAATGACTTAAAATTTCAGGAATAAACTTCTGTTTTAAACCTGGGTTTAGTTCTCTACACAGTGTTCTTTCAACACTATTTTTGTTAAATTATTTTGATGTTAAGCCAAGAAAAGAGTGTGCTAAATATATTCTATTTCTTTGCAATGCTTACAGGTGAAAAAACTCTCTCTTGTAGAATTAAGCTTTGGGTAAATCTGTGGTATTGCCATATTACTCCTTGCTTGTTAACATTTTATTTTACTCTTACCATCAAAATGTTGTACGTGGTACCAATGAAATGTCAGTTACAAGGGGAGTTCTGACATTGAGATACGTGGCATGGTTGCAGTAGCAATACTCTCTGTCACTGACATTTCATTCCTGCCATGAATTGTAATGATAGCTTCATCATACAAGGCAGGTTCACATTAAGCACAAGCAGCGTCATCCACTGTGCCAAATGCATCCGAGGTATTAATTCAATGACTTGATTGGAGTTGCATGTTAAGAGAAGTTTGGCTCTCTAGGCTTTGAGCACTAAAACAGATAAATGTTTTCATTTGGCAGCCAGGAGAAAAAAAAAGAAAAAAAGTTTAATCAATCTTATGTGACTTAAGAGTCCAAAAATCTGTGATTAGTTGCAGATCTAGTCTTCTTAAACAAAGCAGCACTAAAGTGCACTTTTTAGGCTTTGTATGTGTATGTTAAAGAATGCATTCATGGAAACCTTATGACATAGAGCCTGTTTTTAGAACACTAAATCCTCATGACACTTCCAGGACGGCTGTGTATGCTACGCAATGTGATTCATAAGTAAAATTAACCTAGGGGTGATGTGCCAAGCAGTTTGGAAAAATGCAGACACCTCCAAACTTGAGGGAATAAGAAGTGCTCTCCTCACAGAGATGAGTGAGTATCATACCTATCATTACTCACACAGAAACAGAGCTTTAGAAGGAAGCATGGGAAGGAGGTCAACAAAACCTTTAACGCTTTGCAGATATATGACACACATCTCTTAAATGCTTATTTCTTACCTGCATTATAGTCAGAATAAAGTAATGTATTGATCATTGTAGTAGTGCTCTTTGATTGCAAGCTAATGTTTGAGCTAGCTACAGGCCCTTGTACTACAGTACCAATCTTAGTTCGTCTCTTCTGTGTCACTGCATTCAACTGATGATACTGAAAAAGGGTAACATTTCACTCAAACTTCTTTATAGATCGATAGGCTGAACCACCTTCCTCTAACATGTGAGCTTATTACATTAAGGCTGAGTTATCTTAAAAGCAGTTGGACAGGTCTATCTGTATTCGTCCGGGCAGGTTTTAGCTTTCCATGTACTGATACTTTAATCAGTTCTCATTTTCTTCTCTTGTTCCTCCATCAAATTATCTGTACCTCAATGAGCTCTCATATAGACCAGATACACTCACCAAGTCTGTAAATTACACTGCTTTATCATCGCCAATGATATTTGACCCTGATCCATCATGAAAGTCATTTACACCATTTTTACAGCATCCATTTTGTTTTGTACTGTCTTGCTTTCAAACATGGTATCCGACTGTTCATCATATTTTCCAGACCACTCCATTGCCGTGATCAGTTTCTTTCTAAGTCTCCTGTCTCTAACATCCTTCCTTATAATCCACATTACATCAGTTTAACCACCTGATTGCTCATTGTGGTGACCGAGAAATGATGTTACAGAGCTTGTTGGATCTTGTTCTTGTTTCACAATGCTCTAGGTTCCCACAGTACCACTACTACATTGTAAGTGTATGTATCACAAGCATTACAAGTAACTTGGGATTCATTTCTGTGATTAGGAAGTCCAGGGTAAGTCACAGGACACAAGCAAGCATGAATTAGCACACGAGTGTCTGAGGGATGCTTGTTTATTTGTGGGCACTCACATAGGTTGAGGGAAGAAGAAATCATGTCTCAAAGCCAGCCAGCATCAAGCTTTCTTTTGCTGCTTGTTACCTTGCTAATGATTCCTTTCCTTGGGCTACTGATTTTTGTATCTGTCTTGCTTAGCTGTTAGAATTCTTCTCTCCTTGCACAGTTCCATAGATGCTGAATTAACTCACCATAAACCTCAGGAAACTGTTACCCTAAAGGAAGGGGAGTTGCCAACTGTAAGCCCAGTCCTGGATACAGTTCCACTACTATGGCTAACAAGATGCTTTCTTCAGTATTCTGGAAACTCTACACTGCAGATCAAAGATGAGCACTATTTTTACCAAGAAAGCCTGTGTTCTCAGAGTTCCCATAGTTAATGGAGCACATACCCTGGACTATGTTACATTTTCTGGTTCCCTCTTCCTGTAGCAAAGACTATAAAGGCCAGATCACTGGAAGCACATGAATATGTATCATTCATGCAAATAAATTTTTTACACCCTTTCTTAGGGTGTAAAAACTCATACACATTGGTGGAGTTAAAAGAATCTTGGATGAACAGGACAAAAATCTTGATACCAAGCAATGATCAGGAAACTCTTCAGGCAGCTAACATTCCCAGCTTTCTCCCAGCTGACAGCATGTACATACACACACATGTACACAAACTCAAGGGGAGAGTTTACACTGGCACTCTTGTGATTTATCTTTTATTTGTTAGTTTGAATTGTGAAACTGCAAGCCAACCGTGATCTTTCTCTTGAGTTTGACTGCTTGGGACTGAATTTCTATGGGACTTCTTTCTACCTTTCTGGGCTTACATTGGCCTTAGGGTATTAGACCTTAGGGCATGGGAGTGAATAATTACTAACCCCTCTCTTCTGTAATGCACTCAAATCCTGATGCCCTAACAGGCTGCAGTGAATGCAAGGTGCCTTCTGTCATTTAATTCAGGGTAAGAGCATGCACTGGAGCAGGTAATGCAACTGGCAGATAGATGCCTTGTAAACTGTCTGCTCACATCCCTACAGAGGCGTTCCCTCCCTTCTGGACTTCTGTGTTAGCTCTTCTAAGCCCCTAGTCTTGTTACAAGCATGAGCCAGTAAACCAAACGGGCATTTCTGATGGAGTAGTACAGTGCCTGACAGCAGTGTGCTATTGGAAAAGTCTGATGGATACTTATTCTATCAAAGTTTAACAGCTCCTGTATTAACTGCCATGCACTTAAATAGATTGTTTTATTATCTAAAATAAAGAAAATCAAATGTTGAGACAGAAATTTCAGTGGAAAAGCTTCAGTTTTGATGGGACAAAAACAGACCCAAGTTACAACGATACTCCTCACCCCATTCTGTGGAATCACAGTCCCCGAACTGGGTGCATAGGCATCCTGGCCATCCATGGATACTCCATGGGATGAGTCATTGTTCTTGGGTTCTCTGATTTGCCCTTGTGAGGTTTCAGTGACTTTATAGTGTCAGCTTCTAACTCAGGTACTTGTTAAACACCTAAACTTAGATGGCATGAATACCTCTTGAATTTTATGTATGTGTCAAAGGCATGGGTATGACATGCTTTTAAAAGGATGATGTAGTGACCTTCTGGAGAAATACATATTATTAACACTGTGCACCAGATTAATTGTCTATAAACAAGCAAGGTGGTGCTCACCTTTTCTAAGTACAAAGAAAGCCAGACTGAGTTTGTGTACGAGTCTATCTATATAAGAGAAAATTATTTTACTTGTTCTCTCTGTATTGTAAATTATGAATGATGGGAAAAGAAAAATACGTGTGAATTGCTTCTCATGTCCAAGGATCCTAGTGGCATTTTTAATATCAAAAAGACTTATCAGGGCAAGTGCCTGGACAAATGAGTCTCAGTGCCTTTATAATCAAGAGATTTATAATTCAGAGAGGGGTGTTAGTACCTGAGGAATTATGATATTTCCTGTTTGTTTTCTGTCAAAAAGGGCAAATTTCTGGCACTGTTTCCTTCTTTGATCAGACTCCTCTATGAATTTAAGGGCTGAACACAATACAGCATTTATAATGGCATGAACTCCACCAAAGGAGTCTGTCAAAATTGTTCATTACAGAAGTGAATTTGGACATGAAGCACAGTAGAAAGCATATTCTTCCCAAACAAGGTATTTCTCTAGCTTCAGGACAGATACTTCTTTTAAAAATAAACATTTAGTCCTTCATATTCTTGTCATGGGCAAGAGACCCTAATTGGCACCATGGGTCAAGGTCCCGTTAGGGACTGAAAACCTACATGACACTAATGAATGCACTAGTGGGGCAAAATGGTCTGGCAGTTACAGTTCAGGGATCCTATAAACTGGATAACTTCTTGTCTTCATGACAAGATTGTCTGTAATGGACAACAGGCCACAACAAGAGGATTAAATTGTAGATCCTTGTTCCTATGTACTTAAAATTGTGTTGTAAAAGCTTCTTCCTTCTGAAAAATAGTAGTTGGTGTGTCAGAAGTCCAAGGGAGCAGAAGACAAAGATTCTTTACCACAGAAATCTTTGGAGCTTCCGTACTTGGATGTTGAAATCATTTTCAATGATGGTGCCTGCTAGTTTGGTGAGGAAGATGATAAAGGTGTTGACTGCAGTAGAAGTGTCAGTAGTGCTGTACCCAGCATTTAAATATAGAAAGAAGACAAGGACCAACAACTGGAAAAAGTGGACCATCCGTGAAACTCAGAGTCCCTTAACTGGATGCTGAGGACACAAACAGCTCTTTACAACATTTAGAAAAGCAACACAGCTCTAAAAGGCCTATAGGATAAACTTCCATCTAGACTAAAGGAAATCTATTTATGATAGTGCAGATATGTATAGTATTTCTCTAGAATAGCAAATAGGATAACATTTTCCTTCCTAATGGATTGGTATAGTCCCAGCAAAGTAAATACAATTCCCACTGTCAGTGAGAGGGAAATTTGGTTAATTAGCTCTATGAGAACAAATTTGGATTCACAAATTCTGCTGAGATTAATAATTTCTGAGATAAATTTAAAACTTATAGTAATGTTTCTTATTTCATTGATGTTATTGAATGAATATGAATAAAGCACAGCCCTTTCACATTGCCTTTCATCTTCAGTGATCTTTGTAAATGTTAGCTCTTTAACCTTCAAAATCCTTGTAGATACAGGTGAATACTTAATCATCAGATTTAGCAGACTCGTCACACAACATGAGTAAGTGTCAGTTAATAACAGTGTCTTCTACTTGGTAAAACAGAACTGATTTTTGTAAGGTTGTGACAGAATTGTTGTCAGAATCTGAATTAGAAATGAGCTGTTGATGGTTATTTGTGTAATAACTTAAATGATTTCCTTCCTTTTCTGTTCATTTATGGATGTCTTTGATTTATAGGGATCTATGTTCACTCATTTCAAATACCTTCAGGCATCACCCTGAGGTCTCATGGTCATCAGTGGTTTTAGCCAGTTTATACAATCAGACTTGGTTTCCATAAACTAAGTGAAATTTCTCACTAAGAAGTTATCGGTTTCTTGTAATTATGGAAATACAGTATTTATGAACAGTACTCTAAAGTTCAAAGACAATAGCATGCCCCAAAATGTGTTGTCGTAAAATATAAATTAGCTTTGTTATGATTTAATGGAAGTGTTTGTTTGTCTTAATTTTGATAACCAAGATTAAGGGATTTCTGCTGCAGATTACATACATATGTGCATTAAAATATCTGGAGAGAGTAAGGCATACACCTACTGTTACAGAAATACAAAATGACAAGTGCAGAATATGTTTACCTGACTTCAGGTGCTGGGATTCCTACCACAATGCAGTCCAATTGCACTTTGGTTCCTTCAGGAACTTCCCTGCTCTTCAGTTTTTGAGTGAAGCGTGGTGGCTGTCCGATGGGCTCATCAGAATATACGGATGCAGATTCTGACTCTGCTTTTAGTTCTGCACTTGTCAGTTGATTGATGGATTCCAAGTTTGCTGCTGGTTGATCATCTAGTTTTTCAAATGCTTTCTCTGCTTTATTTTCCAAGTCTTGAGGTAGTGGAATGGAAAGCCTTTCTCTGTTTTCTGTTGTACTAGAGAGGCTAGGGCTACCTTTTTGAGCAGATTTATTCTTAGAATCGATTTTGCTCCTGTAGTTTTTGCATGTTCGGGGTCTTATTCTTTCAGAGTTGTGAGCTTTGAAAAGTGAAGAGAGCTCTTCAATAAAATCTGCGGCCTTGTTCAGGAATTCCTTTTTTGATTCTGATTCAGAGGGAAGGTGCTGTTTCTTTAGGTCTTGAGAACTCCCTTTGGAGCCTTTTGTATCTCTGACATGGTCCTGACAGAAGTTTGTGTGCAGGCCATTGTCTGATGTTTTCAGAGCTGTAGAGTGGGCCATTTGTTTATTTTTTCCTGTGTTTTTCAGTTGATCTGGGGGATAATGTGAATGTGTCTGAAGTTCATCCTGTTTAGTTTCAAGTGGATTCTGATCAATAGCTTGTCTTGCCAGGTTTACACTTTCATTTAGCTCTTCTTGGCTCAAAAAGGCAGAGAGATCTGGAAGGTCGTCTTGAGCAGCTATCTCATCTGAATCACAAGTGTTGCCATAAAGGAAATTATGAGAAGTGGACTCTGATCTGCTTCTTTCACTGTTCCCTCGATGTCTAGTTTCAGCTAAATAACTTTCTCTCAGAAGCTGAGATATTGAAGTTGAGGACTCTAAGCTGTCGTCTTGCATGCTGCCAATAAAAAGGACAAATAGGACCACGCTTTATCAATAGCAGATCTGTTGATTGCACAGAATTACAGGTTTCTGAAAAGCAGAATACAACGTTTTCAAAGTGAATCTGGTTCCTGAACATTAACTTGCAAGTATGGCCTCGTTTTAAAGGCCTGCTTCTGTACATACTGCCAGATACTATTGCCTTTGCTCAGTGAAATCCATCTTTTATAACTTTCTACCATTGGTAGCCTTGTATTGCTAAAGCAACTGCAAGTGTGATAATTTATACTCTGGTCCAGGCAAAACTTCAACTGCAGAGCTATTATCTGAGTTTCAATGTCAAATCTTTATCATTGCTGATCTGTGAGCTAAGAAACAACCTCATCAGATAGATTAAATGCTGGGTATTTCAAGGACTGAAAGTTGTGGGGGAATAACAGCACTTTTAAATTAAGTAAATTTAGATTGAAAGGCACTGAAGTAGTAAGAAAATGAACCCTCAAAAGCATTTGAGGGATGAGGGAAGGAAGGCAAAAGGGAGAGGAGAAAAGATATATTCTATAATGACAATTTTTCATTTAAAATTCTTAAAGATACTGCATTATAGGAAACAATAATGATGTTAAATGCACTACAGCTTCTTAAATTAAGCATTATTTCTAATAAGCTATCTATTTAAAGTAAGTAAAGTAGATAATTATGTCATTATCCAATACAAACATCACTTGTACTACAGGTCTTTCAAAGTCATTCTCTTAGGTCATCCTGATTCTGAAAAAATGTACCACAGATGAGAAGACAATATCAGAAAGCCCATTTTTAACCTGATAAGTGAAGCTCTCATCCCTTCTGATACGTAGGTCAGTACTTCCATTTATTATTCTCCCTTTTTATTTATACGAGAGCCAATATGAATGTAGAGCAATTCAAACATCTTATTAACGTGCTAATCTTGGAGTGGCTTAAATATGAAGACAAAGAAGACAAATATTGTTCACAGCATTACAGAGCTGGTACCTCACAGATACTGAAAAAGGTGAGTGACTATGGACTCCCAGAATATGCAGTGCATGGGATCTCTCTTGAAGCTCTTCATTTATGGCCCAGCAAGTCTTGGTGTGGTGGTTTCAAATATTCCTACCCCAGGGTGTCTGCTTTGTCACACTGCAGAAGGTTGTGTTCCTGTCATGGCATCAAGAGAAGGGAACATGCATGCCCCCTTCCTCAGCCGTTTCCATTCATAGCATTATGTAACAGCCAAAAGTGCCAGTGAAGGAAAAGTTAAAAAGGTATCTCTGCTGTGAAAGGCTTTCTGCTCTGCTAGAAGGACAGTTGTCTCTGGAAAAGGGCTAGTGAAGATTAAATGAGGCAGTAATAACTTGTACTTCTGCAGTGTTTCTTCCAGGAATGTGAGAGACAGCCCTTCTATATTCACAAAATGGAAAGCTTCCATTTAAACTTTTTATATTCTTCACCGAATGAGCTATCATATTCTCATGTGCATTTTGAGGCCTAAATCCCTGTCTGATGCACAATATGTTCTGTTTCCCATGTAAATATTTAACATTTTTGATGCATTGAGTTCATTGTTTTATTTTGTAATAGGAAACAAGCAAACTCAGTAAGACAACAAAAGCACCCAAACAAAGTACTGATAAATTTGTGCCTGTAGGAAAAATGACAAATAAAATACCATATAAGTTATATACTTCTAAACACCCAATTTAGTTCCCAGTGCAAATTCCAGCTGTAAAGCACCACCTGCCTCACTCCTGCAACTGAGCCAGGATCTTCAATACTGATCGAATGCCTGCTGTTAAATTATCTGGCACAGTGATTCAGTGAAGCTGTAGAGCAAAAAAGAACATTGATTTGGGAAGCCCACATGAGATAATGCTGTAAGCTGTTTCATGATTGGACAAGGTATATAATACAACCTCTTAAGAGAACAAAGAGGTCTCCCTAAGGCATAAAGTTCCTGCTCTATGGATACCACTTTGCTTGCTCAGCTTTTACTTCTTAAACAGCTGTGCAACCTTACTGTAGCTGAATGCGTTTAAGAGATTATATTATCTTGTTTATGTGCTGATGGCACACTCTGTACAGTAAAGGTCACAGCTAAATCTACAGTTTCAGCTCTGAAGAGTTTAAATGCGTTCTGACATAAGGAGTTGCAGCCTGGGAGAGAAACTCTGCACATGAATGAATGTGTTTAGATAGGCAGAATAGCTTTATACTTCTAGTTTGCAAAAAAGTACAGCGAATAAACCACTGTCTAATAGCCAGAGGAGGATAAGTAGATGCAAATTACTGCAAAATAACAAAACCAGGGGTGCTTATAGCTGATGAAAATCTAAGGTGATAAAGGAAATTAAAGTGGCCAAATCAAGACTTCCTTGCATTGATGGTTCATTTTAGCTAGCTGTAATGCATTTGGATCCAGCATCTCCTGTTCAGATGACCAGGCTGGACAGTGTAGCCATACATGGAAGACCAAAACCCATTTGTTTGTCACGGTCCTGAGTGAACATGTACGAAGCAAATGGACAAATGACTGGTTCAACCCTGCCTGTGCCCTTCCGAGGAGATTTGAGCAAGTGCAAGTGGGAGAAATCAAACAGTTCTGTAGGAGAGGAGCTGGAACAGCTTCCTTCCTTGTGTCCATAACAGAGCAGAAGGAGTAGAAAGGATCAGAGTGCTCCTTCAGGTGTTGGGAAGCAAGGTACTGATGAGAATAAATCTGAAGCCAAATTCTTAGAGAGCCTTCGGTTTTCTTGAGAGCTCACCCAGGGTCAGAATGTTATATCTAACTCTTCTTGATTTTCAGCTAGTGTAGAATATAACTTTTAATTCTATTTTTAGTGAGGGAAAAGATGAGTACTAGTCAAACGTAGCAGTTTGAGGCAGTGCATGGCTACTGAAGTTTTAAGATATTTTGAATGATGTGATATTTCTAATTAAATGGAAATGCTGAGTTCAGGCAAATGTTGTTGTGAGGCTGCCAGACAGTCCATTTACAAGCAAGCCTTGCAAGATGCCCTGTTCCTTTTTTTTTTTTTTTTTTAGTTATTTTTTCAAGTAATATAGAGGGCTAATGACTGAAGGAAGCACTGGGTAGGCTGAAGCCATCCAGATTTCACAGTCAGGGGAGATCGGCTTTGTTTCAAATGAGCCAAGCATACAGCCTGACGAGGTCTGTGGGCTAGACAATAATATGTCTGAATTCAATATATTTTCTAAAATATCTTTTCAGACCACTTTTCTAGTGAGCAAAAAGATATCACCATAGGGAAAACTGTGCTATTGCAGGTTTGATTAATGGTAATTAATATTTATTGTGGCTTTATATAGCCAAAATAGGAATCTCGGCTCCTAAATTAAGACCTGGGCTTGAATGCAGTCTTTCTCTTTCCTTGACTTTCTAGATTGTTTAGATTGTGTTGTAGAATTGGCTTTGATATGCCTTGAGCCGTTCCTATAATTTGTTCAGATTAGGACTTTGGAACAGAAGCGTCTTTGTGGCCACAAAGAAGCCATCCCATGCTCACCCAGTGCGCAGCAGCACAGAAGGCTGGGAGCAAACAAAGTATGCTGTAACTACAGGTATCTCTGTGGAGCTGTAAGGAGTAAGCCGTAAGAGGACAAACTCTGGTAAAAACAAAGTAGAAAGTAATCTGTGGTGTTGATGAAAGCATCAAGAATTTTGCAGACTGGAAAAATCTCTCTCTTGATGAACAGGTATCAAGGGGAGGAATTGTAATGCTAGTTACAAATACTAGCTCTAAACTGGTGCTGTTTAGGACTGGGAAGGGAATGACTGGCCCCAGGAGTCAGCTGTCCTCCACTCTTGGCAGTTTGTTACTTCCAGCACCAAAAAGTGCATTAAGGGCAGCCTCTTTTGCTTTCCCAGGACACTAACAGCAGTGACCCTGGGTACTATTATATTGAGAGGCACCAGAGGATGTCACGAACAAAACTGACTGCATGTACTTCTTCATTCCACTAATTCTGTTTCCTTGAGCAAACTAACTGCACGAGCTTTCTGATTTTTCAAGAGACTGTGTCTACAGCAGTGTTCTCTTATTAGCCAAGCAATCTTTAAGATAAAATATACACAGAGGTAGAATTAGATTCCAAAGATTGTTTGTGCAGTGCCTTGACATGAAAATCGTTATATGGAGGGCAAGAAAATCACTCCAGCAAGCTTGTGCAGTGTGCTGCTGTATCCTTTCATTTCCTATTGCTGAGTCATCACTGAAAGAATCTGATCTTTTTCCTAAGAAAACATCAGTAATGAAATCTCTGCAAAACCAAAGGGATTCACAGGTATGTTTGAATGCAGGTCATCTGTTCTCTTTGTTAGAGACAGCTTTGACTGCTTAGTACCCTAAAGACATTCTTTTCAAACAGTCCTTCACTTAACCCTAAAAAAGAGGCTATCTGCAAATAGCAGATTTAATGCAAAAAGCACTTAAAAATCTTCTTTGGCCTTCACTTGTACTTAAATTTCGATAGTTTTAGTCAGCACATGTTGCTTCTAGCTGGCTTTCCAAGCTACCATTTCTTTGAGACTGCTGTTGTATGAAACCCCAGGATCAGAACAGCTAGCAAACTGCTGCTGCTTTCTTTGCATGGCGGCATCTTGTGGGATTTACACATCAAATGTGCTGTATGTCCAGCACCTCTGCATGGAAACTAGAAAGTTTAACAGATCTTAGAGGCTTCTATCTTTTTTCCAGTTAATTTAATTGCAAATAAATTGCATTTACGTATCTGCTGTTAACGCTAACAGTTACATAGGTGTTTCAGCTGCAGGATCGCAGCTATGAAAAACAAGAGATGACACGAGCAGTCTGTCTCCCACACATTTAAAGATCACAATCACATTCTTATGTGCTTGCAGGAATTCTCACTTGGCAGTTGCCATTGTCACCGTTTCCGGTTACTGCCTGTTGACATGCTGTAGCTGCTGGAGGACAGACTTTGAGACTCCAGAAGTATGAGAGGTTAGGCCTGAAGCAGAGGACTAAGGTTAGCCGTCTTGTTTGTGGTTATGGGTTTGAGTGTAAGGCATTTTTAATAATTGTATCTAAAAATCTTTGTACAACAAGGTTATTTACTTTTCTGCTTTAGACACATTAGTAGCTTCAAATTCTATTCCTTGTAATGAATCAGGAAAGTCAGGTAGCTAAATTCCCATTTCCAAGTAATGTAATTAAATAATGGAAAATGAGGAGAGAGCCTCCAAGCCTAAGGGTATAAAAGCTTCTTGTTGGAAATAAAATCCCTCTAAGAACAAGTAGGCTAAAGGTTATGTCCATGTTTAGGAAATGTCCTGCTTCTTCATCTGTAATTTTCAACATAATCTTTTCAGTATTCTAAGTACATTTTTCATTTTCTTACACTTAACCAATTTAAAAATTTCTATATCTTATTGCTGCCATTTGATTACAAGTCTAATAGAGGCTGGTAGCTTTTTATTGCTCGCTGTAACATTACTTTGTTAATAGTGAAAAGACTGGTGGTGGTGTTTTAAGTATCTTCACATATTGCTGCTCTTGGCTTTAACGTATGTATCTGCTGTTTAAAGGATTTTTAATTGGTGTTATAACTGATGTATGGCTACTACTGTCTCTGTTCAGATAAATAAGTAGTGTCAGACCCTCTTCTGCAAATAAAACTTATGATAATCTAGCTTCTCCCTTAGATACGCTGCAGTATAAATCTGGAGTAACTTCACTTACACTGCCCAGGATATTTACGTGAAGCAGCTGTGAGCAGAATTACTAAGCTCAGCCTTTGCAGGCCCTTTATCTGTAAATGCCAAACAGGTAATTTTTTCAAGTAGTTCTCAGGTAACATGTAAACTTTTCCTTGATGAACATGAATCTTAAACATTGAAAAGTGTGACCTATGTACAACAAAAGGGAAGAAAGAAGGAAAAAAATAACTATAGAATATCCAATCTTTAGAATTTGGGGGAAATTTCATTATTTTTAATAAATCTTTAATGGTTTGGGAGTTGAATAATGCCTTATTTTTGAATATTTATTATCATGGATTGGGATTCTAACTGGTAAAAAAAAAAAATCCTTTTAAAATGAAATTGCTATCTTGATTTTCATAGGAAAAGAGAATATAGAATTGTATTATTATCTATATACAGTTATGCATCATCTATGTTAAACAACATTACGTTGAAGTAATAAATAATTAGAATGGAAATATAACTCCATATTATTTACCATGTGTTTTTTTATAAACATGATGTTAATAATTTCAAACCAAATACAAGTGATTTGAAACAGGCAATATTTAAGTCTAGATTTCTGTAGCAGAGGATCTATTTTGGCTTTTTTTTTGTAGCGATGTTGGTCTCCTTTAACACAGCTCTTCTCTTGTTGGGAGATGTTCACTGTTTCACTCATAGGCATTTGAATGTTACTCAAAATGTTCAGATGTTAGAGCATTAATAGCGCCTATTTTGCTTTAAGAAACTTCTGATGAGTCTTAAGAGCACCTGTTTTGCAAGCAAATAGTGCTAGAAATATGAGATGTGAAATGTGTTCTTCATTACCACTGTATTTTGTCCCTAATGTCTCTTCCCTTTCCTACTGACAGCATAATTGTAGAGCCCACAAAAGGAAAAAAAAAAAAAAAAAAGAATTTATCATCTCAGAAATGGGATGGTATGAATACTGTATCCAAATAATTGCAGAAGACACTCAAATAAGCCTTTGTGCACTTGGAGTCATGCCCTTGAATACTTAGTCACCTGGCCTGTGACCTCAGGGTTGTAGTAGTGAGCACCCTAAACAGTCTAAAATATCCAACTTTTCTTCAGGAAAAAAGCCCATTCAAAGATCTTTAACTTTTTCAACACTTCTTTCATACTATCATAAGAAAAACACCATTTTTTTTTACTCTGATCACAAAAATTCTCTTTATAATTAATATTGTCCAATAGTAGTTCTCAAAATGAGAACTTAGATCCTTTCTTACCCGTATCTTGTCTTTGCTCCTTAGTGAATCTCCCTGAACTATGAGGTTAAACAAGATCTTTAAGAAACTTTAAAATAAATTTAGTCTGATTTTTAAATTAGAAAGTCAAAAAGGAAAAGACATGACAGCAGTCTTTGAGGACTGCTAGAGATGCTTCTCTGTCCTCCTTTCCTGTTGGTCTGTGAGGGCTGGGACACAGATGTTAGGGCAAGCTCTGAGTGTAGCACTTCAAGTGCTGGTAATGTAGGACAAGTTTTTATTAATTTAAGTAAAGTATGCAAGCCAGGTTCCTTCAGGGATTGCCCACGTGAGAAAGAGTCTATATGAAAGATCTGAAAACATACAGCAGAAGTCCACAGTTTGGTGATGGATGTGCACACAAAAGTCCACAAAACTAAACTAAAGCTAACAAGCAACAATATTCTTTTCTTCCTGGTCCAAACACAAGCACACTGTGCAATCCTTTCATTGCTAAAACTGCAAATCCACTTTCATGGACAGTGACCCAATTGATTTAAACTAGGTCATTTCTGTTAGTCCTGCTAGCAGTACGTGTGAGCAGGGCAGAAATCCACAAATGCCTGAGGCTGAGGACTATTCCGAAGTTTTATTTTGGGACAACTTAGCTCTGTGACAAAAAATGATTTGAGCAATGCATGGCCTTGCTGTAGACTGGCAAATTACAAGACTGCACAAGGTACTTGTAATAAGAATTTGCATGACTTAAATGCTGAGCAGATTTCTCTGTTCTACCCATGCATGTAAACAGCACTGATGTCAAAGGAATTGTGCACGTGTATCTGAAGACCACTGCTTGTGTAGCCAGAGTGAACAAGCACAAGCCAGACAAAGGGAAGCCCTGAAAAGCAGTGGTATGCAAACAAAATGGAATTTGCACGTCTAAATTTTGTCTCATTATTTCAAATGTATGGGCTGTTTTGGTTTTAAAGTGAGATTAAGTTTTCACATAAATATTGATTCCTAGTTAGAAAGAGAATGTGAATCTTAAACCTAAGGTACAAAAGAAATCTGGCTTGTGTTTTTTTCCATAATTTTTTTTTTTCCAGTTGTGCCTTTCTTTTTTTCATATTCTCATTGTATATTTTTTATCTCCTCCTCTATCTTTTTAATGCTTTTTCACAAATCTTCCCTAAGAACATTGTAACATAAAAACTTTCACTTTTGAATCATATATATAAATTATGATGTTTAAATGAGATTTCAGTTAGGTGAAATAATTTGCCCATCCTCATAGAATGTTACTGTTTATGAAAACAAGTATAGAAAATTAAACTAACATAGATAAATAGTCAGTGACTTAGATTGTGATTTAGATTGCATTGTTCAATTGCTGTTACAGGACGGGGTAAAATTTTAACAAACCACCTTAATGCTTTCTTTATTTGCAAATATACCCAGACTGCTAATTCTTGGCAGCTGTTGATAAGAAACATTCTTTCTGTAGCACAGCAAGACATATTGTAAAATCTCTAAAGAATGCACAGGAATATCAAATCAGTACAGAACACACAGTTCTTTGTCTCTGGTAGTCTGTCAAGTATAAAAACTAACTCCTCTATAGATTATAAATTATTTCTGATATGTAAATATCATTCTGTTCAGCTACAGAAACTAAAAGCTTCCTATTGCTGTTTAATTTTGTTAGACATTTCTGAAAGAAGAGAGAGAGAAAGGGAGAGAAAGAGAGAGAGAAAGATAGAAAGAAATATTCTGACCTTAGGAACTTTCAGGAGATGTAGGAGAGGGAGAAGAGCAGTGTTGAAGTTTATGAAATTGTTCCATTAACATTTGCTGATTTTGTTTCCACTCTTAAACTCTAGAGCATCTTCCCAAATGTAAACCTCATGATCAAAACAAAACTGTTGATAAAGTAATCAGTGTCTTCAGTATGATTTGTATAATGTTCTGTTGACGTAAACTCAAGAGCTACTCTGTTCTCTTCTCAATTGTTGGCATATTATTTTGTAAAACTTAAGATGGGCTTCTGATTACTGCTTAATGTTGCAATATATTGAGCCAAACATTTGCTACTGACAGTCAAATACTTTTCTGAGAGAGAGAAAGAGAGCAGGAGAGATAGTGAGAGCTCAAGGGGGAGAGCTATGCCCTTCTAGCAGGACTGTTTCTGCAGCTGTTGTGCACATTAATCCAGAGAGCAGATCTCCCAGCACTAAATATAGCCCTTGGGGTCATTTTACACGACAAAATAAATAAATAAATAAATAGAAAGTATTTAACTATGGGGTCACGTTAAATTAGGTTTGATTTTGCTTAAGAAGGAAATCCAAATTATGGCATATTGGTTTAAGACTGAACACCAGAAAGTAAATAGTTCAGAAAGTGAAGGGCCACAAGGCTGAAAGAAGATTACAGTCCTGGCAATGAGCTTTTCAGGTCATTACTATCTTCTGTTGATTCTTTGGAGGAGTCAGACTGGCTCCGAGGGATTTTGAGACCCCCCCCCCCAGTGCTATTCAAGCCCTTTATAGTGCTGCAGAACATTGTTTCTCTTTCACTGCAATACACATGCCTCAGCCTAATTTAAGTCAGTCAGTTTTAAAATGATTTGTTCCCTGTATACGTCTTATCAGCAATAATTAGCTTTCAAAGATACATGCTCATCAACCCCTCTGCACCTGTGCTGCAAAATTAAAATGTAAACCAATCTAAAGTTGAAGCATTACCTTTTTTAGTTCTTCCAGATGTTGCTGCCCAACTCTGGCAGTTAGTAGCGATGACAATTATCCAGAAATGTGAGATTAAAGTTAAGGAAGCAAGGGAATTCTTCCAGTCCTCAGGAACAGGAACAGCTAGGAGTCCATACAGTGAAGGAAGTTAACCTTCGTTATTATGAGGATGGCTGTAAGAAGCTGGACAACCTGTCACCACCGGAGCAATAGCATTTGTCAGTTTGCAGGTCCCAAGTTATTTTGAGCAGCGTAAACCATGTGCCTGCGGAGCATTCCACCTCATTGGACAGGAGAGTATCGAGCACAGGGAATCCACTGCTCTGACAGCACCTATGGGCACTGAGTGCCTTCTCCTCACCGTGAAGCAGCCCCTATAGATGCTTATGTGGGTTTTGCTGATGCGTCCAAGAGGCGCTGTAGTGGCGTCTTGTCAGCCGGTTTACACTTCAGCCTTTTAGAATTATTTGTCACTGCTGTTGGCTTTACATTTTGATCAGAACTCGAAGAAACTGGGAAACCCATTAGTGAGTAGTAATGTAAAAGTTTTGCAAATCCAAATGCAAACACAGCAAATGTGATTTAATAGTAGGATATTCCTGACTTCTTCAAATGTTTGATTTAATAAACACACACAGCAATTTTGCAGAAATCCTTAAGGATGGCCTGTGGCTACAAATCCTCAAGAAGTTGGAAGTTCTAAACTTGTTATTGAGTGCACAGGAATAAATTCTTGGGGGAAAAGCAATTAGAAGTGGCAAATGAAACCTGGCTATAAATAGAACTGAGATATTAATAATTTAAAAATATTTTAAGCAGTACACAGAGAAAACCTGTTATTACGTAAAGAATAGTTTATAAAACTGAGCTACTAGATAAACTCTTGAGTGATTAAAACCTACAACATCATGTGGAAAATGTTGAGACTAGATTTTCTTTTCTACTCATCCTATACACCAGGAACAACAAAATCTGAAATTCTAAATGGTTCAACTTACCAAAAAACACTTCTTGATTGTTGATATTTTATTAAAAATGCTCATCATAGTTCCAATTTTAAAACATTAGCAAAATGATACATGTGTATTATGGGGAGTTGATACATAGCCCTTTCCAAAGCTAATGATGTAATTAATTGGCCTTTCCACCTTCTCCCAATTCTCTTGAGTGTTACCACGTGAGCTCCTTTGCTAGGAAAGACATTCTCCTGGGGGATGCAGGTGCAGAAAGATATTTTATAATCATAATAGTAGGAAAAATCAGAAGTGTAATGGCAGATCTCTTCTGAAAAAAATGTGTAGTGGACTGGAGGTGGTTTTCTTTTGTTCCTCTCTTTTTCTAAATATAATTGTCAAAATAGCTTGTGAACCTTATTTTGTGATGTGGTTTCTTCAGTGATCTGGAAGTTGTATGGTGAAGTCAGACCTTCTTCTGGGAACAGGGTAGGCATTTTATGGGTTTAGTGATGTCTAATGTTACTTTATTACCTGGGTCAGAGATTTAATGTATTCTTTATAATGTCTGTAACAGTGGATGTGAGCCATACAGTACTGACAGGAACTGCATATTGATACTGCACCACACATTACTGTGGCTTGGACATTATAGTATCTGTAGATGAAAGCTACAAAGTTTGAAGCATAAAAATATACATCTGATAAAATAACTGTAAATCCAAGTGGACTTCTGCTGAGATATAATTATTACAAAACGTGTGGAGCTGTGAGCTGCTGTTTGTGCATGATAGGCAAAATTAAGCAAACCAAGTAAGTATTCAGTCTGATCCAAAAAAATACACAAAACTTCTCCACTTTGAAGGACTTCTATATAAGGTGCTAGAAAAGCAAAATAATTTAACAATCTGTGCAACAAACGAACAAAGAGTTATGCAGAAAGTACAGCACTGAGAAACCATGACGGTTATGAGCCTTTCCTGTGACTAACACACTGACCATACTTAGAGCGGCTGGTACAAGGACAAAACTTTCAGGAACCATGAGAAGTCCAGGCATACACAGTAAATATGCAGTTCACTGCAGAACCAGCATCTTGATAGAGCAACATCAGAGAAATTCAGATTCACTAGTTTGCAAACAACAGAGTCCATGAAAATACTGTTGTACCTCTATGACTACTTTTAGAAGGCAATCAACTGAGACCTTTGGTGGCAGAGCACTAAAAAGTTGTACTGTGGCCCTTCAAGATATTCTAACTTCCAGCTTTATGTTCTTTTGTCTTTGCTGGCTGACAGAAGGGAATATCTACCTCTCTAGCATAAGGCTTATCATCCACCTAGCACATAGCATGCATTTTCCTAATTAGTTTGTAAAACAAAAAAAAAAATCTGATTCAAGTTACCTCAAGTTCACAGTTACACATGTACGAAGCTTTATTTCAGCTTTAGAGGTTAGTGCTGGAAATAGTGCTGACAGCTGCAGGTTGGCAGTAAGCTTTGGGACATACATTACAGGGCATCCCTGATTAGTTTGATACTTCTCACAGAAGCTAGTGATGAAAAGCAGCTGGACAAACTTCAAAATTGTCTTCTGAGCAGGAATACTGCCTTAGAACAAAAGGCATAAAACTGAGTGCTGCTGACATTTAGGGCTGGAACCAGGGAGAGGACAGAGGCAGGACCAGAAGCCCAGGAGCCAGCTGACACTGACCGTGCAGACAGAGGCCAGACTGAGCCTTGGGCTGGCCAAGAAGGAGGAAAAACTGCACCAAGCGGAACATTAGCAGTGCAGCTCATAGGAAAAAGGGTATCCGTGCCACAGGGAAAAAATTGCTGGGAACATTTTAACAGCTGGTTTGTGAAGTGACTCTGATTTTAATTAAGCTCAACTGGACTAGACCAAGCTGCTTTCAGGTCAGCTCCGGTCAGTTTACACACAGCAGCTGTCTGTGTGCCTGAGGGCAGACCAAAGCAGTGAGAGTTTCTGCTGTTACACTTCAAGTGTGGTACTATAGCTCGAGTGATGCCTCATAACTCATTCAACCATTATAACTTGATCAAAATTCTTAGTGAAAATTTAAACTTATCAACAATATAGTTGTGTAGTGTGGACACAGCAGTGAAGAAACACTTGCAGAATCAGAAGATGCTGAAGTCACAAAGAGACCTCAAAAGGACAAGTCACAGAGCATGCCACAATCATGCTTCCTTCTGGAGCTGGTCAGTCGCTGTGACTTCCTCACCTAGCAGTGTCTATAGTAATGAAAGCTCATTCTAATGTCCTCTTGTCTTTGTTATGCCATTATTTCAGAAGAACATAACAGAGCTCAGTGAGTTTCTTCTAAGGTGTTAGAATGTGCCATCAGTGTCCATAGGAAGAAGAATTTTAATGTTTTACAGCTCACCAATCTCTTGGTTTAGTTTTTAAACCAATAAGGACCAGAAGGAATTGCATTATCATTAAAAATATGGGCAATGATGTGCATGCCACAGGTTGTGATTTTGTACTCAAAGTGTTGGCTGCTGGGCAAATGCAGATTGTTTTTTCGATGTCCACCTCTGCAAGAGACCGGCAAGAGTGCTGAGGCAGATCCAGATAGTCGCTATAGTTTACATATCACATTGGCAAAAAAAAAAATAAATAAATAAAATAAATAAAAATAAAAAACAAGAAAAAGAAAAGAAAATGACGGTCAGAAATGACCAATTTTCTTGCTCTAAAAAGACACCTGAGAACACCTTAACTCTATATAATGGGGAAGAAGGTCTGTATTTTCTGAGAATTACAGTGAAGATCCTCCAGGAGCTTTGTGTGGAAACCAGAAATTGATATATGAATGGTAGAAATGACAAATCTGTTTGGATTGTCAGCAAACTCATGTCCCGTAGCCTCTCTGAGGCTGACAGAGGTTTACATCCAAAGGGCTCCAGCTATTATCAAAAAAAAAGGTGGTATCAGATATGTCACCGTAACTTCTTACCATGCTGTCACAAACGGGTTCGTAAAAGTATGCATTTTAATAATCTGATTCTTGCCATTAAGCTGATAAAGGAGGTACACTATAAAATACCAATTTGCTGTTGATTTAGAAGAACATAATATGTGCTTTTGAAAATCAAATACTTACTGCCCGTAGATATAATTATAGGTTTTACGTGCACTTCATCAAAGCCCAGTTAACGAAAGAAAAGACATTCAAAAGAAACTGTGCTATTATACTGATTGTTATACTTCTGCTGTGAAATTTCATACGTAAGAAAAAGTTTTGAGAAAAGACACAAGAACACCTTTTGCATAGAAGTTTTATTGTATTTCTTCTGAGTGATGCCTGGGAAACACCCAATGTACAGTACAGCAGCAGACTGTATGAACATGTGCAGTAACAGCCATAGTCATTGTGTGACATTCAGAGCAGGAAGACATTGTTTATACAGCTATCTTACAAGCAAAACACTTTACCTATTACTGTTTTTTTTCCTGTAAAGTCTATATCACATCTACCTAGACTTGCATAAATATCTTAATCTGTAGCATGTAAGCTAACAGTGGCTGTCATCCTAAAATGCATGCAGTTTGATGATATTTCTCATGATTCTATTGAAGTAAACCATACTGTTATCTACTTTTCACAAACAGATACCTATGAAAGATTAGTATTGAATTAATTTTAAGAATCAGGCTTTCACAGAGGTTTAAAAATGAATCCTCTTTGGTACAAAAACAAACAAAGGAATTTTGTGTGTGTATTTTAGAAGCTAGGAAATGAACGGAATTAATTAGCATAGAGTATGCTACTAAACCAATATGACATATACCGTAGAAGTGGATAATGAGAAGCTTGGTAAGCACAGAAAGGATAACTAATTGAAATATGAGAGGGCAGTATCATTTTTTTGCCCTGTGTTACTTTGTATGTTTTTATGTTTGCCCAGGAATACATTATTATTGTTGTCAGTTGGTATGACTTTGTTTAAAAACCAGTCACAATAACTGAAGGGGTACCTACATGTAGAAGTCAGTGTGATTAAAAGCAAGAAGACTTAGAAGGAGCATCCAAATTCTTGCCTACTTTAATATGGTAATCTACATTAATTTATGACCATTAGCATAAGGCAGTTGTTTCCAAAGGTAAGGAGTTTATGTCTTGTAGTTAAGGGTGAAGGAAACTCATTAACCTAAAGTTAAATTCTCAAAGTTAGATGTTGAGAATACTGCTGAGAACCACATAAATGCCTTGCAGGATCATAAGATGTGCAGTGAAATTGCAAAAAAGGAAAAAAAAACTATTCAGCAAATCAGTAAGTAGATCTAGCATTAACTAATCCAGCCAAACATTGTGATATTAAAGGTAACAAAAAAAAATCCCTATTTTTGCATCCCTGTATACAGAACTACTATTATATTTAAAGGTTCAGTAAATTGAACAGCATCAACCCTCTTTCTCTTTTAGGTTATAACCTATACTGAATTACCTTAAGGCCACTGCTCTTTTGGTAAGTAAAGTGTTAAAAGCAATTTTCTGGATGCTTCTGGTAAGGCTGGTTCAGTTGTGATTTGCAAACCTTGTGTAAGACAATATCAGTTGGATGTTTTCTATTCATATCATTATGCAGTGCATCTCTTAGCAGAAGCCTGCCAGGTATTCTGTGATTCTAACTCAGATTCTAATTTTAGAAGTGGAGACATATCAGAAGGATGAAAGAAATGGTAGCTCTTTTCTGTAGAAGGCTCAAATAATAATGTTGAAACATTCCCTCGGTTCCTGTTCCTTTTTCACCCCAAACAGGCTTTATCATTTAACAGGGCAACACTCATATGAGGATTGCCTGAGTGTTATGACAGAATTTTCCAGTCTCTAATTATTCAGGTGAAATGTACAAGTAATTTATGGGGCCTGATGTGTTTCCACTGAGATTAGTGTTTGTTCTGTCACTGACATCAATGGGAGAGGAGTCAGACTTCTCCAAAGAGTTAGTTATAACCACAACAATGAAAACAGTCTTTCAGTCATCCACACAGAACCACAGTCTCTTGTGCTGTCTTCTTCCAGTGTTCCATCTATTTTTTTATTTTATGAATCAATAAATATAAAATACCAGTATTTTGCTTTGATACAAAGGAAATGGTATATCTGAAAAATGTTATCAGTATTTCTATTAAAAAAGTAGAGATAATCTCCAGACAAGAAATCATTTATGCTATGGATGGCATTTGTGAAAGGGGATTTGTACTATACCTTTTTTGTAAAAAAGTTTTTGTGCAATCTTGAAAGTGTCTCTTTAAGTTGGATTCCCTGCCTTGAAAAAATGAAGGACACTGAGTCTTTACTTCAAATTGTGATCTTTTCTGTCTTGTGCTGTATTATCCTTTGTACAATACTACCTTTTATAATATTGGCCTTTAAAATGACCTGGTCAACTTGCAAAGATATCCATCATAGAAAACAGTTAACAAAAGTATTTGTGTTTTACTATTCCCTGTATAGTTAATATTTTACTAGGTTCTCCTAGATTCTTCCTTTCAAATTTATTTATTTATTTTTAAAGTCAGGATATCTCTGCATTCCACAAGCACCCGGATTCTTTAATTTGCTAGCATTCAAATTTTAAAGCAGATCATGTATTGTTCAAACATAAAATACATGAGCTCTATCTGGAAGTGCTCACATGGCTGAGTAGGATCTCCTTGAAGTTACCATCATCTGGGAGTGCAGGCTTTAGCTCACATCAGCCTTCCTTCTGGGACAGGGTCAGCGCTACCAGACTTAATGATTTGTAAAACACACAGCAAGTACTGATATATAAAGGCTGACAGTTGTTCAACAAAACAAAAGTTTGATGCAACCTGTTATATAATATTGCTTTTAAAAATGAGAAAAAAAAGTCAAAAAGAAAAACTGGAGATAATACTGATGAGGGCTCCTCTCTATAAAATCCGGTGACCTGGGGGATACAATGTCTGGCAATCAACAGAAACATGGATCAGAAGTAAATAGATTAAAATTTATAACCCAGAAACTGGGTTTAATGACTGAACAAAGTATCAAGGGGATATGCTGTTCAATTCGTGACTTTCTTTGGGCATGTGAAGCAGGAGGAAGCTTGATTTGAGTTAGATACCAAAAAAAGAGCTTGACTGCAAGGTGTGAGATATACAGTCAGGGTTACTACTCCCAGCATGCACAGACTACAGGATCTTACCTGATCCTATAGGATATCACTGTCGTGATTAAAAGGCATGTCTAGTCCAAAACATACCATAGAAAGGGATTGGACAATGCCAGTTTACTGTCCTCACCTAATCTGGGGCACTATGTGCTTTGTAAGATTTGCATTCCTACTGTGACCCTCTTCATTCCCTTGTTCTCTTATTTCCTCACTTTATTTCTTGTCTTTCATGCCTTTCTTCTCTTTTTTTCAATAAGAACCATTGAACCACTTGAATGATAAGAACCACTTGTCTGACTTACCAGAGACTTACTTTGCCATGTTGTTTCAGGCCTCCAACTAAGAGAGCAGTTGTTGGCACCAGCTCAAGTCTGATGCTGGTACAGGTTTGCCAGATCTTTGTGTAGCCGATGCAGTGATGGACTGGACACGTTTTCCTTGGATTACATGTAAGAGATGGCACTAAGCCAAACACTGTTCTGACTTTTGCTGAACTTTTCTGGGTTTGTTCTCCCTCTTTTTGTGGATTGGCTAATTTGTTCTTCAGATAAGACAGGATTAGACCCTAGAAGCTACAAATCTATCCATTTCCATTAGCTTCTTTACCTTTCTTTAGAACCTAAATATCCAAAGTATCTAAAAAGGTTGTTTATAGCCACAATTAATACCAACTGAACAGATTGTCACTTGAAATGATAGAAATGATGGAGGTATTTTGTTACCTAGTCTAAAGGAAAAGGAGATAAGGGACACTTACTGAAGGGGAAGCCATATTATAAACTTCATATTTTGAGTATTTGAACTTTTTCTCCTTCTGTATTGTAATAAATGTTTTAAAAATAATTTTCATGGTAGTTATTTCTGTGGTTGATATTAAGTGGATGTGACATCTACAGTGTCTGCCTTTGTTAACTGCTTATTGTTCTCCAGTGACAGGGTCATACACATGAATGCCTTTTGATTTTGGGTTGAGATTATCACAACAATGTATTACAGGCCGTATCTTTAAAATTGGATTAAGAGTCAGGCTAGTGAGTTGCATTTTGTAACCCCATAGTCTCTATTTCTGATTACACATTTGACAAACAATGTTGTACAGTGCAGTCCTTATACCTTAAATGGCATTGCACATCTAGAAATTCTGAAAGCAGAATTTTGTCCAGGCTACTTACAAAGAAATTCCAAAATCCTAAAGGAACTGAGAGGCTTCACTGACAGTTCATCTACAAATGCTTCTAACAAAAAAGAGCAAAATAAGCCTTGCTATTATTTGTGGGAACCCAGTTAATGTGAATTGCATGGCAATAAGGAAAATGTACTCAGAGGTTGTTGCCTTCTGTCTGAACTAGCAATGTATATACCATTTATATAAAACACAAGGATGTTCAGTATCTCTTTTCTAATTAGGTGTAGTGGCTTTCCAGTATATTTCGTTGTTTTATGGTGGAGGCCTTGAGGCCTCCTGCAAATTAAATCCAAGAGGGCTAGGTAGAGCCCTCTACCAGTGGGCTGAGGCAGCTCAGGCTAACGGTAGTGTAGATTAGGACCTTCAGAATTTTAGAGGGACCAAAACCAGAATCACTGGCTGGTATTTTGAGCACCAGAGGCTTTGGCATCTGTTACACACAACAGGACTTTAGAGGAAATCAGCTCTAGATGTTTAATAGGATAAAACATTCAGTAACTTGGATGCCAAAATTGTATTTCATCAGATATACCCCTAATTAGAATGTCCTAGCTAAAGGCTCATTGCTAGAAGTGGGTAAGGAGAGGGCACTCACAGATAGTCCACATTTTTAAAATACTTTCTAGAGACTCTTGCTTCCCAAGCACATTCCAATGAGGGTTTCAGTAGTTTGTCAGCAGTGTTTATGGTAGTCAGTGGGGTCACTGACTCCCCAGGTAGGTAGGCTTGGGTTAAACACTTTGGAGAACAGCAACGTGATTGTTCAGTGAGGGGGCTAGAGGAACTAACTGAAGCAGAGGGTTTGACAAGCATAAATTAGGTAGCAGGAGATTGATAACAATTTGCTAAAATTGGATAAAAGGGAACTCCATAGAAAGGAAAGACTGTGTGTAGTGTTTTACCATGGTGCAACAGAACGAACTGAGAAACAGTCATGTCTGAAGGTCTACAGCTGGAGAAGAAATTCTATATCCATGCTGACATGGAATCTGTGATCAAGACACATGGTGGCAGCAGAAAAGCGTGGCAGTAAATCAATTAGTGGCCCATGGGCTAGGAGCATGGTGTTTTCTGGTGTTAGCTGGGGCGGATGAGCGCTAGCTGCTGTTATTTGTCCGCTTGCATATAGCATTCAAAAGCATTCACTCCATCCTGCTGTCTGCTTGTACAGACAAAAAGAAACAATTTCTGTAGAAGTTCTAAGGCTTCTGAAGTTTTCCTCCTTTATATTAAAGCAGTGCCATTTTTTAATGAAAACAAAACTAGGATATCATTCCCATGCTCTGAATCTCACTGCTATGAGAAATAGTTAATATTTTACCAGCACTTTGGTGTGTCACCTTATTACACTTGCTTGAGATCAGTTTACCAGTCCCTCCCAATTATTCTGGCACTCTTTCCCTTATGCTGCCTCATCTGTCTGGAAGTCTTTCCCTCAGGCCACTGAGTCACCTTTCCACTTTAAATGTTGCTTTCTTCATTGTAATTTTAAACTGACTGGCATTATAACATCATTTGTGAAAATGTATATGAAGATGCACTGCAAATATTGTATCTGTAGATATTAATGAAGCTTAAAAAAAGATTTCCTTAGGATACAATGTTATTGACAATTTAAAAAGAATATATGTATATAGTCTAAACACAAGCAAACTCATAATGTACAGATATAAGAATTCAAGACATTTGATAGTATCACAATATTAAACACCAGTAGAATCTGTATCACTCTGTCTAGCTAAAGAACAAGAACTATTCAGGTAATGTAAGCTCATTTACCAAAGTAAAGATCACTACTGACAAAACTACTTCAGTACAGCAATAGAGTGATATATTGGCCGTTCTGTCCATATGGAATGCAAATAGTTGTGCAATTGTTGTGCAAATTGGTAACTGGTCCAAATGTGATTTTTTCTTAAGTACTTAAGACAGATAATGAGAGAAAGAGCAAGAGGAAAGAGAGGAGGATATATCTTTCCTATTATGAAACTAATACCTCTAACTCATTTCAAAGAAATCACCTGGTAATCAGAAATGGTTATGACCATTTTCCCAGGCCACATTTAATCCAGTGGTTCTGCTCATGCAGTTGTCTGTTTCAAGAACAGTCTAGACTCCGAACAGTCAAAATATCAATTTACCCAGTAGAAGGAGTCAAAAGATATATCACCGGATTGAAAATATATTCTGATCTGATAAACCATGTGTGTTACAAGCCAAGTTTAGACCAACTGGTACATCTGTGACATATAGTAATGCCATGTGCTATCACACAAGTTATAAAAAGGAATTTTCTTTCCGCCTAGTGTGCCTTTGAAAATGCTTTTTTAAATGTCTCACTTCTTTTTGCTTTAGAAAGAATACTGGAAAACTTCAAACTGACACTGGAAAAGAAAATGCAACTATTATGGTAAGTTTTTTTTTGTTTAATATAATTAGTAAAGGCCTTCTAAAGCACAAAAATGTTTATGATACGCTTAATTGATGGTGTGGGGCTGTGAATGTATTAATGTTTGAATTAAATTTTAGATACAATGCTCTTAAATTATATGCTTAATGTTAAATAAGGAAAACATAGTGAATTGGCAAAATGTATTTTGTAAAGAAATATTTAGTGGTTTGAAAATTCAAAGAGAACCTATGAAAAAAGCCATCTTCATTAAATAGTTAAAACCACATACTTTCAATTTTTGTACATATTTGTTGAAAAGCTCAGGGATTGCCTGTGTAGATCCAGTTGCGTATTCACATTTGGGGTGTTTATACAACCTGATATTTTCCAAGATTTTGACATTTAGGTGACTAGAGGCAGTAACCTGGTCCTCTGAATCTTCACCATTTTTTGAAAATCAAGGTACATATTTTGGAGACTTATTTTAGAAAGTCTCAACCATGCTTATAACACACAAGTATCATATATGAAAACTGTTTCTACTGTATAGAGGGGATTTATTTTGTTGTGTATTGAGCTGTTAAATAGAATTTAAGGTGTTGGAGTGGATAGAGAAGTTTAAGTGGTGAGTGGAACAGGAAGGGGAGCCAAAACCACGGATACTATGTTGTCAGGGATAGAATTGATGCAAAATGAATTTTGGTTTGCTGACTGCTCTGCATTAAAAGGAGTATAAACACGTATGTTTTCATACTTTGCATACTTAGTTGTAGTTTTGTACTCAGTTTTGTACTTACTGATGTATATTCATTCAACGCTCAACTAGGTTAAATTGGCATTATTTCCATTGATTTCCACTGAGAAACAATTTACCCATCTGAGATTTTGACCTACAGGAAAGGGCAGCAGGGAAAATTACAGCTTTCTCTTGGCCACTGAAGGCCAAGAGAGAACTCAGTGGGAAGAACTTCCAGAATTTTCCCAGCTTTAGGCAAGATAATAAAGTTTAAAAATCTAAGAACCAATTAATATTTTTATTCCCAAGAATAAGGCTAATAATAATAAGAAGAATAGTCTCCACCTTGCAAATATGGCTACTTCCTGTGCCCTTCCATGGGCTCCCTTTCATTATGTTCATGAAACTCTTAAGGAGGGATAACAGTGCTCCAAACAGTATTGTTTTCTCTCCTGAATTTGAAAAGCTTAAGGAAGTGTTAATGTATTTCCTATGTTATGTTCTTCCTAATCCTGAAATATTTGCTGTCCACTCATGTTGAGCAAGAGAAAGCCTTCAGTTCTTTTGGAGTTAAATGAAAATCTCTCTGGTCTAGATCCTGAGATGCAGGATTTGTTGCAGCCAAGTGTCTACATCAGAAAAAATGTGACAATTAATATATTATTGGCTTCAGGTTTTATTTTTTTTATGTTGATTACTGTGTGTCCAAAGAAATTATGGCAGAGACAAGCAATAGTCTGAATCTTTGATTTGAAACTTTATTTATTTTACAAATAATTTAAAAGTTATGCATTTCCTGAAATATAGCTATAAAGATAACTTTACTTGCTAATTTCTTGAGCTTTTGAGTTTCCATTTAAATTATGTAAACGCACATATTCAAAAAAAAAAAGTGTTGTCAAATGATATTTCTTTTAACTTGTGGTCTTGTTAGAAAACATCAGGAAAATTAATGTTATAACTCTGTTTTATTGTTATTGGAGAAAATAGTGAGTTCTGTATCCAGCCAAAATTATCTGCAAAATGAATGGCACATAGAAACAGCTGTAAAAGTGTAGACTTCAGATTTTTATGTGTTGCTATTAAATATTCTAAACTAAATCTTAGCCATCAGATAAAAAGTTTGACCTGAAAGTTTGACCATAAGTTTTGACCTGAAAACACTGTAATCCAGAACCCTAGATTCTTAAGAGATCATTGCTGATATAACTCACTGGAAATTATGACTAGTTGTAGTGGTTATAAACAAAACGCTTCTCAGTTCATGTCTACTACAATTCTGCAGGGAAGCCAGAAGGGATTATTAGAGTTATAAACAGACTGTTTTAATGCTTATGATTATTATATGCTTGGAAGATAAGCCAAGCAGGTTTATAATGGTGATGAACTATTTCGAGGCTCAAACTTGAACAAGAGGCCAGGAAAAAATATAAAGATCACGTGTCATTCGCTTCGCAGGAAAAGTGATTTTTAATCCTAATACTGTTTACTACAAAACAACCACTTGGTCATCAGGTCAAATAAGAATTAATTATTAAACATTGCTTTCATTCATTTTATTTAAAAAAAAGTTCTACTGAAAACAATTTGTAATATTTATACTGTTTGTTAAAGAGTGTTCAGCTGTCTGAGTCTGCCTCAAGCTTATCAGCAATTATAGTATTGTAATATTGTTTGTATTGAATTGTTTATGTTTACAGAAGTTTTACTATATTGGGCACAATATTTTTTACAAGTCTAAAAAGCTAAAAGTTCTATAAGTTTACAAGCTAAAAAATATTGTGGAAATGTTTTGTGATGAAATTGGAGTTTCAAGCTGACTCCTGCCGGCAATCTGTATGGTTTTGGATGTCTCCACTTGGGTGTACAGAAGCTGCTATGTCTCAGTTTCATGGAAATGCCGTGTCCTTTCCTAAGAGGGTCTCAGGAATAATCTCTCTTGAATCTCCATAGATCCAAGCCCTAAGTTTACTCAAATATATGTCTATGCATGTTTAAGGGTCATTTTTTTCTGCTCTAGAACCCTGCTCAGAAGCTGGAAGTAACCCTGTATTGTTCTTTTATGAAAGTAAGGAAATACTTGTGTAAATAAATATTACTTACTTACTTTCCCCCCCCATTTAACACATGTTAAGTGGGGACTATCCAGTACTCCTCAAACAATCATTTCTCTTTGGGATCAATGATCATATTTAGTGGTGTCCTAGTGGCTTGTTGACATTAATGACAGGAAAGTCTTCATCAATCAGACATGGGTGATTAATCACTGATACCACCCTCCTTATCCAAGAAAAAAATGCCAGCTAAATGCAATGGAGGTTTGGCACAGGTGGCTGCTCAACTGTTTCTGCTTGAAAATGATATATAGTTGCTTTGGCCTCCCCTTACAAGTGTGAAGTTTTAAATTGAAGCCATTTTTTAATGCTGACAGACCAAATAAACAAAGAAACAGTCTTCTAAAAACATTGTCCTAAGATTTTGTGGAGGGAAATAAGAGTCTCTAAATCACTCATTAAAAATCAAAACCAAAATTGTCAGCATTTTGCACAAGTCCAATGTCATCAAATACAAACAAAAGATCACTTGTCTGCAGCGATTTTCCTTCCTAAATGGTAGCTTATTAACTATCGGGATGCAAGATCTCCAGAAACATGAGCATCCATTAAGTTTATCTACATATGAATTATGCACAGGGAAGCAATAGTGATCCCATTTTTTCACATAGTTATGAGGATTTGATTGCTCATCTTATGCAATTTACTTTGCTTCTCTCTCCAAAATGATGTGAAAATTTTTGGAACTCTTCTATTCCAGTAGTAAGGTTGAGACTTACATCATACGAAATTCAGAGTTAAGTTCTCCCAAGAACTCCAGTCTCTGACTGCTCACATATAATGTCTGTGGAGCCCTTTAACAACCTCTGCAAGAAAAATCTAATTT
This sequence comes from Netta rufina, assembly GCF_964035555.1. NCBI lineage: Eukaryota > Metazoa > Chordata > Aves > Anseriformes > Anatidae > Netta > Netta rufina. The sequence goes on along the minus strand of NC_140130.1, from coordinate 4,468,794 downwards.
TCCACCTGTCCAAGAATCTTCATCCACTACGAACATTTAATCCATGTTTTGAACAGAGATCTCCTACTCTGTAGTTGATACAAGTGGCACAGGTTCTCTACCATTTTGGCACCACATTTCAGTCCATGCTATACCAAATATCAGTTGCTAACTGCACCAAAATAGATCTTAAAGTATCATGCCCCTCTGGGTTTCAGTAATACATATGAAATCATGAGTCTTATCCTGAACTAAATCATGAAAACTGCAGAGTACTGTGCAACCACCTTTACCAAACATAAATATCTGTTATGAAACAGTCCCTTATTATTGAAAGCAAACTCCCAACAGAAGCAGCAGCATGTAATTTGAAAATACTGGTCACAGTTTATGCCTCCAAGTTAATTAGTTTATTCCCATTTATTCTTATTCTACCATAGGAGTAGAGAAAACAGCACATCCTGACAATCATGTAGGCACAAGGCCACAGGCTATTGCACTGAGCTGATGGCTGAATCCTCTGCTTCCTAGAGACACATGCTGTGTCCTCTGCTCTCCTAGCAATCAGCCCTAACATCCATTTGATGTTTTGCGTGTTGTGCTCTCTGATACTCAAATCAAAAATTAAAGTTTTTTTTTTTCTTCCTTATTTTCAAATTTCTTGCTGGTCCAAAACCTTTGCCTTTACTCTTGTACCCAGACACATCCATGCATATTTTCCCTCTGCTTTGATGTGTTATTTTAATTTTTCTCTCAAATCTCACTCCTTGTAAAGCCCAAGAAATTGGGTAGAAAGAGAGCTGAACATCTGGAAAAATTCATTCTGGCTCAACAGAAAGAGGGGGGTTTATCGTGGTATTTCTGGTTCCCATATCAGTACTATTTTTTCTTCCACTCCCAGTTCTATTCCATTAACAAGCTTCATTCTGTGAATTGAGTGCCAGTCCCCCCCAACACATACACCCCTCTTAAGAAAAGAGACCATCTGTGTTGTTTTCACCATTAGTTGTTCCCTCTGCTGTTTCCCAAGCCCCCTGAGAGAACAGATCCTCCCCTCTCCCTTCCATTTGCACGATCACCTTTCTTCCTTCACAACCAGGTCACCCTGTGGTTGGGATAAGAAAGGACACTAAACAATCCAACATGGAAATTTGCAAAGAAGCCAAGAGTGCTCACCATGAAGTGCGGGGACCTGCCTGTGTGTGAGCCTCAGCTCTGGTCCTCTCCTGTGCCTCTTTGTTCTCCTCAGTGCAGGCTGCTACCTTTCTGCTTGCTCTTTACGAAATAGTAAGAAGGCTAATTTTAGGGTGCTTCATCATCCTGCCGTGCAAAGACACAGTGTCATGTCAGAATCAGCAGCATGTGGCACCACTTGGAGCTGCTATTTTATAAGCTGAGGTTCAGTATGTTCTCAAATTGGTCTCTGCAGGGAAGAACTGGCTCAATTGTTGATCTTGTATTTCTGGAGGAGTACACCTTAAAAATCAAAGTTCGGTATTTCAGCCTGACCAAATGCCCAGTTTAATGACATGGGCATCAGTGACTCAGCATCCCATGCTTAAACAAACAAACAAACATACAGAAGATTAGAGGTGAACTTCCTGGTGTGCAGTTAGTACCTGGCCTGCTGTTCTGTTCTTAGATAATAGAAAAATTCATGTAATAGTGTGAAACACCAGAGCAATAGGAGGAGGACGTGTCACATGCGGGAAAGGGCTGCACTCCTAGCCCTCTGCGTGGGATGCTTGAAAATGTTCAGCATCTTCAGCCCCAACCTGCAGGCAACCAGGCACTTGTGTGGCTTTTGCCACCCTGCCAGGAAATGGGGTAGTTGCTCTGAGTCCCAGCTGCTCTTTGTGTGGGCTTGGGGATATTGGATCCACGCAGAAGTTTGTGAGCACAAGAGCTGCATACCTAATGCAAAGGTCAGGTTGTTCCCTTCATTGTAGTCTTCCTGTCCAGCATTCATGGTTGTCCTTCGCTGCTTTTCCATTTTCTTCACATCTGTCATTCTGTGAATAGCATTCTTTTGGCTGTTTTAGCTATTTTGTGGCCTGAGGGGTTGAAGGGAATGAGGTGTTGCAGCCTTTTGTTCTTGCTTATCTTATTTGAAGGTATGACTCCTGTGCGTTTAATGAGAAGCTCCCTTAATTAGATGCCTCAGGTTAGACACAGAACTTGCAGTATTTTAGATTAAGTATTTACTGATTTACATTCACAGTAAAAAAACCTTCATTTTTTTCACTACACTGCCGTCAGTTAATAAAAAATGGGTAAGCACATGTAAATTTGAGCTCACTAGAATCACTACAATGTGCAGGGTGGGCAGAGCGAGAACTAAAACATGCTCAGCTATAAAGTAGCAGAGCGTATAAAATGCGTACGTGTGAGTTATGTCTGCCTACATAGGCGCACATTCATTCATTCGCTAACACCCAAATATTGATCTTGTGAAAAATATAAGGATAAAACGGAAAACTGAAACAGCATAAAAACGTCTGTGCATACCTTATTTGTAAGGCTATTTGCATGCTAAAGCCTTTCCTTTGTCTTAATCAAGAATGCTCTACACACAAAGGCTGCTCACAAAGGCTAGCAATTTCTCACAGCAAAATGCTGACATCTCTAATTTCATGTTATCAGCTGTTCTGGACACACATTTCTATTTTCCATAGACTGTGACATATCAGAGTATAAAACAAACGGGTTTGAAATGAGGAATTAATGTTTAAAAACTATGTACTGAGTGTTGCCAGGAGAAAATGGAGGCAGAGAGCAGAGTCCATCTCTGTATTCACCATACAGAGGTTTTATTCTATAACCCAATAGTCTAAAGAATATGTAGATTAACTGAATAATGATTTCCAGTATTAAAACACAAGGTATATATTAGGTAACATTCCATATGTTTATTTCATTTTTATGTTGTCTGAATAGGTGATTAACTGGAGTACAAATTAAAAAAAAACAATCATACCGACAGCAATCAGCAGGCAGTAACCAAGCACTGCTAATTTAATAATGGCAGGACAACTGTAAAGAGTTTCCTGCTTGTTATGACCATCAGTAAGAAGGCTGAGCAAGTGTAATAAGAAGTCCTCTAAGCTAAGGCACTTCTGAGAAATAAATCACTTCCCTGAAGTTGACTAAATTTACACTTCTTGCTTTCACTGGATTTTGCATCACTGCCAAATCCTTTTTTATTTATTTAATATAAGTACTAGAACAGACATTGGGAGTGGTGAGGTGCAGGCCTACTCACCCACAGTTCTCTTGACTGCTGGCACTGCACAACCACAGTTTGACAGATTTGATGCCAATGGATGCAGAGTTGGTTGTACTGAGCAGCAGGGAGGCCAAGCAGTGACAGGCACGCCCTTTCCCCCACCCCTGCATCTATATCTTTAGCCCCAGTAAGGAAGGGGCTTTCTCAAGGCATTAAGATAAGCAGGATACAGCTCATTTGGCACAGGAAAAAAAATTCTCAAGCTGGGTAGTGAGTAGAATAAAAATACACTTTATAGTTCGTTTATAAAAGGCATATTTGAGTTGTTTTACTTGCATTAATGTGATATAGGAACTAAAAAAACATTAAATGAAATAGCAATTCTGTTACACGAGGAAGGTGAGATTTGTAGGATAATCTTATGTATTGTTTCATGCTTTATGTTTCTTATTTAATATATTTTATTTAATGTGTTAGGCCAGTTATCAAAATAATTTTATACACAGTAATTGCACTGGGCATATTAATGTTATCTTCAAGCACATGGACATATCCCCACATGCTGGTCAGAGGACACATTGCACAATGAATGACTTAATATTTAAAGCCTCCTTCACGGTGTAATTATCCACAGTTACTGTCCTGATGGACAAGGCTCTCAGAGAGTTTGATTTTTGGGTTGTCCTGTGTGGAGCCAGGAGGTGGACTCAGTGATCCTTGTGGGTTCCTTGCAACTCACAATGTTCTGTGAGATATCAAAAAAAAAAAAAAAGGAAGTGCAGAAGATAATGAATAAAATCTTTTCCTGTGTTTGCTACGTATAACAGCTGCTGCTAACTTTCTAATCTTGCAAGCAGAAGGGAAAGGCAAATTGCTTGCATCCCTCCTTTAACCGAGGCTGTGTAATTGCTGCCCTGAAAAGTGCTGCATCACTTAGGCCGTGTCAGCCGTGCAGCTATGCCATTTTCTCTGGGGATGGCTTTAACAGTTCTGCACGGGATCTTTACTGACCAGTTAGAACCACAAGTCCCGTGGAGTCTCAGCTATGTAGGTACACAAAGGAACAGCTCATGGCTAGACCAAGACATCCAGTTTGCCTTTTCTTTTTTTTAAAAGAAAGAGGCAAACAAACCCTCTCCATCAGGAAGGGAGAGGCTACCAACCCCATCACCTATCGCCTTTCTTACCGCGCTCTGGGAGCGCATCGCTGCGGGGCACGGCCGGGCCCGGCCCTTTGGGCTTGCCGAGCAAGGAGCCTGTGCGTGGCTCGGGGTCAGCCCCTCACACGGCGGGCAGGGGCTCTTCCTCCCAGCGCCGAACAGAACCCCAGGGAAACGGAACAGCAGCCGAGGGAATGCCCCTGCTGCGTTACCGCGCACAGCTGCATTTCAACGCGCCCGCCCTGCCGCCGGTAACCGGAGCGCTGCCGTCAGCCGCCCGCCCTCACGCCTGCCTCTCAGGTGCGGCCCCGCAGCACGGACACCCCGCGCCCGCCGCCTCCGTTCACCGCCAGCGGGGAGCTGCGCCGCTTCCTCGCCCCACGGCCCCGGGGCGCGGAGAGCCCCCGAGCAGCGCCTCCGGGGGCAGCTCCCGGGCCGCCTCCCCTCAGCCGCCCGCGGCCTCGCGCCGCCCGTTAAACGGCCGCGGGCCGCGTGACGTCACGCCGCGCCGCCGCCGCCGCCCCTGAGCACGAGGCCGGGCGGCGGAGCGGCCCCGCCCGCGGAGTTTGCGCCTGCGCAGTCTGCGCCGGCCGGGCCCTGTCAGCGCTCCGCGGCGCGGCCGCTCCCGCCCTCAGCGCTGCCCGCGGTGCCTGAGGCGGCCGGGCCGGGCCGGGCAGCGGGGGAGCGCAGCGCAGCGAAACGGAGCGAGGCAGAGCGCGGCCGGTGAGTTCCGCCGCTTTGTGACGCGCCGCCGCCCCTCCGCGCTTCGAGCGCCGCCGCCCTCGGGCTCCGCGGGGCGGCTGTGGCCGGCGGGACCGGCCGGGGGCAGCGGCGGGGCGGGGCGGGGGGCGGCGGGGCAGGTGCGGGCCGGCCGGGACCGTTACGGGCGCCGCCGCCTCGCAGCCGGGGAGCCCCCGGGGAGCCCGGCGCCGCCCCGCCGCAGCGGGAGGAGGCCCCGGCCCGGCCCCGCGCCGTGGCCGCCCCCACCGGGCCCCGCCGAGCTCGGGGCCGGGCCGCGCGTCCCGCCCTGAGGGAGCTGCGGGCCCCGGGCGGCCGGCGGCGCAGCCTGCCGCTCCCTGCAGCCAGCCGGCGGGGGCCGGGCCGGGGGCTGCCTGCTCCTGCCCGGTGTCAGCGCCGGGAGCCGCTCACCTCGCCTCGCGGAGCGGTCAGCAGCCTGCAGCTGACAGGGGGACGGGGCTGGCGCGACTGCGTGCGAGTGGAAAGCGCTGCCGGGATCTAAGGTTAAAGTACAAAACTTTTTTGGTGCTGGCTCTTGAAACAAACAAACCTTCTGTGGGAAGTATAGACGAGAAACTTTCCTCTTTTTTTATTTTTTTTCCCCAAACGGAGATCAGTCTTGAATCAGTATAATCATACATCTTTCCTAACTCCTTGTATTGCAGGTTGAAGCTTGCATTGCACTTACAGATCTGTGAAAGTTGCTGTTGCATAGCTATGTCTTAACTGAAGACGTCTTCGTTTTGATGTCCGCTTCTGAACGTGGTACGATATAGCTAGGGAAATTTTGATCATGCCTCATCTCCTGAGATAGGTAAACAGACTGCGATATATTTTAAGCTGTATGGTTGTTTGTTTTCTGTGAGATCATAACAAGAGGCGCCTTTTTTACTGTATCTGTACTTATGCGAAGAAAAATAGTTCATCTTGTGCTGGCAGGAATTCTGCTGTTCTTTGGTTTACGTAACACTTCGGTGCTAACTGATGTCTGGCTTCTCCGAGCAGTCTTATATGTAGGCAATTTATATATGTTATGGAACTGCGCAATATAAGATTGAGTGCATGTGTTGTGCATTGCATTGCAAATTATGTTACTTGTGCAAACTTCCTTCTAATGATCACAGATGAAAATTTACAGTGATTTTGCACTGTATTGCACTGATTCCTAAATTGCTCTGAAAACATGGGGAAACTTCCTGTTGTGGAAGTGCGATACAAGTACTAGTAAATATCATCGTAAGCTCTTTGCCATCTGGAATAGTGAAAATGAAAAGGGAGCGTAGCTTTGTATCTTCTGCAAATAGGTACAAAGTCTGTCAGTATAAATACTGTTACTTGCAGCCTAGAGGTGTTAGTTAGGGATGTGAGTTAGCAGGGATGACTCTCCCTGTGTGACTTCCTGTTACTGCAGCAGTAACTGAAGCGCTAGCCTGTGTTCTGGTTCAAGATTGGGGCTAGCCTATTTATGCTCTTTTGCTGTGTAAGTTCACTTGACTCATACTTGTTTAAATATAATGATTGACACATCATTTTATTCTTTGTGTTGTGTAACTGGATTGATCAGAGCTGACCAATTTTTTCCAAGCTGTGAGTCAAATGTTGTTTTTGGGGCTCTCGGCAAAGCCATACGCAGAGCTTTCTGGAGCCATGCAAGGCCTCATGGTAATTAACTAGCCTGTACTGTCTCCTTAGAAGACATTTGAGGACTCTTCCTCTGGTTGGCTAGAATTGGTTGTGATTGTCATCTAAATAGTTCTAGATAAGGAACTAGAGAAGCTTTACAGTGAATAATATTTAAAAATTTTGAAACAAAGTGATAAAACCGAAGACCTGCACATCTTAAAACTGAAATTTGAAATGGGAAGGAAAACGTCTTACTGCAATTAATGTAAATATTGTCTGAGAAAGTAAATCACCCTTCTGAAAACTGTTCACTATTTTAATATATGGTTATGCTGAAAGTGAACGTGTGGTTTACATGTTATATAGGAGATAAACTTTGGGGACAATTCTGAAAAACTACATTTTCCTTTTCTTGAACAGCTACACACAAGGAAAATTCTAGAAAAGTGAAGCTGGAAGATCTGCAATCAAGACCATAAACATGTTGTGCTGGGGAAACGCATCATTTGGACAGCTTGGGTTGGGTGGAATTGATGAAGAGATTGTTTTAGAACCGAGAAAAAGTGACTTTTTCTTAAATAAAAAGGTCAGAGATGTAGGGTGTGGACTGAGACACACTGTTTTTGTCCTGGATGATGGGACTGTGTATACATGTGGATGCAACGACCTAGGACAACTAGGGCATGAAAAAGCCAGAAAAAGACCTGGTAAGTTTACAAGTAATCCATCGCGGAGCATTATGTGTTTGAATTATGTGCCTTTTGTTTCATTATGCTGCATCAAGCCCAAGGCTGCCAGTGTTTTTGCCTGTGCGGAACTGTATGCACAGTAGTTCTTCCAAGAATGGGCATATTTTAAACTTTAAAGGCATTCCCTTGGATCACGTGGCTGTGTCCCTGTACTTTTGCCTGCCATGTAGGGGGGCAGTGCCGCTAGTTTTTGTTTCCAGCGTGGAACCCCTGCACTTGGGGCTGTGTAGGCCTCGTTGGCTGGCTTTCCTCCCAAGGGGAGGTGACCTGCCTCAGTACGTGGATTAGCATTGCGCTGGGCGGATGGGTTTGGCTACTGGAGTACGGTGGAAATGAATAGTTGGCATGCCACAGTCGAGAAGCATTCTGTGTATTTTTAACAGACCAATATATGATGCAGAGCAGTTCTGATTAAAGCAGCGTTGATTTATTTTCTCTTTTTAAGAACTAAAAATAAAACTTTCGATAAAAGACTTGTACACATATAAAGTGTTGTAGGAATAGGATTTGGAGAAGCCTGAAGGACGCAGTGTATCAGTTCTTTGGACTTTCTTATTCCTACCTGTGTTATATGTGTGTTTCTGCTCCTTGCTAGTGCAGTTTGCTAGCAGACATGGGTAAACATCTTGTAAGGACTGCAGAGGAGTGTGCACATGGGCTCTCCTCAGAGCTGTGCATGTGAGTCATATCTGCAAGCTACTGAGAGATGGAGCAGTGCTTCTGACAGTATTAAAGCATCACGTAAGCAAACTGAAAAGGCTTAGTAAGAGTTCATTCTATTGCTACGATTGCAGTTTTGCAAGTTAGTTGGCACAATAATTGATACAAACAGTTCAAATGGAAACAAGACAGTACCTCTATTATGCAATATTTTAGTAGTTCTTTGTTCAGAGTTTGGATTTTAGTGCCAAGTAAAGATTTTTCTTGTAGTTTATACATAATGTTTAGAACTGATTTGAATTTCTGTTGGGAAGCAGTAAGCGCATATTAAAACTGATGAACTGAATCCTGCGTAACCCTGTTTCATGAACTTGAATAGAAACTTGTCAAACTTGCTCTGAACACTTGTCATCACCCGGGAAATAATGCTGAATTGTCTTTTAAATGTAAAAATTACTCTGAGAAATCCGACATTTTATTTTATTTTATTTTATTTTATTTTATTTTATTTTATTTTATTTTATTTTATTTTATTTTATTTTATTTTATTTTATTTTATTTTATTTTATTTTATTTTATTTTATTTTATTTTATTTTTTAAAACAGCCCTGCATGAGCTTTCACATGTAATAGGCAAATACCCGCTATAAATCTTCTTTTAACATGCTCAGACAGCAGTCTTGAGGGCTGTAATGTCCTCCTCTATTTTTTTCTTAAATCCAAGATGACCGACCATACTGTTGAATGTTACGCTTTGGGATAATTTTAGTCAAGAGAGGTTCACTATCTTTGCAAATGGGTGGAAGTTCTTTTTGGATGTATGTCTGCTAACTAAAGATACTTTTATCACTGACTGCTCGTCTTTGCCCCTTCAGTGTCCCCAGTGGTGCTGTTTAGCTGTTACCTCTTTCCTCCTCTCAAAGCTCTACTTGCCACAGGAATTGGTTTCTTAATCCATATTAGGCAAAGTCAGTGTGGCTGCTTCAGCAGCCAGTGAAGGTAATCAGCACTAATGTGCATGGTGTTGCCTGAACTGGAAAGCGTGTACATGACTTCTTCCACTGGCAGAGCTGGGGAGGCCTTAATGCGCTAAACAGTGTGGGTAACCTCTTTAAGAAGACCAGCTGTTAGCAAAATGAACTTCTGTCTGCTGCTTTTTTAAATTCTGTTTTGGAAACTAATTGTCTGTTATGTTACAGATATCAGTAACTACTGGTTTGAAACTGACTTAGGCTGTGCTACGCTGTGTTTACAGAGCGTGTTACATTGATGATACACAGGCATTTCCAGTGGAGTGGGATTCTCAGGCAGGAATAGAACATGTTGGAAAATCAGACATAAAATGTCTGGGCAGGCTCTTATTTAACAGAACTGTTGAAAACTCCAGCTATAATGACAGGCTCTGATGATATTTTCTCACCTTTACTGTTCCTGAAATGCAAATGTTAGGCTTCTGATCACAAGTCATAAGCACAGTAACAAATACATTCAAAGGTTGATGCAGACTACTGGGAAAAATCACAGGTACCTTAGTGTTTGCTTTACAGAGGTGTGTAGTGTATATCCAGAACACTAAGCTTTAGGATCTGTTTCTACAGTAATTTGCATTATAAAGAGGACATTGTGTAGCTAATTGCAAAATCAGTAGGTTTAGTCTTTAATTTGCCCTGCCTTGTTTTGCAGGTTGTTTTTTTGTTGTTGATAATGGATAAGTGAATTTAATTTGTTTTCCACTTACAGAATGTCTACACGTGTAGTCATTGGACAGTAATGCATTTGACCATAATTGAGTTTCTTTACTCATTTTCAGATGGCAAAGTTAGAAGAAACAATTAAAAACCACAGAAACTGCGGATTTTGTGCACTTTAGTATGTTGCTGCTCTAAGTTAATTCCAGAAACTGTTTTTGTTTGGGTGTCACATTTAACTTCTGCTAGGATAGCATGTTTATAATTTTAAATTAAAGATATTTTGGCAGTATTATAGGGTTACATTGGTGTCATTTTGATGGATATCTAGTAGACAAATGACTGTAACTGTCATGGATAATGTTAGTTTGTTAGTTGCCTTTTTTCAAGAAGAAACAACAAGCAATTAACTTCTTTTCTTGTCTTCTTAGAGCATGTTGGTGCACTGGATGCCCAAAATATTGTAGCTGTATCATGTGGAGAAGCCCACACTCTTGCACTAAATGACAAGGGTCAGGTATATGCCTGGGGTCTGGCTACCGATGGACAGCTTGGCCTGCCTGGAACAGAGGAATGCATCAGAGTGCCCAGGTTAAAAGCGATAAGTATATAATGAAGTTATTTTCTTTGAAAAAAATGTACTTAAATCACATTGGTTAGGTTTTTAAAATTAAAAATACGCATTAGGAAGTGTATTTTAGCATTTTAGCTATGGCACGTGCATGCCTCAGGCTGTTTATTTCCTTTCTCAAAAAGGCAGCTTATGTGGGAAGTGCGGCATGGATTTGGTTGGTTAGTTTTGTTTGTTTTTTAAATTGTCATCTCCTGAGAGCGGAGGTTATGTTGTAAAAGTAGTATGGGTGGTTTTTTGTTTTGCTTTTGACGTAAGAAAAAACACAAGCAACAGTTCCTCAAAACATGAGTAATTTATAACTTGGCCATGCCTATCTGTGATGTGTAGATATGGAGGATATAAATAACAGTTAACCCTTAATAAAGGTTACTTATTACTGTGTCAAATCTAAAAGTCCATAGGCCTTTTGGAAACTCCTGTTTTTCTCATAAAAAAATGAAAGCATTCTAGATTAAATGTGGTTTTATTTGCAACTTGTTGATAATATTGGGTGATATTTGCCAGCTTTGTAAGCAGTTTTAACTCAAGTTAATGTTAGTATCCTGAGATAGAAAAAGTCAGTCAAATTTTAACAGAATGTAATTCAGCCTTTCTATCAAATACTGATGTAAAGAAGAGTAATACATCATAAAACCTCATTTCTTTTGAACACTAAAAAGAAAGAGCCTCTCTTCTTGCTTCCTGTATTCATTGGCTCCATTCAGCTGTGTGACATCTCCTTCCTAGTCTCTCTAAAGTACACGAACCTCCTTAATTCTTCATTATGTTTTTTTTTACTGAATTAATTAATTTGAAATAAGACAACTTATCATTAGATGTATTAGCAAAGAAGCAGTTTTGACTTAAGACTTTGCTAAATAGCTGTAATTAAAGTTAGAATATTTAAATTAATTTCATATATACTTCAGCGGAAAGGATGCACTTGCTTTGTTACCCTTTGGTGTGACTTTAGATTTCATACCATGACCTAGTAGCTTAATTCCTTCTCTGTTTTCTTATCCCAATAGAAATATTAAAAGCTTATCAGAGATCCAAATTGTGCAAGTTGCTTGTGGTTATTATCACTCACTTGCACTCTCAAAAGGTAAGCAAGATTCTTCTGAAGTTTTGTGTAGTTTCTTACCTGGGAATTCTGAAGTTTTCAACATTCCACTGCACTGAAACTTGAATTTAAAAAATAAATTTACGAACAAAGGTAGTGTTTTGGTTATTCTGCTTTCTTTTTTTCTTGTGCTTTTTTGATTTTTTTTTTTTTAACAGCATCTTGCTTTCAGGTAATTTCCTTTTTTAATTCATCGTTGTTTCTCTCCTTGTTCCATCTCTTTCATCCTGCTAGCATACTACTTTGTCACTAGTCTTTTATTCTAGCCTCTAACTTCAAATTATTGAGGTTTGCAGGCAATGACTTCCTCATCTGCTTTTCTATTGCAAAGCCTCTATTTTGTTGGTGATTCTACAGTTAAAATGAAATGTCCCCTTATAACCCACGTTTTGAAAGTTCTAAACAAATGCCCCCTCAAAACTTTTAGGGGGGCTCTGAGAACGTAATTATTTGGCCTCACTTGTTTGTCTAACAAATACAGCTGTCTGGAAATGAAGACAAACGTGAATTTAAACTTGCTTTGTGTTTGTTTTTACTGTGACAAAATAGAGTTGGGCCAGCACCCACTTCTTTGAAAGTGGGTGCTGAACAGGGTGAATTTCCACCATGGAAACATAGAGCATTAAGGAAAAACAATCACTGTGTTTTAAATACTTTACAGCTTTGCGTGCAGCATCCCTGAAGAGTCCTATTGCTAATTCATGGGTTTGCAGCTGCATGTTTCAGTTTGTCACGTGTTGTAGTATTTTGCCTTTTTCTTCTGGTTTTGAAAGAACATGCAGAAATACTTACAGAGTATCAAGGTCAATCACAGTTATGGCCTTAAAATAGACCCACACAGGGAGGAAAACGATGTGAACTTCCTTCATTTGTGCAGCTTGAGTGGGGACTTCGTAGTATTTTCAGTTCTGTGGGATATCGATCAGACAGATTAGTTCATGTGATTAGATTATACATGTAAATATGATTGGCATAGGATTTCTTTGGTGTTAAGAAGATTGTTTTTGCATTGAGGGATTTTTTTTGTAAATAAATACAGTTTGGATGACCTGTATCTCAGGAGATGGATCTCCTTGCTTTCTATCTTGAATTGAAAAAGTGGAGGTAGAAGGGACATAGGTAGCAATACTGTTTGAAACAAATTACATCAGCAAAAGCAAAGCATCTTTGTGATTAGCTGTTCACCTTGGGATAGTAAATACCTTGATAAAACATTGGTTGTTCATTAAAACATTTTTTTGGGGAGGTAATATAAATAAATAGCTCTCTGAATTGTGAGTCTTCAAAATACATTTTTTTCTTTATAAGATATTAAATAGCTTTATAAACTTTGTGCTTCATCTGTCATATTTTTAACACAATATTTTAAAATCTAATTGTATGTGGAAAAATAAGTATGTTACCATATAAAAGCTTAAATGGGGCTTGTGACTGGAAATGGGAAGTTTCTGCATGTCCATTATGCAACTTTGACAAGATCTCTGCATAAAAATAGGCATGGTAGTGGAACTCAATTGGAGAGCATTTTGCTTCATAATAACCAAGCACAATTTATCTGGCATTGTTGAAACAGGAAAGTTAAGAGTAGTGGTGAGGGTTTTGAAGGTGATTTAAATATTTGGGTTGAACACCTGCAAATTACAGAATGCGTAACTTCAAAATTGAATGAGTCCCTTCAGTGATTTGTGTGCATTGTCTAATCCAAAAATATTTGAAGAGTAACTGTCTAACCTCACTTCTAGTTTCTCTTACAGTAAATAAAATTTATAGAATTAAATGATATTGATTGTACTTATTGTTATCTTTTTAAACAGGAAGTGAAGTGTTTTCCTGGGGACAAAATAAATATGGCCAGCTGGGCTTAGGTTATGAGTATAAAAAGCAAAACTCCCCACATGTGATTAAATCTCTGCTGGGAATCCCTTTTGCACAGATTGCAGCAGGAGGAGCTCATAGTTTTGTATTAACTCTTTCTGGAGCAATTTTTGGATGGGGACGAAACAAATTTGGGCAGCTGGGTCTTAATGATGACAATGGTAAGTAAGCATTTCTACAGTAAAACTTCATGCTGAAGGTCTTGGTTTGTGAATCTAAAGATATCGGTATTCTTAGAAATGGAGCAGACGAAACAAACCTTTGTTGAATATTTTCTGATAGTGCCAATGTCATGTGAGTTTATATAAAGAGGGCAGAGTTCCACCCCCAGCTATTTTGTAGTGAAAGTTCGGACAGCATTATGTTGAAATTCTAGCTGGCTTGACTTTTTTTCTTTCCCTGTTCTAGATTTTTCTGATTTAGGCTTTTTGAGTGGGATTGAATTAAGATACTGTGCAGTAGCTACAGTTTGAATTGAGTTTTAGGTAGATTTAACTGCTGGACAAAAACAGTGAAGTACTGAAACTGTTTGATTATCCTTAGAATGTTTAAGATGTCTTTGTAGTTTATTCCTACTATACAGATACTGTCCTTTCTCAGACCACTTCTGAAAATTGTTCATAATCCTCAGCTACTGCCGAAATTTCCTCCATAATGCCAACACTCAATAATAATTAAAAAAAAAAAAAAGTAGACAAAGGTTCGTTTCTTTGTTAGTTGTATTACAATACATATACACCATCAGGGCACAGGGTTCCAAGATGGAAGTGTATGATGCCAGATTCCCTCAGCATACAGTTCATTATTCAATAATCTACATCTAATTTCAGGAATTCATGCTTTCTCACTGTTCACAACACCCTTTAAAATCAAAAAAATACATTGCAGTTAAAATGTGTATTTGAATTCATGCTTTAAATCTGGCTGCAGTCATGTAACAAGAAAATTACACATTCTTTGTCTGATGTTTTTCCCATGAAATTTGATTTCATGGGAATTTTCGGTTGCTTCTATATTCTCTTTGGAAAAGTGTGTGGCCCTAATTTTGTATACAGTATCACTTTTCACTGAAATCCATTTTTTTTTCCTGACGTCTATATAGGCTCTTTTTCAGACAAGTGTACCTAACAAATTTTTAGGCATTAGCATTAACATTTAGGAAATACAGCGTTTGTGCAACCGGGTGACAAAGGTGATTTGTTGCCGCACTAGAGGGAAGTTAGTTGTGCCTCCTAACTATTCAGTGTTCCATTCTATTATACCTTTAATAATATTGAACTGTGATCAACTGCTACCAATTTATTGGAAAGCTTTACAGTTGAGAAGCTCATAAACACCTCAAAGCATTTGATACTTTTTCTTTTCTCATGGCCAATGGCAGGTACTAGTGAAACCGAGGCTCTTTGCTAAAAAGTACATTAGTGTAGTAGTTCTGTGTTTTTCTGTAGTAGCTCTTTCATCTAAAATTTGTATGAACACTGTCACAGTGATTGCATGCTGTTGACAATTGTAAAATGCTTGTTTGGTTGGAACCAAATAAGAATGAATAGGCGAGACTATTTGTTTTTGGTTTTTTTTTTGTTTTCAAAATAAGCAATCTACTGCTGTATTAAACTTCTCAGACAGGTATGTTCCTACCCTGTTGAAGTCACTGAGAAGTCAGAAGGTTGTTCATATTTGTTGTGGAGAAGATCATACCGCTGCCCTTACAAAGGTACAATATTTAAATATATGTTTATACTTTGATTTTGAATGTTTTCAGGAGAAGATGCTACCTGATTAGGAAACAACAAACAAAATTCCACTTAAAATTTCTTCAAAGTTTGTTGGATTAAATTGAGGAAGACTGGAAGAATGGTTAAATATTTGGGAAAAAAAAACAACCTTACCATAATACAAGAAATCTTTCTCTAGTTTTAGATTTTTATCAGATATAGTAAAGGTGAGCACACAAAAGAAAACATTTTTGATAAGACAGTGCATATTACATTATTAAAATTGTGCAGGTATTGAAATTTATATTAGAATATACTAAAGAGATAGCCGTTTTCTGAATGTAATGCCTCTAGCATTGTTTTTATCGCTGATCAGGCCAAGTTAATTTTAAATTTAAATTACACGCCAGAAGGATTGGGGTGTGTGGGGTCATTGGGAGGTACTGAATTGCAGTTTGCTGCTTATGTCCTATTGGCAAACAGACAGAAGAAATTGAAGATTTACATAATCTAATAGAAAGTATTATATCGTGAGGTTCTATGGAAAGTTAGTCATTTATTTCAAGGCCATTTTGGGAAAAAAAAAGAAGCATGTATTCTGTGTCAGTGTGACATACTCATATATATATGTAAGACTCAATCAAAAGAGTTGGAAAGTTTAAATGTGCCAAGTTGCTATGTACATGTAACTGTTGGCTAAATGCATAATCTGCAGTCTCCTGTTTGTTTAAGGTTTGGATGCTTAAAGGAGGAACATAGAATGTAATGCTAGAGCTCTTTCTTATACTCTTCCTAGTGATGGATAGTGCTTTTCAAGCATCAAGTGATAAGTAGCCTTACTTTGTGGTGGGTAAAATAGTACGTACACATCTTTCTTTAAATGATCGACTCCTCTACCTTCCTGTGTTCCGATATTTGAATTCAACTTCAGCATTTAGGTATAAATCAGTTAATGTTCTGATGTTTCATTTTGTTCATCACTCTTGATAAAATGTGTCAATTTATAAACAATGTTTTGAACTTGTGAATAGCAGTAGACAAGTATTCTGACCAATTGAGATCTGGATGTGACTAAATATTCATTTATCTTCTGAGTCTGTATTCAGAACTTTGTTGTAGAAGGTGTTGGCATTTTTGAAGTAACTATTTTTCATTTTTTTTCTCGGAAGAGAAAGAATCTGTATTTGCTCTCTTGAAGAATGTACACTTTTTAATGTATGTTTGAAGTTTTAAACTGCAACAAATGAAAGTTTTGAAGAATGTGGGTTGTCTAAGTATGGCCATACCTTACTTGCTTATACAAGCTTAATTGTCTATAGTGGAAGTAGAAAACTGTTCACAAACAATTACTTCTTGTCATAAAATATTCTCTTGCTTTGACTGCAAAAGACGTGGCAACTCTGCAGTCATGAAATGGATATTTACATACTGTGTAAGGCTATGGAAGTACAGAATGTAAAAAATTATAACATATTCTATGTGTTTTCCGCTTTTTAATATATGGAAGTTAACTTCAAGCTTGCTTTGATGGACTCAATTAAGATATTGAATTTACTGTAAATTGTATGATTTTATGTTACCCATTTATTATAGGTCCATTTTTCCCTTGCATGATAGGCCTTTCAGAACCAGGAGTCTTGATACATCTTTTGTAGACAGTACTGTGTGTGAGCATTTTTCAATTCCTTCTCAAGTTTGGAAAAACCTGTCACTGTTTGTTATCCTGATTCAGTGAATGAGGCTGTTGTTTTTTCTCAGTGGATGCTGCCATTTTAATGATGATTTCCAGCAGAGGTCCAGTCTGATGCAGAGTAGAATTGAAAGAAAGAGCTTTACAATTTCAAAGCATTTCAAAATGGAAAGTTTCAAAGTTGTTGTAAGGTAAGTTGTATAATTTATGAAAATGGTTCTGATTTAATATTTATTCATTCAAGTTTTTGGTTAATTTATTGATAAATTAATCAAAAACACTTCTAAAATTGACTTGCCTTACAACAAGGGCGAATTTTTCTGGTTTGTCCTTTCAAATAATGAAGCTGGCTATTTCAGTCATACTCTGCATCATTTGTCTGAGGAGGGCAGCTTCCTATTTGGTATTTGTTTTCAAATTTCTATTCAAGATTTGAAAGCCAAAGTATACTTTTTAACAGTAAGAATTTATGTACCATTAGAGTTCATCAAGAGAACTGGAAAAGAGAAAAAAAAAAAAAACACAAAAACAAACAACAAGGATTAGTATCTTGTAATAACACAAGTTAATGACAGGACTCTGTTGTAAGCTAGTATGGAAATTACAAGAATAAGATTTAACATGAATAAGGTGATACTTGATAGCTATGCCACATTTTCATAATTGCAGTTACTTTGTGATCTTTCTGTGTCTCAGGACCCTCTTGAACAAATGTATTTTCTGTCTTTCTCCCTGCAATTCCAAAATTATCAGATAAGGTAATTTATTAAGCCCCTGTTTCTGATAATTTTCTTGTTCCAAGATATACTATTATTTTAATCCACATAATTTATTTGTTTAGGAAGGTGGGGTTTTTACATTTGGAGCTGGAGGCTATGGTCAGTTGGGTCATAATTCTACCAGCCATGAGATAAACCCAAGGAAAGTTTTTGAACTTATGGGAAGTGTTGTCACGCAAATTACTTGTGGCAGGTAAGGTCTCTTCTGTGCTACTGCTCTGAATCTTATAAATTACTTGTTTTGTGTAGAATTTCACATATATTCTAATATGAAGTGTATTTTTCCTTAACCTTGATGGTTAGGGAAGATGAGATAAATAAGGTCTCTAAATAGCTAGCGACATTACTGGGGTTTTAAAAACATTCAGTAGAAGAAGTGAAGGATGCTACACTGAGAGTTCTGATTCTCTACACTGAAAATGTTAATAATATGGTGCTGTTTATTGCTGTTACTTCATCATTCCCTATTAAAGAATGAGGGTGTATAGGGAGTTACTCTCACTTCACTGAGGATAAATAAAATTTGGAAACATACATCATTTTTTAAAATGCCTGTAAAACTGTACTGTACTTCAGTTCCCAATGTTGTTTGTTTGTTTATTTATTTTAACGATGTATTATTAATAATAGCACCCAAGAAATCTGGAAAAATTATCAATGCAGATGAAAATGTCTTTGTCCTAAGAATTGCATTCTGAGACAAAATGGTGAAGACAACATAATTTTTGAAGAGATGGGCATATTTTGTTATTTGGATTAAAAAACACATTATGTAATCCTTTCTGCATTTTGGTTGACACTAATTGGACCTATTCCCTTTTATTAGTTGATGTCAACTCAGTAGTGGTTCTTCCCAAGAGGACGATAGGGGAGGGGGGCATCTGGAATTGAGATGAAGAAAAGGGGATGCAGCCAGTCTGGTAGAAACTGCAAATTTCGGAATGTCCAGAGATATGCCCTAAAGGTCAGGCTGTGGATAGGCAGTGGTTCAAGGCAAAACCTGGCATCTCTGTTTCCTGAATGTTTCCATGAAAACTATGTTGCATATTGCACTGTCACTTGAAGTACTGCCATTGCCAGTCAAGATGTGGAGTTTGTGACGAGACCTTTAACAGAGTTTTTAACATTTAACAAAATTCTTAGATTGCATAAAGCACATTATAGTGCTTATGTTTTTGGTTTTGTTTCTGCTTTTTTTTTTTCCACTAGACAGCACACTACTGCATTTGTTCCTTCATCTGGAAGAATTTATTCTTTTGGACTTGGAGGTAATGGGCAATTAGGTACGGGAACAACCAGTAACAGGAAAAGTCCCTTCACAGTAAAAGGAAACTGGCTTCCTTACAGTACTCAGTGCCTGATACCCACAGGTAAGCAACACCTGGTGGATACACTCTTTCTATTCCTGTTCCTTGGCTCTTGAGATTTTAACTGAACATGGAATATAATCACTTCTTTCCACACAGTTTGTTTTCACTGTGCTCTAATTTACTGAAGTTCATTTCTGCTGTAAGAAATATTTGCAACAATTTCTTGCTTTGTGGTTGGGGTAGGTGCTTTGTTAGCACTGGAGCTAACACTTGTTAGTTGTTAGTGTTTACCTCCATTAAAGACAGTTTTAATTATTGCGTTGCCAAGATCTGCCCAGAGCAAGTTTACATAATAAAGGAACCATTTCCTAAATGAATATGTTGATTGCAGGGTCTTGAGTGTTTCTCAAATCCACGTCTTCAGTTGACTTTTTTTTATTCTTATTGCAGATAGTGAGCAGTATTACTGTGTAAAGAGAATTTTCTCTGGTGGGGACCAAAGCTTTGCACACTACTTTTATCCACAGGTAATTCATCAAATATACTTTAGAACCAAGCTGAATTTATTGTGTTCTGATGCATTTTAACAGATATTTCATATTGAAGATGCAGGAGTATGCTGTAAAATTTTAAACTGTGGGAATCACAAGACGTTGCGTCAATTAGCAATGAGAAGACTTAGATCCAGTCTATTGAGTGTTAGCTGTCAGTGAGCTCATGAAACTTTTTGGCACAGGCTTTTTTCCTGAGTCTTGAATGCATGCCCTTCTTTCCTTCCCAAAGAATCAGAGCGATTGAGGTTGGAAGGGACCTCTGGAGGTCACCTCGTCCAATCCCCCTGCTTAAGCAGGGCCACCTGCAGCAGGTTGCCCAGTACCATGTCCTGGTGGCTTTTGAATATCTGCAAGGAGGGAGAATCCACAATCGTTCTGGGCAGCCTGTGCCAGCGCACAGTCAAAAGCACCTCTTCCTTTGAAAAAGGAAAAGCCCAGAGCTCTTCTTCCCTGCCCTTGTCTGCTGTGTTCTGCTCTGTAGCTGATATATTATGCCACAGTGATGAGGAAACAAACAGAGCTGACTTTTTGCTAAAAATGAGAAGTAGTGACACAGTTTATGTTGTAATAAATTTATACTAACCTTAGAACAATAATTTTCTTTAAAAGAACAAGAATTGATCTGTTTAAGTTCCAGTGGCTGGGGAAAGGGGGAGGTCTAGGAGGACTTGACAGTAATAATGGTGAGGTGGGAGGGTGACGGAAAGGAAATGTTCTTAGACAGTGACTTGGGAGGAAAGAACAAGGTGAAGATAGATGCCTGGATTCACATATAAGCTACTTCCAAATAATAGCCCAGCAGACTTTAGACCACAGGGATTAGTGACGCAGGAATGAATTGAAAATGGGGGTTGACAAGTGATGACACAAAGGGAATCAGTAAAGGTTTAGGGGGAAACATGTTTGTTGCCAAGAAAAACTGGGGTCAGGCAACCCTGTGTTCCCACAGCTTACTCTGCATGTGAAAAATCTTTTTTTTTTTTTTTTTCTATTTCCCCCCTCTTAATTCTGATTGAGTTTTGGTAACTATTTCTGTATTTAATAGAAGCTTGTTTAACAAGTGAACACAGAAAAACTAACTGGTAGTGTAGGATCAAAACTTTTATATTAAAATTCCACTCAAAAAAAAATTTACTGTGCAAATTTCATAATCAAAGTAAATTGTGACTGACTAATTGAGGTAAGCTTAAGACTATGAATGCAGTTATTGTGGTTTGTTCAGTACAAAAAGTGTTAGCATTAGATGGACTTGGATGATGCAGAAGCATCATTTTCAGAACTCCTTAGTTTGCTAATTTGCATTCTTTCAAAGCTACGTGAGTACTGTACTCTTGGGACTTGGGTGTCCTTGCCAGCTAGGGGGTCTCAGCAGGCAAGGCAAAAATCTGTTTTTTTTTTTTTTTTTCCCAGTTAGTTTTTGGGCAGGTCTGTTCCCTGAATTGTTTCACTGTGATGCTTCTGCTGGACTCAAGGAAAATAGCAAGAGTGTGTCTTGTTCTGATCCTCCGTTTCTTAGGATGGGATCAGAAATACTGATTTTTGGCAACAGCTAGTCATCGTTACACTGAGTCAGCTATGTTGTAAAGAGCATGTTCTCGGGAGAAATGTCTTCTTTTACTAGTTTAACCTTATTTTTGGTGCTGTTTGCCACCTCTTTTTGAATCAGTGCTCTTACTCATAAAGGTTTTCTTGCTTCTATTCCTGTTTTGTGTTAGAAATCTCACTGTAATTCATTCAGTTTGAGCAGCACATCAAAATGCAGCTTGTATGATAATGCAGTAAACATTCAGAGAAACGTGATTCATTCTCAGAAGAGTCTGATGGATATAGGGTGGGAGAGCAGCTGTCTGAAAAATTGAATGGGTCCTTTTCTGTATGCTCACAGCCTGGCAGTGAGCTAAGTGGCTGACAGTGACCAGAGAATAAACATGTTTGCTACTGTTCTCTAAAGCTTGTTTAGTGTTCTCCTAGAAAAGTGCTTGTATGTTTAGGGGGTTTACCACAAAATAACTTGTGGTGTGAATTAACACACTAATCTGGATGGTTTTAGTTTGTCATAGCTTACTTTGCTTTCATAGCAAGTGCGGAACTGCTAGAATACAGTAAATTGATTCTTGGGCTTGTTTCAAGTAATAGTTTGGGTAGGCAAATTGTCAGTCAGTGAAGAGAAAAAGATCTTAGCCACAGGACTGTTTTTTCTGGAAATCGGTTTAATGTGCCTGATTCTTTGTTTTCTTTACAATTTAGAACATGGTGCCGCCAGATGATTTCAGGTATCCTGATGTTCTGAAGCAGATCTGGACTGTGAATGAAACATTTATTCAGAGATTGCTGACTTTCCCATCTGGAAGACTTCCTGTAGAGATCGCTAAGTAAGTATTGTAGAGGAAATCAGTTGTCTTCAGTAATTTTATATATGATTTGGGTGTGAATGTGGTTTTGTACATACATAGCAAGGGTAATCTTAATTACTGCTTTTATTAAATACAGAGCTTTTGTTATGCTTTCATTGTCATGCTTATCATGTAGTTTATCTCTGTCTCATCTCTGTCACAGTTTAGGTCACTGCTACATACAAGGTTAAGTACCTAGTTGCACTTTGAAAAATAATAGTATGTATAAAGGAATATGAGAATAACTCGGAATATTGCTGCTATCTTACTAAAGGAGAATGCAAAGAAATTAAAACCAAACTGCAAGTCTCTTGTTTGTAGCTGCCTTAAGTGTAAAGTCTTGAATGTTACTTATGAAGGATAAAATACAATAATTTTATATAAGATGCTAATTTGTAAAAAGAAATTTAACTTCTTCTTTCATGTGAACAATTTCAGTGAAATTGATGGAACATTCTCCTCAGCTGGGTGCCTCAATGGGAGCTTTTTGGCCTTGAGGTAGGTGGTCAGGGTTTTAAACAAGTATTCCTGTGAACAGAACAATTAATGGTGGCTACCTTCTTAGTGTTTCTTGTTTCAACTATGACACCTTCCCACCATTTTCCCTTCTTAGTATTACTCTGATGCTTTCAGTTTAACCTTGTAGCTCCTTTGCTACATGTAGTTTGTCAGCTGGCCCAAGTGCATTATGTCTTCTGCCAGTTCTTGGTAGTGTGTGCCACCTGGCTGCTGCCATTTAAGCCAGCATAAGTAATTACTTAGCAGCCACAAGTTGTATATAATTCAAGGGGAATACATTGTACAAGCTGGTTTAGATCTCAGTGATTGCCAAGGTCTAAAGCATGAGTGCCTTCCAGTTAAGAGAATACTTTTTTTTCAGTTGCTTCAAATGTTGTGTAAGAGTGATACTGTGATCACTAACATCTTAATTCCCTGTTAGGGTTAAAAATTCAAGGTGGAAAATTTGTAGAGTCCTAAGAATACAGGATTCAGTCTTTCTCTAATTTTTTTTTCTTGCTGTAGCAATGATGATCATTACAAAACCAGCAGTAGATTCTCAGGGGTTGATATGAATGCTGCTAGACTACTATTTCACAAACTTATACAGCCTGACCACGCTCATATATCACAACAGGTTTGTGCTGCATATTTTCATTTTGTTTGGAATCACCTTACTTTGTAGCTATAGAGAAATACTTTTGGTATGCTTGCTCCAATCCTTTTTAATATCTTTCTTTAGTCAATAACATATCAACTACAAATAGGTAAAATTGTATTGTGCTGTGCCAGAATGTAACACACCAGGATATTGTATGTCTTTAAATTTCAAAACCAAGACAGTGTATTAAATAATACAACACAGGTTGAAGTCTTGATTGTTCTCTCATTTACTTTTGATCTAGGTGTGGGATTTTGTTTAAATGCCCAATTGCATTTAAACAAACTGCATTTTATTATGCATTGCAGGTGGCAGCTAGTTTGGAAAAGAACCTTATTCCAAAACTGAGCAGCTCCTTACCGGATGTTGAAGCTTTAAGGCTGTATCTCACTCTACCAGAGTGCCCACTGATGAGCGATGCAAACAATTTCACAACTTTAGCTATTCCCTTTGGAACAGCTATTCTGAACCTAGAAAAAGCTCCTCTGAAAGTTCTTGGTAAGAAAATGAATTTTTTACTATTCAACCTAAGGATCTACAAAGAAAGATGTATAGAAATTCCATCAGTGATGA
The DNA here is from genome assembly GCF_964035555.1 of Netta rufina. Classification (NCBI taxonomy): domain Eukaryota; kingdom Metazoa; phylum Chordata; class Aves; order Anseriformes; family Anatidae; genus Netta; species Netta rufina. The sequence goes on along the minus strand of NC_140130.1, from coordinate 4,445,187 downwards.
TGTGATCTCAACAACACCTGCTTTTGTATTTGCAGTTTTTTAGAACTCCTCAATGAGAAAGTTAAGGGTTAATGTTGCTTGCTATGTAAGAAAACACCTATCGTGTTGCTTCTGAGCTAGCTGGCCATCCATATAGATTCATCTGGTTTTGTAATGGTTGGACTCGTTCCATTTGGGAGGAATTATACTACATACATGAGTGCATTTGATAAGTGTCTTTGCACTTTAAAGTGAAAATTGTGTGGTCAGACAACGAGCACTAAGTAGTTTACAGGAGTGCTACAGAGCAGATACTAAATTGTCTTTGTTTTGACTGTAGTACCTTTTTTTTGTTTTTGAGATCCATGCTATCTCATTGATGCTAAGACGCAGTCTTGAAATATGCAGATTAGAATAGTGTTTTTTTGTTTTGTTTTGTTTTTAACTTCCCTGCACTTTTTTATTGTGACTCTTATCACCAAGGATTCAGCTTGAGGAGTTGAGATACCAGAACATTTTCTTTGTACTTTTTATTTTTTAAAAGGGTACTTTCTTCATTGGGGTGGTGTGTTTTTGATTTTTTTTTCCCCTTTACTTGTAACCCACCTCTTAAACTTCGCAGTAGTTTTTGGTGACTGTAAAGTGTGCAGTCAGTAAAAAGCTTGCCTTCTATAAAGAAAAGCAAACTGATAATTGATTTGGACTGCAGGTCCTTTTTTGTGTTGCTTCACTACAACAAGTATTTCCACTGTTCTTGGTAGGACCTTTTGCTTAAGGTTTCAAGGTTTGAGCCACCTGTTTCATGTCACAAGTAACTTCATGATACTATTGTGTACTTTGGATAAACAGACTTAATTTAAAGAATTTGTGTGTAACAGTAGGAGCATAGAAATAGAAGTTTTTATTTACAAAGAGCAGTTTATTGTTCAAAAGTTTGCCTCACTCTTTCAAACATTTTTTTTTTTGAAAGAAGAATATTGCCTTTGAAAGCGGTGGACCATTCTATGTTACTTTTCCCCACCTCAAAATACCTTTTCATATACTTTGCTCTCTAATTTGTTGTATGTCTTTTTTTTTTTTTTTTTTTTTTTTTTTACTTTCCAGAGCTTCCCCATTTCAGTAATGCTTACACATGGTCAGCTGTTAATGCCCCTTTTGTGCTGTTTTAAATCCCAGAATGGGGTGGGAGAGGGGAGTAACATTGTAAAATAATACACCAGAACCATTTCAAAGTTGAAAGTCTGTTGCTTCCCCACATCTTACTGTATAGAGAACTGAAATTGTATTGAAGTGTCAATATTTTGTTGTTCTTTCTCTGCCCACCTGTCTTTAGTTTTTGGTAACTGACAAGTGTGCTTTCTAATAAAACATGTTTTTTAATTAAGAGTAGCGTAACATACTGTTGTAGTGGCAAGTACTACATTTATGTGTTCACCGTTTGTTGACAGAAAATTGGTGGTCTGTACTTGAACCTCCATTATTCCTCAAGATAGTGGAACTCTACAAGGATGTTGTGGTCCACCTCTTGAAGTTGTATAAGATTGGCATTCCTCCATCTGAAAGAAGAATATTTACCAATTTTCTACACACAGCTTTCAGAGTTCTGGAAATATTGCATAGAGTATGTTTACATCAATTTTAACCAATTATTTTGTTTGTTTCTGTCAGCATCTGTGCTGTGTAGTTGTTGAAAAAAGTTAAATAACTAAAGAGTTTTAAATATTTAGACTTACATCTGCAGAAATGCTTGTAGTTGTTCCATTTAGACCTATGAACCATTGGAATTCTGGATTCCAATCTGACATGGTGATGGAATTATCACAGACTGACCCAGTCAATTGCACCTATGAGGGTATGTTGGGAAGAATTACCTCTTAAGTTTGAAATGATAGCAAATAAGGTCACAGTTGGAAGGTAAGAGCAAGTTACATTTTGAGCAAAATCTGAACAGTTTTACCAGGACAAACTTTTTCATCTCTGATTTGTTTATTCAGTCTGATAGTATGTTAGCTTAATTCTTAAAAATTAGTAAATCTACAAGCCTTGAATAAAAAGCCCAAATCATTCAGAGTGCACATCAGAAGCCTGAGCAGCTGTAGCATCTGTCTGCTGCTGCTGCAATTTCCCCTCTCACCCTCTTTTTTTTTCCCCCATTGTAATTTATTCTGGTCATATGGTATTTCGTAATTACATCCTTAAAGAGCTTGGAAGGCACTCTGTAAGGTGCTAATCAAGTACTGTATTCACACAATCTAGTGCAATGGGAACAAATGTCTAAATTGGATCTTTGTGTGCTATATGTACACCTCCCATTCCCCAAGGAAAACAAAAAGGATATCTGCTTTGGAAGCTGGAATTCTTAGGCTTTGGTTTGCTGTGCTTTTCTTTCATTTATTCTTTATGAACACTGTCAAATTAAGGCTGGGAAATAAGGCTGTTCAGTAGCCATCCTGTTTTGGAAGCACAAAATGTCCATTAGAGATTCCCATTTGTAATGCTGTTGGTGTGTAAGAAATGACTATTTTGCTGCCTTCAGAATTTGTGTCACTGCTCAGGGTTGCAATAGCTGTAAATCTTAACAGTTGAAGTTGATCTTGAAATATTTAAACCTTGTGAGTAAATGTAGAGTTATAATCTGGCTCTTCTCAATTCCCATTTTTTGGAAACCCAGCTTTGACTAATAAGTACTTACATGGTAGTAATAATTACATTTATAAACAGTTGGGCAGCAGGGTAGATATACTGATATGTTCTTAATAATTACCTGGTATGGGCTAAAGTAAGAATGGAAAAAATGGGGATACTTATCTAGGCTATTCCACAGATTTAATGTCTGTTTTTGTTTGTTTAGTGTTTTCTGGGGGAAGGATTGGGTCCTTTGGTGGTACGGGTGTTGGAGTAAAGCAAGTTTAGATTGTCAGTTTTTAAAGAGAGAATTTGTAATCCTTCTGTTCTGGCAGTTAATGATGCTTGTCAGTCATTGGGAAAAAGAAGTGTGTGTTAAGGAAGCAAATTTACTGAATCCTCTTGGAAGCCCTGGGTTTAAAATTGCACTATAGAGACAAGCCTTAAAAAAATGTTTGTTTTCTGTGTCATTCTCTTATTTTTCAAAGCTTAATGTTTTTAAGTAGAAGTTGTTCTCTGGTCACAGGTAACAGAAATAACATTTGTATTGTAATTGAGAATGAAGTTTTACACTGTAGTTTTTAAGTCCGTACATTTGAAAATACTGTTCCTGTGAAATCACGTCATGTTTCAAAGTAGCAGCACTGTATTGTGCAACATTGCATGATTGATTAATCTTATTTTTTTGCAGCTTAAATAGGATTGTGAATAATCCATGTTCCCATATCTTTAACATTGTTTTTTTATGCTTGTAGGCACTGTTGTTTTTCTAGTACTTCTTAGTAGGTGGGTGTCTGTGGCTGACATAAATGCTTGAAAACTACAGAAAAAATCCTCTTAAACTGTTATGCAAAGTGATAAAAATAAATTTTACTTCTTTAGGTAAATGAAAGAGGACAAGTTATACAGTATGACAGATTTTATATACATGAGATACAAGACTTGATAGATATCAGAAATGACTACGTCAACTGGGTCCAGCAGCAGGTGTTTGGAATGGTAAGAGTTTGGATCCCTCCTTCCCACCCCCATGCTTGCTTTTGGTTGTCTCTGTAGAGAAGCCTGTAGATTTTCTAAATCGGGGCGCTTTCTTTTCATACAAGTATCTGCACAGATCTCTGATAGTGACCAGACTCAACTTTTGTCAGGTGCTAGCTAAAGAATTGTTAAATAGGTGTATTTCTTGTAGGGTATCATTTTTAGGACTGACACCGTCTAACATTTTAATTAGAATGCTATCAGTTGAGATTTGCCACGTTGGAAAAGTTAGGGAAGTGCTAACCGGAAAACATGCAGAATAACCTGAATTACTATGCAAGCTAGGTTCAGTCAGTGTTGTCAATAGAGGAAGCTGAAAGTGTCATGGAAAACTAAGTTTAGAAATGAATTAGGGAGTTAAAGGGGACAGATAAGCAATGTAATTTTCTACTTTGAGTGTAGTGACAAGAAGTAAATTCTTGGATCTGGAAACAGAAGAGTGGTAAGTGGGAATAAATGACTGTGCACAGAACTAGTGAGTTGGATAAGGTTTTGTCACACAGTTCTTTGACTTAAGCTTTGACAGAATAGAGTAGGTTAATATGCTTGCTTTAGTCCACCTAAATTTAATTCTGCAGCAGTACCTAGAAGTTCTTGAACAGGGGAGACCTACTTTTGTTGTGTGTTTTATGAATCCAAAGCAAAAGATAGCCTGTCTACTAAAGGATAAAAAATTGTAAAATAAAATAGCAAGAGCAGGGAGATGGGGGAGTGTAAAGAAATAGTGAGATGATAGTGGTAGTCATGACAGACTTATGTTTCAGCCAGACATCTCTGAAGAAGCATTCTGTGCTTGATGTAGGTTGGTATTGGTAGCTGACAGGGGCAGTATATTAAATGAGATGGAGAAGGTGGGGAAAAAGAAGGCCTTGGAAGAAGAGACAGGTTGTGTACTTGGAACAGAGAAGGATATGGCAGTGAAGGATGTAAAAGTGTTAGAATTAGAAAGATTATGACCTTTGCAACTATGCTTTAAATGGATATAAACAAACCAGAATTGAATTTGGCATGATCAGACAAGAAAATTCTGAGATAAGGGAAAATGACAGCTGGAAATTGATTAGTGTGTGAAGTCTTAAGCTGCATTTGTTAAATTGGAAAATTAAGCAGTAGCTTGATATTAGTAAGAAAATAATACTGAATTTCCCTTAAATCATCTTTATACTGTCATGCATTTATACAGGTTTAAGTTTAGCAGAGAAAAAAGACTTTGGTTTATTACAAGGCTGAAAAAAACCATGGTCTTAGTCTTATCACCTGTTTTTTTTAAAACCATTTTTTAAATGGTTTTGATGGCTTTTTCTTGCCTTTGTATCCAGCAGTTTGTGCTCTTGCTTGTAGAGTAGTAAGGATCTCTGTGCCTGTTTTATCACTAATATTAATCAAACTTTCTTGTGCTGATGTCATTTTTTATTGTCATAACTTGAGGCAAAGATGTTTGTTCAGTTCCTTAATTAAAATGTGGAGAGAGAAATACAAAAGAAATGAAAAATTCAGAAAAGTTTTAGAAATTCAAAAGAAAAAAATTCTAAGCTTTCAACAACAGAAGAATAGGAAAAATTGAAGTTACTAAATACAAATGCTTAAAAGAGTTGAGTTGGAAAAAATAAATAGAAATAAATTATAGTATATACAGTAGGAGTACAAAATGGCATAAATTAGTCTGTGAGAAATGGGCTACTGAAATCTGGTGTTCCTTTTAGGAATTAGGGATATGGAGAGAAAGCAGATTTTACAGATAATGGTATTTTTGGTCATTGCTTTCTGAACCATAATTGTCTGCATATTGGACTCCTAAGTCTCATATGTTTAGTCACATGTTACATTTAAAATTTATTAGTTTATCATTAGCTTTTATTCTTTTTTTTTTTTTTTTTTCAGCAGCAGAGGATAAGGGTAACAGTACCATAGAGATAACTTAGTTTCTTAGCAGAGTTTGTCTAGCTTGTTCTGTAAGTCTCTGCACAGACCTAGCAATATGTATTGGTCTGTCTCTAATTTCAAATCTCAGTTCTTTTCTCATATGCAGTATCGTAGATCCAAATGATTCTTGAGATTTATTGACTAATTGTTGTTTTGTCTTTACGCTTTTACTCAGTAAAAATACTTTAAATTTAATGTGATATGCTTCAGTCATTTGAGAGTGAAAATGTATATGTGAAAGTAGATGTCATTTTCAATATATGGAAATATACATTTTAAAATGTTAACTTTTGTATCCAAGAATACAAGAATACTTGATAGTCTAATGCTTCCCTTTTAAAGACACAGGATGTTAAAAGACATTGTTGCATTTGGTGGATTAATTAAAATGTTTATGGTGGTTATTTATTTTTTCAGTAAATACTTTATTTGGGGGGGAAGCTGTAGTTAAATATTCTTAATTTAACATCTAAGATGAATAATTAATGCAGACACTAATGCTGCTTTTTCATCTTAATTGTTGCTACCTTTGTGCAAATGCTGTCATAGGATGTCAACCATGGATTATCTGAGGTAAGATTGGTTGCAATCTGATTTCTTTTCCAGAATGTAAGGAAATCAGAAATAGGAGTGTGAAGGATTGTGAGATGTGTTCTGTTGGAAGTAAAGCCTTATATTGGCATGGATGTAATCTGAAAAGGTTTTTATGGGGCAAAAGTATGTAATTCTGTGTGTAGCAAATTCAGAGCAGAGTTTGAAAGCAAGGACTTGTTTGATGATAACATACTAGCTGTAATAAAAGGTGTGAAATTAAAACATACTAAGTGGGGGTGGGCTTTCTGCTGAAATGCTAAACAGCTGAACATCTACTTTCCTGAGATGTTTTCGGACCTGCATTGACAATGAATAAAGATTTCTTTCTCTTTTCAGTAAAATAGATATATCAAATATTATTATAATGACTTTAACCATTATAGTATTTTTTTAATAAGCGGAGTCGTGACATGGTTATTCTCATTCTAGCTCACAGATACTCCTGTTACGATTTGCACATACCCGTTTGTTTTTGATGCCCAGGCAAAGACAACTCTCCTGCAAACAGATGCAATCATACAGATGCAGGTGAGAGTCTGCTTGTTTGTTTGGGTGGTGTTTATTTCCATAGCACTCTCTCTTTTCCATGAAAATTGAGTGATCTGTTGTGTTATTTTTTTTATTTTATTATTTTTTTATTAAACACCTCAGTCTTCATTTGCCTGTTGGAGGAACAGAGGAAGTTCAGGTGTTTGTTTTTGAGGGGGGGAGGAGGGAGAAAAGGAAAAATATTCCCTGGGATTAAAGGAATACAAAGATAATTTGGGTGGATTCAGTAGCTGTCTGTATTCATGTCTTCTGACTTTTTTAAGATAAACAATGAACGTTAATGTTGACAGGAATCTAGAGTTACTTAATGATTCTTATAGTATTTTTTTGTTGTTGTTTTTGTTTGTTTTCCAGATGGCTGTTGATCAAGCTCACAGGCAGAATTTGTCTTCTCTGTTTCTGCCAGTATTTGAATCTGTCAACCCATGCCTGATCTTAATGGTGCGGAGAGACAATATTGTAGGAGATGCTGTGGAAGTCCTGAGGAAAACAAAGAATGTGGACTACAAGAAGCCACTCAAGGTATTACCAGTACACTCTGGTCTAAGTGTTTTTTACTGACATGTGAGTAATTGAGAATACATTTTGGACAAATGTTTTGCTTCCTGTTTTTAATTCTGTGCTAATTGAAGTGTGTGTTCCAGGTTATTTTTGTAGGGGAAGAAGCTGTTGATGCTGGAGGTGTTCGCAAAGAATTTTTTTTGCTCATAATGAGGGAGTTGCTAGATCCCAAATACGGGATGTTCAGGTACTACGAAGAGTCCAGGCTGATTTGGTTCTCTGATAAGGTAGGGTGCAATTGACAATCACAAATTTTCTTGAACTTAAAATATTTTTATTTAATAATGTATGATCATAGTAGTTTGTGATAATTTTATTTCAATAGGAGAAGCTGAACTAAGTAGTCTTGAAATATGTTTATTTTTGTCATTGTTAGATCAAAACTTTCCCCTTCCTTTTTTTCCCCCCATTCCTTGCTCCTTATCACTTGTGCCCAGTCCAGGTGACTTCAGTGGGAAGTGCCAGCCAAAATAAACTGATTCCAAGAGCAGAATTGGAGTGGCAGAGAAAAATGATGTGGCATGTTGAATATGTCTTTCTGTGTTCCTTCACGTTTATGGGTCCATTTTATATGTAGTCACCTGGTCATACTTGCTGGAGAGTTTTGACTGTTGACATTTTAGTCCTTTTTCAAAGGAAAATACTGACTAGAGTGTCAGTGATTCCTGAACACTAAATGTTTCCACAGCTGTGTTTTAAGCCATAGCTGTTAAGTCCAAGGGAGTCAATTGTGAGCTCCTCACCCCTCCATCTACTGCACCCCTCTTCAAAACACAAATTAAAATACAAGGACTGAATAGTGTAATAGTAAGTCACTGACGGAAACAGAATCTTTTTTGCAGTAGTTTCAGAAGCAGCCAATACTTATAGTACAAAACACATCATCTCTCTACTTTTTTTTGTACGTATATACTGCATGCGTGCTTTTTTCTGCACTCTAAATGATTAAAATAACTTAATTGATTTGAACTATCTTGTCTGTTTTCTGTTCTTAGACCTTTGAAGACAGTGACCTGTTTCATTTGATTGGCGTTGTCTGTGGGCTAGCAATATATAATTTTACTATTGTAGACCTTCACTTCCCTTTGGCTTTGTACAAAAAGCTATTGAATAAGAAGCCATCCCTAGACGACTTAAAAGAATTGATGCCAGATGTTGGCAGGTAAGCAAGAAAAAAAGAATGAGACTAGGAATTAATTTTTAATTCAAGACTTTTCTTTGAGAATTTCAAGAAAACACCTGATATTCACACTAACAGGATGAACAGCTCAGAGTAACTTGCTGCCATCATGCCATTTCAGACAGGATACATGCTATTGTTAAACACCTGCTTCTAAATGTTTGGTTTTGGTACTCATGTCTGCTGTGTTTTTATCATCCTACAAGTCTTTTGAGTTGCAAACATTTTGTTCCCCTAAAAAATTAGAGTTTCTGCGCTCTTAATTTTGTAAATTAAGCATGAACATAGTTTTAGTTCCAGGCAACTTACTTAGTCCAGGGAGGAAATGTTTTTATTTATTAACAAATACATGCTAAATATCTGTCCTTTAGAGGGGATTGGTATCGAATTTACAGAAGTTTCAAATGGGGTGGTGGAGTGAGTGTTTGCTTTGGTGTTACGAATGAGAAAAGCTTGCATAGGTTTGAGGAGAAATTAAACAAATTAATGGAAAAGCTCAGCAGCAGTTGTTAAGGACTTCTCTGGCTTGGGAATCCTTTAGCTAGAGACAACGATATGAATCTTCTGTCTTCGCACCTGGATATAACCAAAAGGAAACAGTACTACAAGTAATAGAGAGACCATTGCTTGTCTTTAAAGCTTTGCTTACCATACTTTTTTAAAAGTAACTTGAATGGCTTGAGATTTCCCAGCACTGTGCTACAGGATGCAAATCAGTGACTTAATAGCTGGAATATACTGCTAGAAACAATTATAGATTTTTCTTAAATTATCAAAGCATATTGAATACTTCAGGAAGATAAATTTATCTTTTTTTCCACTGGTACAAGTACTTTGTAAATTATTTTGTAGGGGAATGCAGCAGTTGCTGGACTATCCAGAGGACGACATAGAGGAAGCATTTTGTCTTAATTTTACTGTAAGTTTTGCATGATGTTAGAGTCTTTTTTTTTATTTTAATGAAGGTTCTACTGTCTGTTACAACTGTTTCTGATGAATTGCCTGAGCAAAAGCGTTGGCTGCTGGTTCCCATGAGTTGTAGTGCTCTCTGCTTGTGTAAAGATCCGTGTCTGCTATTCATGTTGCAATTAGAAAAGTGGTAGGAAGAAGTCCTCTACATGGTAAATAAAACTAATACTTCTTGTTTGTTTGAAATAGATCACTGTGGAAAATTTTGGTACGACAGAAATTAAAGAACTTGTTCCTAATGGTGCCGACATTCCTGTAATCAAACAAAATAGGTGAGTTTTATGGGTCACAGGGTAGTTCAGTGTTACTATCTGCTTTGGGAACATAACTGGGCTGCTATAAATATCCTTTGCCAAGCTGTTAGGCTAATAATGGGAGGCAAAACTACTGTGGTTGTTTTTCCAAGTTGTTCTCATGTGTTGTTAGAACAGCTATTGCGTTCAGGAATTCACTGTCTGCTGAGACTCATCTAACTTCGTAATACCTCTTACACCTGTTTTATTTGTTTATTTATTTGCTTCAAAATACTTCTAAGCTCTTTAGGATCCATTTTGATGACATGGTCTTTGTTTTAGAAGATGAAAAATGGTTGTGGTTGTGCAGGAAGTTACTGAGTAACGATGTGGAAACATCAGCCTAAACACCATTATGTGGCAACTATTCATTTGTGAAATAATATTTCAGAAAAGTCTTCCCTTTGTAGAGCAGATAAGTTAGTCTGTTATTTGTGTCATTGTCAAATGAGGGGTGGTGGGTTTTTTTCCCCTCTTCCATGGATTCTGGTAATTCTATTTATAAAAGCAGCCTCTTTCACCCTTTATTCCCATTCTGCTCTTGGAGGATAGACAGAATGTCTGATGGTACTCTCATCCATTTTTGGAGAATACTGTCACTTTCCTATCTCTCCCTTTCTGTTCCTTTCATATATTTGCCTTGGTTCTTTAATCTTTGTGTATTCTGTGAGCTTTTACTTCTCCCTAAGCGAAGGGAGAATCAAATGAGAAGAGCATACTGTATGAGAATAGCATGTACTTAGGCTGTGCATACTAGGAATGAGGGAGAAAATGTGCATTAGGCGTGTTCCTGCTTATCTCTGTTCTGTGTTTTGAGGATCATTTTCTGTGAGTAGCTAGGTCCCTTGTAGAGGACTGAGTTATGACAGAAGGTTCTGAAGGTATCAAACTCATGTGTAGATAAAGACAGTGACAGTGCCTTCATTCACCTGACTTCTCATTACTGGGAGAGAAAGACAGGGGGTTCACAGCTCAGTTGTAAGGGCAAGATTGAGGAAGATCAATAAATGGAAGAAAAAAACACACTGTAAGTAAATTTCCTAATGATGCTAATACCATTCAGCAACAGCAGTCACCACTTAACACCTGTCAGGTGTTTTTCTTTTTTTAGTCCTCAGTAACAGCTGAGGATTTATGGTACTTCATCTTAAACGTGGTAGCTTGTAAGTTTTCCAGAGGTGGTTTCTCGAGTCACAAAGTGACAGTGAAACTGAAATGTAAAAGAAGTTTTAGGGTGCCTATGGAAGGTATACTGCGATGTCATTGCTAGTTGTCTGAAGAAGTCCTGTTTCTTAAGACCAATATACTCCATGAATCTTTAATTCAGTTTTTAAAATGTTAACATAGGGTATAATAATGTTAATTGATTTACTACTGTGAATTTGCTCTGGAGAAACATTTCTTTCCATTGTTAGTATTTATTATACAGACTGTGCTTAAAACAGATATCTCATTGAGAGCTTTAAGAGGGGAAACGTTTTACAGCTTTAGTAAGTGTATCATCAAAATGTGTTTGATGTTTCTTTAACTTACTGGTGATGTTATTCAAATACTGTGAATATTACTCATACTGTGGATAAAGAAAGTGCACTGGTATGTTAAGTGTAATATATAATTGGAGTCACTTTGTCAAGGTAGAAACTAACAGTATTAACTAGGATCATTTAATACATAATAAATATTGTATCAAGGAATTTTAACTGCTAACTGCTGTGGAAGAAGGTGCTTTCAAGAAAATATGAGAACTTGTCCTGAAGCACAGATAAGGCTGTCTGTTTCTTCAGTATCCTAGCTAATTTTCCCTCATCATTTTACTGTGTAGGGCTCAAATGTATTTTTTAAGTTGATTTGCATCTTCAGTGTGCATATAGTAATCCTTTTAATAAAAACAAAGCAAAAACAACCAAAACAATAGAAAAAAACTATTTTGACATTATGTGGCTTCAGGACATTGTATGCAATTTGAGCCTTTAAGCTTGTTGCTAGACAGTTCGATTCACTGTGATGCGTACAAATAGGAAAAATGTTCATAGTGGTTGAAATAAGTAACTCTAAATGTTGCAGGTTTTATATTGCACATCAAAGGCTCTGTCTTGGAAAAAAAAATTATATACATTTATATGCTATTTTAAGTCAGGTTATCTTTGCTACACCTGAAGCATAGAGCAGAGAACATAAGTATATGAAGATCCTTTTTGCTTAACTTCAGAGAGGTGTTCTGTACTCAAATGGCTACTGTTTTATTGATGGAAGGGTGACGTACTTTTTTTCCCTCTTCCTCTCAATATAACTTTTTTTCTTCTCTGTACAGGCAAGATTTTGTAGATGCTTACGTGGATTACATCTTCAATAAATCTGTGGCTTCCTTATTCAGTGCATTCCATGCAGGCTTCCACAAAGTATGTGGAGGTAAAGTTCTTCAGCTCTTCCAGCCCAGTGAGTTGCAGGCAATGGTGATCGGGAACACAAATTATGATTGGAAAGAATTGGAGAAGGTAAAAACCATAGCTATTTGTTTCATATATATGTTTAATTTCAAGATGCAAAACCAAAATGTGTAAGTGTCCTTTGAGCTTTGTTTTCTCCATTAATAAGTGATGAGTACAAGTTCCAACCCTGATAACTGTGTAACTGAGGAACTTCTTGGTATAAGTTGTCAGTGAATTAAGACACCAAAATATTATTTATATTCCTGCTTAAGATTTTCCCATCTAATTTCTAGGGGAGGTCAGACTTTTGGGGAATAGAGAAATTGCACAAACCCAAAAGGCAGCTTTAAATAATTTGTTACGTTAGAAGGGGAAAATTAAGCAAAAATGCATGCAGCTAACAAATATAAATATTATTGGTCACTAAAACTTACTGTGAGATTTTATGTTACAACTTCATTGGGGTTGAAAATGCTTTGGAGTATGTCTGTCTGCCCATGTAGTTGAAGTCAGACTGAAGAGCTGAAGAAAACTGACCAAGGAAAATTGTAATGTGTAACTTGCAGCGCAGTATCCCTTTACATAAACCACATTCTTAATACTTCATTGCTACGTTATCCTACTGTTTCCATATGCGAGGAATAACCTAATTTCTTGCTCATTTAGAATACAGAATACAAAGGAGAGTACTGGGCAGACCATTCTACGATTAAAATATTCTGGGAGGTTTTTCATGAATTGCCTTTGGAGAAGAAAAAGCAGTTTTTGTGTAAGTATTTGATGCTACTTTGCAGAAATTGCTAAGTGAACAGGATCACTGCGATTTCAGGCTCTTGATACATTTGGGTAGATGCAAGTATTTGTCTGTAATGGTGTGATTGTATACAGGAAAAAAGTCACAGTAGAAGCAATTGATTATGAGCTTCTCTGTGTTTTTTGCTGAGGTTGTCCTGAGTAATTCTGGGTGGTGGAGGGTTATAAAATCACAGTAGACTGAAGCAGCATTAAATAAATAAATAAATAAATAAATTGCCCAACAATGTAAACTGCTAATGTCGTCTGTCTGATGACCTCAATTTTTGTCTTTGTGGACGGACATCAGGTTTACATCCTCCACTCTTCATTGCACATAGGTGGAATAGTGGAGTTATAACTGATTGTAGATACTTCAAGGCACTGATGTGAGAGAAAATGTATGGGGTAAGACAAAGATACAGAAGCTGCTTTGTGAACAAACTGTTGAGAATAGATCATAGATTAGTTCACAATTTAAACAAACTTTGTATTGAACAACCTAATTCTGTGTATTTACAAGATGCTCACAAGTGCAGCAAAGGTATAGCCTGTGGATTTTAAGTAACAAATCCTGAAGCAAGAACAACTTCCTGCTTTTATCAAGGACTGCTTGTTTTCATATGTTATTACTTGTTGGGTCACAGTTCTGAGATTATACGTGCAATCTGGACATTGGGCTAAGTCATTCATTGTTTTTCAAACTTATTGGATGTAATTGAAAAATGTAAATAATGATTAGAACTGTGTATATGGGATACATGATATTTAGTCTTAAACTGCTTTCAGGACTTTTTTTTTTTTTTTTCTTGACAGTGTTTCTGACAGGCAGTGATCGTATTCCGATTCTTGGAATGAAGTGTCTTAAACTAGTCATCCAACCGACAGGAGGTGGAGAAGGTTATCTTCCGGTAGCTCACACTTGCTTTAATCTTCTTGATCTTCCAAAATACACAGATAAAGAAACCCTAAAATCTAAGCTGATCCAGGCTATAGATCACTATGAAGGTTTCAGTTTAGTATAACTTCAGAAATGAGAGTTCTGTGTAATGTGGGATCATTAAACTAACTTTTTGTGTCTTTCTTGTGGTGGTAAATTCAGTGGGTTAAATGATGGAGATGATAATATAACTGATTATTTGCAAGACGTTCAGTGGTGTGGATATTCATGGGAGCCAAAAAAAAAGACAGAATTGAGGAACATTTTCTTGTACAGAACCATGTGGATTTCGCCATCTTACAATAAAAATTAGAGTATTGTGAATGGGAGTCAAGTTTCACTAACATGAGTTAACATTTCACCTTATACAAACAATTTGGCGTGTGAGTGCATGAGAGACTTGCTTAAGTTTTTCAAATCACTTAGTAAGAACATCTAACTCTTTCCCTGATAAAATTCACTTGGTAACTTTTCATTTTGTAAATAATAAATTTTTGTGATAAAATAATTATGTTCCGATAGCAGTATGGTTTCTATTGCTTGTAATTGAATATGAGCTTATTTTATGGCTTTTAACAAAAAAGTGACTACTCTGATTTCTGAAGATATATTTTTCTGGTTTGTTTTAAGAACCTTAATAATGGAAGTATTTGTTTAAAGACATTCATCATCACAGTGTACAATCCAACAATTTTCATGAAGCTGTCACTTAGTGCTGGTTTAAAAAAAAGAAAAAAGTACCTACATGCAATGGCATTTTTAATATATGGATTGACAAGCTGACTTAATACTGCACTGTTTTATTTTTTAAGGACTGATTATGTAAGCAAGCGGACACAATTATAAAAGAGGTTAATTTATCACTGGGAACCTCTGCAGCCATGTGTCAAGAATACAGCTTAAAAGAAAAAGGTGCACCAGACAGTTATTGCTGTCAAGAGGTTAAACATTTATTTTTTAAATGCTGAAAGTGTAGTTTATGGTTTCTAATAGAATTTTCACTTTTTTCCAGATAAATGCATTTGAAATAACTCTTTAACACCCCTCTCCCCTTTTCTTAAGATTTTATTTTTAGTATAATTGCCCTGAGACGATTGTGCTTAGCTGGACACTTTCAGATTTGACTTTTCCTTCTCTGGTTAAATTCCAGATTTTGTGGTGTTAATGCATATGTGACTTGCAGCTGTGAAACAAATATTTATTTTTTTTAGATTTTTAAATGCAGTGAAAAAAATTCAAGCTATAAATAAAGACTTGAATGAAAACCTTTGTTGGTTGATGTGTATGGATGCTTGCATCATGCATACTTCTTCAACTGGAGGGTAACTTGCATGCATTAAGTCAGCAATACAGCTAAGCTAAATAATAAGATATCACTTTAAAAGTAGGGAAATTGATTCAAAGGAATTGTTTAAAATGCAGTTATTTGACTTGCAGTAGATGTAGATAGAGAAAGCAGTGCAGTTAAGAGCATTCTTCTTTCCATAACACTATGTTTTTACAGCATTCTGATGCAGTGTAACTTCTAGTAATTTCTATGTATGCAGACCATGTTTCATCTTTTCCAGCCATTTGTTAGTTGGCTGGCAAATTCTTGTCATTGTGAAATACAAGAAAACGACAAATGCTAAAGCAGCTTGATCTTACTATACATGGAGGAAAGAAAGGAAAAAAAAAAATATATATATATATAATGCCTTCATTTTACCAGGTAATAATAAAACTTTGAGAATTATGGAACAACAAACTTGTAAAGGCAAATAGTCAGAAACTAGGAAATGACTAACTTAAAGCTGTTTGTGGCGTTTTTTCCCTTGTGAAAGTCCTGGTTTCTCCCCTGTCCTCCATGGAATCCTTCATTCAGTACACCCAGCTGATGTATGCGTTATTTCCCTGTTCAGTTGTGCATGACCAAGCCTAATGCACATCACCTAAACTTAGCACTGTTTATTTTTGATTTTTCTGTAGGATTGTTTGCTAAACTGAATTCTTCATCAATATTCATCTGAGATGAGTAACAGCCTTATTCTGTAGATGAGGGCATCTAAGACAGAATTCAAGACATTAAATTCAATAACTGGATTATTGAACATTTATTAATTTTTGAACATTTATTAATTATGTTATTGAACATTTATTAATTTTTGGTGCCCAATTCAGGATATGCTAGAGAATTTTAGATGTCCTTTGTCTCTGAAGTGCAGTTACTGTTGACTAGAAGTGCTGTGACAGTTGCTTCACGTTGCTGCAAATGTTTCTCCAGCATCAGAAAGATAGCCTTCTGCTCCTGGAACTCGGGTGGAAATTGGTAAGCATGTGGGAGTTGAATCATTGGTTAAATTACACATTAAGAGCCCACTGGCAGAGGAGGGTGAGAGTTGCATTCCTCAGGACAGCATTAACCTGAGACATTTTTACAGTTTCAGCCTTGGTTCTAGCTGCGTCTGCAAGAAATGGAGTTGGGTCCCACAGAGTATGATAACATCCCAGCTATCTTACAGGTGTTGGCTCGTTCAGTGCAGTGAAACAGGTGTCCTGTTGCAAAACAGACATTACCTACATAAGAAGGTAAAAGACTTACATCTAGTACTAGAAGTAAAAGAGTGACCAGTCATAATGTTACTTCTGTCAAACAGGTGTTTATACTTACTTTATCATTAGTTCTGAAAACAAAAGATCTTTTTTTTTTTTAACCAAAGTTAAACACAAAATGTTTCCTCTGGTTAGGAGAAGGTGGGTAGTGTGAGGTGTTTTCTCACCTTCTTGGATCAAGTGTAATTTTGCATACAATATTCAATGGTGTGTGTCATGTGAGGAAGAAAAAAATCGATTTTTGCTTAGCTAAAAGAGCCATGGTGTTAAGGAAGAAAGGAGTTTTCTTCCTTGACAAATCTCCAATTAATCAAGAAAGCTTGCATACAGATTTTTAAAAGAATAATGTGAGCAATTAGGGGAAAGTAGTATTCTGGGCTGCGTGGGAATGCTGTAAAATAATTAAAAGTCTTTAAAGAAAGTTCTTTTGTTTAATAATAAGATCAACATTCTGATAAATATTTAGGACTATCACTGGACAAAGCTAGTTGTATATCTATTTTCATCATATTTACTAAAGGAAGACTTGTTTCTGTCATGGCAGTGGATTTACTGCACCTGTCACACTGGTACAGAACTGCAGGTGGAGTTTGCGTGGCAGAACTACACAGGTTATTTCAGTGACATTTATCACTGAAGCTTGTCCCTTCTTTTCCAGAGGAAATCAAAGAACTCCTGTACCAGTGTAAAACTATCAAAACCATGAGCCCTTAAGCAAAATGGCTTGTCTCCTTTGGCACTTCGTGGGAGCTACTACTATTAAGATTGTTTTAATGTAGAGCATCGAGACGCAGTATTCCCTTCAAGGTTTATGCTCTACAATGAATTTTAATCCACTGCACTGCTCTGTGCTGGAATGAATTCATACATTCTAGTATGTATGGACCTACCGGTCACTTACTAAGAATGGACAGACCCATCAGAGTTTCTGCATGTCCCTTGGGTTTGAACATGCTCTGTGGATTTTATGCAAAACAGAAAAATAACATGCTGTCAATGCCAGGAGTGTGAGCTGGAGTGCAGCTTATTTATTTATTTTTTTACCAGTCTCAGATTATTAGAAAAGAAAATGAGGGCTATGACACTTGTTCCAGATATGAACTATAGAGCTAGTATGTTTTGGTATTGCGCAGTGTTTGCAGTGCCAGTGGGGATCTTTGTCTCACTGAGACTCCGGGCTGGTCTTATCCTTGGGTTATGCCCAGACCACATGAATCCTATACATTGTGCAGTGCCTGAGGGGCTGCAAATCTCTGCAGGTACAGCTTCCCCCAACACGCCTGATTATGTGAGGAAATTCAGTGAGAGGAAAAAAAATATATATATATTAATGCTATATGAAGACAAAAGTATTTGACTTCAAATATTTTGTAGAGTCTGTGAAAAACAGTTTCCTTCAATTTTTTGAGCAGGTACACCAGCTTTTCTATCAAAACAGGCAGAGTTGGTGGGCTGTAGCTAAAACCCAACTTTCCACAGAAATGGTATCAGTCAGGTTTTAAGGCTGGAACTAATTTAATTATTTGTGACTTAATTCTGCACAGAGGCTACGTAGGTGCGCTTCCTAGTACCAGAGCTGAGTACTCTCTGGAAACTACGTATTGCATCTCAACAAGCCTGAGGGTGTCCACTGGCAAGGTATGAATATGCAAACACTCTGAGGTGACAAGATTACACTGGTGATACTTACACAGAGATGGTGAGAGAGAAGGTAAGGGGGACCAGTGGCACCTTTATGCAAGGGAGGAGCTGGAAGGGACTGACAGCTGCTTGGAGTTCACACACAAATCATGTTCAACTCTGCAACAGGGAGTGCTAATGCCTAATAAGAATAAATAAACTCATGGTCTGGCAGAGGGCAGGGCAGCCTGAGAGGGTATTTGAGGTTTCTGTAGCTTCCTGTCTGCCAGTGAGCAGTAGTGAATGCCAGGAGATGTTTGTAAGATAGGAGTATGAGTGCAGTGGTACCTCTACAAGGCTTGCACCTCTTCTCTAGCATACTGTGTTTCTGGGCCACTTTGCTCTGTGGGCCCCATTCTGGGGATGTGTAACAGCTCCTGTGCAACAGCCACAGTGCAAGGGGCTGAGCTGGTCTCAGAGCTTCCTGGGGCTCCTTTGTGCGAAGCTGCTGGGCTGCAGCTCACTGTGTGCAGCTCTGCTCTTTATTGCAGTGTCCTGTCCTAAAACAGATGCATTCTGTAGTCATAGCGTGCTCATCCAAAGAGTGCAATACAGTCTTAAAACACTTTCTTGCTGGCAAAAAGCCTCTCGTTATGTAGCCTAATTTCCTGGAGCTATGTTGAGTGCTGTCACTTTCAGAAGAGCACATCTAAACACAGCAGAAGCACCTGTGGAGCTGGGTGCTGCACCAGCTGAGGTGCGTTGATGGGAGCAGATCTTTGTGGCTGTTCCTCAGCCTGGGCTTCTGCCCCTCTGTGGAAGTCCCTGCTCGTTCTAGATGCTGCTGCAGAAGCGGTAAGTGGTGCCGGTAAGGCAGTGGTCTGGAGCTTTGTGAAGGGGTGGTCTGCTCCAGTGTGGTGGGAGCATTGTTCTCTGCTGTTTGTGGACTCCTTGTGAGCTCCCTGCATGCTGTTGGGAAGGCTCTTTTCTGCAGCTGGAGCTTGTATGTGGAAGCAGTGCTTTGTTGTTTAAAAGTATTAGGGATAATGATTACAGAGAAAAGAACACTAAGATGTGCTTTTCTTAAGGACTTCAGAATTGTGTTGCTTTATGGCTTTCAAAAATGTGTTCAGTTAGTAGGAATATCTAAAATCTGTAGTTTAATGTAGTTATTTAGTCCCTGGCTCTTTCACACGTGGTACTGGTGCTGGGGCTGGGCTGTGACTGGGGATGTTGGGTTTGCAGGGATGAGTGGACAAACATAGTTCGTAGTCGGGAGTACTCAGATTTGCGTCTTCTAAGAAAACAAATTCTTTAAAGACATGTGGTCATATATCTGCTTCCACTACCTCCGAGACAAGATAAATAAATACGTGCTTAGAGAGTGCCTTACCAGTGTTTGCTTAGTCCCTGCTTTATAATGCCCAGTACAAACAGATGCAACAGAGCTTCCAGAAGCACTGCTGCTGTATTTCCCTTGAGAACTGCTGTATTGGGTTAATCTGAGCTGAAAACTGTCTACCTGTAGCTGGTCCAGTTACCTAAGAAAGAGCATAAAGGAAAATAACCTCTTTGGGAGCCCCTTCAAGGAGCTTTAGTAGGTAGACTTGTCCTACCTGAATTTGTGAACTCCAACAGGGTCCTGTGGCAGCAGGTTGTGTAATTCCAGCATGATGGCTCGTTTTGTTTCTTCTTCTTTTCCGCATATTAAGCAGAATGGTCTCTGGGCCTTACATTGTGAGAGTAAATAGTTCTTTCCTCTTTCTATGTCATTACTTATTACATTTCCTGGTAAGTCCTGGCAGCCCATGTGTCTTTTTTAAAGTGCAAAAGCACACTGACTATTTGAAGGATGCTAGTGTGACTCTGTGACCTTCTTTTGATTAGAGATAGCTTTTTCAAAACCCTCTACTACGTAGGTATGACCAGTTATTTTAGCCTGGAATTCTGCTCTGGATTTTAATCTCATCACTCTGTAGGTAAGTCTATCATTACAGCTGCCTTTAGACTTGGCTGTTTTCAGTATTTAGCCATAGATATTGAACCTCACATACCGAACTGTATCTTCCGTTTACTCAATTTCAATTTCTCAGTTTTATTGAGTGCTGGTTTCATTCAAATTCTGTGTACTTACAGCCCTTCCCAATTTGATGCTATTTGGTACTTTACTGTCATTCCTTTAATAAGCATTAAATATTTTTGATAAAAGGAAAAAAAAAAGTTAAAATCTACTCGATTCAGGATAGACCATTATGGAATTCATGAATGCTATTTAGGAAAAAAATATTGCAGACTTTTAAAATACTTGACAGCTTTTATATCACCTGAAATACTTTTTGTATCTAATACAATGATGATTGTATCTAATACATCAAAGGCAGCTGAAGGTGGGTTAGGGGGTGGCTTTATAGCATTAAAGAAATGCATGTACCTTGCTTTTTCTCTTGTACACCTGTTTAGTATAAATGCTACAGGGACAAAGATGCTTTCACAGGTTAGTAATGCAAATTCGGAGAAAAAGAAGGAACCGCTTTTTTTTTGAGATTCAGCAAATTATAACTGGAACTGAACACCTCCTTCCATGCTTCCAAATGAATTTTGGGTAAGGTGCTGAATACTTACAGATAACAATGAGCCATGATAACAAATGGTTGCTCATCCCCATCATTCACCTCATCGTTTGTATTACACAGCATTCAAAGATGTCTTCACTGCAGGGAAAGGATAGCATGTGAAATAGAGGAATGAGGTGACACATTCTAGTCTGGGGTTTTTCTTCTGTTCAGATAATAGAGGCAAAGATCCAAGGAAGAGCAAAAAGGAAACTTACTTATCTGAATGTAGAAAAAAAGGGAAGGAAGCTATTTTATTCTGGAGGAAAAATGTTTTCAAGTCCTTTGAAAGTGAAGCTGTTAAGGATATGTTAACTGTGAGAAAAACGCTTCATTTGTAGTATTTCAGTTCAGGTGCGTGTTTGATTTTTCTGGCCTATATATCTATTTTATATATGTATATTTTATTTATGTGTGTATATATATATAAAATGAGGGCTGCTGGTTGAAAAGTACAGAGGTAAAGAGTGATACGGTTAACCAGTAAAATATGCCCTGAAATCCTGTGTGCTGCAGGTTTCTTACATAAAGCTGCTCCTGGCTGACACTGTTGAAGGTTGGGGTGGAAGTATCAAGTCCCCAAATCAAAGAAGCTCTGGGCTGGGTAAAGAAGGGAAAGAGGGAGGTACAGGAATAAATACTATTGTTCAGTGAATACATCTACATGTAGCATGGGGCTTGAAAGGAGAGAAGTTGTTTCCTAAAGGATGAAATGGCATTGTGGTCCAGGATGTCATTTTACTGAGGACAGTGCAGCCTAGCTTAGTTCAGCCTTTTTTTTTCTCCCCAGGGGGTCAGATGGAAAAAGCAATTTACTATATAATACATTATCTAGGATATACCTTAAGACTTCATAGGGCATCTTTTGTTGATTTTTTAGGATCTAACTAGAAATTAACAGAAACCAGAAATCAAATGACGATTTTAATAGACTTTAGAACAGAGTGTACGAGTATAAAACACTGGTTTTGTATTTCAAAAGTTGCAGGAAGATAGCCAGTTATTTTAAACAGTCTTCTACAAAACATATGCCAGTAGATTACATAAAAGACACTATATACAATATAAAAGAGCAGAAAACAATCCTCACTGTAAAAATAATTTAAAACAAAGTATTTCAATTTAAAATATCTCCTATAGCACAAACTAATACATTGTGACATGCAAGTGAAAACTAAACATATTGCATTCTTTAGTGTAGGCAAATAAGAGCTGTATTAAATTTGGACAATGAGACAACATGCCAACATTTTTAGATGAATACAGAAGGCTGTTCTTAAATACTTATTTTCTGATGTATCTCACGTTCAAAGAACAGCTACTATACATCTTCCAAAATGTAATAATAAATATTAAAGCAAAGTATATGAATAATCTACATCGTAGAGATCATTGGGGCCAATGTTGAAAAAGTGGTTTATATAAAAATGCTGTTTCACTTACTACTGCACTGTGCAATTTCTACAAAATTATTCTAAAGGCTTGGAAACAATCTGCACTTGAAAATTTGCAACATCCAGTTTTAAGGCAGCCTAGCACTTGAAGATGCAGTGTAATAATTGGAGTAGCCGCTTTGCTTTTAAGATGCGAGTGGAGCTAGCAGGTGGAAATACGATTTTCCTAACCTGAGACATGATCTCAAAACAGCATGCTTCCAGGTTAGGTTGTTCATCTGTATTTTATCTACTCAGCGGTGTAAGCAGAACCGCTCACTATTTGAGCTAGTTTTTCCTGATTCTGTTACAGCTTTAAGTATTACAGAAAGATTTGGTTTTTGCACCTTTTCACACGCTGGTAGGAACACTATTCTGTACTCAGCCAAGCTTCCATGTTACAGAGCCTTGGCAATTTATCAAATACTATTTTTAATGCAAGCTGCACTATATTTGACTTTCTGTATACAACCTGAAAAACTTCTACCGTAGGGGATCCATTTTGTTTAAAATACCAGTATTCCAGTATTATAATTGCTAAGGAGCCAATGTCAACATTGCTTCATGTCCACAGGAAGTATTAAACTCAATAACTTAAGCATTTTCACAGCACTTCTTGATCAGTCTAAAAAACAGAGCAGGATTTTTCAAGTGCTTACTGTTTTGTTTCCATTTTTAACTATCTACTCACATTTAAGTATGTCTCAAACATACAAAGTAACTGTTGAAGCAAAAAATTAGCTGCCACAGTAGGTCTTAGAAAATGCCAGTGTTTAATGACAGACTATGCAAGACTGAAAAATTTAGCAGAAGCATAAGAAGGTTTTAAATAAACCAAACTGTTACAAAGCAAGAGGTGTGAAAATACCATTCTTTGGTCTAAATTAGCTGTTCCCTTTATATTAGTTTAACATTCCAATGGCTTTTTCAAAACTGTTTAAAAATAATACAAGCTGAAATTCATTAAGCAAAAATATGTATTATATACATGGATGCCTGATCAGACAGCTGACTTAAAAGTGAACATAGTGACAATTGTTTAGATATTCCTAGTACCTTTTAAAAAAAAAAAAAGATGAGTTAGTGTTGAGTGTGCAGTAATAGAATTTTATTGAAAAAGGTAAAAAACTAAGCATGAAAATCTGTTTTAGTTGTTTATAAACACTACATCCTTATGGTTTTGTTGCTCTAAATTCAGACGTAAACATTCATCCTGACATGCCAAAGCTCCTAATGCTGGTGGAAAGTTCCTGTAACCAGTCAGTGATCGCTTTACAATTTGTTGCTTGTTGGATCATTCTTTGCAGCTTCATTTGTATAAGCTGATTCATCAACTGCATCTTGTTCAACTCCATCTTCCCCAAATCCAGCTTCTTCTTCCCTTTCTGGAGCATCCTCATCCTCTATGCCATTGTAAAACTCTTCAATCTCACTCTCATCTTCCACATCTAAGCTCTGACTACGACATGAGCCACTTTCGCTACTACTCCCACAAGAGCTAGAAGACATGATATCATCTTCAGAATCTGAGTATACCTCAGCACCATGGAAAATATAGCGATTTGGTGGTAAAAATAGATACTGAGTACCTGAAACAGAATTTAAGAAGTCAGTATCACAGAATCACGGACTGGTTGAGGTTGGAAGGCGACCTCTGGAGGTCACCTGATCCAACCCCTCTGCTCAAGCAGGGGCAGCTATAGCAGGCTGCCCTGGAGAAGTAGAAAGCTAAAGTAAGTTACTCATACAAGATCTTGCAGATATTTGGTTACCTGCATAGATGTATTTTCAAAAGTCAAGCTTATCTGACAAATAAGGCTACATTAGAAATCCATTTATTTCAATGTCTCATTAGGAACAGCATGTAACATGCTTCACTGGAAAGCTTGGTATTTCTTCTCCCCACTCCCTCTGACACAAAACAGTATTTAAACTGTAATTTAGCAGTGCTTTTCAGTGGTACGTGTGTTCACAGCTAGATTGCCATTAGTTGTAACACAAAATTGGAACCCACTGTACGGAGTATTTGACAAAGTTTAAACAGTTGCTTTAGGAAAGTGCAATTCCTGGTTCTCCATCTGTACCGCGTTTCTGATGTGATTACTTGTTTACATCAGTTAACAGACTGCCTACTGAAAGGCTTCCTTGGCAAGTATCTTCAAATATCGCTTCAAAATCCAACTGTGCAATTTGCTTTTCAAATCTTACCACAGCTTCATCAGTCAGTCCTACGAGACAGCTACCAGACTGAAGACTGATGTATTGTGCCCACTATCTTAAAAGCCCAGGATCCATCTTATTTTTCTGCAAGTGCATTTGGAAATGTAAGAAGCGCTGATTTGATACTGAGCTTCAATCTCCTAACCTCTGATCTTTCTAGTAATCACAGATTAAAAAAAAATACTCTAAATTACAAAAAATGCTCCTATTGACTTCTCAAAAAGAAGAAACTCCATAACGCAGAAAAAGGTAGGTAGACACTTGTCTGAGCACAAATAACCACAGAGAACACTGATTCCCTCAAGGGCAACTTATTTATTGCTTCAAAGTAAGTCTAGAATAAACAATTAAAGTCACAATCTGCGGAATACTGAAATAAGTTACTCACCATCCAGCCTTTTGCTAATCTGTTCTTTTGCAGGTCTGTTTACCCAGCACTTCTTCAATATTTCTTTTTCTTTGTTTTCTCCGTTGGTGGTTCCATTTTCCTTCATTGTTTCAGAGTTCATTAATTCACTAGTAGCATTTTCAGGGTTTTCAGAGGATGTCTGTGTGTCCTGAAGCTTTTCCTCTGTGCAGCTCGTTTGAATTTCTGAGGCAGGATCACAGTTCTCTACCTTACATTCAGCTGGCTGTTCCGAGGACACCACCACAGAATCTGGTGGAGTCATTTGTTCTGGTGAACTAGAGTCTTCTGAAATGTTTAAAGGGGTAGGTGGTAGCTCAGATGAGTGCATTTCAAGCTCCTTGTGCGGTCGTGGAGGCTTTTCTGTTATTTCTGAAAGTTTTACTGAATTGTAGCAAAGTTTTGTATATTCGCTACCTAGCCTTTGACATAATTCATTGATAATAACATCACAGTCTCCCAGAAGCTCCACATCAAAGTGTAGATGAGGCAAAGGTTCCCTATTTATTAAGATTTGAGGCACTTCATGGGGGATGGAACCTGTACATAGGAAAGATAATTTAAAGGTAGTCGTTTGATAATTTCAAGGTAGTCATTTCAGCTTGACTTTTACCAGAGATCTAGTTAGGAAATTTGATTTCTTGAGTTGTTTTCATGCATTCACTTGCAATGAGACCAAAACAGACAGATCTGGAAGAGTACAATCAAGTCTTAAAACTTAACACCTCAAGCTGCTGTTTTGGTTATGCTTACTGTAGCCCAACTAGATTCTCTCCCCCCACACACTTCTTTTCCCCAGTAAAAGGTGTTTTTCTACTCCAACTAAGCTATGGTTGGTTGAGTGTTAAAAATATTATTAAAGTTAATACTATAACGTCTTAGATGGATTGCAGATATCCTGTGCATTCATTTGATGTACTTAAGTGTACACAAAGAATATACTGATGGTAACTGGCATTCCCTTAATTAGGGAAAAATATTTACAAATACAGCTTGTGCTGTATGGGGTTGCTCAACCCATTTCTGACAGTCAGGGCTCCCAAACCCACCAGGCTAGTAACCCAGTATTAATTCCTCAGATAATCAACTAATGAATCCAGTCCTAAGACATGGATGGAGCAATGGTTTGTGTAGTGGATCCTGACTTTCTAGTCTATGCCCTTCCCATCAGTCTGAGGGTGTTACCACAAAAGCCATGGATGTGGCGCTGTTCCTAGTTAACAGGAGGGGGTCAGCACATGCCCTTCTCAGGCTTGCACTGGGAGAGTTTGTTCAGTATGAGTAATCTTGCATTCAGTAGGCAAATAAGTAACCAGTGTAAAGTACTGCCTTTAAAGTAATTCTGAACAGATAGTGTGAGCTGGGAGAGAAATTAATTCATCTTAGAACAAAGTAATCAAATTCTAAACAAGTAGCTTTTTGGATTATAATTTCATTACCTTCACATCCATATTGTGCTTTGAGCATAGAGAAAGCACTTAGACTTTGTTACTTTGTCCATTTTGCATTTCAGCTTTACATTCCTAGTAGAAAACTAAATACTTAACCTAGTTTCTTCACCGAATCAAGCCCCAAGCCATTCTTAGAGCTCTTAACTGAGAATTCAACTTTGAATCAAATTTTAGAAGAAATTACCAGAGATAGTTACTTACTTGGAATCAATGCTACTGGTCTTACTTTCAGTGAAGACCCAATGACAATGAGGAGATCAACTTCATTTTTGTCATACTTCATGGCGCGATGGAACTGCTCAGGTAAATTCTCTCCAAAGAACACTATGTCTGGTTTCATAATGGCAAGCGGTTCATCAGGTGGACATCTGGGACATCTAGGAACAACCTGCAGTAGAACAGCTTAGATTACCACTGTGGCTGTGACCTTGAAAACATTAGATTTGGGCAAATCAAGGTGACTTATTTTGGCAAAAGACAAGGATGTTTCAGTGATATTTCCTGATTTTATTTTCCTGTGGATGTACAGATAAGTACATTTCTTAGCCTAGTCTGCAGCAAATGGACACAGAAATGGAACTAAGGCAGGAATAAAGACGGAGTCCTTTTCATTCAAAATGGAGAAACCATGAAACTGCACCACAGTTCTTATCTAACTAAGCCAAAGTCTAGAAGTCACGCTCAACACCAAAGTCTAATAACCTCCTACTGGATAGGAATATATTTCTCTTGGGTTAATCTGAAAAAAAGCTTTGATTTCACTATCAGTTTCCATTACACAGTCTGATACAAAACCCTTCCTAATCAAACAGTATACTGTACAGCTTCACCTCTCTACTTCCTTTTCTCCTCCAAAAGGAGAATGTTACATGCATAAAGCAACATGGCACTGTGGCAGATGGCTAGCAAAAAGCATACAGTACAAGAACATGGAGCAGAACTTTTGGTCTCCATTTTAAGCTTCTCCAATTCCTCCAGAAATGGAGCAGAGGAGGTAGTGGGGAGTTATGTTGGTGGAGAAGCAGGTTCCCTTTCCCCTCTTGAAACCAGAGGGTTTTCTGGCCACTTTCAACTCTTTCCTAGGACTCTTTCAGGGAGAAGAAGCAAAAAGGTGAGTGATGCAAGTATATACAGGCAGAACTTATTACTGAACAATTGTTCTTTCAAATAGGAAAGTTCTCTTAGCTATACTCTTAACAAGTACAATATCCCAAAATAAATCTAAGGAGCTGTAATCTTATAGCAGTCTTCACAAGCAAATTAGTGCTTTGTAAAGGTGTAAAGAGATGTGTACTATCTATTGTAATAGAACAACACATGAAAGATACATCAAAGAAGACATTTAAACACAACTCCTTCTTGTAAACAGGCTATGTACAGAAAAAGACAATACATAACTGTTTAAACCAAAGAACCAATTTATTGATGTCTGCAGTGTAGCAAAAGACAATGTTTTCCACATGAGAAAGCACTGCAAGCTAAAGGCCTTCCTCTGTAGGAAGGACCTTTAGCTTGCAAGGCTAAAGGACCTAATCAAAGGACCTTTCCCAAGGTTCAAGTCTTTGAAGTATCTAATCCTTCTTCGAGGAAAACTTTGTATGAGAGATGTGTAAGAAGCACTGTAGCACAAGAACTAGGAAGCAGTATAGAGAAAACCATCACCTCCTCCAAGCTAAAAATATTAATCCACATGCTAAAGGGAAGCCAACTTAAAAAATTGCCAAAACACAGAAGATGGACAGGATGAATCTTGAGATTTTTTTCCTTGGATCTCTACGTATTCAAAAGACAGCGAATAGCACACAAGCTTCTCTGAAACTGTTTACCCTGCTGTTTCATCTGTTGAAAGTAGTAATGCCTTCTTTGCATTTTAAATTGCAAGATTAAGGAAATATATTTACTCTGTATTAGGAGGAAGATGAAATGAAGATCTCTAACTTCTAATTTGGCTAAAAAGACCAAGCGATAGTAATCGACCCCAACCTCTCCTGCAGGAATTCTAATGACATTGTTTAACGGATCTCTGTAGAGCAACTGATGTCCCTATCCAAGATGTTTGAGTTACTGTAAGGGGCCCATAAATATGTTTCAACACTACACTACTCACCATCTTCTCTGCTAATCCTCAGAAAGGTCGTCAGTAAGGGGGAGATCTATTCCAAGAGCTGAAATTGATACCAAGAAGTTAAGGCTAGATAACTGGCCACTCAGTTGCCTAGGATTCTCTTTCCCTCCAGAGGCAGCACTTCCCCAGAGCCCCACCACCTCTGCTGTTGTACTCGTCTAACCACAGAGAACTGGAATTCCTCATGGGCTATTGATGTTATCAGTATATCAAAAACAAAAGTAAAGATTATCTTGGTTTAAGAACATCCAAGGCCAGTTGCATGTTTTCATGGTCCTTCCTAAATCTGAGATGCTTTTGCTATTTCCTGAAGTTGCCTAAAATCGTCAAAAGCAAAGTGAAATTCGTATTTTTGGAAGTAACAGAAAATTACTATCAAGTTGTTTTTTTTTTTTTTCCTGTGTGATTTATAATGGCTGCTGCTTCTTATCCAGAAGGATGGTTGTATACAGCAACCTAGAAAAAGAATCACGCTGCAGGGAACTAGGGCATTCCATTTGAACTGGCCAAAGAATGAGGAGCAGCAGCACGAAATGGGTAGTTTTATAACCAGATGTTCTTAATTATCAGCCTCTAATATGTGGAAAGGAAATCCTGACAGAAAGATGCTAGATAATTTCTTGTAAAACACTTAGGACTCTAAGGGGAAGGACCAGAGGAAAGGAAAGATAATTTTTTTTAATGGAAAATGACCTGGGGCCACATATAACTGAACTTCCAGGTAGTGAAGGACAGCCTAGAATAGAAAGTGGACTCAATACTAGGACTGAAGTTGCAAAACCATTTTGTGATGGGGAGAGCTTGTTAGAGAAACAGAGCTGTTGAAACGGACAATGGTTTGTTTTGTGCATATAGAACAGATTTCTTTAAATATCTAAGGAACCAAATTCTGTATTCTGGAGAGGTAACATAAAAAGAAACCGCACAGCACCAGTTTGGGAAGTGGAAACTATGAAATAGAGATGATGGGAAATAAAACAATTGTTCTGAAGGCATAAAGAAGGATGTTTTTTTCTTTCAATAGCTCTATTTCTTGTTGTGTGAAATTATATTCAGCAACAACCATACGAAATTACTGTTCTGCACAGTAACAGCCAGGGCTTCCCTCTGACTGAGATACCCAGCAACCGTACTGTAAGAGCAGGGCTGACAGATTGCATGTCAGAGGTTTCTTCAGTCTTGTTCTTCGAATTCAAAGCCCTCGTTGTTCTCACTGTTCGCAAGTATTGCTACGGGCTTCTATCCCCTTCCCCATACTTCCTCTGCTGGCCACAAGCCATCAGGGCAGAAGTTCAGTTCCACATATAAAAGTACAATGATTCAAGCCTTGTTAGGAGAAGGAGTCCTGACCACTGATCAAAACAATAAACTACAACATGCTTAGGAAGAGTTGTTCAGAAGGAAAACAAGAAACAAAGCCCAAACCCCAACCAACTGGCTTTGAGGTAAAGGAGTAGCAAGCATCTGTAAGAAAACTCTCAGAAATAAGGTTAATAGCAAAGTAAACCACATTTCAAACATCCAATATTTCAATGCTACAAAGCCTAAGTCTTATGAGGTTGGCATTTCTAAACGCTCTCATTGAGTTCTGTTTCAAATGCAGTACTTGAAAGATGTTCTCTTCATGTTTCTCATTTAAAATTGCAACTGTGGACTCCATCAACCCACAACAAAGTCTCATTCCACTTATATAAACAGGATCTTTTTGATCATTATCTCTGTTCCTTCAAAAGATAGGGAATGAAAGCAAAGAGGGTCCAACCAAGCCAAAGCTTATTCTAGTCTGACAGAGCAGAACTAACTCCTGACTTGGCTCTGGAGCACTTCACACCCAGATGTGGGGAGCTGGGAATACAAAACAGTTCACAAGTCCTAGAAAGTACACATCAGACATTTCATATCCTTCTCTCTGGTCAGAGGCTGCTTTATACTGCGCAATTTCTCCATGCATCATCTACAATTTAAACACACTTTTAATGTACGTAAATGCTCTAAGAGCAACTGATGTTATAAATAGCTAAGAATACTTTCTCAGTGTGATAAGAGTTCAGATTAGCATAACACAGGTATAAATCAAACTTCCTACTTACCATTTTAAGCTCTACTTTTCTCAGAGTCACCATTAGAAATGGACTATGGTTTTGTTCTGCCTTTTTCCCAATACCTCACTTTGCAGTGTAGTAATTGAGTATATTTTTAAATACTAGAGCAAATGCTAAAATACAGATAGGAACATACAAAATACACGGGAAGATGCTTTTAAGTCATGAGTCTTTTAAAAACAAATGCAGATCTTTTAAGCAATCAATTTTTTGTATGTTTTAAGAGTTACTTATTAGAAAGCTGCAGTGACTTTTAAGTTTTTACCTGATTGAAAATATCTCCTCGAACAACTTCACAGTCAACTCTGTATTTACAGATCAGGCAGGAAGCTGTTGCAAAGGAACCTAAAGGAAAAAACCCATATGGTAAAAGTAAGGAATATTCAGTAATTCAGGTTCAGTCTTTTTGCCGATGATGTTATGACACAAAGGCTATTATATTGCAGTGCTAAATAAAGACAAAAAAAGTCATTAAAAAATAACTTAAGAGAAAGATGCCTGTGATACTAGAAGGTAGTTCTTCCAGATGTTAGTCAGGAGCAAGTCTGGTTTAGCAGTAGGATATCCCGCATGCATGATAACAAATAATACTGCATCGTTCCTCCAAACTGTGCAAGCATTTAGAGTCTAGATCTCTAATTCCTAATGGCAATAAAGGGCAAGAAGAAAGCCCTGCTCTCCCACTGCGACGGAGTAACTTAAAAGGTGGCGGAAAAGTCTCTTCTAAAGGAAACTTTAAAAAAGGTAATAATTAAGATATTGGAAGTGTCAAGTATGCGCAGAAGGTGGGAACAGCTAAAAACCTGGAAACAGCTAAGAACAGATGCTCAAGACTAGACATTACTTGCTCCTCATATGGTATGTCACAGACACATCTGTCAGACTAGCAGATGCTCCGAGGCATCTGTTAGCACCTACTTCCAACACTATTTTTTGATTTTTTTTCCACTGTCAAAGGGACAAGAGCAAGAAGTTAGGCTGCCCCACATCCTCTATCATTCAGCTACAGCAATGGTAAGGAGTATGATCTAATTCCAGATGTGTTGGTTGAATGCAAAAGGCATTTTAGATTCACGAACTACATGTAAGATACAGCAGTTCTCATACTAGCGCTTTGCTGTAGTTCTGTGGCATGAAATATGTTGAAGTGTTCATATGTAAACTCCCCAAGCCATTCCAAGGTTCCTTGCCATTGGTACACTCATGATTAATTTCAAGCTCTCACAGAGAGACAAAAACAATAAAGATACAAGTACAAACGCTTAAACAACAGAACTTCAGTTTCTTTTTTGCCACTACCATTAGTCAACTAGCATTTATTACTGAGCAGCATAACTGTAAGTCAGATAAAGCTTGATAGACTCAAAACCACCAGTGCTACTTTCCAAAAGCTGCAGATTCTCAAAGTCCACAGCATTTTTTCTACTGTTACAGGATATACACTAAAGCTGGTCTGAAATCTGATTACTGTAGCATGCAACTGAAAAAGTGGAAAGTTTGAATGTGTCAGTGATGTGCAAAAACACAACCACACCAGAAATTCATGATAGATACCTAACAAGGAATGATAACCAAAATAAAATGCATGATACACTGAGTACGTATGGAAACTTACATTAGATTTGGGTTATTCCGTGAGCTGGATTCTATGGTATGCTCTTTGGTCACCAGGACAGAGCATCACATTTACTATGAATAAAGCAAACTGACAGATCTGGCACTGAGCTAAACCTTGTAGATAAGGAAGCCAAGTGAGTTTGCTCCCTGGAAAAGGTTGAATTAGACTCTCTAAGAGCCAGTCACAGTTAATGGGTAAATTTTTGATCTCTAGTACCAGGCTGGCATCCCTGAACTGCTGACAGCTGAGACAGAGAAGAACAGCATATAACTTTCTCTAGATTTTACTTTGGATACTGTGAGAACAGTAACAAGTGGGTCTTGTTCAGGCAGAACCAACTATCCCTTCCCTCTAGCTGTTACCACTGTTGGAAATGCATCCTCCAACATTTCATTCTCTCTCCTTCTTGCAAGGAGCATGAACTGACTACAACAGCTCCCTGTAGTCTTACTTTGAGATCAGGAGTTAGCCTACTGTTAACCTAGCAGTTAATCTCTTCAGTTCCAGTTCTAATGCCGATACCAGCATTAGGTCAGGTCTTACAAACATCAACGCTGCTTTTAAGCAATTTATTTGCTGAAATCTGAGTGATCTATACACGCACTCCAAAAAGTGTTTTCTTTGCTTAAAAATGGATCCTTGACCTTTTAGCTTGACATTTGCAGTTTTTTCAAAAAGGAAAGCATATCAAGCAACTAATTAAAAGATTCCACTTAATTTGGCATCATAATTAGAGAATGTTTGACACTGAAGGTGTAATAACGTGATGTTCTGTTCAACAGCTGATTAATCTGTAGTATTTTATACATAAGGTAAGTCACTGAAGTGACAAGGTACCTTGAGGTTTCAGTGGAATGTATTCTAAGCTAAACTCCATCTCACTAACAAATTTCATACTGTTCTCATATGTAAATATAAAGAAACACCAAAAACATAATAAAAGGGAAGGTCTAAGCTTGTGGATCTTCACTGATGTAAAAGGACAACCATTTATCAAGCATTATTTCTGAAAATAGTATTTCCGCTTGAAATACCTCTGCTTAAAATACTTGAGCTAACTTACAAAAAAAAAGTTGCGTTTTCAGCCTGTGAAGTACACAGTCCTGTAAGTAGCAGAGAGACACATAGACTACGTGTCTTGGCTAAACTCATCCTTGTCTGGTCCCTAGTCTTCCTGCTGACACAATTTTCCATTCATTCTCCTGTTGAATTTTAAGAAGCCTGGTGGAACATACCAAGAAACACTTACAAGGAACTCTAAGTTTTTCCTGAAGCTATAATGGAAAGTTAAAATTCAGGAAAGTTTAGTGCATTTAATGAAAAAAAATGCAATATACGAGAGTGTTGGCTACAAACATGAAATTGGGCTTTACGGTCTGATGTGTCTGAAGAAAATGTTTCTCAACCTCTTTGTTATTGTGTTTTGTTATTCTATTGGTAATAATTTAACCTAATACACTAAACTATTTTAAAAGCAGAGTACTTGTTCCTGATAGATGTCAATTGAAGGAAGCAAAAATATCAATCCCAATAGCAACTACCTTGTTACTTTCACCAGTAAACATCATTTATATATGTAAAATTAAGTGAAACTACCATCACTAACCATGACACTGAATTATCCTTTGGATTCCAGCAACTTGTTCCAATGTGTCTATGTTCTGAGTGTAGTTGCGAAGTAGTTTTCCTTCTTTATCCATCAAAGCTATGAACTTGTGACAGAGAGATGGCTGGAATTGTCCTGGATAGATTTCCTGTGGAATTCAAAAAGTACATTAGAAAGTGTATATGAATACAAAACTGCAGCAATTTACGCAGACCTAAACAGTAGGAGCCGCAATTATGTATTTTCTGTAGTCATCCCCTTTGCATTTTGCCATTTCTCTCAGACCCAACTCTTCTTTCAAAAGCTGAGCTTCTTGTCGTACCAGGATGAATTGCTCCATGTGGAAGTTGGCATTCTGGTCTTTGTGCAGCACAAAGCAAGGTCTAGGTCTGTCTTGGTTTTGAGAACTATAAGAAAGGAAGGTTGTTTTTCCCTTTTGTCAAGCAACCTCAGTGTTTGCTATTAGAAACATGCATGATTTAACAGCAGTCAGATAAAAATTGCATGAGCAACTTGGATTCTAGTCTTTTGGTTTAGGATAAACAGATTTTATTCATCAGCAGTATCAGCAGCCGTTCATAGGAAATTAATGCCCAGACAACAGAACTACAGATTGGACATAAAGTGGAAGGCAGGTGGTACTCAGAGCAGCTTTGCAAATTTAGCCAATTACAACAGCCATCAATTAAAACCTTATGGCTCAGCAGAGCAGTTCCAAAGGCCCTGAGAGATGCTCAGCCTTTCCATGAGCTCAAGGCAGAGTAAAAAGGCATTTAAGGAGCATACTGCAAAAAAGGGGTGCATTTTTATAGAATGCTTGCTCACAGTGAACAAGGAGCCAGCCAAAACGAAAAATGAAGTGTGGGTACCCAAATGAAGGAACCACTAGGAACCTCTGCCTAGAGAGGACCACCCAGAGCAGTTCCTCCAGTTGCTGTGTGACCAGGAGGACATCAGCAGCAGCAACTGTCTGTTGTTCTGCAGCACTTATTTAGAGGAGGAACTTGGATTCCAGACCCTCTGCTCTCCAATCACTCTCACCACTGAGCCTCACCTGGAAAAGGCAGGCCTCGATACAGCAAGTTAGCAAGGCGCAGGCTGCTGCCTGCCTTTACCAGGAGGCACTTAAAACTGAACCACAAGTTCTAGCACAACAGTGGACTGTTTGATTTATCTTTGTGACAGCCCTGCTTTGGCTACCATATAGTCTAACAATTAACAAGCAAAAGAGGCTTTTCAAAAGTATTTGTTTTCCACAAAAATATTTTAAGTTACTCACGTTGCTGAAGCTATATTGGTCTTGGTACATAAACTGCAGCAGTGATCATTGATTGCTTATGGTGGTATCACCTGGATTGTAACTAGGCTACTACACAATTATCAGATATTTGTGTGGTCTTAAGAGCTTCTGTATCTTTGTCTGAACAAGCAAGATGTGCTCTGCCACCACTAGCCATACAAATAAATACACAGGAACCAAAGGGAAGGGTCGTTCTGGGAAATTAGAAAAGTGTGAAAGGACAGAAGGCACTGAAAAAGTGGAAGCAGGAACTAAAATGAATTTTTAGCACTAATGGTAAGGAAAGTGAGATTGACTAGAGAATTAGAAATGCACGTACGTACGGTGATCAATGGCAGACCTCTTGCCACAGATATACAAAGACAAAGGGAATGAGGCAAACGATAGTGCACACTGGGAAGTACACTAAACATAGAGCAAAGCCCATGTACAATAAATGTGCCTTAAAATATATGTACTAAAGTAACAAATTCATCTCCAAGTCCAAATATGCTGAGTAAATTAACCATTGCTCTAGCAGGGTAAATAGCTTGCAGAGTTGCTATAGTTTCATTTTATTTTTTTTTTTTTAATATCCGAAGTGCTGACTTGCCACGAACTTGCAAATCTATTTGGCCATTCTTTGCTTCTAGAGTTAAAGGAACTTAAAGATTTCATGGAATAAAGAAGCAATAATCTAGCTAAACCACAGGACAGAAAATAAGAACTTATTTCAGGAAAAAAATAGTAGCCAACAGCATTCTGGTAAATGGGCATATAGGAAGACTTCAAAGGTTGTTTTTTTTTTTTTTTTTAATTATTTTGATATTAAAAAGCCAAGGTACTGAATATACTAATGAACATCAAAACGTGTTAGAATCTGGGTAAGAGATGTTCAGAGAAAACCAAGCAACTGAGGCATGCGTTGGTTTCTCTTTTCCAATCTCTGGATCAGTAACAGAGCAGTAGTACTAACTGTGAGCAAAGGAAGGAGAAAGTGAGCACAATCAGCAGTGATAGGTTTTCACCAGTCCTTACTGGTCCTGTAGCAATTTTTTTTTTGTTTCTCAATAGCTAGAGTTTCTATATTTCCTTCTTGTCTCAGAGAGATAATCCCTGCATCTATAATTAAACTGTTTATCACTATCATCTTTATGTAAACTGCTACATCCTTAGATTTTTTTTTTTTTTAAACTAACACAATCCCTGTAAAAAGACTTGAATTTCCTAAGATGTACAGAACCTTGTGACAACATCAAAACCTGAAACAAGAACAAACTCATCAGTGCATGAAGCTGCTTTACTCCTCCTAACCTTAAATACAGTGATAAAACAAGAGTAAGTTCTATGACATGAAACAGCATGCCACAGCACTGCAAATTTATTTTTCTGTTTTACTTATGTGTGGACCAGAAATTTCTCTTTTTTTTTTTTTTTTTTTTTTTTAAGTGAATGTAACAGCAGCTAGGAATATTGAGGATTTAAGGCTTTTATTTATCCTCCCTGAAATCAGAAACACCAACTGGAATGGTTGTACACACAGTGAACTTATAACAGAAACAGTTGAAATTTGCTTTAAAAAAAAGTTGCTAAGTCTTTTCCGTAAGTCTAATACATGGTTGCATACAATGACTAAAGCAACACTGAGGATATAAAATCAATAGATTGCAAAGAACTGCTCAAGAGAAGAATCAACACACTACTGAATGAGATGTCTCATTAAAATAAATTCTATCTTTTTAACAAAAGACAAAGATACCATTTTGTTAACAGAGTAATTCAAAATCTGAATTATATATCCTAATACTGTTATTTGTCTTTACTGACCAAGATAAAGAACGGCTGGAAAACCATACCTTTGCAAACTTAAAAAATGGCCTGGGATCCTTTCTGAAGTATTCTATATCAAACATTGCTTGAGGATCTGGAAGGTCTGGGAAGTCTACAGCAAGGCGTGCATAGATGCCATCTCTTGATCTAAAGTCAGGTATTCCACAAGACACAGACACCTGAAATATATTTCTGCAATAAGCAAAACTACATATTGGACACAAAGAGTTACTGTGATACAACGCATTTGGGAAGCCACATCCCTGCATTCTCAGCGCTCACAAACATGAGCAACAAAACCAGCCTCAGTTCCATGCATCTTTTTTTTCCTTTTTTTTTTTTTTTTTTTTTTTTTGACTAACCGAATTTTCAACTCAAGCAGGAGAAACAGCACGAAGTTTGATTACCAGGTCCCCCAGAAAACTTTAGTACAACCCATACATGCAGTATTAGGACACTAGAACTTTTAGTACTGAAAGCCCTGTAAGAAGGTAAGAAGTGCACAAAAATTTAACATAAGAGTTACATTAAATATGTCTTACTGATCACTGAGCTGCTAACTTAGCTTGGGACAAGGTGGTTCACTTTTTTTAACACATGCTAATGCAGTAACAGAATAGATTCCTGCTTTTGATGAATAAAACGCTTCTGATAAACTAAGCTAAGCACTGTAGTAGTCTAAGGCTAATTTATTGCCCCACACTAGCCCAGAATACTATAGGAAGAGGAGGGGAAACAGGTGTATGATAGCAATCATAGGAAGAGCAAGAATGGATAATAGAAATAACAGTGCTTTTCTGAAAAACTGGTCTGAGTTGGATTATCATCTTTCTGAAGTGTCACACCCCCTGTGTATGACCAACAGAAGCAAAAGATCAGTTTTCATACCATGATCAGGTACACAGGTATAAAGCTGCAGATATACAACAGTTCAGGCATTGTTTAGTGAAGCAGTGAGTAATCTTATTACCATCACAGTGTGGCACAAAAAGTAATATTCAGTCTACTGAAATCCAATCAAACTCTTTGCAGAATCCAACCCCCTCCTTTTTTCTTCCCTTTTCAAGTCCTATTCTTCTAGTCCCTCTAGCTCCACCAGGCATTTTAAGAAATCCACTGAGACTTTATTAGGAAAGTCATTACCTTTGTTTGAGATGAAAAAAAGACTAGGATAGAAAATGTTCTGGAACAGGCAGATATAATTTTATTTCATAATTAGTTTGCATGAAAGCAATTGTTTAAGAGTTTAAGTGTTTAACAGTATTTTCTTGTAAGAAGAGAAATCTTGTCATTTCCAATTTAAGCTCCAATCTTGCAGTGTGCATCATTCTAGCAGTCAGCTTGTATCTCCTCTTCCCATCTAGCACAATTCTTTGATTACCAGCATTGCCAGTGTCAGATCTGCATGCTGTAAAGCTTTGGATAAGAATTTAACCATCTCCCTATATATTCTCATACTGTCATTGCAGGAATACATACCCCAGCTCCCGTCAAGACCATTATTTTTTTGCACTCTTGTAAAAGTTTCACAGCATCATCAATAGTATTGATATCTTTTCGCTTTTTTCTTTTTGGTGGTTCTGAAAGAATGTTTATGACAATTTGCCACAGCGTCATATCATCCAGTTCTGGTGGAGGGATTGTTTCTGGCAGCAGGTCTTTCAGAATTGTTCGCGGGTCTGTACCTAGCATGAGATGTTGCTGAACAAAAGTGTAAGGACCTAAGAAAATTTAAAAACAAAGCAAAATGGAAATGAACTGAGCCAAGTATTTGATGCGATTGTGATCATCACTCTATTGATTAATGCTTGCCACTTCATTTTATTAATGAAATTTAATGCCCTGTTCATATTCGTCAAAATTCTGAAGTGATAGCCTAGCTAGGGTTTTATAATTATTTTGTGTTAATCCATGGAGCATTTCCTAGGAAATCAGTCAAGGTAAAAATCACAGCTCACAGCAAGCTTGATGGCTCTTAGAAGCACTCACTTGGCAACTTGATTTTCACAATACATCTCTATTTCATGACTTCATTGGTGTTTTTCCATAGTTTCACAGTGTATACACAGAAATTAGTTGAAGAGACAACAAACATGCTTATGCTTTTTTGTCTTTCATTGAGACAAATGGGCCCACCAGTCCATGGATTTGTTTTATTGTTCTTTTAGTTACCTAACACTAATCATTTCAGACACAACCTCCTACAGCCATCAGTCTTTCCAAAAACACTCAAGGCAGTAGAAGAAAAAATAAATACTAAGCTACACTAAGAAAACTATCATACATGTTTAACCACAAGGTGCCAACATTGATCCTGTAATGATGGGATCAGTAAAGAGAATGTATGGTCAGATTTTAATTAAAATATTTTGTTGCCACCCTGTCCCACAGGAGTCACCAGTGACCTCACCAGCAGAGCAGTTCTCACCTCTGCATGAGGCAAAAGCTTTCTACCAAGGTCCTATGCAACAGATGACATCGGTTTCAGAATTATTAGTCCGTGTATTACGTAGGACAGTGGGCCCTACAGTATAATTAGTCTAAAATTGTACAAGTGTTTCTTGATCCTTAAAGTATGAATAATACTAAGTAAGCAAGAAATATTCCGAACAACTTTCCAATTCAATGAGTTTGCATTTATGCCTTTAACATGGATCATGTCAGGATTTCTACAGAAAAAAGGTGACATTTTAATCAAAATACAAATTCAGGTTCATTTTTAAGTTCCTTAGGTATCATACAGGATACAGGAAATAACTAATCTGATGAAAAACAGTAATTGCTATTTTTTTGCAACAGAGTAAGTCATTTGAAGACTAGGAAGAACTCAGTAACTGTTCAACAGTAAACAGGATCTAAGAACATTATATAGGCTTCTACCTATACGTGGTCTTGGGGTCCAATCACTAGAACTTGCATGTGAGGCTCTGTCATCTTCATCACTATCACAGGAGTGAAAACCATTGGCTATGATTTCATCACTAAAAAGAAAGTTATCTGCAAGACAGCACAATGACATATTACAACACTTGAGCCAAACGGCAGTTCATATATCACAAAATCTGAAACTGCACGCTATTCAAGTTGATTGCAATGAATTACAAACCATTTCACCATTTAAACACTGTTTTTTGAAAGAAGTTAAAGATCTGCTAACAAGCCTTGGGTTGAATGCCAGATTTGCTATATTAATACTGGCTTCAGTGGGCTGGATGTTGACCCGAGTGAGGTTTTCATTCTACAAAGTGCTGGGCACTACGTTTATTTGCATGTTCCAGCAATTAAAATTCTTTTCTCCAACAGTAATACGGAATAAAAATCATTGCACCACCACTTACAGAACAATATTTAGCTAGGTTATTAACTAGGTTATAAGAGCAAATTTAAAAACAAATACAATTGGACACAATTGAGGTGCAGAATTTTGTCTTGCTGACCACAGACATGTTTTTATGCTATTTCAGCTATGACAGAAAACGTGCTACCTTGAACCACCTTCACTAAATTTATCATTCGTTTTACCTTGCAGTTGGTCTGGCGTACATCGCTCAGCTAGTGGCCTTGAGCCAGAGTAACTCAACCTAACTTCATCATATGTCAAGAGTAAGAACTCTAGAGGGGAACGAGATACTTGTTTTACAGCGTGCAACACTAACCCAATGTTTAAGGAGAAATTCAAGTTTTAACCTGAGTAGTTCAATACAATAGAGACCACTGAGCTTTTCTAACAACCTTTTCTATTAGAAAGACACATCAAGTATAGCTTAATTTGCTGAAAATCTATGAACAAATGAAAACAAGTTTCGGTCAGTCTCTAAGCAAAGAATCACTACAATAGTTTTTGACCTCTACTTGAATAAATTCCTACAGTATACTAGCTAGGTTACCTCACTTCACTCTTAAATAAAGGCCACTGCAAGACACCACCATATTTTATTCAGAGGTTGTGTTGTCCTGTTTTCCTTTATCACATAAATTGTATAAATTACTCTGACTAGAACGGAAAATGGTAGAGGACAGAAATTTGCTTTTTATTGTTGTCTTGCTCTAAGAGCACAGAGGTGCTCTTCTGACTACTATTTCTTATTTCTTTATATATATTTACAGCATTTCACTTCCGTCTCATGATGCACGGAGTTAGTGAACATCTTATGCAAAGATGATTATGAAGGAAAAAAAGTTGATCAGTACCCATCAGTAAGTGTAACGTTATACTGCAACAACCTTTAAGTCTCCTGTGTATAGAATCAAAGTCTACATTGTTAAAGACTCATCACATACGGGTCGCACTGTCTTGTGTTTCTGAAACATGACAGATAAACAGCCTGAGGTAACAGCCCAAATCGTAACGCTCCCTATGGATTCACCTGGCTCCTCAAAGGGAAAAAGGGATCTTGCTAGAAATAGCCAACAGAAAGCAAAGCGTGTCTGAGAGTTTTAGCAAGTGGAGCAGTGGGCTTCTCATCAGGCATTTCTAAGGCACCATCGGCTCTCCCGCGCTGTTCCAGGGAGGTTTTTAAGCAGCGAGGCTGCTCCGGGCGCAGCACGCGGCGCCGTTCCCTGTCGGAGAGCTTTGGCCCCGAGAAGTTTGCTCTGGAGCTTCACGGAGGAGTTACCAGATCTCCGAGGAGTTACCAGATCTTTAGCATCTCTCAGCACAGGCCAGTGCCCCGGCCGGCCGGGCGCTGCCTCCCACCCTCGGCGCGGCCGCCCCGCAGCTCCCCGCCGAGCAGCGCCGCCCCCGCCCAGCACGGCCCCGCCTCGCCCCGCACCGCGCACAGCCGGGGGAAGGGACGGGAGGGGAGGGGAGGGGAGGGAGAAGGAAGGGAAGGAAGGGGAGGGGAGGAAGAGGAGGGGAGGGGAGGGCCGGGTGCTCACCGGGCTGCGGGGCCTCGGCCGCCCCGTTGGAGCGCTGCCCCCGCCCGCAGCCAGCGGCCGCCTCCGCCGCGTCCTCGCCGGGCGCCGCCTCCGCCCCCTCCCCCCGGCCCCGCTGCCGCGGCGGCTCCGCCCGGGCCAGGCCCCGCCGCCCGGCCCCATTGTCCGCCCCGCCGCGGCCCCGGGCCGCCGCCGCCTCCCCGCCGAGCCCCGAGCCCTCCGCCCGGGCGCGGCCGCCGGCGCCCGCCCGCTCCCCCGCCGGCTCCCCGGGCGCGGCGGCGGCAGCGGGCGGCGGCCCCGCTCCCCGCTCGGGCCGCGGGGCGGGCGCCGCGCCCTGGCCGCAGCCGCCGTCGTCCGGGGCCAGGCGCTGGCGCTTGGGCGCGGGCTCGGCGCTCGGGGCCGCCGCCGCGGGGCCGCCGCCGGCGGCGCGGGCCCTGAGGAGCGGAGCCTCCCCGTCCGCCATCTTGGAGCAGCAGCAGCCGCCGCCCCCCTCCCGCCCGGCGCAGCGCGCAGCAGCGCCGCCGCCACAGCCCCCTCCCCCCCCCCCCCCCCCCGAGGGAGCGATTTAACCCCGGCACGTGACCGCGCCGCCGCCCACGCGGGCACCCGCCCCGCGGAGGCCGCAACAACAACAAACCGCGTCACGTGACGGTGAGGGGGGCGTGCGCGGCCGCCGGCACGTGACGGGCTCGCGGCGCTCAGCCCTCGCGCGGCGGGGCGGCGCCCCCCCGCCTCCTCCCCCGCCCCGCGCGCCGTGGTGCTTGCCCGGCACGTGACCGCCGGCGGCGCGCTCCCGCCAAATGGCGGCGCGGGGCCGGGGGGCGCGGCGGGGGCTGCCCGCAGCCAAGGGAGGCTGGGGGGGGGGGGGTTTGCTTGTCCGGCTTGCTGCGATGTCTAGGCCCTGATAGGTATCATACGTTTATCTTCTCTTCCACAATTATGAAATAAAATAAGCTCAGACAGCTCTGTAAAGTGCTGCGTGCATTTTTGCTTTCCAAAACCCCCCTTTTTTTCATAAATGAGAAACGTTGCATATATTGCACCTACTTCAGTTTTGTTGCCCACCTGCACATAAATCTTGACCTAAACTTCATGGATATAAATTTAAATGGTTTTCTTTAATACCACAGCTTAATGTCACCAACTATTTACATAACAGTCCTAAGTTTATAGGCCAGGATTAGTCAGGTAGAATTTCTCCTTTGCAAAATGCATTAATATCAGCTTTTAAAAAAATAACATACTTTTGGCTAAAATTGTGGATACTTGGTTTTGGCTTCAAAAGGGATTGCTTATGGATAACTGACTTTAGATGTGGTATATGTGTTTATAAGGGGATAAAAATGTGGTTCTCTCAAGTATTAACAACCCCAAAAAGAC
Source organism: Netta rufina (assembly GCF_964035555.1). NCBI lineage: Eukaryota > Metazoa > Chordata > Aves > Anseriformes > Anatidae > Netta > Netta rufina. Next base: position 4,402,166 of record NC_140130.1, on the reverse strand, counting down.
TTACCATTTTTCATGTGCTTTACGTGTGTCTCAGAACCCAGTTCCAGATGGGAGTCACAACAATTCCATTATTCTCTGCAAATTTGTATGCACTCCTTTTTGTTACTGAAACTGAGGGAAGATTTAGATTTATAAGCATGAAAAGGAGAGGTGTAGCTTTGATGTTGATATTTTGGCGCTTATTTATGCGAAGATGGTGTTATAAGGAAGACAACCTATGGCTGACAGGTGCATGGTATAAAGGTTTTTGTGAAGCTAATGGTAAGGAAATGAATCAAGGATCCTGAAGCTGACCCTTATATTGCAAGCATTTACACATGATGGTAATGTTGTAGCAGTTGCCGCTGAATTGGGAAGTCTGATAGTGGTCAGGTCCTCTTCTGTTCTTGCAGCTCTATGTATATGAGCATCCAAGGATGGGGCATGAAATGCAGAACTAACTTGAGGTCTGTTGTACCTTGAGCTTCCTAAAAAATGTGTACTCTGTCCTTGGGAAGCAAAACAATTGAAGTTGGTTGAGAAGAACTGGTACGAAAAGATTTAATGAATTTTATGGGAACAAGCTGCATTTCAGATATTCCTGTTTTATTTAGAAGGCTGTGTCAGGCTTCTGCATGTTGATGGCAAACCTCCTGCTATGCTGAACCAGGTTAGTTTCCCTCTTGACTCTAAGCAAGCAGAACTGTTGATTACGTGTTAGGAATGAATAGAAACATTTTGTTCGTGGTTGGGTACAGAGAACAAATATGAGATTTCCTCACTTTCTGTACTGTTTGTACACTGAGCAACACTAACCAAAACATGCGAATACACATAGCTGTGCCGTCTCTCTTGCCGTGGTTCTTTCAAACAAAGTTTATCTTCTGAGGGTAATCTTGGTATTTTTGTATGCAGGTTCTCTTACCCTCCTTGTTGTCAATGCCTTGCTCTGGGAGTTGTCCCAGGGAAGTTGTTTCCGAAGGAGTAGCAACTGACTGCATTAATATTCAGTATTAGTATTTTGCATCTTCCATGTACAAGCCTTCAGACTGTGCTGTGGGGCTGTTTGCATCCTAAGCACTGGAAATCTCTGGGTGGAAGGAAGACAAGGATGCTTGCTGCTGCCATTGGGATCAAAGCATTCAGTCTGAGTAGAGTATAGATGGGAAAATTCCCCATGAACAAAAAGCTTGCAAGTTTCAGGGCTTTGTCTGTTGAATCCTGCTCTTGGATCTGCAGTTCACTTTGCAGGGGAAAACAAAAAAAAAAACAAAACAAAAAAACCCCTGAAACCTGAAGGGAAAAAGGGTTAAAGATCCTTCCCTTTCACCTTACGCAAATATGCAAGAAATACTTGGACAAGAATGGCATGTCAGGAGTGCTGCTGGGCAGGAGGGACAGCTGTTTGTTTTTTATCCTCCCCCAGAGTACAATCTATTTAAATATTTACATGATCTCTTGCTAAAAGGCTTTCCTTTCTTTATTGTACTTTTGTGGTTCATTATTAAGTTAGGAATGGAGAAGAGGGAGAGGTTTGTAACTGTTCCCTCTTCTACGTTTTTGAAAAAAAATCTGGTTTTTATATACTCTGAGAAATATTATAATGTTTTCTAACCACTTTAAGTAGTTTTGCAGAGGTTTGTACTTTACTGTTTGATAATACTGCTTCTTCCTTTCACATTTTATATATTTTACAATCTGAACAGGCTACCTGAATACACAGTAAAAACAAGAAACCTCGGACAATACAACATTGAACAGAAAGCAGTAGAAGGCTCATATGTAGATAATTTCAGAAGATTAACAATATACATAATGATAACATAATAATAAAAATGTAAACACAAAAATGACATATTTCGTATTATAGTAACAATTGTGCTTTGCCACTAGACCCTTCACTCATTAACATATAGCTGGGATAACCTCGGTCGCCCTCTGTGTGTCTGTTCTGCATAGACCACTAGGTCACTGTATCTAAAATTGTAGAGATGTTCAAGACAATGTATTTTTAAATGTAAGTATTAGTTTAAAGAACCAGCAATATTTAGTGACATTGAACATCTTGGGTTACAAAGCTCTTACAGGAAAGTAAATATAGAGCTCCTCAGGCTCCAGAGGAAAGACTCCTGCGAGTGGTTACTATTACACCTAGGAAATATCTTTTAAATTCAATAAATCATAGGAGAATACAGTTAAATATGAACGTAGTCTTTGTTGGACTGAGGCCTTGATCATTAAGTACAGTTCAAACTAAAAGGTGCTTCACTTCAACATCAAATGAGTTTTACCAAGAACGTGTTCTGCACACGATACAGGCCTTCAAGACACAATTTGAAGTAACTTTTGCATGAGTGTCTCTTTCTTTTGATAACAGTAAGGACACTGTATTTTCATCTTTCATTTTGTCAGAAAAGGAAACTGTACAAGAGCAATGATCTGTTTGTTTTTGAACAATAATACAGGTGCGTGCTAGGTAGCCTCCAAAGACTACGGATTCACCACCCTCTGTGAAGGGGCTGGCAGAACTCCTGGAAACTTTCACAAGGCTGGGACCCCACTCACAAAAGTGTGTAGCTCTGTAATCATTATTTTGGAAGCAATTCTTGCTCTTTTCAATAACTACCTCTATAATCCCCTTGCCAATGTCTCGGGCAGCAGTTGCAATTAAAAATCAAGCAGAAAATATATCCTTGTATATGTAGACCCTGGGGCAGGAAAGCCTCTAGCTATTTTACCTGGCTATATGGGATGATCTAAATCTCCAATAAATACAGCTAGATTTTACTTGGTACTCACAACTCTTCTCAGCCTGGACAGGAATCAGCGTTTAATGTTGAAACGAGATGGACAACTACAAATCCCAGGGAGCACTGCTGTCAGCAGGTTTGTGCCAGCGGATTGGCATCCTGCAGGGACCAATGGCAGGCAGAGAAATCACGAAAATTCATGTGTGTCAGCTCCCTCTATTAAAAAGCGCTGGAGAGAGCTGCGGACCTGTGGGGAAATTGCCCGTTTCCCCGGGCTACTTTTAAACCTGTTTGTAAGCTTTGTATTAATATAGTATTTTACACCCCCTGTGCCTCAGCTTGAAAAAGCCCACTGGACTAGCCCAGATGGATGCAATTTTGAACTGCAGAGTGGATGACTTGGAAGATTACTACAACTTGCTAGGATGTGATGAACTATCTACGGTAAGAGCCTTCCCCACCTCCCCTCCAGGTTAATAACATTTTGAGTGTGCTTGTGTATCTGCGGGGAGGATTTGAAGTCCATTATCTCCCAGGGTAGGACTATTTGAAATGCATTGCAAACCTTCCTTCTAGCCACTTTTATCTTTTACTAACTTCCTTTGCAATGCTCAATTTTCTGATCTGTCTGCCTACGTTCAGATCCTAGAATAAAGCTCTCATGAAAAATGTCTTGTGAAACAGGATTGTATTACAGATATAAGTGAAATGAGGGTTTCTTCATTAGTTTAGTTCAACATATGATATGGTTATGAATCGTGAGCCAACTGCATAAATTTGACAACATGCAAATAAAATTTTGGAATACCTTTACAGTTTTAAAAGATGAAAAAAAAGCTATGCATATGCAACTAATTGAACGTTCATAGCTGTAGGTGACAGATAATGCTACCAAGTTGCTCAAGTATTTATCTTATACTTTTTCGTTTTTTTTTTAATTGTATTAATTGATGGGGTAGAAAACCTTTTTTTTTTTTTTCATTAATTTTACTAATGATTTCTAAATGATACTTTGCCTTCAAAAACTAGTTTTAGTAATTTGTTTTGGTAGCAGGTACATCCTTTAGGGTGAGAACTATGTAAGCAATTGTTGAATGATTTGTAGGTAAGCAAGTAATTTTCTTTCCAAAGATGTCTATACAACATTTTTTTTTTTGATAGTCAGAGTTAGGGGTGTGCTAATATTTTTAATCTGTCTGCTCTGTTTACTGGAACTGGATTCAGACTTTGGAAAGGGAGATTTGATTACTCTGCTGTAATTAATGATATATTCAGCACGGATAAAAGCTATATTTTGCTCAGTAAATTTAATCAGATGCTTTCCTTTGTCCTAGTGGTCAAATGCTGGGACAACACCTCTGTCTCTTTTATCACTGTAGGCAAATCAGTAAGCATCTTTGTTCTGTTGCAGATGGTAATTTTTCTCTTTCCTGAGAAAATTCTCTTTTCCTGAGATAACTTCCATGTTCCATCCCAGCAGAGGGCAGTATTAAAGTTCCTATCTAGGCTTGTTTCGCAGATGCTTTTTCTCATTTTCTAGCTCATATTAATTCCTTATAGGTTTATTAATTAATGAATAGTTCGAACACATGAAATAATGATTTGTCAGATTGCTTCAAATTAAATTTAAAAGGTGAAATGACTGCTAATGAGTCCCGAAAAATAATCTGTCGAGTACTATCTATTGAGAGAAGCAGCAGATGTTACAACATTATTTTTGACTTCAGTGTATGAACTGAGATCCCAGTTTGACTGGGCCCCATGATTGCCTTCTCTCAGGATAGCGCACATGACTACTTCTAGCTTTACAAAGAAATTCTAAGCATTACAGATATTTTGCAATCACACTAATTTGTGTAATCAGAGCATTAACATTGTAGTGGTACAGGCTTCTTCTTATGCGTTCTTCTTTAGGCATACACAGAAGTAAATTTACTCTTACATGCTCTCAGCTCCAGTATTTTTGTGCAAGGTACTGAATATTCTGTTCTTGATCTGACCTGCTTAAATTGGAGCACAAATAATCTCAATTTCTTCAACAGCATTTCTCTGCATTCAGGTAAATACCTGTGTTTATTCTTGGCTTCTTGAAGAACTGAGCTCATAGACAACTTCTTCATCTTCAGACTTAAGAGGACGAGGAGAGATCTCTTTCCTACATCCTTCCAAGAAAAATGTTATTCATATCTAGTGGGTTTTGAATAACTTTCTTGGTAGAACACATCATTGAATATTTTATGTAAATTTAATGTATTTTGTGTAAACTTCAAATGAACTTTAAAAAAAATATTATTTAAACTAAAGACTTCCATGCTACCCTTCTGCTACTGCACATATTTGAAAGTTCCCCTTTATGTAAGCAAGTTTTAGTAACAGTGGCTATACAGTACCCAGTTTCAACAAGTTCTCTGTATAATATACCTATATCTTTTTAAGGGTCTTATGACTGGAAATATACCACCTCACATATGTACCTCTGGAGGAAGCTACTGAGAAGAGTGAAAAGTATGGAATTCTTAAAATACTATCATAGACCACATTTTGCCCAGCATATGACCACATAATTTGGCCATCTGGTTAAGAGACAAGTAATTTTATTTTGAAGAAAAAAGATCTTCTGACTTTATCTTGAAATACTTCATTTATGTTTTATGTGGACAGCAGGGTCTGATGGATGAGGAATTCATATGAACAGCTTTTCCAGCATGGAAAAAATAGTAGCTAGTTGACATTGTAGGATAAATTGTTGTAATAGCTTGAACTGTACAAGAATGATTCCAAAAAGATTTGGCATATGAACTGTAGGATGAAACAAGATACTCTGAAAATCTAAGCCTATCCCCAACTCCAGGGGTTTCCTGAGTTTTGTTAGCTGTTAAATGTCTCTGCCACTCCACAGCTTATAATAACTAATGGCACTATAAACTGTGTGGGAGTTTGTGAATAATATCAACTAATACCTTTCAATATTCTAATATTGGTTACAAATTTATTGTATTCCAAGCCAACCTTTTGCCCGGAAAATAAACTTGACAGGAAGACTGTTAACTGCTCCTTGTCCAGCCTTGTGGTATGCAAGGTAGATAAGCCATGTGGCACTGGCTAAGTTTTCTTGCAGAGGATGTGGACAAAGCCACCCAAACCCACAAACCGATCCTTAGCAATACAGGCTTTTGGTTCCTGCAGTGAGACTTTGTTACCTGTTTTGCCTGTACTAAAAATGAATAGGAAAAAAATCAACATTCTCAGTTGTTCCTCCCAGCTCCTTTCAAAGAGCAAATCTGAAAGTCTTTAATGTATGTATGTATTTACTCACTTTAAATCTTGACATTCTGTTTAGGTTGAACAAATTCTTGCAGAATTTAAGATTAAAGCCCTTGAATGTCATCCTGACAAACATCCTGGAAACCCCAAAGCAGGTATGTATTCTTCCCTGTTTAAAAATAATATATTCTTTCATAAGATAGCTAAGGTGACTAAGACAATAAATTCAGCCTTAACATTTTATTAATTGTTCTCTTGCCCAATACATTTTAAGCATCTTGTGTATTTGAGTGTATTCTTTAATTAGCAATCCTTAATATTCTGTTGAAAACTTGCACACTCCTAGGTGGTAAGAGCAGAAAGTCACTTGCAGTGTTTTCATTTCTAGGAATATCATTTTTTTTCCTATGGTCGAGCATCTTCTAATCTAGAAATTGTTTATGGAGTGCATCGCTTTCTAGACTTCTGAAGCTGGCCTGCTTCCATGCTCAGTGGCATTCAAATGCCACACTTGCGTCAACTAGTTAATTTGCTTCCACGAACAAGCCCATCAGGAGCATATTAAATGTAGTTTAGTTTCTTTTAATGTAATTTAGTGACTGGAAATAAAAGAGAACCTGGCATCACGTGAGTAGCCATCTGTTTGCAGAACATCAGCTAACATCTGAGTTTATGAAAGCATGCATGCAGTTCTTCATATACAAGCTGTGCCTGTGACATCTAAGCAGCACCTGAGTTATTTGGAGACAGTCTTACCCAGTTGTAGCTAAAAGACAGCTCTCATTGATGCTCACCTCTCTCTGAATAGTTTATATTCTTATAATAAAGGCTATTCTGATCATAACTATGGTCCCACTAAAAAATGGTCATAGAATAATCAATTATACTTATTATTTTGCTTAATGCATGAAGTTTTTCCCCGGGATCCTTCCTATTAGTTTAGTTATAAACTGAACAATACAGGCTACCCACTTCTGTGAGTTTGACCGCATCCACACCCTCCCCTGGGACGGCAGAGCTATGAGTGTAGTGGATGTTACAGGCGACTCCCACTCCACTGCCTCAAGGAGAATTCTCAGCCAGCGTGGCTTTTGCTCTTGAAGTGCCACCCAGGTCTAGTTTCAGTGAGTTCACAAGGCAGGGTTAAAAGGCAGAATAGGTGGGATTTTTCACTCTGATATTCCCTGTCAAGGAACCCCATGTGATTTGGCGTTTGAAAGACAATCTACCACCTATTAACAATAGCCTCATCGCTAGTCTTTAATTCATTGAAAATGGTAGCACAAGTACCAATGGAAACAATGGAATAGAGTTTGTCTGCACCAAATTCTGGCTCTTATGGCAAAGAAACGGGAGACTGCTCCACTGCATGTTACCCCTGCAGCAGCTCCCTCTAAATTCACTGAAACTCAGTAACTCAAAATGGGAGGCCAAGTGCCAATGCTGGAGCAGCTTTGTTGAAAAGAAATATTTTATACTCTATTTAACATGATCATCTTGCCTTTACTTTAAATGCCTTTTTACAGTACTGGTGAAAGTTTATATTTTTGTTTTCGTCTGTTTAACAAAGCTCAATAAAGAGTAATTAAAGTAACTTTTTATTTGTTGAAAACTAGTGACACTAGAAGAAGGAAACCTCAGAGAAGTGCCTCCCCAGCCTGTTGTCTGTTGTTTGATTTATGGTTATCAATTTTGATTAGTGTTTGGGCTTAGCGTATTTCAAAAGAAATCTAATTTGTGAAGTGGAATAAATGAATAATAATAGTCATAATAATAGATCACCGTAATGCAGGTGACTCATAGATAAAATCTAAATCTTTATAACCCTTCTACAAACAGTAACATGCAGCTGCATCCTTAGTAACTATGTAATGAAAAATTATCCTGTAGGGAAAACTAAGGGCTCTCATTCATGCAGGCTGGTATCCAAGATAACATTTTAGCATATGTGGAAAAAATATCCAATGAAACGCACAAGTTAGTTAATTTGCACTATATTTAGGTTCCTCTACGTGCTTGTCAGGACTGCTTGTCATTTTAGCTTGCATTGCTGGCAGCTCCCCTTTCACATCTGAATTAATTTATTTGAAAACAAGTGTTGGCTTTAGCATCTTCTTGGTTTGTGTTCTAGTGGAGAATTTCCAGAAGCTGCAGCAAGCTAAGGAGATTCTTATTAATGAAGAGAGTCGAGCACGCTATGATTACTGGCGGAGAAGCAAAATCACCATTCCGTTCCAGCAGTGGGAGGCCCTGAGCAACTCCGTGAAAACGGTTGGTGGTGTCTAGGTTGGGGCATTCAGGAGAGGGGAGGTAGGGCTGGCCCAGCAGAAATGTTCCACTTAGTGACAGGGTGAGTTGCAACACTTCTCCAGATGCAGGTTTTCAGGATGGGATAATGCAGGGTAATTTCTAAGGAAACTCAGGTAAAATTGGAAGGCTACAGAAGCCTGTTCGTAGAAGGGTTTTAGGCTATTAGTTTTATAGCAAATTTATTACAGTAGTTTAAAAGCTGCTTTCAGATGTTTCATCACTCTTTGCCTTTCTTTGCAGGGACCTTTTATTTGTTTTCAAAGTTAAATTAGAACTAGGATCCTTGAACAATATTATAAATTCCTGAAATGCTGTATTGTCCGTCAGACTCTCAGGAGTTGTACTCCAGCTGTGTTCTAAGACGGCTAACAGCACAAATGTCTGAGAAGCACAAATGACCCTACGAGTCAACCGGAAATGCAGGTTACCTAAAAATGGCATGACCAATTTCTTCTGTCACAGAAAACACCGCTGTTTAAATACCATTATTTCCTTGTAGTAAGGAAGTACTTTTGATTTGCACAGTGGCTTAGAGACACATGTTTTGAGGATTGATTTCCTTCCTCATTTTGCTAGGGTGATAATTTGGTGGTGTGTTCCTAGTAGGTCCCGATTCCATGATGGTTGATTATTTTCTCCCTTGTTAGAGTGCATGGTAGTTAAAAAGCTACACGATCAGATACTAAGACAAGTGAACAAATATGTTTTTCATCCCAATTTTGCTTGCCTCAGTTCTGCTTAGAAGTGACGTTTGAGAGCATCTTCAGCTGAAGCATCATGCCCGAGTTTAAATGTTTTCTGGAAGTATCCCACCAAGCATAGTTTAGTTCCAAACAGAAATCATTCTGCAGACTTCAGTAGAAAAGCTTTCAAAATACTCCTGCTTTCAAAGAGCATCTTGAAATCAAAGAGATCTTTGAAAAAGGAAAGAGGAGTCACTTCAGTCCTCTTAAAAAAGTGTCTGAAGTCATGATGGAAGAAACTGGACAAAAGGCCCTTATAATTATTTGATGTACTCCTACATGTTGTTCTTCATGTCTGCCTCACATAAACTATCCTCTTAAATGCTGTTTGCAATATGTTACCATGCTTTCCTTATCCTATTGACGTGCAAGCTTCTCTAGTACGTGCTTTTTAACCATTTATTAACAGAATATAAGAAAGAAAACTTCTTCTGAAAATCTTTTAAAGCATGGGAATTTGTTCTTTGTTTCCTGTTTTTGCATTTCTTTAGTCAATGCACTGGGCTGTCCAAAATAAAAAAGACCAAATGCTGGAAGCTCCTGACTTGAATAATAGCAACAACATAACCAATGAGATTTGGACCCAGCAATCTGAAAACAAAGGATTGTCAGATGGGAACAGGGAGCAAAAAGATGTCGCAATTCCTGATGAGAAACCACAGTCTTCAAAGAATCCAGACTCCCCAAGTAAGTAAAACCAGCAGTTGCAGAAGATTGCAGTATCCAGACTCTGGCCTGAAACTGAGGCTTTTAGTCATGAGAAATTGTTCTCTGAAGCAACACATTTAATTGGTAGCTTTTAAAATGCGGTTTGGGGCTGGGGTTTTGTTTTAGTTTTTGGATTGTTGTTACTTATTTATTTTTCAAGCTTTCAGACCTTTCTCCCTCCCTACCCTTTGTTTGCCTGCTGTTTGCTAGTAAAGACAAAAACAGAAGAAGAGGAAAAAATAGTTCTTAAACTGAAATGGAAAACTCAGTTTTCCTGTTAGACTGAAGTGGGTAAAAATCGTCAACTATTTTCAGTGATTTTTTTTTTTTTTTACAAAATAACTTTAAAGCACATTACATAAAACACATAGTTATTATATACCTATGTTTTTTAAATCCAGTACTTAATACTTATGCACAGTTTGCATCTGATGAGCTCATAAGGACTAAAAATTGAGGCTTGAAGGCTTCTTTTGTTTATTTGTTATATACGTATATATATGAACAACAACAGTGCATGCACCTGAATAAATGTGAGTTTCAAAAGCTGTCATCTGGCTAGTTAGCATTTCCTGTCTATTTTAGGTTAGTATACCTGAATTAAAGTTAGGACACTCTCTGTTCTGTTTCATCCTTTAGGAGTTTCATAATCTTATGTTTATATTATCAGAGAACTATTATTAAACCAAGTCCTATCATTTCTTCTCAACTTGATCAAACAGGGAATTAAACTAAACAGGGAGGGAACAAAACCTAGTTTAAACCCAAGTGTTTGTGGAATGCAGAAGATAGATAAAAAGTTCTACAAACAAATGTTGGTGAAACATAACTAAAAATAATATTTAAAAATTGTGCCTTATAACATTAAAGTATTCTGTATTTCAGGTGATTAAATCAACATTGTCACCTTTGTAAAGGAATCAAATTTCAAAGTAGAGAAAATGTCACCTTAATCCTTGTGGTAGCTGGCTTGCTTTGCAGGCATCTTCTGTCTTACAATTTTTTTAAGTTTTAATTTATTTTTCATAGATTGGAATGTGAAAATTATCAAACATATTAAATGATTCCTTATCTTACCCAGTGGATGCAAATTACTGTTAATAAATGTGAATATTAGAATGCATTTATTTGTGAGAGCCAGTATGCATATCTATCTTCATACTTGCTAATGAATTTGTTAATGAATTTTTGTTTGTTTTTGCCAAGGAAATTTTATTATATTGGATCCTCCTTTTAAATGGAGATATTTTTAGTTTCTGTCTGCTGGTTGGTAAGAATTACAGACTACAACTCCACATAGCTATTTCAACCTGAATAAAAGACTTTAACAATAAATCTGGTAGTAGGGTTCAGCTTCCTGATATGGGAAGTTCACATTTTAATATTCACAGCTCAGAGATGATAAAAACACATCACTGGGCCAGAAAAACACCATAACTAAGGGCTTGAAAAACTCTACTTGAGTGTGAGAAGAACCAATACATCTTCTCTTTATGCTGCTGCCTTTCACATATGTGGAGATTAATCCTGTAACCCTATCTTCTTTCGATTAAGCAAATGTAGTTTTTCATTCTTTCAACAACTCAGTTTTATACTAGTTTATAATAATTTACTTGCCTTTTTCTCTCTTCTTTATTTTCCTCAGGGTTTTCAGAGGCAAATTACTGGCACTTACGTTTCCGCTGGTCAGGGGACGCCCCATCAGAGCTTCTGAGGAAATTCAGAAACTATGAGATCTAAAATGCAAAATATGCAGGAACATGAGATCATCTGTTCAACAATTCAGTATTTTTTGCAGCAGCTTTAAGTTATTTGTATTTAGTATTCATTCACTGTGATGTGAACATTGTTTGAATAGATGTCTTAATACTTATCTGTTAACACACATTCTATGAGCTTTACAGATGGAGGTTTTGTTTAATAAGCAAGCTTTAATAAGCAAAGCCCTTTTCAGTATTAACATAAAGTAATTTTGTGTAGTTATCTAATATCTTATATATTGTTTCTTGTATTATTAAATGTTATGTAGTAAGTAGTATTTTTCTCTACACTGTGGTAAAAATATACTCTCAGTAGAACCAAAAGTTCATGCTAGACTCTAGGATATTATGCTATTAAGTGATCTTCCAAAAGCTGTATGAAAATGAACTTCAAACAAAACTGTGCTGATTTCTAAACTATGTACTTTGGTTATCTTCTTTTATTGCATTGTACTTACTATAGTGATTTGTAATTCATGCATGCACAATACTGTAACAATACTATAACTTGTTGGACAATTGCTTACAATCTAAATGCAGTAAGAACCTTCTTATTATCCAGAAGGTCACTGTGCTGGATCAAGCACTCTTCAAAATCACCTGCATTGTTAATAAGTAAGTTTTTCTGCACCAAGTATTCATTTTGGAAGGCAGTTCCAGAACCTCACTTCAGATAGAAACTTTCTTGTTACGATTTACTGGTGGACCTCTGATACCCCATGTATGTATGCCAGCGTTGTCCTGGCTTAGTAGTAACTGCCCTCCCTGCTGTGGCCTCATATATAGGGCCATATCAGGGTTTGTATGCTAAGTAATGAAATATCAGGCCAGTCACCATTAATGTGTTTAAAATCTTACAGGTCCAGCTTTTGGTATTTTGAACAAACTTTTAAAATTCTATGTTGTACTTGTTTGTTTTGCATTTGCTTCCTTTTTTGTAACCCTGGCTAATATGTCAGTACATTGTACTTTTGTGTACACAAGTAATTCCATCAGTAATTCTAACGAATAAAGCTACATACATACAGAAAGGGTTGATTTCATTTTTTGAAGTGAAAGCCTCTACTCACTGCAGAGATCTCTTGAATTTCTTGTCACTTGTCCCATCAGTGGGGAAATGCTTAAGGCAGTCTGGTTATAAATCCTGCGCATCTCCATGGGAAGTTTTACCTAAAAAATTGCAGTTTTCTCCCAACATGTAAACAATATTAAATATCTACTCCTGGAGTGACACATTTGGCCTTGCTGTGCAGTGGTTTGATGTGCTGACTGACTTACCATGCTTCTGTGTATTGCTACAAACTGTAACACAAGTATTTATCCATGCAACCCAGAGAATCATAGAATCATGGAGCACTTTGGGTTGGAAAGGATCTTGAAGACCATCCAGTTCCAACCCCCTGCCCTGGGCAGGGCCCCCTCCCACCAGCCCAGGCTGCCCAAAACCCATCCAGCCTGGCCTTGAAGACCCCCAGGGATGGGGCAGCCACAGCGTCTCTGGGCAGCCTGTGTCAGTGCCTTAACACCCTCTGAAGAATTTCTTCCTAATGTCTAATCTAAATCTACCCTTTTTTAGTTTAAAATAATTCCCCCTTGTCCTATCACTACACTCCCTGACAGAGTCCCTCCCTCCCTTTCCTGTAGCCCCTTTTAGGTGCTGGAAGGCTGCTGTAAGGTCTCCCTGAAGCCTTCTTGTCTCCCATCTGAATAAGCCCAACTCCCTCAGCCGTTCTTCATAGCAGAGGTACTCCAGCCCTCTCATCATCCTCATGGCCCTCCTCTGGACACGCTCCAACAGGTCCACATCCTTCTGTTGTTGGGGACCTCAGAATGAACACAGCACTCAGGTAGAGTCTCCCAAGAGCCGAGTAGAAAGGGAGACCTTCCTTTCCCTGCTGTCTACACTTCTTTCGATATAGCCCAGGACACAGCTTTCTGGGCTCAAAGTGCATTTTGACTGCTCATGTCAAGCTTCTCATCCACCAATGCCCCCAGGTCCTTCTCCTCAGGTCTGCTCTCAGGCCATTCTCTGCTCAGCTTGTATTTGTGCCTCGACTTGCCCCTACCCAGGTGCAGGACCTTGCTCTTGGCCTTGTTGAATGTCAGGAGGTTCAGGTGGGCCCACCTCCCAGGCCTGGTCAGGTCGCTCTGGATGGCATCCCTTCCCTCCAGCGTGTCGACTGTATCACACAGCTTGGTGTTGTTGGCAAACTTGCTGAGGGAGCACTCAACCCCACTGTTCTCATCATTGACAAAGATGTTAAACAGCAGTGGTCCCAATACTGATCCCTGAGGAACACCACTCTTTCTTTACTGATCTCCAGCTGGACATTACACCATTGGCCACAATTCTTTGAGTGTGACCATCCTACCAATTCCTTTCCCACCAAGTGGTCCATCTGTCAAATCCATGTCTCTCCAATTTAGAGACAAGGTTGTCATGGGGGACAGTGTCAAATGCTTTGCACAAGTTCAGGTAGATGATTTCAGTTGCTCTTCCCCTACCCATCAATGCTGTAACCCCATTGTAGAAGGCCACCAGATTTGCCAGGCAAATGTGTACATCTTATTAGCTTAATTAGTATCATTATTTTGGTGCCAGTTTTCTTTACGGGGCATTACCAGTGTTGTTTGCTGATACTGGTTACGTTTGCACCAATCTATTTATAAAAGTTCGGAGTAATGCTGGTCTGTTGTTACAGCTACATTGACCCTACTTTTGATGGCATCAGGAGTGACAGCTATTTTTACAACACATAAACTTGCTTATCCAAAATCTTTTGAATCTTTCTAGATGCTTTTCCCTTGCATATTTTGCACCTGAAAACATTAAAGGCACAAAAGTAATAATCCTCTGTAATTTCTGCCAAATGTGATTACGTATTTTCTTTTAGTGCACATGCTGCTTTCCTCTATACCTGCTCAAGACTTCCAATCCACTTTATCAGAGACGGACTGTAAATAATATTGAGTACTGGGAATGGAGAAAACACTAGTCCATATGAGAGATACATAGTAACAGGGTACAATTTTTCTCTGTTTTACAAAAAGATGGAAGTGCAACCAGATGGATTACTTCAGATCAGATGACATCTGAGTCTTCCCTCCCCATTTCACTAGCATCTAAAGGTAAAAGGGGGTACTTTGATGGATGATTTAGTGCCTAACCAGGTGGTTAACTTGACAAGTGAGCATACACTAGGGCTTTGCACAGACCTTCATGTCACACATGATTAAAACCGGGCTGTTTTGGTAAATCACCTTTCGATATTTGTTGCAGATATTTGGAAGGCTCTTAGCTCCTCAAAAAGCAATAGCAAAACTTGCATTTTGTAACATACCTGCTACAGATCAATAATTTTATTCATATTTGCCCTAGTGAAGAAGTAAATTGCCCTAGTAACTGATACAGACATTTCTTATACTTGCATAGACACTTTAACTTGAAAGGCCCAATTTTCTGTGTTTCCCAACTAGGGGGTGATTTAACGTTTCCTAGCAGAGCAAACCTAGCAGCACTGGAAAGCAGGAGGAAGCTGTGCAGCCTCTTTTGCTCTGGGGACAGTACTGGTGTGACCTGACCTGCACGCCAGCAAGAACAGTTAACTGGAATAAGTGTGCACCCCAGTTCTCCCTCATCTTAATGTGGAAAACAATAAACACCTGAAAAATTTCTGTGTTAGGTGATTCAGAACTTTACCCACCCTTCCCCAAGCAGAATATGTTTTTTTCAGCTTGTTTTTAATGTATATATATATAGTGGTTTTAGAAGTCTTGTTGCCAGTAGCATCAAAAGACCAGTAAACATCCCATATGACATTACTAATAATAACGTGGGGCCTTGGCCTCTGCACTTAACATACTTGACATGCTTAAATATAAATTGCCACAGGGGCTGTAAGCTGGGGCTCTCAAGCTTTTAAAAAGATGTGATTATGATAGCCAGATATATGTGGTTTTCTAGCAGCCAAAGAAAGAATTAATCTTCCTCTGCAAAATGGAGACAGCTGCAAAAGAACAGTAATTGCAGGTAGTGCATTAGGATTAGAGTCTGTGAACTGCAAGCTGGGAAGAGGGCAGACACCTGCAAAAGCTGTAGGGGAGGGGGATAACACCCTATTTTCCTCTTCAGCACTCCCTATGAGTTGTTTAAGTAGATAATAAAGGGTTCTGAATCTGGTGGGTATCTGAGGGGTCTGACTTGGTGTGTCTTGTATTATATAAAATTAATATATCCTTAATTCCTGCTGTGATTCCTGGTTTTGTGCAAATGCTGAATATATGACTGAGAATGTTCCAGTTCTTCACAAGGTTCTTGTTTTTACCAGTTGTTTTGGTAACACTTCTCAAGTGGCAATGTAAGAATTAAAATGTTGATGATGAATACAAACAGCATAGGACTTAAAACCTCAGGCTGAGTAATGCTGAATGATAGGTAAGGTCATTTCCTGAATGCTTGTTTAATTCTTTAGGAGAGACAGGAAAAAAAAAAGGCAGTTTATATGTTCTATAATAGAAGTAAGTATCCTGATGATTAAAACAGATACTGACTAGCTTTAATTTCCTGAGCACGAATATTGCTATCTTACACTTTCATATCCTGAAATGAGACAAGACTGCTGGGAAGGTAAGCAGCAAAGCTGTTATAAAGCTGGTGAAATTACACAGCAAAAGATAAAGTAACTCAGTAAGTCGTCAGCCTCTGTCCCTGTCAGATGGGGTGATACTTATCAGTTAGTTTACGCTGGGTATTTTTATTGCAGCTCAGTGTGTGCTTGTGCTGTGGTTATGAGAGTCAGCAAGCCTGCCCCCTTGACGTAGGTGCTGCATGTTTGGTCTTCCACCTTCATTATATTAGTCTATTCTTCCTTCCATGTTAATGAAGATGAGACTCTTCAGATGCTCTGTTTGTCCCCGCTTTGAAAGGCTTGCATCTGAATGATTACAGTGCTGCACAATATAGAGAATGGGAAGCTTTACAAGTCTTAGGTCTCTGGTGTGTATCAGAACCTGTCACAGGCAATGGATGTTGCAGAAAGGTAATTTATTTTCCCCTCTCTATAGCATCTTCACAGGGGTTTGTTCCTGCTCCTTTCTCTTGGTGGGGCAGCAAAGGAGAAGGGCTACTTCTCTATGAGATTCACTGTCATTGTCCAGATTTCCAGTCTGGATGTACAATGCAGTTCCAGTTTGGACAAAAAGATTTGCTTGCCTCTTTTTCAAACTGCCTCTGGGAAGACATCAAATGACCCTAAGACAAGTGATTTGCTACAGCTCTTTTAAGGAGATGGAGCTTGACTTGGGTGGCAGTCCCCACAGAAACTAGATTTACCCCTCAGGACTGTTAGAGCTGGTTCTTTAGTAGCAGTTGATTTCCACGGTACCCCCAGGTTTCTGCTGGGTATAGGATTGCCAGGTCTTCCCCTTTCTGATCGAACAACATTGTGTGCATGATACCTATGGGAAGTGGGGCAGGACCATTAGCAGAAAGATTCAGAGGCGTAACAGACTGTTCCAGCTGCTTGCACCATGGTGCCTTTGGTATTTTTCTGCTCCTTGTAGTCCTTGATTCCAAATGACCTGAGTCCTCCCCAAGTCCATCCTTGACCTGCCACTGCCAAAGGACAAAACTCATTGTTTCAGTACGAATAGATGATAAAAAGGAGCCTGGATATCTTAAGCATCCCTCTGCTAGATGTACGCTGAGCCAGATTTGGGGCAGAAAATTGCATAGATATGTGGAGTAGTATCATGCTGAGCCCACACGTACCATTTGGGGCCTGGACTCTAGAAACAGATTCATTACTGCCCTGCTTTTTCTCATGCTTATAGCTGAGGTTTAAAAAGGGAAGCAAACCAGAACAGTAGCACGTCTAGATCTCTGCTACAAAATGGAAATCAAAAGTGACAGGAGTCTAGGAGAGAGACCTAGTGGACTAGGACTCTAGTACTGCTGATGTGCATATAGCTTTAGCAGACTGTTTGGCAGTCGTTACTTTCTTGTGTAATTACAAACAAACAACAACACAAAAAGGCAAAAAAACACAGCCAAGCAAAAAAACCAACCCCATACAAAAAATAACTGCAATTAAAACCATATGTTCCCCCCCAGTAGTGCCTTGATGGGAACATTTTTATACATGTAAATCTTGCTGGAGGGTAGGAAATAACTTGGGTGTTTGCTGCTGCTTTTTTGTTTCAACTGCAAACTCTAGGGAAAATCACTTTCAAGTAGGAAAATTTCATCAAATGTAAATACTTTGTTAGACAAGGAGATTTGTGCTGCGATTCTGACAGACTTCTTATTTTTCAATGCAAAATTTAAAATAACCCTATCTTTTGGTGTTGGTCATTTGACAATTTGACATTTCCATCACTAGCAAGGTTCCAGTGGAAGGATGTATGGAAGATGAGATCATCTTAATAACTATTTATTGGGTGGTGCTTTGTGTTTGGATCTATTAAAGTGACAAAACATGTCATTTTGAAACAAAACACTTAAAGTGGTCAGTAAAAAACTGGGAACAATTTCAGTGCTTTAGTAAAATAGATGGACTTAATGCAAAGCCTGTCTGCTGTGTTTTGTATTTTGACTCTTTCAAAACTTTTTATTAATTTGGAATGCTACCCAAAACTGCATTTCACAAAACAGAGTTTTTCTCATCTGTTCCAGATTAGCAGGGTAGGTGGGATCTTCAAGTTAAAAACAACAACAAAAGAGTGTTTACATTCTTGATGTATTAAAAAAAATCAAGTCCTCCATACGGAAAAGAAGTTATGTTTTGGATTTCTTCTTCAATTGGTATTTGAAACTTACACTCACTTTGAAAACTACAGATGCATGTGAGCAGAAAGCTGTAAATCCTTGATGGAGATCTACGAGTAATCAGCTCAGCTTCATTCATGGAACGTGTGGTGGAAGAAGTACAGTCAGTATAGTGTAGTCTGCTGCAGGCAAGAGTTTATGTATTTTGCATCAGCTATAGGACACGGGGGAGGAGAATATTTATGTGGGCAGATCAACACACGGTGTAACGTACAGGACTAATCCTGAGCTTTGTACTTTGGCAGTGTTTCTTTTGGCTATAGAGGACCAGGGTGGTGAGCTGCAGGGAGAGCACTCACCTCAGTGAACCCTTCTTTCACCTCTGTCAAGTGTTTTTCACACGTGCTGTACATGAAATGCTGAAAACTTGCACTGGGCCCTGCTGCTGCTTTGGTACTACTTTTTTGACAAAACCAGAGGAGCAGTGTGGAAGCACTACCTACTGAACTGCAAGAGAATAAATACTAGAGAACGCCTCTACTTGCTGCAGGCTGACTTTCAGCCCCGTAAGAAGACTTGAGGAGCAAAAGCGGCACGGCCTGAACTACAAAAAGTAACCCCCACCGGGCCGCAGCGAGCAGGGTTCGAACCTGCGCGGGGAGACCCCATTGGATTTCAAGTCCAACGCCTTAACCACTCGGCCATCGCTGCTGCTGGTAGCGATAGGCTCTGCACAGCTCCTTACGCAGCCTCCCCGCGCGGCCCTCCCCGCCCCGACACTGCTGGCAGCCAATGGCAGCCGCCGCCGCTCTGCGTCCCGCCTCCGCCGCGGCCGGCGGGGCCAACCGCGAAGGGGCGGGCGGGGAAAAGGGGGCGAAGCCGCGGCGGGCAGGGGGCACCCGCAGTGCCGCCAGCCGCCAGCCAGGCGGGGGGACGCGGCCCCGCGTCCGGCTGGCACCGGCACCCGGGGCGCTGCGGGGGGCTTACTAAGAGCTGAAGGCAGGCTCGGCGAGCTAGTTTTAGGGCTCCTCTTCAGCCTGAGCTGGGGAAAGGAGAGAGGGGCGTTAGGAGGCAGAGGTGGGGCTGTAATGTCACATAAAGCACTCGTCTTGTTTACTTCTGCAATGCTTACTCAGCTCTCTTGAGCCTTTTAAGTTAGTATGGTTAAAAAGCCATAGGGCTTGTCTTACACACCCGGTGTTAGCAATGAGTTCGGCTGGGTTTGGGCCGCTGTCAGGTACCGGGGTGCTGCTCAGTCCCATCGTGACAGCCAGCAGAGAGGTGGGCATTGGCTCCCATGGGAAACTAGAAAGGGTGGTCATGGGGCTTTGGCAGAAGCGGGTTGTTCTGCAGCTGGGTGCCGGCCTGTAGTGCTAACAGACCTCTGACCGCCCCTGAGAGCAGGCAGTAGAAGGCTGGTCTGGTACGGGAATGTGGTATTACGTGGTAGGGGTTGTTTGTTTTTCTGCATGTAACTGTAGAAGGTTCAATGCCACTGGTAGTATCTGCGTGTTTCTTCATTCTCTCCCACGTCCCTTTGTGTTGTTGTGGATCTAGTTGGAAAGAAGGTCCCAAGCTTCATCCTGAATTTCTGCTTGTGCTATTTAATGCTCTAGACGATGAGGAATATTTTAAAAACATGAACATATGAAATGGTTGTTATCCTGCATTGTATCCCCCTATCCGACTCATTAGTTCAGCACCATAATATTCTTTATTTAAATTGCTAATTGGTTAATGTGATATTTTCCTGACATCTGTGTTGTTTTGTATGTTAGAGTAAGGCCCCCCACAGGCTGCATTACGCCTGATAAAATAATCTCTTCATAAGCCCGTAACTTGTACCTGGTTACATAGACAGGAAGGTGCAAAACATGATTATGCCAAATTCTTATGTAAACAATTGCTCAGCAAATACCAAACAGATGAAGAGCAGGGTGAGACAAAGTGGTGTCTTCAGCAGGGCCTCGTATAGCCAAGGGGAGCTTGATAAAGGAAATACACAGAAGTGGACAGTCAGGGATCATGTTGGTGGAGAAACGAATATTTGTCAGGTGAAGATGCCAACAAAGTCTTGTTGGTGCTTTTAGTACAAATTTTATTTCCTTGCTTTTTGAGGACAAGGAACAAAGCTGTTTTCTTTTTTATTCGTAGATCTGCTGCAGTTTTACTTTCTTTACAGAAAGTAGATTACTGCCGTGGGCAGGGCCCCCTCCCACCAGCCCAGGCTGCCCAAAGCTCCATCCAGCCTGGCCTTGAACACACCCAGGGGTGGTGCATCCACAGCTTCTCTGGGCAGCCTGTGCCAGTGCCTCACCACACTCTGTGTGAAGAAATTCTTCCTTATGTCTAATCTAGATCTCCCCTCTTTTAGATCAAAATTGTTACCCCTTGTCCTATTACAATACTCCCTGATAAACAGTTTCTCCCCAGCTTTCCTGTAGCCCCCCCATTAATTACAGTAAATTAGCTACTTGATTTAGACTCAGCACATGTGTGATGTTTAGTGCTGAGATTTTCAGTCATTCAGCAGGCCATTTGAAGCTGTGACTGAACTGATGGATATTTACAAACCCTTGAGGATTACACAAGATCTTGATCTTCTGAACAGCATGTTTCTAGAATGAGTGAAGGGCAACGACTGGGACATAAATTAGTTGGTTCTATTCTGGTCATGAATGAAAGCCTCAGCAACTTAAGGTTATTGAATGACTTAAGAGATCTGTGCAATAGATAGCTGATGAGAGCAGGTGGCCACCTGAGTCTTGTATGTTAGTTGTACAGAAGTATTACTTTATTTTACCCAGAAATCAGAATACAAGACTTTAAAATGCACTGTATTTTTAATTTTACCCAGTGTTTAAGGACGACAAGAGGAAAAATTCTCTTATCTAAATGAAATATAAAATTGTCCTACCCTGCTTTTACAGATGGTTTTTGTTATTCCCATTGAAGGAAAATGAAAAAAATCCATTGTACTGATAGGAGTCAACATTCTCAAAGTCTAAATTAAAATAGTATTGGTTTTAGACTGCAGAAACTGTTCTTGAATTTAATTCTACCAAAGATCTAGTTCGTACAAAGAAGTACTTATTACACTAGCTTTGGAGAATTCTAGATATTTTTTTCCTGTATTTTATTGAAGAAGAGTTTTTTTTAATCCTTTTCTTGACTGAAATGTTAGAATTCATGTCTTCAGTTAAGAATTCTTGATAGCTACTATGTTCTAGAATTACTCTTTTGTAAGCTTAAAAAAAAAAAGGAAGTTATTACCTACCACAGAGAGATTTTTGAGCTGCATAAGGAAAATGTTCAAGAGAATCAAAACTCGGTATGTTAATATTAATATTATTAATATTAATAATAGTATTAATATTTCATGTGGGTTTGACAGAAGCAAAATTAATGTGAATGGTATCATTAATGTCTGCAATATGCACATGATCACATTGCCACAACTCTCACACTGTTTTACCTCTGGTCTAATAACTGCAACAAATTGCAACAGCACAATTCTTGCATCTCAGCAATTAGGTAAACTGGCACTGATATTAAATTATGCAACCGTATTTTTGGAGTTTCTATTTGATCTCCTTGTCAAGATGTATGTTTTAAATCTATTGAAAGTTATGTTGGAAAGACAATTATATGTCTTATAAGCAGGAGTGGGCTGGCTGTAGAGATTAACTTAGTATGTCTGCAGAGCCAAACTCAGACTTAGGGTTTGAAGTAAATGCCCCCACTTTCTATTAGCAGCAAATCCAAGCTGTGTCCTTAAACCAAACTTATTTGATACCAAAAACAAGGTTACCAGTCTAAACTTATAAATGGCAAGACCATATCCTTGGGGGAACTGTATAGTTAAATTTTGTGTGGTGACATAAAGACTGCTTTCAAACAGTCCACCTGGAAACCCCTGCATGGCTGACAGCTACATAGACATAAGCCAGTGTATATCCAAGACCACTCAGGTTTGAGGGTTTGAACCTACAGCTTCAAGAGCAGGTGACTGCAGCCTCACTCGAGTGACTTATGACTCAAGTTGCTTATGTAAGTGACTCACTCGCTTATGCAAGCCTTCCTTGAAAGGTGAAAACACTATAGTCTAACCGTTCCAGTCCCAGAGGCTTTTGCCAGGCTACAAGGAATGGTGACTCAGACATCTCAAACATACTTGTGGTATTCTAAGACACTGAAACTTGGAAATATATTCAGTGTCCTTTGTGGCTGACAATTTGTAATGTATAACTTTTATATTTTGAATTTAGGAGCCTCTACTTCCTAGCAGGACAAAATAAGAAATTTATTTTTTCTTTAAATGCCTGCTGTAAGTGGTTTGGATTCACGTGAATCCAGGACTTGAGTTAAAAGTGTGATCTCAGTAAAACACAGTCACAAGAGTTGGCTGACTGGTGTAAATGCCACACACAGTGTTGTATTTAACCAACTATATACAATTTAACCTTGAAAAACATCCTCTCCAGTTGTCGCTTGAGTTAGAGTGACCCCCAGTGTTCTTTCTGCAAACTGCAAGTAACACAGCAGAGAAGATTTGCTGCAGGTACTACAGGCAGAAGGAGCAGGTTTAAGCACCTCTATATACATGTAATGTGTGTAGATGAACAATGGTCAAAAATGTATCAGGGAAGAACAGTAGTTTCAGGGTGCTACTTGAATTCTAGCACTTTGCTACAAAGCCACAATTATTGCCAAGAGAGAAGATCTTGCTACAAAACAAATCAATAAACTATTCTAAACAAAGCCTCAATTAAAAATACCATTGCATGTTAAATCCTAGGTACTTTGAGATAGTAAAACTTAATATCTAAAAAAATAATGAATACTTCAGGGTTATATCTGGAGGTTAAATCCTGAAACAAATTCTTAAACTAATAAACAGGTAGCTTGCCAAATGCTGGTGAGTTTCCCCAGATGTGGGTGCTTAAATAATAAAGCACATTACCTATTGTACATGATCTTATTTTAAAGATCTTGAAGTTAAAGATCTTGAAGTCCAAAATATCTATCTTCAAGAGGCTTACGCAGCGTAAGAAGAGAGAGGTCAAAAGAAAACTGAGCGAGTGGGATTGAGCTTCCTTAGCATTCAAGTAGGCACTTGACTTCTGGATGCCATAGCCGGCTCCTTGGGTCATTTTGTAGACATTAGAGAGAGGGAGATCCTTGCCCTTGGCGAGTGATTCAGTTCATCTATTTTAGAATGGTATGAGCAATTCCTGAAAAATACATTCTAGTATCAACTGAGGGGCCCTGAAAATGCCTCGGTTTGAGACTAATGGCTTAATGAAAGCATTTCATATGTTATCAATGAAAAGTAACAGTAATTTTATGCATACAGTTAATTTGCATACAATGATACTGCGAATTATTCAGCTCACTGTCAGAACCCATGCAGTTAACACTGCTTTATAAATATACTGTTCTATAATTTTAGATTTTTTGAACCTATGGCATCTGTTTTTAAATAGGAAAAATATTACAGCTTTCAGGAAGGATTGTGTTATTAAGAATGTTATCATGAACTGGAAATGCAATTTTAAAATACTTGTTTTGGGAATGCATGCTAAACTAAAACCATTAATACTTGGAATTTTTCTTCAGGGTAGCACTAAATGTGAAGTAAACACTAAAAAACCCTTAGTATATCTCATGGGCTTTTACTGAAGATTTCATGAGTACATAGGATAACATCTAAAATTTCTCAGTGGATAAGTGTATTTTGGAAAGTAAGTTTTTCTCACAAAAAATCTTAAAATTCTCATTTCTTCAGTCAGCTAAAACTAGCAAGAACTGGACATTGGAAGAGATAATGGAGAGAGAAAAAGATGTTTAAGGACTTACATAAAATAAGGGTAACAAGATAGGTTTGCCCATATTTTTTCATGTCTTTAACTGCAGTAAGTAAAGAGCATAAATACTGCAAAGTTTTTCACAGGAATATGGACAGTTCATTTAAAAAAAAAAAAGTAGGAAAAATATGTAATTGATAATCAGTATCCAAAGGTATTCTTTAGTATTAAATAATTTCTGTATTACTGTTGTCTTTACAAATATAGGGTTGAGCCCCAAGCACTTTAACTTTGTAAAAATGTTTAACTTTTCTTTCTTTTTTGACCTCAAATGCAATGTTCATTTGGTAATACCTATTCCATGCCTTCTCACTCATTTTCTCTGTGTCCTTTTACTTAATCAATCTATCTGCTTTACAAATTGAATAGTTTCAACATTTATTCCTATTAGTAAACCAGACTTTCCAAATGCAATTCTCTATTAAAAGCTATTAATGTTATGCCTCTGCTGTTTGCAGCAAAGAAAAAATAAAATAAATTAGATTCAGCCTGCTACGAAATATTTGCAGCAATGTTAGTGGAACAGCAACGTAGTGCTTATGTGTAAGTTATAATATTCAAGAGGAAATTTTACATCTCCTTTGAAGAATGCAAGTGAATTAATGAATCCAATGCAAATTGCATATTACAACCGATAGTGCTAGCACTACTAGACTAAATCTTGTTTCATGTTTTATTCCTGAAGATAATGAATAACAAAAATAATGCCGCATACTTATTTCATCTTCTGTAAACCTGTTCCATCTATCAGCTTTGTAGATCAAGTAACAAAGCTGAATGCCTAAACCATACAATCAGGAAAATTTAAAAACAAATTACTTCAGAAATGCCTGTACAGCTACAACTTCCCATTCTGCGTAACTAAGAATGGATTTGTTTCAGGTACAGAATCAACAGTGGCTTCATTCTGGGGATGTTTAAGGTGAAACCCTTTCCCTGATATAGCACTGTGTTTCCTTGTTTTGTGGCTCCCCTCTCTTTCCTGGGGCAAGATCAATGTTTGTCCACTTTCCTTATGTTTGGTTGAAAACTTTCTGACACAGATATACTAAAATTTCACATTAGAAGATTGCCAGTTTGTGAAGCAATTTGCTTGCCTTATGCCACATTTATAACCCCAGGATCTATTGCTGAGAATATCTGAAATGCTGTTTCTAGTGTAATATAATGCAAGAGCATTGTTAATCAACTGATGTGCTTAAGACATGACACAATCTGATCTAGTAATCATGCAGTGACACATGAAATGTTGAATGGAATCCCGCTATCTTAAACCAAAAAGTTATTTAATGGATATTGTGGATCTTTATCTGGGTAAAGAGAAGATTAAAACCCCTTCCCTTTACTCAGATTAAGACATTAATTATTGATTGGAGTGACAGTAATGTTTCTAGACATTTTTACTACCTTTTGTTACTCAAAGTTCTGCTCTGGCTTTGCCTCCTCTGGTGTACATCAGATATGAATACTGAGTACTGATATGCCTGTCTCATTGACAACACTAAATAAAACCTTCCTGAACGTATTTTTGCATTTCTATCAGATTTATACAGTTTTACACAAAAAGCATGTTCTACGCCTCTTCTTGCTACTGTTTTATATACAGGTTTAAAATGTGTTTATGGAAATGGAAACAATATAAGTGCATATAGAAATACCTCTCATGTTGCATGTAAATGGTTATGTTTTCATAAACTGAATATGCTAAATATACGAAGATGCTACTTTATGGGCCCCAAAAGCTCTCATGGTGTGACTATTAATTAGACCTGGCTTTCACAATGCATCTGCCATGCTGCAAATACAGACAGAGTAACGTATTTACTATCTATATGAAAATAAAATATGCTTATGGCTCCAATTCTGCATTGCTTGGCTTTCGTCCCTATTCTGAGCACAGATTCTTATGGAAGTATGGAGACTCTGATTTAATTCAAAGTTATTGTCTTTTGTATGATTCAAATGCTAGAATAAAAGATTTGTATTTGTAATTTCACCATGTTTTTTCCAGATTGATAGATTTTTTTCTATAGTATATAGAGAGCTGTTTAATAGTTAATTAAAAGCTATGATTTTGCTGAGTTTTACCGGCTATTTTCCTTATTGTCAGTACACAAACAGAGGCATTATGATATTGGGTAAAACCGGTAAGTGCATCTAAAGGAATATCCTGATTTTTGGTGGAACCTCCATATTACCAGTTACTTTAGTAAAGAGTTTCAATGCAGTAATAGTGAGCAATTATGCAACAATCCCCACAAGAGAAAATATTTCTGTTGATCTGCACTTGGCTTAAACCTGAAATACAATTATTATTGTATTTCAATTTTCAAAATTTGAAATTTTGAAATTCAATTTTGTATTTTTATTATTGTATTTCAATTTTCAAATTTTTTCAATATTCAAAATTTTATAATTATTTATATTATACAATATAAACTCCGATTATTCTTCAAAGTCAGTTTACCAGGGGTTTTTCTGCTCAATTTCTTTGTTTCAAACTAAGCTTCTGCATATACATCACTACACAGTATTAGAAGATCTGCTAACTGTACATGTACTGTCAGCATTTTGCTTGTGCTGATATCTATGGAATACAAAATTAGAATTTATGGTTAAAAGTTTGATTTTTCAGAAGTCTCCATTGTT
The DNA here is from genome assembly GCF_964035555.1 of Netta rufina. NCBI lineage: Eukaryota > Metazoa > Chordata > Aves > Anseriformes > Anatidae > Netta > Netta rufina. The sequence continues at coordinate 4,375,370 of NC_140130.1, read as the reverse complement.
GATGATTTCTGTCTGTGGTGCACTGCAAGTGGAGACATACAGCGCTAAGGTGCTTTTGCTGAATTGTCTGAGCACCTAGTGATCTCCATTAGTATTTTAACCTCTTTTTGTTTTTTGGTTATTTTCATCTTTAGAACCTACATTTCCTACTCAAGAAAAATATTCCTGGTGAAAATTCCAGAAGACAGTTTGAAGAATTAAATCTCAAGCAATGAAAGTCTAGAACTTTGTGTCTTCTCGTTGTGTGGATCCCAAGAAGACATGAAAAAAAAAAAGGCTTCATGAACTGCAGGCACTGCTATTTCATTTCTACAGCTCATAGTTATGATTAATTTTGTTGTGTAAGCTTCTGTACTGCTAATTTCATACTACATGGCTTCTCAGTACTAGTGGGTAATGCCTTGTAAGCAGGCTGTTTTAAAGTAATAATGTATATTGATTGTATTAAATTATAGCTTATGGATTCAATTACAATTCTGACAAGTCTGATTAAATAACAATGTACAAATGTGAAATATATTAACTCCATTCAGTATTTCCATTAAAAGCAAATAAATTAGTAAAGCAACTGAAACTAGAAAGAAAAGACTAATTACTGAATTTACTTACAGATAATAGTTGAAGGCAAATGGACTGTCAGAATATTGGAATGTGCTGTCTGTAAAGGCTTATGTGCTGTAAAGGGAAAAAAAAAACAACAAAAAACTTGAGTTATTCTTTAAGTGATTTAATTGACAGCAGTGTGAAATTTTCTTAAAGAATGTTATTTTAAAAATCAGTTTTCTGTTTGTTTGTCTCTTGGCTTAGCATTGTCCAGATATTTAAGCAAATATGATTATATATATATATATATATATACACCGGTGGACCCAGGGATAACTCTAAGGTCCTGGGTCTGGTCACATTATTCTGTCTATGCCCTGATGCCATGCAGGGGCTAGACTCAGCCATTCACAAGTTAAACCTTTTTGATTTTTGCTTCGGTTGGAACAAAATCCAGGTCCATGTGAAGTGTGAAACCCTGAATCAGCCAGGATGCTCAACCTGGTGACTGGGAACCCAGTCTGGGATGCACCACAAATTGCGTCCACCCACTGCAGACACGGATACCTTGTTCCATGATCTGAGATTAATTAAAAGGTCCAATGTACTTTGCCAGAAGGGCTGGGTCTGGTAAGGTCTAGCTTTTACTGAAGCTGTGAAATCCTATCCAGAATGTCCTATATCAGAGTATGTAAAAGCAGAACCTTGTGAACCAAAGAGAAAAAATATGACAACTTGTAAAACAGAGAGAAAAACCTACCACCTGACAAAATCCTCTGTCAGGAGTGTTACACAAACAGCGACATAACATTTGACCATAAAACAAACAAACAAACAAACAACAATGCAAATAGGTTTCATGCATGTTTACACGTTCTATTCTCAACAGCTACCATGAGGAAATGAATCTGACAGAGTTGCCCATAGTGGCATCTGTTCATGGAAGTTTAATTTTGCACTGCTGCAGCCCCAGGTCTTCCCACAAGCTCCCTCAGGTAATAGCTTTCTTGGTGGGCACCCTTTGCAAACATGCTGCAACACAAAAGCTATTTCTCTCAGGGCTTTAAAATAGAAGCTTTTTTTTTAATGAAACAGCAATTTGGCGAGTGGTGGGCAAGTTACGCGAGGGACATTCCCTCAGAAAATTACCTGTCAGCGGGCAAACCGCGACGGCGGGGAGGAGGCTCCTCAGAGCACCACATGCCGGGCGCGTGCACAGCCGTTGGGGCGGGGCCGTGTGCAGAGCTGTGGGCTGTGGCGGCGGGTGCGGGGAGCCGTTGGGGTGGGGCCGTGCGCAGAGCTGTTCCCTCACAGGGCGGCAGCGCTTCGTCGAACGTTCCCGTTCTCATCTTTGAGGTTGAAGCGAGCTTTGTCGTCGTTCTGATCCGGTTTGCGTGCGAGATAGAGCTGAGTGAGGAAGAGGAGGAGGATGGCAGGGAGTTTCCCCGCTTTCTCCCCGTACTCCCCTCTTCGTCCGTCCTGCGGGGGGTGCGGGGGGAGGTGCTGCCTACCTCAGGTAATGGGGCATAGGCACCTGCAGCCTTCTGTGGAGGAGGATGAGGGCTGGGGGCAAGGGGTGAGTGAGGGGGGAACAGGGAGCTGGGCACATTAGGGCATAGGTGAGTGCATCTTTAATGGGCTTTGGTTCAGACAGACCCTTTCATATATAATCTGGGAAGGCTCTCGGGTGCGAAGATGATATATGTGAATTTTATCCCTTACTGAAGAGGAAATGGAGCTCTGAGGGAGCCACATATCTAAACATACACCATGTTTACAGTAAATGAAGTACAGAAAAAGGAGCAAACTCAAAATTTTATTTCATGATATGTTTAGTGGAGTTTTCACAGTGAAATTACTGCTATTGAAGTGGTGATGATCTGTTTTTCTGTTTGGATGCCATTAGATTGCATTGACAAGTAAAATTTCACAGAACAAGAGATTAAAACCAGAGAAATTACTGAAAGATAACCTAGGTGTACAATTCTGAGGATTAAATTCAGTAGGGTGTAAAAGTTATGAAATAAACTAAAAATCATTAATAGATACCGTACATTAAAGAGGCTCAGGCAAGCCTCTTTTACAAGAAGGCTGTTATGGAAATCTGGAAGACAGCCAAGGTGAAAAAGTAGGGTATCATATATAGTGGTTTACAGTAATTCATGCTGTTAAAATATTTTTAGATATATACTTCAAAATTGGTGATGCTTACTTGTAATAACACGTGCTGGCTACAGAAGCGTTCTGTTCTTAACCAGTGAAATGCAAGATCTAGTGAAAAATCCTTATAGCAGTAACTTTCTTGGAGGATTTGTTGAGGCAAAGGCAACTTGAGAATGATTATTCATAGAATATCCTGAGTTGGAAGGGATACATAAGGATCAATGAGTCCAACTCCTGGCACCACACAGGTCTACCCAGAAATTTAGGCCGTGTGACTACATGCACAGTCCAAACACTTCTTAAACTCCAACAGTCTTGGTGCAGTGACTGCTTCCTTGGGGACCCTGTTACAGCGTGCGAGAACCCTTTCAGTGAAGAACCTCTTCCTGATGTCCAGCCTAAACCTCCCCTGCCTCAGCTTGACACCATTCCTGCTGGTCCTGTCACTGGTGACTGAAGAGAACAGATCGGCACCTTCCCCTCCACTCCCCCTCGTGAGGAAGCTGTAGACCATGATGAGGTCTCCCCTTAGCCTCCTCTTCTCCAGGCTGAACAGGCCAAGTGACCTCAGCTGCTCCTCTTATGTCTTCCCCTCTAGGCCCTTCACCATCTTCACCATCACCCATTAGTGGGCGTCTACAGCCACGTTAGATGCTTTTGGTCTCTTACAGCATCCTCATGTTCAGCCCTGGCATTCATGTTTGAGGTCTATGGCAGACCCGCGGCATACTGGGTGCTTGTGAGATAAATGTCTTAAGCATCTTGTGCCATTTTAAACGCTAACAAAGTCAACTGAATTCCATTCCACATGATACAATGCAAATGGCAGGACAAAGAACATGAAGTAAAACTGTTACTTCCTTCAACTCTTACTCATGTAATTATTAAAATAGGGAGGATCTCTGTTCACCAACATAGTTACTGACTTCTGGAAAAAAAGTACTGGTGCAGTTAAAAAGATTCAAAAGTATAGTGAATATCTAGATAGATTTAACTTGCCTATTTTGAATCTTGCAATTAAATGACTTGCTTTTTTGTTTCAAAAAACTTAACTTTCTATAATGTTTATGAAGTAAATAAGAATTTAGAAATTCTGAGAAAATCTGTTTTGATTAACAGCAATTAGTAGTATTTAAGCTTGGTTTGCATCACAGTTTTGACACGGTGCTCAGGAAGTTGAATCTTAATTAGTGTAGCTGCTCTCTTCTGTGGCTGTTGTTGTTCATGCCTTTGAAAGTCATGAGTTGGAGCTGACCAAAGAAAGAATTATCTTTCCAGGTCGATTCTTAAAATTCTGAAGGGAAGGAATTACAAATGAAATAGTAAGTTTAATATAACAGTACCAGGTCCGTTTCCCCATAATAAAGAATCTGGAAAAAGACTTTTTCATGTAGAAAAGTTTCCTTTGTTTCTATGAATAATGTTTGAAGCTGTTGCAGGGGGGAAGAAATGTGCTGTATACAATATCACCTTTACCTGACTTTTAAATGTTCTGTGCAGATTTTAAGTGCAGAAGGTGCTACTGAAGTCAGTTGGCTGTTGCATGACAGAGTCCAATAGATAGATCTTGTTTCATCCCCTCCAACTGTCTCAGTACTGTCTCTTAATGTCTGTCCCAGTCTTGTGTTTTCCTCACCTGTGAATAATCACAATATGTACTCATTGTTCCTCTGGTTTCTCTTTTTTTTTTTCATGCAGTTGAGTGCCTCCAGTATTCTTCAGGTGGTGTCAGATTACCTCAGCCTTCAGGATGTCTGTGCCCTTTTCACCTCCAAAACAACTAAAAATAACCAAACCGTTTTGGCTGAAATTTTCCAAAAAGAAAATTCAGCCTTACACAACCTGTACTGTCTGAAAACCTGAACAAAACCATTAAAATCTTAAGCAGTAGAATAGATGTTTTTTTTCTGCAGAATTAAGAGAAGCATTGAATAGCTTCTGCCCTTTTTAAACTTCCTTCTTTTTTTTTTTTTTTTTGAACATGAATATTTCTGTATAATGCAGTATGAGTTTCTCAAATCTGCTATAATTCTTATTTAGCAAAACTTCACTGTACCTGTTTTAAATGGCTACCTTGGTGGAAAATACTATAAATGTGGTTTTATTCATGTGGAAATGCATTCTGAGTGTTTTGTGATACAAAGGTAAATGAAAACTCATGTAAATCGTGTTTTGTGTGAAAGTTCCCGGTATGTACATTGGAACTGTATTTGACCTGAATTTCATAGTAATGGCCTTTGCTTTCATTCTTCCATTTTGCCCTCCCATGTTCAACCTCAAACTCACTGATTTCTGAGGGGGCTTTACTGTTGGCTTCAATGGCATCTGATTGAATGTCTAAAAGCTTAGTGACAGACCACATTCCAAGACTAATAATGAGACTGGGCTTTTTTTAAGCACTGTTTTCAGTAACAAGTTGTCAGTAATGTCAGGAACATACAGCTTGGGAGGAGGTCCCAAATGGATACTCTCCTCCCTGTTCTGACTCTTCCCCTCCTGCTTTTTTTGTAGGCAAGGAAGGGCAGGCAGTCATTTGCTGTCTCACTCTCTCTGTGCCTCTAAAGTCAAGCACCATCAAGAGGAGTTCTTCACTGAGCTGTTCCTGGGATCTTGTCTTAGAGTCTTGATTTGAAAGGTAAGATTAAAAAGAAATGAATTTTCCATGTAGTGAAGGAACATGAGGCTTTGAGTTAAACTAGTCATTAAATAATCACTTTGAGGCCTGAGTTAAAAGGATGAGAAAGGATGAGTTTTCTGAACATGCTTCCTAGAAAAAAACTTACGAACATGATTTTTTTTTTTTTTCATGTTCTAAATACTCAAAATGATGATACTGCCACTTCAAGCCAGTAGCCAAAGGTGTCCAGTGGGTAGGTGTATTTTCCAAATAGGAAAACAATATCAGAATATTGTTAAAGGAAAGATAAAATGTTGTGTGAATGCTGTTACTGTATCAAAGATTTACTTACTTCCTTGTACTTGGAATTTTGCTTATAATGTTAGGAAGGTTTATGTAAATGTACATTTATCACCTACTGTTGGAAATACAGGGCAATTTTATACAATTATTTGTTATTAAGATATAAAAGATACTGGTTTCTAAGTGAGGGGTAATATGTATACCAAGACTGTTTTCAGTTATGTAAAATGTATTTGGGTTCTTATTAAAGATGTGAGGTATGTGCAGACCTAGTAAAGCCCCAAAGACTTAAAACAGCAAAGAATTAAGCCTGGTGATCAGCATTTAGAAAAAGTATGTAATGAATTGTTGCTCTTTTCTCCTATTCCTAATTGGTTGGTGTTAGGAAATTAATTTATTTTAAAACAATTTTCATGGGTTTATTCTTCATCAAATGCCCATTGTATTAGAATGAGTGTAGGAGTCAAAAGGGGCAGAATTATCGCTAATCAACAGTTTTGAAGCTGTTTCACCAGAAACAGTGCATCAGGTAAGTAGGGTTTCTCTTCTGAGCCACTCTTTGATTTGAAAATTGCTGTTGGAGATAATAGAGGAAATAAGGTGCCTTGCTGTGCCAGGAGCCCCACTGGAAGAATGAATACGTGTGTCTTAAAATCACAGGTCTGTATACGCATATCGTTTTGTTTAAATACTGTTTCTTTATCCCCATTTTTTTTTAGTTAACACCTTTGTAGGTGCTTCCTGATGAGCTAGCTGCTTGCAGGCATCCAAAATGGTGTGGTTTCTCTTTTTTTTTCATGTATTTCTCAAAATGAACGCATGCCCAAAAACCAGTGATTTTATGTGCTACTGTTATTTTTGAGGTTGATTCCTGGATGTCAGGAGGCAGCAGGGAGAAAATTAAACTGTTTGGGTTGCTGAAGAAGATGAAGAATGCAAATCTTTATGGATTATAGTAATTTGAAAATAGTTGCATAAAATGGTACATGATGGTGAGGCATCATGGGTAACACTTGGGTATGAAACATTCTCTTTTGAAAATTAGCAACCCTAAAAAGACAGGGAAAAGCATCTTTTAACTCATTGCAATGGAGTAAGAAATAAACATCTGTTACACAAAGCATTATAAACGTTGCAGTAGATAACCCCCAACAAATAACAAAAAGGATAAATGGAGGAGCTACACTTAACAGGAAAAACATTAAATCTTACAGTAGTGCATTGTGGAAATTGTTGTTTAGTGATGTGTTTTTTTCTCCCATGAGCTGAACAATATCCTATTTTTAGGGGAAGGTCAACTTGAACTTTATTTGAACAGTCTCTGGTTCTGAATAGAGATAGAAACACTTTAAGAGTGATAACAGAGGGGAGGGCTTGAAGCCAAACCTTCTTAACCTATCATTACCAGAACAGGATAGCCATCCATGGAGGAACTGGAAGCCACTTAAAGAGAAAGGGGTGCTTGTTCAAGGGTCAAAGTGCATGCAATGAAAATAGCCCAGAGGTTTGTTCATATGTAAAGTACATACATACATATATATATATCCTTTTTTTCAGACCCACTCTGTATTCTTTTCGTAAAATATTCATGAAAACCTTCTCTTTTTGAATGAAATGGTGCCATTTGATGTCATGCTGCCTTTTTTTCTGAAGTAAATACTGTTTAGGTATTTTAAACATTGCAACTGTAGTTCTGAGACAAAAATTCAGTTCCTGGAAAGATGTACCTTGGAGGGAAGTGTTAGGAATATAGGATTGTTACAGTATCTATGAACCAAGAAGGAGCGTTTTGATTCTGTTCTCAGTGGTGTATATCCTCTAGAATTTCAGTGGTATGAGGGGAATTACTTAGTTTACTGCTAATAAAATTGCAACACTGTGAGACCTGCAGGTCTCTCTAGTGATACCTCAGTGGAGGAGGTTTTCCTTGCTGAGGCTGTAGACTCGGGACCATAGCACACATTTCTGGATACTTGTTGGTTGAAGTGTCTGGCATGACACATGGTTGAGTCTGGCATGCTAGTGCAAAGCCAACTGCTCTGCAGCTGGTCAGACCATAGGATTCACACCTCTGCTGGAATGTCTCCTAGAACTCGTCAGTGTGTTGCAACTGGCTGTGAGAGAGTGCATTCTCCCAAGGCAGTAATTTTGATAGTATATTTAAGGGAGAAGAATGTGTTAGCTGATGTTACTAAGAATAAGAAATAATAGTATCTGAGTACCTTTGACCTGAGTATCGAAGAAGAAATTATATTATTTAGATTTATATTACAAATTGTGGTCAGAAATGTTTTTTTACTCTTGAGCCTGTTTTACTGGCCACAGTTAAAGTGGGAGTAAGGTGCTCTAGTGACCAGGGAGTTGCATCCCTGATTTTGCCACTGGCGTCCTGTATGGTCGTAAGCAAATAACTTCTTGGGGATTCTCTTTGCTTGACTTAAGTACTGAAAGATGACCTCTACATGCAAAAGTGCTTGATGGAATGCATGATATGAAAAGTAGGCATGACTGTTTCTCAAGGAAAAGTGAGTACATCCAAAATGTTACAGTCCTGGGAAAAATCATAACCTGGTATCTCACAAGATGTCAGACATTTTGCAAGAGACATGTTCTCCGACTGAGGTATAACGTGTTCCCCATCTCAAACATTTTTTTCTATAAACCTTAACTGAAGCTTTTCACACCATTAGTTCAGTCACAAGCTGTTCCTCACCACGTGGAATCTTCTGTATCCAGTAAGAACTAGGCTCATACTGCGTTCTTTTTCTTGGTAGATTCATTTTAAGGGATGATGTGTGATAATCTCTAGTTATTTATGCTGAGAACAATGTTGAAAAATTTGTTAGAAATGTTGTGTCCATTGGAATTCCATCTGTTTTTCAGATGTGGTTAAAGTTGGCCAAAGGATTAAAAAGAATGAAACACAGAGGGGTGAAAAAAGTTTAGAATAAATACTCTTTATTTATTTTTTTACCCTCAGCATTAAAAATATCTTTTGGCTACTTCATTGTAAATGTACCTCTAAATGCAAAGACTGTTAGTAGCCTTCAGTTAGTCAATTCTTGCCACCTTCTTCAGTTCTCTGGCTATTTTTTTGTTTGTGCTGCCTTTGCTTTAGCAGATGTTTTTCCTGTTGCTAATGATAAGAAATGACAATCTGAAGTAGTTAGGGTGTAACCTGACAGCTTTATATGGAAATCTGATTTGCCAGGTGCATTAAGGATTTTCCCCAGTGTTAAATGAATGATGTTCTCCCACGGTGTTGGAAGTATTGTTCCATTCCAGTGCATGGTCTGGCTCTTGAAGTACAGCAGGCATTTTGCAAACAAAACTAGTACATTTTAACAGAAAATTCCTGTGTTTCTGAGTATCTTTTTTTCATGCATCAGCTAGAGGATTAAGTAAAAATACAGCCACTGTTTTTGTTGCTGCTGATTTGTTCTTCCTATACCTTACTCTTTAGAAAAAAATGGTTACAAATTTAAAAAAGGGTGTTTTCACCAATTGATGGAGCTATTACATAATAAATATGAATTAAAGACAAAGCATTCTTTTAAATACTCTCAGCAATGCATCATGTCTTAGAAATCCACAGGTGTGCTATGCACGTGTATCTTGGTCACAAATACTTATCTACCCTATAGGCCCATGCATTTTATGAAATTGATAGGATAATATATCGTATGCCGGTGTTGAGTAACATGCAACGGGGGGGAAAGAAAACAAAATTGGTGCCAAGTGACTGGATAAGAGCCTTATGAATCCTTTTGCTGTCCAGTTCAAAAGTCTGAGTCATTGCCTTGAGACAGAAGTTGGCATACAACCAAAATATATGGGGAAACAATAGCCATGCTGAAAATCGTGAGAAATAAGCACCAGATGTATGAGTAATGGCATGTTTCATGTCATGTAATTGTTCAAATTTGTTTTTATTAAAAGGGTTTTTAACCTTTTTCTTTTTTTCTCATGTCTCTGCACTCGAATATAGCTTTAAGGATGCCCATCCCCCTGCCACCCCTTCAGCAGCCGCTGTGTCCCGTCAGTCATCCTGAAATACACTGGATTGCTTGTCAGGCAGTCCCTTGCAGATGCCTCAGAAGCCAAATAGTGAGCCAGACAGTTGCACTGAAGCTCCTAACACAAGGATATTTAATAGGCAGTTGCTTTAGTTCTGAATATGGACCGTTTGTATTCTAGGATAGGTGAGTGATGTGCTATTAGTTTTCTAATGACTTAGCAGGAAATGGGTTCTAAAGTTAACTTTTCCTAACTTGCAGAATATCTTTGGCTCTGCCTTCTGACACTGACTAGTTCATCTATGCCTGTGTACAGTTTACTTACTACCTGCAGTTTTCAGACTATGTCTATGTTCACGTTATGTTGCAGGTTGATATAAATTTTCACTTGTCTTTAGAGTGTCTTTTTTTCTTACACCGGAACACTTGGCATTTTCAGTTTGGATGCCTCTGCTGACAAGACAAAATTCTTGTTTTAAGTTTGCAGCACTTGTAGAAGTGTGCAGGTGGTTCCTTTTCTGGCTCTTCAGAGACAGAACTGTATCTTGTGACACATGCTTAACATCCTAAGTGTTGTAAGAGCTGTTGGTCTACAGTGCTGAAATTGCCTACTGTAAAGGTTAATGTAACCAAGTGTGAGGTTATAGCAGGCTTTTACCAAAATATCTTACAGTCAAGATCTGTGCTGTAGTTAGAGGGCATATAATATGGGAGTAGCTATATATTTAAAAAAAAAATTAATCATCTGTGTGTTATGCACCAAAATTTCATTGCTATATGAAGAAGTTGTGGAAGGTCAGAAGTTTACTTTCTAAGTGGAAATGTCAGAAAAAGCCCCAGAATGATCTTTACTGCCTGCATATTTTTCTTTTCTGTCTCATAGTATAATATATTAAAAAAAAAATCAAATACTGATTTACTAATATGATAAATAACACTAACAAAGAGATTGATAAGTTAAAGATACGTGGTCAGAGTGTCAATATAAAGTTTGCACTCTCCACTGCATTTGCTTGCAAGTTTATTTTCCTATTTTGTCTGCTTAAAGGAAGCATTAGAATTGTAGGGAGAGGAACAACTAGAATCAGGAATTGAGCCTTTTAAGTAGATTATACCTTAGAATATAATGAAAATTTCCAGAAAGCAACTTTTGCCATTGATTTTCAGTTAATGATAATTTATGAGCCTGCCTCAAGGCAAGGAAAAAAAAAAGAGCCATTGTTGAGTTGAAAAGCCAGCAGAGTGAGGACTGGAGCAAAGAATAAAAATGCCTATGTTAGGCAACATGTTACAGTTTAACAATCTAAAAACACAGAAGGTAAAGTCAAAGCATGTGGAGATTTTTCTGATCCTCAAAAATGCAATTGGATTTGTAACACTGCAAATTTGAGACTGTTCAGTGGTAGGATGCTGGAGCAGAATGATCTTTAGTAAGAGGAAGCGACTATAATTAAACTGTACTTAATCTGCCAAATTTTATGAAAGGTCTGACCGTCAGAGGTGATCTGTAGTGTAGGAAGATGCCCTGAGAGAAAAGGGGGCAGCTCTTGCTGCAAGCAGTAAAGGTATAACTTCTGAATTTTGAGGAGAGCAGCTGTTAATACCCTTTTACCAGTGACTTGAAGTCTCTACAAACTTAAAGCATGACTGTATGTGTAGAAAAAATAACCTGGCAATCATCTTGTGGTTTCTTCAAATATCAGTAGAAGCATGAAATGCTGTCTATATCCAGTTCTTACTTGTCTCCTTGCAACTGATGCATGTCTTGCCCAGAAAGAATTCACAACAGAATCAATATAATCTATTTGCAACTGTTATGATGGATTTCAAAAAGTACCCGTATTCTGGGAGGCTTGCAAAAATCATGTCAAAGATGAGGGTTGTGAACCAGCAATATCATATTTAAAACAAACTTTTTTGGTGTGAGTAGAAGGGAGATTGATTGTAGTGATGTAGAGGACCACTAAATTCATGAATTGCATATAGCAAGAAAAGACTTACTTTTAAGGATATGGTTTGTTTTGATGCAATCCTGTAGAATTTGGACGAGAGTCTTTTATTGAATTAAATGACCTTTTTACTCAATGGCGAATGCAGCAAAAAAACTTTCCATCAGTGTGGATGCTTCTTTGTTATATGGGCTGTACCAGTGTGCTGACAGGTAGGCACAGAAATGATGTACGCTCTGTGTGCTAGTACTGCATTATCAACCAAAAGTGTGTGTACTACTGGTGTATTATGGAAGAGACACATTAAACAGCTATTAAATAGGAATGCAAATAAAACTATCAAAGAGGAATGCAATATAAAGAAGCCAGGGAGTGTAGCAGGTATTTTAAAACTTTTATTCTAAACAATGACTTTGTTTTTAAAACATGTATTTTTAACATTTCATATTCAAGATAGCCTTTCCTATGACTGAATGCTACTGAGTGATAAAGGTGATCTGAAGTATTTTATTGTTTGGGTACATGTGGTATAGTTAACTGCAGATTTGTGAAGCTGAAAGAACTGTTACATTGAAAGGTGAAGTCACAAGCTACAGAAATGAGTATAACGTGCAAACATAACCTACATTTTTATTCTCAGTACAGCTTTGTAATCTTAGAAAGTCATTGTCAGTTTTCAAAAATTGTATTGCAATTAGAACTCAAAGAAACAAGAGCTGAGCTTTGAAACAATAAATGCAGTCCTAGCAGAAGAGAAGTATAAACAGGTACTGTTAAGATTACTTTGTCAGGATGCCAGCTGAGGTAGTTGCCCGCTATTTCTTGCCTGAATTTAGCTCTCCTTACAAATAGTCAAGGCTGTGGCAGTGATAAGGATGAAATGAACAGAGTATTTTAGTCATGAGTCAAATTGTTCCCTAATGTCAGTGTTAATTTCAATTCATTGAGAGACCAAATCTAGTTCTGTGACAGGATGAAAGTCTAGGAATGAATCACGGGCCCTGCTTTAGTGTGTAGCAAAACTTGCAGGTGGCTGCAGCTTCATTAAAATGAGTCAATGGACTTGAAATAATTAATATGGATTAAAACTGGGTGCTACTTAGATGCATTACCTGAGTGCAATGCCTTTGGCTTCAGCAATTTTGTGCTTGCCATATAGGGTTTCCAGGTGCAATTAGTTGCTGGTTCACCTGTTACCATTTTGTTATTGAAATATTCCTAATGGAGCCAGAACCTGGATGCTTCCATGTAAGTAAGTAGCTATGCCCACTTTTTAATGGGGACTGGCTCTCACTGACAGTTTTTCAGGAGTAGTGTTAATTTATATAATCTGTTCCTATGCTCCGGAACAACCTGTGGAGACATGACTCTATGAAGAGTCAACTCTATGGAGAGTTGAGGAGAAAGTGGTTACTTCTAAATATTAGAATGTAAGCATTTGGGAAATATTTTCCTGAATACAGATAACTGAAACCAAGTAAGTGTTTTTCTAAACCAGTTCCAGTATTGGTCTCAGGGTATGTGTACACCATGTTGTATTTTTATCAGTCAGATGCATGATGCTGTCGTATTTGAATAACAAAATTAATTTGCCCCAGAAAAAAACAAAACAAAACAAAACACAACCCACAACCTTTAAATTATGACTGTGTCTTTCCTGGTTGCTTTTGTGTGGGCATCTTCTACTGTATAAGGTGACTGAAAATGTGACATAAACTATAGAGTGCAAAACAAATGTTTGTTGACTAATAGGTACAATAGAGAGCTAGGACTGGTAAGCCACCAAACAAAGCATTAATAATGCCTCTGTCCCCAGTGTTATCAGTTGCCAGATGGTTACCAGTCAGATGGGAAATGTTTGGTTTCTGTTGTTTCTGTGTAGTAGACTGCTCCTTCAATATGGAGTTTCTCTCTTCCAGCTCTCCCTTTTTCACTCATCATGTAGTGGTTTGGGTTGGAAGGGATTAGTTCTAACTCCCCTGCCATGGGCAGGGACCCCTCCCACCAGACCAGGTTGCTCCAAGCTTCACCCAACCTGGCCTTAAACACTTCCAGGGATGGGGCATTCACAGTTTCTCTGGCCAACCTGGGTCAGTGCATCACCACCCTCACAGTAAAGAATTTCAATTGAATAGCTAATCTAAGTCTACCCTCTTTTAGATTAAAGGTATCATCCCTTGTGCTATCATTGCACTTCCTGATAAAGAGCCCATCTCCATAAACTTTTAATATCAGTGCTTTTTCCTCTAGATTTATTAGGCTTTTAAATATTACCATTTTTGACAATTACATGTGAGATTTTACTTTGATCTTTTCAGTTTTCCATGTAAAAGTTTGAAAAGATCTGTCAAATAAATAAAAAGTGCATCCTTAAATGGGTCCTAGGTTAGGGATATGCCTTCTGATATCCCTCAAACAGTTCTGGATGCTGGACATGTATGGGAAGAATGAACCATAGGAAATAGGCTTGCATGTCCTCACTGTATAGCCTGGCCATGACAAGTGTACTGAGCTGGATGGACTGTTATGCTGATCCAGTAAGATGTTTATTATGTTGAATGTGCTTGTTTGTATTTTGAGTTTAACTTCTGATGTCTTCTGCCTTTCCTGGTTCTCATTGGTCTGAAATACTGAAAACACTACTTGAACAACATATGGAAACAGTGTTTTGCTTTCTGGGAGCATTTCTTAGCCACCAGTGTCTACAGCTACACTGTGATTTTAACCTGTTTCTGTCCTAGCTAAGTGGATAAGTAAGTACTTTACACTGAGTGGAAAAGAATCAACAGTAGATACTGAGTCGTCCAGCTCAAATCCATTTCTAATGGCTGCAATGAGGTTGTGGGAATAAGAGGTGGGATTTGTCTTCTTGGCATGCATACAACTTTATCCCATGAGATACACACCTTAATCTGAGCTAGCAGAAGAGCTGCAGCCCCTTTGACTAGGAGTGATCTGCGTTTCTGAAGTGGTGAATGATGGTGTGTGTGCAGGGTCAGTTCCCTTCAAACAGAAGGGTAAGTTGCATTGGAGTCTCTTAAACCTGGGGGAGTAGTCTACTTACTGATTCTTTGGACAGAAAGAGAACCACAGATGCCAGCAATTTTGGCTTCCTCGTTTTTTCTTACGAGTGTCTAAGAACTAAGTGTATAAAATATGGCCAAATGATTAGTGTTGACGTTTCTCTTTTTCTGCAAATTTCTATGGAAGGAAAAGTGTAGTTCTAGTCAACGTCATGTCAGGTTTTTGTTCTATATCTTTTGACTTGGAAATAGAATTAAAACTGAAAAATCAGTTCTTTGCATACTCTCAATTCATTGTGTGCAACTGAATTGTGGGGAACCTAGAGCTGCATCTTGTGTAGTTAGCGGTAAAGCGCTAAACTTAGTACTCGTTACTGGGAATGGCAAAAACCTAATTTATCTCTACCCTTAATGCTTTAATTGTCATTCATACTATCTTTGTTTGCAAGTGAAATGTGTATACCTATTATGAAATACTTTGGCACAATTCCTATACGATTTGGTATAGAAACCTTAAATCTACAGTGTTGTGTTAAATCAATGCTAGGTTCACCAGAAGGTGACAATACATCTTTTTAGCTTGCACAGTCGAACTACCTTATTACTTTATTATACAGCATCAATGGTTCTAATAAGTCCTGCTTAAAAAGGACAGATATCCATTACTTGTGTGTTTGAAGTCTTTATTGGATAAAATGGCTTTGCAGAGCTATGTTTTATAGGAACCTAAGTTGCTGGAAAATTAAGTCTTTTATTTTGGAGCAATAATTAGTTGCATTCCTACTAAAGCATGGTTATAATTCTTTGCTGGCACACGCACATTTCATTGCAGCTAAGGGCCTCAACCAGGATGTGGTGAACTGAGTGAAAACCCTGAAATTAACATCAATGGGCTTTGGATCAAGCTCCTAATGAATGATTGATTCACTTTAAAGCCCTTACTTAGCTTTAATTCCATCTTACTGACTTCAGTTATAGGTTTTCTTGACTTAATCTGCCTTAACACTTCAAAAATATTTGCTATTACAGGTTATTTTATAACTAAATGTTTCACTTACTCCAGTCATTAATTACCAAGCCTTTTAGGAGCTGCTCTGTGTGTGTGTTCTCAAACTGTTAATTATGACCATTGTGATTGAACATGTGGAATAAGATATAAGTGTTGTAGACATAGCAATAGTGTTTTTCGTCTGTGATAAATTCAGTAATGTGATTTTTGCAATAGATTTGATAATGCAACATATTGTTTTCTTTATAGCTCAATTTCATTTATTACTAGAGAATTTATATTGAAAGGACTTCTAATGCATTAGTCTCGTAATTTTTAATACATAGTCAATTTAGAAATCTCAGAAGACGATTATACATGTTTTAAATCTATTATTTCAGTTTGTGCAAGTTTCTGTGTATTTTTTTTTCCACAATTAGGAAGCAAGTAATAACAACCTTAATTGCATCTCTTGAAATCCTAAGCCTGTTGTGGAGCCAAATCTACTCCAGCAAGCAGTCTCTGGGTGCTGACAGAGGGCAATGAGCTGTTGTGGCTAATAATTGCTTATTGCATTTTTTTGCTTTGTACCTAGGTGAAATATCAACAAAAATGCCAAGCGTTAAACTGAAAATTGACCCACAGGATCTGCACATCCAGACGTTTACAGTGGAAAAATTACTGGAACCATTGATAATTCAGGTATTTTAATACTGCAGAAAATAAGTTAGATAAGTGGGTTGCTAAGTGTGTTCAGGCCTCTGCGGCAGTATGTTACAGGGTAAGCAACAGAAAGGACCTCTTCTATTTTGAATATCCTTTTCATTTTACTTAGGTCAACCATGTTGAAGCACATGATTCAATTAGTCAGTTATATCACAAAGACTATCACTGTCCTTCAGCTTAGCCAAGATGTTGCAAATCAAACTATTTGTCACAGCTGTACACTGCTTATTTAGTTGTCTTCTTCCTGGTGCCTCAGGGAATATTTACATGGCAGTCCTTACTCTGGCTGCAGTTTGGGTAGACACAAAAAAGTGTGACTTCACATTCAGATCTCTTATTCATTTGGTAATATGCAAAGAATACTTCGTAGTTCTTCAGGTTGTGAAGATGTTCAAGTTATAATGGCTATGAAATAATTTTGTGATTTTGTGATTGTTTTATTTATATGTTTCCAAGCTCATTGAGTAATGCCTGCTAAAGACAGTAACTTTTTATTAAACGGCATATGCTAATAAGCAACAACAGAAAAAACTTACTGGGAGAATGACTGTGTAAATAGAGCAAAGCCAGACTCAATCCTGTAATCTGGCTGTTCCTCTGTTTATAGACATGTAAGAATTGGGGAAGTGTAGTTTATTTAAGTATTTGTATTTAACAATTTTTCTGTTATTTCTGTTTTTTTTTTTTTTTCTTTTTCTAATTGCAGCTTCCCTATTTAAAAAGATTAAATCATTGTTTAATTAAGGTTAATACTGTTAAAGGAAAAGTATTTTTGTGCAGCTCATTAATTGGCATTTTTGATTGCACTCAGCAACCTTGTTTTATGATAAATTTTTATTCCAGGAATGCACTTCTTGTCATACATTGCTCTGGTATCTGTCATACATTGTTCTGGGAGCCAGTCCTCTGCATGCTGGTTCCCTGAGCTTGCCAAAGGGTTGTGATCAGATAGAGGTACTGTCAGATTATATAATCAAAGAGGCAGCATATAATTATATGACTGGAGGGAAGGAGAATATGGAGGTGAAAGATAAGGACAAGAAAATACAGAGTACATTTTGTGTGATGATGATTCTTACGTTGATTTGCAGTTCGACAGAAAGTTCCTTTATTCTAGAAGTGCTCTCTACATGGTCTAAAAACTAGAAAAAGTAAAGAGGTGCTGATAATGTTTTATAATGGATGTCCTAGGAAGAATTTATTTTAAAAAACAAGCAATTCATTGAAATAAGTTTCTCTTCACCAAAGCTGTATTTTCTTCATTTGAATCATTTGCCATTGCCTATCTCTCTCATACATTTCTTTTGTGATTGTCTTTGAAATTTCTTCTTTCCTTTTTGACTTGATGTTCTTTTCCTTCCTAACTCAATTGTTCATTCTGGAAAATTCTCTTTTTCAGAAAGTAACCTTTTCTTTTTATCGTTACTTCAATTTAAGCTTTTATTAACTGAGCTGCCTCTTACTCTTGTGTCTTCCTTTTTATTTTTGTATGGGTGTGATTGGCAGTGTTTAAAACCTCAGTAACAGCTCAGTGGTTTGTGGGATGTTGTCAAGATGGACCATTGTATGTGGATGAACTTCAAAATTTAGTTTGAGTGGTAGGCTTACAAGTCTTGATAGACTGTGTTCTGAAACCATCTCTTAATGTCCTTCTAGGTCAGCCTGTGCTCAGGCAGCTGCAACGCTGGGCATTTTTACAGGAAATGAAGAAATTTATATTTTGGCCTGAGCTTTTTTGGATCAAAGAAACACAATAAAACAAATACAGTCTCAGAACAACACAATAAACCCTCTAATATATTAAAAAATAAATACTCTGAAGTGTCTATAAAAAGCTTCAGTGTTAAAAATGGAAACTCCCTTGGCTCAGAGAATACAATTTTCACTTTTTCCCTATAACATTATTGCTTCGTTTTGTAACAGCTGCGGAAAGGGAACTTGCAATTTTGAAGGGGGAGTAAACCTAAGTTGAAAATGCAAGAGCAGAGATGAACTAACATTTGCTGAAGGATGATTAAGATGCTGGGCAGGTAATAAATGAAAACTTATCCATGATTAAAAAGAATCAGACCTGTTACAGATAGCACAAGAGTACTCAGGTACTCCAACCTGATTCACTTAGCAGCTGCTGCTTTGAACACAGATAACTTTAGAGATTTGGATTCTGATTTATTTAGGAGTCTTGTGAAGCTCTGTTAGGAAAAAGATTGTGGAATTGTATGATGCTCCAATTACATTAAGTCTTAGGACAATCATTTGGTTAATGGCATCAATATAGGAGGAAACAAAAGCAAGTAAGCCTGTGTGGAAGTCACTTTAGAGATGACTTGGCTGGATTCCATCTCTTCCTTGCAGTCTGCGGTTGACAGCGGTGATCACAAAGGGTTCTCTTTGTCCAAGGCTTTTATTTTTTTCCAGGTGTTTTGGGGACAGCAGGTTTGAAAGGAAGACTTTTAAATACAGGTCTCTGAGGAGGTTTTCTGGTAAATGCACCAGCGCATAAAAAAATGAATGCTCTCAAAATTTGGCTGACGGCTGCTTTGATGGACATTTGGAACATGGTTAGACAAACAGTCTTTTTTGAATTTTGGGCTTCTATCAGAGATGTATCCTTCAATGGAGAAAGCAGTTGTGAAGCAATAGGTAGATCATAAAGAATTTTCATTATCATACCTAATATCTGTCATGCTCGTGTTAGACTTACTAATAAAATAATGTAATGGAAAATATTCTCTATCTCATCCTCAGAGTGAAATCTATTTAATCCTTGAGTAGTAAAATTAGCAAAGTGATAGTAGTTATGTTCAGGTATCAATTGCTTCCACAGTGTTGTGGTTTAACCACAGCAGGCAGCTAAGTACCACACACAGTGAGCTGTTCATTCATGTTCCCCAAGTGGGATGGGAGAGAGAATCAGAAAGCTAAAGATGCGAGAACTTGGGGGTTGAGATAGACGGTAGGTAGAGCAAAAGCTGTGTGCGCAAACAACCAAAAACAAGGAGCTGATTCACTACTTCCATCAGCAGGCAGATGTTCAGCCACTCCAGCAAAGCAGGCCTTATGAGGGTTTCTTGTAAGGACAAATGCCATCACTCAGAATGTCTTCCCCTTCCTCCTCCTTTATCCCAGCTTCTATGGCTGAGGATGATGCCATATAGTATGGGACATCCCTTTGGTCAGTTTGGGTTGCCTGTCCTGGCTGCGTCCCCTCCTGGTTCCTCCTGCAACCCCAGCCTCCTTGGTGGCAGGGCAGCACAAGAAGCGGAAGAGTCCTTGGTCTGTGCAAATGCTGCTCTGCAACAACTGAAAACATCAGTGTGTTACCACCAACACTTCCATCAAAAATCTAAAACACAGCATTGCATGAGCCTCTAGAAAAAAGAAAATTAAGTCTGTCTTAGACAAAACCATGGCACATGGCAACGTAGCATTGGGCTTATTTTCTTTTGAATTTACATACAAGTAAAAATTATGAAAGAAATGTCTGGATAAGATTAATAGGACTTCACTAATTGGCAGAGAAAATGCTTTGTAACTACCTCTGCTGTGCAGTTGTTGCAAGTCTTGTAAACTACCAATGAGCCACTTGGAGGGTTTATCAGAGGAGTTCTCTCTGTATTTGTATGTGTACACACTTAATATATGTTGTATGTACATGTATAATTAAGCAAGTATTTGTAAGAACTTTTCCATATATTTATATTCCGTGCATATATACAAGCTAAGGAAAGTTTATGGCTGTTAGAGAGGTATGTCTTGCAGGCTACATATAAACACACAGTTTAGGATCAATTCTATTAATGATGAAAAATAAGCAAGTAAAAAGACATTTATTCTGATGTCATCCATACTGATAAAAGTTTGGCTGCTCACACAAGTGATAGGCTCATTTTAGTTCCATGTATGGTGAGTTTACTTCAGGCGCAGCTAAAGGGATTAACCAGTAGTTATTTGTATGGGCAGCACTGTTATTTATTTTCAAACTTAAGACTCAAAGGATGGTTAGCATTTGGGAATACAGTTGGAAATACAGTTGGGCATGAGCGGGACGAGTGGGGTATGGTTCACTTTTTTTTTCTTTTCCTTTTTTTCTCACAATGCTGTAATTTTGATGGCATATTCTGCTACTGGTGTGCAACCTGTGTGGACAGTGGCTCAGAAGAACATGCTTTATTAGCTGCTGTATAGTTCAGTTCTTTGTGTAAGATCAGCATAAAGTTTTTGCATTCCTCACTGGGGTTTTGTGCTGGTGAACTGAATTTTTTTTGTATTAATTGCCATCAGCCAAGAGCTACCTGTCAAATTTTAACTCGCATTCGAGATCACAAGCTGCCTCTCTCAAATAGCATTGGGCCATTTTCCATGGAAATCATATTTTAGCTTCTGATTTTTCCTGGCAGTGATGCTGAAGATGAAGCGTCTTAAGGCATTTAAAAGGCATCTTTTACTTGATATGTTTTGGGGGCAGCATCTTTTTAAACTTTTCTGTCATTCTTGTTAGAAGTGTCAGTTTATAAACTGGCTCTTTAGACTATCATCACTGAAGCCATGCTAAATGCTCCAGAAATAATGCTGTAGTGTTCTTTTTTAAGATATTTGTTATTACCAATATATTCTCTACCATCTGGCTGGTTTATGTGCAATAAATACTTGCATTTACTTTCTTATGTGGCTGAGTGGAAGAACACCCAAATCCTTTTTAATAATACGACCCAGTATAAATATAATTTATGTTGTTTTTTTCCTTTGGATATTCCATAGCAGCTGATGTTAAGTGGCTGGTTCTAATTCTCTGTTGCCAGTTTTTACATGAATGAAATAAGGGTCAAGGCTTTTTTCTTTCAAAGATGGCTTAATAGAAATGCTTCCCAGAGAAAGGTTTGTCATTTACTTATGAAAGTGCAGATTGATGAAAAGGACGAGCGTGCATGGAGATCTAAAGGTGAGCGAGGGCACTGGATCTTCCCCTCATAGAGGTGTGAAGGTAGCACTATTCCATAGACAAGCTCAAACCACAGGATGGGCTGAAATTCCTATGCAGCTTTTGCTTTCCTTGTACAATGTTGTTGTCAATTCCCTTACTGCACAAAGAAGTGGACTGATTTAGGATGACTGGAATGCCATTTAATAAAAGTAAGCAATTTGTACATATGAAATATGTTCACTGAGTTCCAGGACTAGCTCTGTACTTCTTATGATGCCGTCCATGATCTGGCACAGAATAGAAGGATGCTTAGTGAACTGAAAACAAAGCATGTCTTGAGATATCTGTATAACACTTTTCTTTAAAAATCTTCTAGGAGCGTGCCCATATTGCTGGCAGCTCAAGCAATGCCTCAGAGAACAGTTTGTTAGAAACATTCTACTGGTGTGTGGAGGTTGGACTGAGATGGCGAGGAATGTGGAGTGGGATGCTATATAAAAATAACTTCTTTATGGATGTTAAAGAGCATTGTTAAAAAAAAACAACACTCTAATTTAGACAAGTAATCTGTGTTCTGGTTAAAATTTTGTATAATTCTAATGCTGAAAGCTCCTCAGAATTCTAAAGTGTTGAGTTTTGGCCACTGCAGCCTTTGTCTGTAAGGAGAGAAAGCATTTTGAGACTGAAGAGGGAAGTGTGGGAAGATGCAAAATTGATGCCTGCTTGGCTGAAGCCTCCTTAAATAGCAGTAGTAATTTTTATACCATGAGGAAACTTCTATAATAAGTTGTGTCAGGAGTTTACAGCAGGACTAATATGACAATGATATTTCCATTGTGTTTGCTTTGATCTTAGAGAAAGAACATAAAGATGAAGCATATTAAGTGTTCTGTCAAACTTGGTAATTTTGCACATTCTCAGTATGCATACTGGGCTTGCCTGCCCCTATCTGAAGCAGGGGAAATCCTATTGTTTATTCTAAGCTATGATATTTTTAAAATTTGAAAACAATATAAATTTACTTGTTATAGAACTTAAACTACTATTGTCTTTCTGTTTCTTTTAAACGTAGGTTACAACACTAGTGAACTGTCCCCAGAATCCTTCCAGTAAGAAAAAGGGACGTTCCAAAAGGGCTCGTGTCTTGTTAGCTTCTGTGGAAGAAGCCACTTGGAATCTGTTGGACAAAGGGGAAAAAATTGCCAAGGAAGCGATTGTCTTTAAAGAGGAACTTCATGCAGCGCTGGCTGATGTCCAAAAAGAGAGTAAGTGTTATGATAAATAACTTTGGCACCATAAGGAATCAGTTTACCGAAGCAAATTTGATATCAAAATGAAGCTGGGATATCTGTGAGGAACGTCCTTGTGTGCAGTGTCTGAACTGTAAATACCCCTGGTCACGAGGTAAAACATACAAATTGGACCTTATCATGAAAAAACACTGATATCAATGGCAGTATTGCCAGTTTTAATTTTTTTCTAATGAAGGTAGGATCCCCCTTGTCAATTTTATTCGCTGTTAAGCACAAGTTTAAGTTGATGCATACTTCCGTGCTTTTCTTGAAAAGAATGGTTTTCCTGACTCAGAGATCATGGCCTTTTCAGAAGGAAACTTTTTTTTTTTTAATAAAGACATTCCCTCTTGGATGCAGTAGTAAGGATTTCATTAAGGCAGATGCAATAGGATTGTTTGGAGTTACATTTTGAGACTTCAGTAGGAAGTAGGAGAATGATTAATTCTTCAAGCTACTCTGTTTTATCTCCTTATGATTGTGCGGCTTATCTTTGGCCAGTTCTTGCCATGTTCCATTTCCTGATGACCTATCTCACTGTTTCTAGCCAGGCTCCCACATCATTAGTCACATTCTTTCAGGCTCTGTGTTTCTTTGTTGATTTTTGCTTTCCTCATGGATAATCAGACCTAGATGGGTGAGTAATAAACTCAGGTTTGAATAGTTGTAAGTTGGATGACAGACATTTAAAACAGCTTCCTTCGGAAATTGTCCTTGAAAATTGATTCAGGAGAAGGTTTTGAAGGAAAACAGGGACAGAAAAGTAATGCTTTTAGTGTCTGATCATTTGGCAGTGATGTCCTTTAACCAGCACTCCATGAGTTTGAGAAGTGAGTGGTGCCCGTGTTGCCTGGGATCAAATTAAGAGTGGCTGATGAGTCTTCTCTAATAAGCAGCAATGAACAAGCAAAGAATTACGGTCTGCACCAGAAAACTGTCAGGCTATGGTATTGAGTGTGGTAGTAATCAGGATTGGTTTTGTCACCCTATAAAGTGGACTTGAGTCACCTTTTCACTAAGCAGTGTATCATGTATTCTTATGTTACATGACAAGTTGTGCCTGAAGGACTGTGTTGGCCATTTAAATCAGGTCTCTGTATCACCCTGCCCTTACTAAAGCTGCAACTTCAGGACTTTTTTTAGTGACGGTGGTTTTGTTTTTGGTTTGTCTTCCTCCTCCATGTGGAGTTGGAAAAATTTCTAAGTCTCTGCTGTGGTTCAGGCTGGTCACTGCTAGCTATTGGCTTCTTCTGAATTCAGAGATGGTTGCATTTCAGAGTCTGATATATATATGTATAGTGTCTGAGATACCCTAAGGTAAGGTACTTTGAGATAAAAAGCATTATAACTAGCTGTTATCATTGTTATCTGTCACACTGATCAGCTGAGCTTTTTGAAAAATCATTTATTTTGGAATAGTCTTAAAATGTTAGCCCATCGATTCCAGGTCGATAACACAAGACAAGAATAAAATATATAGTTTCATATTGATTTTTATACATAGATAATGTAAAAATATTTCACATTTTCAATTTATTTATTGATTCTCAGCCAAGACCAGAGATGACTACAAAAATAAATAATACATAAAGTAGATTATATACACCTCATACATTTTAAAAGAAAGTTAAATCAATGTTATTACCTATCATTATGCAATGACAAATTGCATTGCTTGCAGCCCCATCTTCCTCCAAAGATTTGCTGAACTGTTTAAGTTAATTTTAAGATGGTGAACAATCATACAATAAATAGCAGTTTGTTGATTTTTGCAGGTATTTTTAGTGCTTTGTAGCTGCGCGTTACTTTAAACTTGTGGTATGTAACATCACATGTAACTTTGCCTGATGCTGAAGTAGCATTCTGCTGCTGTTAAATGTCTCCTGTTACTTCAAGCTCTTTGAAAGGATCTGGGTCACAAATTCTGATAAACTGTGCATGCAGTCACCTGCCATTCATGCCATTATTTTTCTCTGGGTATATTTTTCCGTGATGACTGGCAGATACTCATATACTTTAAAATCAGATACAATTTTTTGCATGTTGGCTGCAGCTTATTTTTACTACATACTATAATTTTGAAACAATCTATGTAATTTCACTCAGATGTGAACCAAACTATCAGACCTAGAGCTGTGTAGACAAACAACTGGAAAGAATAATAAAATCTTTCATCTTCTGACATTTTTATCTTACTCACTGAGCTTGTTAAATGGGAGACTGCGACATTAGAATTATACCCTTACAACTTTGGAACATCTATGGCCAGTGCAAAAATGCTGCTTTACTACTTTTGGAGCTCCTTAATAGAGTTGCTTTTAGAGGTGTGATAAACTTTTTTTCAAGCTGCTGATAAAAATCCTGTTCATAATAATATTTTGGGGAGTAAAGGGGCAAATTAACAGGATGAAACTGAAGAGCAGAGAAAAGAAATGGAAGATGTATTTAATACATCTGATGTACTAGTGGCTCATCTAATGTCTTTAGAAACTTGGGTGTGGTTATGGCTTCACTGACTATAGTCTTGACTAACAGTGTCAGTATATGAGATTTTGGTCTCAAATTCAGTTGACTTTTGTTAGTGACATCTGAAAGCAAGTTTTGCTATGATGGATGGCGGGCATCTTCCCTGAATAAGTCTAGTTTGTTTCTGTTAACCTCTGGAAAGTTTTACAGAGGAGTGATAGTCTTGAAGGTGATCACCTTAATGCAGAGGTGGGAGCATCAGGCAGACAGCAGTGGGGAGCAGAGGCATGCCCACACTCCGGAGCACAGTGCAGGACCCAGTAATGGCCATAAACCAGATGGCAGCGTTGGACCCGTGCATGAAAATGAAGCCGACAGTGGCATGGGACCAAGGCATGGGACTGGAAAACCCCAGGGTTCAGCACCCTGGCCAGAAAACATCCCAGACGGAAGGCATCCCGTTTGGGCAGTCCCGGGCAAGGACTGGCTTAGCCTTCTGCCCAACACCGTGGAGCCCATGGAGCTGGACCAGATGTGGAGGAACGGATGGAAGTGGATCCACCTCTGCCAGGACAGGCCTGGGACTACTGCCGCATGTCTTTGTGCTCTGCCATCCAAGAGCACCAACAGCATCGCAGGAGTGCCCAGCAAGCCCTCTACTCGTTGCTTAGGCTCCAACGCAAGCATTAGCTTGGAGCCACCAAACACCATGGACATCCCGCAGGCTTGCCTGCAAGATATCCCAGCAATAAACAGCTCTTGACGATTCTCAGGGGTTGTGTGAGTGCTTCTTTTAGGGGGAATGGGCTAAAGTTGCACCAGGGGAGGTTTAGTTTGGATATTAGGAAGAACTTCTTTACCGAAAGGGTTGTCAGGCATTGGGATGGGCTGCCCAGGGAAGTGGTGGAGTCACCACCCCTGAAGGTCTTGAAAAGACGTTTAGATGTAGAGCTCAGGGATATGGTTTAGTGGGGGACTTGTTAGTGTTAGGTCAGAGGTTGGACTTGGTGATCTTGGAGGTCTCTTCCAACCTAGGTGATTCGGTGATTCATTAAACAAGTCACAAGGCAGGCCTGTGTAGGCTGTTGATAGTCTGCATCACACAGGAGTCCAGTAGTCTGGTAACTGCCAGGATTTCCTGGTGATCTGGTTTGGTGCAGCTTTGTTACAGAGCACTCATGTCCATATTTTTATTCTAAAATAATGTATTAATACCAACTATAAATATTCAGAAAAAAAAACTTGCCATTGGATTTCATGTTTACTGCATTTCAGACAATTGCCTTCTGACTCATACTATGTTGTAAATTAATTGTAAAATAATTGACACCTGTAAGTTCAGACATGAACACTTCTGACATTAAACATCAGGCTTTAATCAGTGTCCCAATTCTTATGTTTAATCAATTTTAAGACAAAACAGTGATGCAATTTATACGGAGAAACACTGTCTTAGGAATTTATGTTAAAGTCCAGTGTCATACTTGCATTTACATTAAGGTGCGATTCTATTATATTTTTCAAGCAGTTGTACAGGCGTAACTGAAATGTTTGGTATTTATTGCCATTGCTTACTGACTATATATGGTCAGAGACACAACAGTTGTTGCCTCTGTTGTTTCCATCTATTGCAGTGTCAGTGTTACATGGGTTTAGCTGTTATCGTGTCTCAAGTGTGTTCCTAGATAAGCCTTACATCACACATAGTGAATTGAAAGCATGTTACTTGTTAGACTTGTATTTTGAGCTTTCAGTTACCTTCCAGGAGGAAATGGTGTGTAGTGGGGATAGGACACACCTTTCAAATGTCCATATTTAGTTTCCTTTGACAGCAAAAAGGGAAGCATCACATTGGCAGAGAATAAACTACCATTCACAGATTAAGGAAAAAAAAAAAAAAAAAAAAAAGAAAAAATGGGGAGGGCACTGTAAGGGTATTTACCAAAGAAAGGGGATAATGCTGACTTCTGTTATACTGTATTCTTACCCCTCCCGCCCCCCCCCCCCCCCCAAAAAAAAAAAAAAAGTTAATGGGTTTTGCTTTTTCATCCTACATTAAGAGGTACATGTATGCCTTGCATCTTGGGGACTTTGATTCTTGGAGGCAGAATTTAGAAAAGTGGCTTCAAAATCATCTGTGGTGTACGCTTGTTCAGTGTACCCTAGCAGAAAAGCTTCTGCCAGCTCCGTCACTGGGCTCGGATGTCCCCGAGTATGAAAAGGGAAATGAAGAGGTTGGTGTAAGGCATGTGGGGGGTGCGTGTGGTAGCTTTGATTACACATTAGGAAGAGCAGTATGAAATGTGGAAGTAGAACTTCCTAATATACAGCAGTAAAATAGTTGCAATACAACAGAATACAGTGGGGTAAGAGCCTCTGGCAGGAGAAAAATGTCCTGTAATGTCTACTGTAAGACATTGCGACAAGGTGATTTATCATGGTATTGAATACTTAGAATATGCAGGAGGTATCCATCTGCTTGGCTTTGACACTGTTGGTGCTAGTTTCAGCTGCCTGACTGTAGCAGATAAAGATGATATCTGGGGGAGCAGAACAGGTGATCATATGGCCCAGGAATATTTTTTCATCTTTTCTTTTTAGAAGGTGTGAGTTTCATGTTCTGATGTGATGCTGATTCCTAGCCTTCTCTGGTTTCTGCAGGCATAAGCAGAATGCTAGTGTAAATCAAGGTTTGTAAGTTTTCAGTTGTTAGTATAAGCCACTGATTTTTCTCGTTTGAGACTGGAACTCCTAATGACAAATGGCTTTTGAAGTACTTAGAGAGGAATCACTACTGAAAGACCTGCTGCTACAAGATATGCAGACAGCAGCAGTCATACAGGTATTTATTCATCTGAGTTTAATAGCCAGAAGACTGATCCCTGTTTTAGATGTAGCTGGAAGAAGTTCGTATTTTTATGGTCCCCAAACACATGGTAATTACTGTTACATAAACAAAAACATCATTCAATAGTATTTTAAAAACACAGAAAACCACACTTGCTGCGAATCTACCTGTTGGAAAACTGAGCATGGAAGAACGTGTTTTGATGCTTAATGTGTTTTCCTATCCCACGGAATATCAGATTTGAAATCCTCTCCTTTTACTGGCTCCAGTACCTGCTTCCCTTCTTCCTTTAGTTCATGGGCTCCGTTTGACAGCTGTGTTTATTGGGGACTGTAAATCCACCAGCCTTAAGGGCGTGCTTCATGGGAGTGGGTGACAGGACTTTCTTGGCAGCAATATCTCCTTGTGGGAGGACACAAGAATGATGTCGGATTCACTGCATTCCATCTGGATTTCACAGTGCTGCAAACCAAAGGAGAAAGCTAGATGTAAAAATAGAAGGATGTGATGTTTAGGGTTAAATAGAAGAAAGAAAATAAATTCAAAGAAGTAAAACAATGAAGCATTATTTTGATGGTTTTGTCTAAAACAAGGAAGAGCATTTAGCTGTTGCCTGAGCATCATCTGGAGCACTATCTCCGAGGGGTGCTCACCAACTGCAGGAAGTGGCATTACTGCAAGTCTCTGTACAGACAGCCTGCCCTTGACTAGCAGCCCAGCAGATGTGTGTACCTTAGGTGTACCTTAGTCAGCAGTTTGCTGGCAGGCTCACTTATTTGTAAAGGTATTTTCAAGTAATGTTTTTTTTTTTTTTTTTTTTTTTTGGTGCTAGAGAAAGTGCATGGGTGTACTTAAAAAACAAAACAAACGAAACTTGCGGCTGAGCAGTATTTTCACCTTTCCCTGTGCCTGAGCATAGACTTATTTTTTTCATTTTTGGTATGCACATGCACAAATAACATTTGACAGCAGCAGTCAGTAGCTGATCAGCTTGTGGTAGTAACACTGTTTACTTTAGGAATCATCTATCTGTGTGTGTTATGCTGTGCCTTGGAGGTATCTGATTTCCATTAATTACGTAGTTAAGATGTATCCTGACTTCAGTCTTCTCAATTTCTTTTCCCTTGAATGTCTGAAATAGCTGAAATCCTATGAATACTTCATCTTTTTGCTTCCCTATTTATGCTACTAAATTAGCACTCTGTCACTTGTGTTTCATTGTTTGTGACAAATATAATTAGGGAAGAAATCTGCTTGATGGGATTTACAATAAAATGGATTAAATTGCATCGAACTGTCATGCTGTCTACAGCATTTTAAGAAATTTCTAACGTCTTGGTGTTGGAGCTGTCATTTCCTGCTGCTTGTATATTCATAGTTCCTCTCTTCCTAGACTGCATCAGAACTGTATTTTGGGATCGTGGTCCCTTCAGCATCTTATACTTGTTCATCTGGTTGTCCCAGCTTATGTCCAGCTTGTTCTAGGGGTTTGTGTTACAGATCCTTCTGATTTTGCTCACTCATTTGTCAGTGGTGAATTAGATCCAACCTGAACAAAGAATAAAGTTCCATGTGACTGACACCACTCAATTTCAACCTTGGCTGGAGTAATTCTGTATTGCAAATGTCCATGTAGTCTAACTATTGACTCATGCCTGTGTAGTGCAAAAAGAAGAAAATAGTTGAAATGGATGTGAAATGAGTTGTAAGCATGGCCTGAAGCCATGTGCTTTACGAGTCCTGTGGGGCTAAAGTGTTGTGTGGTAGTGCTCTCTAGGATACCTTTTCTTACAAATTAATAGTAAAAAAAAAAAGCAGGTAAATTTGCGTGTCTTGCAAACAGGACTACTATTTTAAACATAAAGGATGTTTTAGATGTTTCAGTTCCAACTCTTACCCTTTTCTTCCTGAAACAAAGTAGTAGCTTAGGGACTTCTTCAGCACACAAAGAACATTGAGATACTTACAAATGGGGGAAAAAAAAGAGAAGCAGGAAAACAAATAAACCTGTTGCAGTGCTGAGAACCACATTTCCCAAATTTGAGACCGTTGGCACACTCATGACAACATCCAAAATGTGTTTGGGTTTTCTTCTCAATGCATTTGAAGTGTCGTGGCGAGGAGCTGGATCTGTAGAAACAAACCAACTAAGTTGGGAGCTGCCTAAGGCAGTTGACACAAATATGTCTGAGTAGGAGGGTACGTATTAAATATTCACCTGTTTGTGCTGCGTTGTGGCTTCTCGCTTCATTTGGCATGCTGTGCAGTCACTGGAGTATTCAGTAAGAGCTGGATGTCGATGAGAAGGTGGTCTGGTCTCGATTTTTCAAAGCTTAATGAAAGGCGTGGCTATTGGGACAATAGAAGATAAGGTTTGTGGTGTGCATAGAGTTAATTTAAGATCAATATTTTTCTTGCTACTTACTAGCAATTATTTAATTTTGGACATACATGGAATTGAATTAAATGATCGATTTAATGAAGAAGACAGGAGGGGGAGAATTTGGATGTTTATGTGCTATCCCAAGACCTTTGAATGGTTTGTGTGGGGTTTTATTTTCTTCGAAGACTGAATACTGACAGGAACACGATGTGCATTTAAATCTGGTTTGGGAAACTTCATGTTGTAGAGCTGTACGTTATTATCTACTTGTCATAGTTGCTAGCCTCATTGCTTAGATTTAATATATTTTATGTTGGTGTCAGATGTTTGGGTATATAAGATTTTCATTCTATTAACTTTTATTTATAATGAGAAAGGTAGTATATGACTCTCTTCTGTGACCCAGAATTATTTAACAGTAAGGAGAGCAAAGTATGTAATGGTATAAAAAGCAGGGACTAGAGCAGTTTAACCCAGAGCCCCTGGCCTTGTTGTGTACAGTTAAGATTCATGGTGATTTCCAAAGGAGTTATTTCAGAATTAAATGATTCAGAAGAACAGAAAGGCAACATCATTCAGAATGAAGCATATTCTGCTGATCTACAGTAATTGACCTTCACTCCAAGGCATGAAGGCAAGAAAAATATACCAGATTTTTTGTTAATAGTTGTGAGTTGCCAGATAACTTACTGAGTTTTAACTATTTTTTCCAGAGTTTTTCAATATAATCTAAGTAAATTTGTCTTCATTTTGCAGGTCAAGCCTTGAAGGTATCAGCAGAGGCATTTACCAGTGATCCCTGCTATCTTCCTAAGAGGCAGGCTGTTGTCCAAGCAGCACGATCTCTTCTTACAGCTGTCACACGGCTTCTTATCCTGGCAGATATGGTTGATGTGGCATACTTACTGGAACATCTGACTGTGGTGAGTAGAAGTTGACTTAACTAACTGGGTCATCTTTTATTTTCCTGGCACTCTGTACACAAATGTTAGTCCCATTCTTCTTTTCCCTTATAAAACTAACCCATGTTTGTTACCATTACTTAATTAGGCAAATTAACCACAACTCTGTTCACAATTCAACATCAGAATACTTTCCTGTCTACTTAAATGTGAGTTCCTTTAATGTCAACCATAGTGTTCCTTGTGACTTCAACATTACCAGATTGTGCCTCTGACTCCCAAAATGCTACTCAGTTTCTTCTCTGGCTGCTTACTGCACTCTGTCTGGTGTGTGTATTGTCTGGGAAGAGCAAGGAAATATTCTACTTATTCTACTCCTGCTCCTTTTTTTTTTTTTTTTTTTTTCCTAGCATCTTCAGTAATGAGTGATAGACTGCTTAAAAAAATCAAAGTTCGATTGTTTTCATAATGCTTCAGAATGGAGGCTGTTACTCAGTACCACTGCTTTGAACAGTACCTCATTGCCACACGAGGATGCAGTGACTTAATTGTAGTTGTTTGAGGATGGGGGATCAAAATTTATCTCCCAATCAAGATAGGAAGAAGTGTTGCTTCATTCTACAGTATTTCATAATAAAGCAATGTTTCGTGGATTTCAGTGCTTCATTTGAAACATCCAGCTTGGACAATTGCTAGAGGTGCAGCACAGGCTAAATGAGTACTGTCTTGCAGAAAAGTTTATATTGTTATATACATGTGAAATTCTCCAGCTATAAGACGGTGCCGTGTCTTTGGTACTGCTTGTGGAAAAAAAAAATTAAATGATATTTTTCATTGGTTGCCATTCCATTTTTATGTATGTGTTTTCATTATGCTAGATGCACCCTTCTAAAATGCTTTGAGTATGTTTTATATAAGAGAACTAAAATTGAGCTGTCTTCTTTCCTGGAGTTTCAGTATTTCTAAACAACCCTATAATTCACTTCTTGATTTTCGTTTGAAAATGAGAACCAACTATAATTGGAAATCAAAAGAATGCAAAGAATCATTCAGAGAAACTCCAACACTGTAAGGATTACAATTAAGTTATCTTTCTCTTCTATACTTTAATTTAGTTCTTTTAATAGGAGTAAGAACTAAATTCCTCACCTAAGTCTTATCATAATAAATTAGTGTGGCATAACACTCCAAAATGCCTGTGTAAAAGGACTCACCCTAGTCCTGGGAAGATGGTACATTTCTGTGCTTATTTGGTCTCTGCTCTGGCTGTTGAACATACCAACAGTGGTATTAGTTGTAATGGTTTCTTTTTATGTTGACATCTAATTAGGAAACGGATTTAGAAGATTTACAAGTAGGTTTAGATTAGATTTAGAAGATTTGGAAGACTTAGAGGTAACTTCAATGTATGCTACCGAACCACCTTCAAATGGTAAGAGCTTTTAAATGCCAACCAACTGAGCCAGATTTAAATAAAACTGAAGTACTTAATGATTCTTAATTTTGCTCTTTTTGGAGTTCTTAACTTCGATAATTGTCAGTCAGAACTCCCTTAGGAATTCCTTTTTTTCTTCAGTGTAGGCTTGCTCCAGTAAAAAGGCATTATATTCAGTGGCCGTAGCACAGAAAATACTTCGTATTTGCTGTATCAAGTCTGATGTTCTCAGTGTCTACAGGTTCATATGACTTGAATATCAGCTTTCTTAAAAAAAAAAAAAGTCATTAGCAGTTTCCCTTTGAATTTCTTATAAGGTTTTAATGCTTAATGCTCAGACCATTTTATCCTTCTCTTCACAAAGACAAGAATGTTACAGCTGTTATTAATCCTTTGAGAAGAGATGAGAATTTTAATTGCTTTTTTATTTCCATGTCTCTGAGCTCTGTAATTGTCATAAAATCAAGATGTTTAAAGGACTGAGCCAAAATTAACTTAAAAAATGGGGAAAATAAAAAATAATTGAATTATAATAATGAAATGAAAACTCTAACCAGGGATTTTTTTTGTTTGTATATATAAAATGAAAGAAGGTAATCCAGCATTACGAAAGATCTCTGTAGAATATTAATTAAATCTCATTCAATGTGAAATATTTAATAGGGCATTATTTATGTATGTTATTTTTTAAGCCCATTTATCAAAGTGCTGAAAGTTTTTAGTCTTGCTCATTCAGTAAATCTGGTTAATTGCAGCACTGTCATTCAAAACATTTAAAAACTTGCTTACTTTTACTGACAGAGTACAGTCTGGGTTTTCAAACTTCAATTTCCTCTGTAATCTTAGAACAAGAATAGCAAGGAAACAATGACAATGTGACTAGCTGTTAGATAAAGGCTCTTCTAGTGTTACCTGTCACATCTGCCATTCTAAGTGTGCCTAAGAAAAAAGATGAACCTCAGCTACTTCCAGTTGGTAGCTTTTAAAACTATTGTGCTATCTGTGCAGACTCACAGAATGGTTGGGGCTGGCAGGGATCTCTGGGTCCGTCTGGGCCAACCCATGCTCAAGCAGGGCCACCCACAGCAGGTTCATCAGGGCCATGTCGAGGTGGCTTTTGACTGTCTCCAACAAGGGAACCTCCACAACCACTCTGGGCAGCCTGTGCCAGTGCTCAGTCACCTCCCCAGCACAGAAGTGCTTCTGGTGTTTAGAAGGAACCTCTTGTGTGCCCATTGCCTCTTGTCCTGGCACTGGGCACCACTGAAAAGAACCTGACTGTCCTCGTTGCACCCTTCCTTCAGGTATTACAGACGTTGAAGAGATCCCCCCGGAGCCTTTTCATTTCTTGGCTGAAGTCGCATCTCTCACAGTCTTTCCTTGTTGAAGTCCCGTAGTCATCTTTGTGGCCCTATGTTGGACTCTTTCCAGTGCGTCCATGTCTCACAAACACATTGCTCAGACTTGGGACCATTTTTTAATTTTATGTAATAAAATCTTACTGTTAAGCAGAATGTAATGATGAAAAACCTAATTTTAGTCACAAAAATATCGAAATGCTGCCTTTAAAGTATAAACTTAGTCAGCTTAGTTGGAAGAATTTGATAACCCTGTCAAGAATTTCACTCCAAATGAAAAAATGTCCCATACCATACCATTGTGTACATGAGAATCTTTTATGAAATTTCATTAATAAAGTAGTAATAATTTTGGTTTAATTCTCTGAAATCTCCACCCAGCAAAGAGGATATAAAATAAAGCATGTCAGAGTCAGCACAAAGCTTCAGTATTTGAGCATAGCACGTTTATAGCCATTTGTGGAATTTTTAGCCTAACAAGAGTATGATGGTGCAGTACAAATGCTTATTTTAATTAAAGTGGACTAAGAAAATGAAGTGCATCACAGTGATGAGAATAGTCGGTTTCTTTAAACAAGTTTTGCCTGTTTAAATAGTTGTCCACATGGGATTTCCCTTACTTAGGTTGGAGTTGGAAGTCTAATCAAAACTGAGTTGTGCAAAGTGTAGTCAGACAAAGGGCAATTTCACAGATCTCACTCTTGAATTCAGAGCTGCATTACCAGCCCCATTCATTATGGTTAGTGATGCTCAATATCTAATTAAGTGAATTAAGAGACTAATGGAACTGCTTGAATTTATTGATCAAGGGAGAACAGCAAGACAGTAACAAGTTCTGACTGTTTCATTCAAAGTGCATTGGCAGTCTGTCTTTCTCTTATCTATTTCACTTCAGGCTGAGCCAGCATGTTTTGTTTACCTCTTTCCTTGTCTTGTCGTGCTTGTAGATGAACTGTTTAAGTCTTCATACTTCTCACAAACACCTCAGACAGTGCAATCTTTGTAAAATGTTTGCTTATAGTTATTTAAAACTATTACCAGGAAAAGAAGGGCTACAGACGAGAAGCAACTTGGGAACTTGGGCACTGGCGGTATGGTACTGCCTGTTCCTCCCTTCCCTGCAGGGTATCCATCAGCATTAAAGATGTTGTGAGAAACATTATGGTGGCATAAAAGAAGAGAGGCAACCCATTCTTCTGGTTAAGGTGTTTGGCTTGACTTCCATAACTTGCATGAGCTTGCATAAGCTTTATACAGACTGTTGGTGCAACCCAGGTATAAGGGGAGGGGAATTGAAAAAAACAGGGCTTACTTTGAATGGATAGGGCTTGCTCTAAGTAAGGTAGAACTTCTCTGGATTGTTTTAACATAAATGTTATGGAAGATGCTATTTATTGTTTTTTCATCAAAATCACTGTAAAGCTGTGCGGTTATTTCCCCATGAAGAAAGCTTAAGAATAGAGCTTAGGGATAACTATGATGCAGATGTTATTTGTACAATGGGTCAATGTGGAGTGCATGCAGTTCCCACAAGTACAACCAAGTGTGAGAAATCAGTGTTATGTCTGGTGATGATGAGGTTTGAAAAGTATTTTGAGAAGGTTGCAAGGTGGGATATTAGTAGCTGGCTGCTTTTACTTATTTATTTGGTCTATGTAGCCGTCTGCATGCTCTAGTCAGGGACCTAGGACTCCATTGTGGTAGCCTGTCTTTGAGCTGATCATGAAAAAAGAGCATTTCTGAATTTTCTTCTGAGTAGTTATAATTGTTCTGCTGCTACGGCAACACTTACATTGAAGTGCAGTGCTTTATAAGAGAGTAATACAGGAGTGACACTGTGAAATTTCCTTCTGTGAGTGTTAATCTTGGAGGGCAAATTCTGGATTAGTGAAAAAGAACTTGGAAGTTCAGTTTCTCTTGGCAAATTATTTATTGGTAGTAAAGTAATGAAGTCAATTTAATGCAGAATAGCTTGTCTGATCAACAATTATTTGTATCTCAAGCATGCACAGATCATTCTGATCCAGAGAAATTTATTTTATAACTTCCCTGGAGGCAGATAAAAGGAAGCGCATGCAAAGCAAACAGTATCTGCTTTATCATCAAAATGCATGTCTTCAGACCCTCCTAAAATGAGAGCAAAATTATGACATTTCCTGAATGAAGGAGGCGGTGTGACACTCTCCATAAACATCTACAAATAGGCACCTTGCCCATTCCATTACAGCAAAATATTGAGAACTATCTTTCATAAATGTCTGCATTTAGTAATTGGAATTTTAGAGAGGTTTTTGACCATTTTTCCAGCCATATCTCCTGGTGATATAAAATAGTCTATTTAGTGTTATTTAGTCTTCTAAAGTAGCAGTATATATTGAAACAGGAAGGCTTTTTTAATGAACTGCTTCCTTGTGTCAGAATGGAAACTAAATTTGCTTTTCTTCCTTAATTCATCAATATTAAAAGAGATTTAACAGATGAACAAAACAGTTCAGTGCTATTTTGCTGCCCTGCAATACAGAAGATTGAAATTTTGAATGGCGAACTTTGTTTAACTTCTGTGAGTCATTCCTCCTTTTTATATCAAATAATGAACTGGCTTTTGCAGCACTGGCCCTAAAGGTGAGCGAGGCCCATATTGAGAACAATGGGAAGTGATTGTCCCCCTGTACTCGGCTCTGGTGAGGCCGCACCTCGAGTACTGTGTTCAGTTTTGGGCCCCACGCTACAAGAAGGACATGGAGGTGCTCGAGCAAGTCCAGAGAAGGGCGACGAAGCTGGTGAGGGGTCTGGAGAACAAGTCCTATGAGGAGTGGCTGAGGGAGCTAGGATTGTTCAGCCTGGAGAAGAGGAGGCTCGGGGGCAACCTTATTGCTCTCTACAGGTACCATAAAGGAGGCTGTAGCGAGGTGGGGGTTGGTCTGTTCTCCCACGTGCCTGGTGTCAGGACAAGGGGGAACGGGCTAAAGTTGTGCCAGGGGAGGTTTAGGTTGGATCTTAGGAAGAACTTCTTTACCAAAAGGGTTGTGAGGCATTGGGATGGGCTGTCCAGGGAAGTGGTGGAGTCACCATCCCTGGAGGTCTTGAAAAGACGTTTAGATGTGGAGCTTAGGGATATGGTTTAGTGGGGACTGTTAGTGTTAGGTCAGAGGTTGGACTTGGTGATCTTGGAGGTCTTTTCCAACGTAGATGATTCTGTGGAGTCAAGGAAGCGCAGCAGGCCATGTCAGCTTCCTGTCTTAGCTGGGTGCCCATGCAGGTGACACTGCAGGTATGTGGTTTGTCAAATAGCATCACTGGCAAATTGAAGCATTACCTGCTGCCTCCCACACCTCTTTGTTTGTGGGCATTATGTGGTTATTACCAGAAATAAGACTTTGTACTTCATACTTAATGTTTCCTCCCACAAGTCCAGTTGTAAGCAAATGAAGTACTTTGCATTGCATATTTATGATATCATGTTTTTGTGACCTGGCTTCTTGTTTAGTTGACAGGCTGTTAATTTTCATGGTGCAGATTGAGATTCCCAGCTG
Organism: Netta rufina; assembly: GCF_964035555.1. Taxonomy (NCBI): domain Eukaryota; kingdom Metazoa; phylum Chordata; class Aves; order Anseriformes; family Anatidae; genus Netta; species Netta rufina. The sequence continues at coordinate 4,337,901 of NC_140130.1, read as the reverse complement.
TATCAAGGGAATCCTGTTAAACTTTGAGTGAATTTTGTCCACCTAAGGTATCTGTTTGCTTTTCAAGGATCTGGCTTATGTCAAGTCCTAAACCAGGATGCTTCAGATCCAACTTAGTGACTTGAACCAAAACCTCAGACTGAGCCAAACAAGCTCAAACTTGTCTAGTGCTCAAACTTTCCTTGGGATACCAGAAAGGATACAAGGATGCTAAGTGCTGTTGCAAAGAAACACTATCAAGATGTATTAATTATACTAGATCTTAAAAATCAGGTATCAAGTGCTTTTAATATCATTACTCACTCCATAAATACTCTTGTTATAAATCTGTTTGCTTGCAACAGCTAAACGAGGTAGCAATAGTAAACAATTAAATTAACCTTTTACAGAAAAGTGCAGAGCTAAGCTACAACATTCAAAGAGTGTAAAGTTTATTGAATTGAAGAAATTAATTTGAATAAAGACTTTAAATATCAAAATTTTAGTATAATTTCCTGCTGAAGCATTATGCAGATACTTTGTGTATGCTTCAGCCTCTTTTCTTTGAACCCATTGCCTGATTTTCATCACATAATGCAGATCAGAGATTCCAGGGCTTGTGAAAATAGGAGGGTGGATAGTGAAGGAAAAACTTCTGCTGCAGATAAAAAGCCTGCAACAGGTGCTAATAAAATCACCACTGGGTTCTCAGGTAGCCCTTGTATATAGCTTGACAGCAGGAAAACCTTTAGTCAGAGCTCACATCTCTTTTTGACATTACATTAAATAACCTGTCAGACTGAAGGAAATTTAATCCTGATGTTTATAGTAGCCCTTGTTAATTAGTTGGAACCACGATCATCTTCTGTGAGGAGACTGTGGAGTTCTCAACATGCTTATCAGGGTCATCGTACTTAGGAGGCCATAATAATAACAATTCCAGTCCGTCCTCATTCTGGATTCTCATCGCTCTCTGAGTTGTAGATGGGATTTTTGTGCTTCAGGATCCCTAAAATGGGACTGTAGAAGTTGCCTCGCTTAATTTAGGGCTTCCATTGTGTGTTCGTTTCTGGTCAGGTAACTATTCAACCTTCATTCAGCACCTGAGAGTACTACTGGGGTCATAGTGGCTGGTGTGGTATCCGCTTTGTGGTATTTTTTATTTAGTTCCAGGGTACTTGGCACTAATTTTACAATTGTTGACTTTTTTATTTTGAAAGCAATGTCATAATATTCATCAACTTAATCCATAGATCGTTCTTGTAGGATCACTTCCTGTATTTTGAAAAGATTTAAAGTAATGTATAATATGTTTGTGCTGATATTAAGACAATTAACCAGTAATGCCACAGAGAGCAAAATAGTAGTAAAGGAACGCTGCTTCTCAGCTTCCAGAAACTATGGTCAAAGTACTTTGAAAAAGTAACAACAAAAAAAGAGCTTGTGTGGACTCTTCCCCTTAGGGTTATTTATATTAGGTTATCAGTGAGAAAGAGGAAGAAAATTCTAATACTACTTTTCACCTCTAGACAAAAGTCTTGCTGTGGGTTTTCTTGACCTTCACCTACAAATAGTAGTTCAGACTGATAGAGGAAAATCCAGATATGGTTAAGATTTAAAGGATATTCTGGTAACTTTTGTATGTCCAAGGCAGTTTTTTTTTAGTTTTCTTTTGATGTCAGTGAAAAGGGAATATGGATGTTGTCTTAAAGTTGTTGGCATGTTTTTTGAATTTACTTTTGAGTTAAACTTTTCCTCGCATGTTAAGACAGACTTACTCTAATTGGTTAGTTTCTTGAGGCTGGCCATCACACATCTTTTTTCTATTATTCAAGTATATTATCCCTAAAATTACATGCTTGGTTTGTATTTATTCATCCTTGCTTGCTGGTTCTTGTATCTCTTTCCACATAGCCAAACGCATTATTAATATTCAGGCTGCTTCAGGACATGAGGAATCGAGTGAGCTTGCTAGCAGAGTTCCTGCCAAAGGAAGAATTGGAACTATGGGATTAAGTACATCCTTAAGAGGATGATGATTCTACTGCTCTACTACTTGTCTAATGTGTTGATGAGAAAAAAGACTGCTTTGTAGTAGCTAGTGAGTTTGGGAATCATTTGTGACGCAGTATTGCTCAACCCCATAACAGGATTCAGGAGCTTTGAGGTAGTTTCTGGAAAAGTATGTCATGGGTTTGAGCTGAGCGAATATGGTGGACTGGGACAGATACATTATGAGCAGTTTACTAGACTCATCAAGGAGCAGTTTTTATTTAATTGTTTAAACTTTACTCCAGTCTTGCTTGCAGATGATGTAATTAAATTGCTTCCACCTTACAGGACACCCTGCTGGAGTGTGAATTGGTGAAAGCAAGCTTTACAAGTTCAAGGATTTCAGAGCATCTCTGGAGCAAAGGGAAAATCTGAGGAGGAAAATGTGAGAGATGATGAAGTTGAACAGAAAAGAATTAAGAGTTGTAGAGTTTATCTTAGCATTTATGTTTTCTCAGCTCTGTTGTTCAAGAATTCAGTGCAGTATATTTTGAATGAGAAAGCATTCTTTTATTTTTTTTAGTAGTAAACATTTGAACTACAACTGGAAAGTCTCAAGTTAACCTTGAGTGGTGCTGAATGAGGTGTAGTAAGGTAAATGACAAATGGAAATAAATACTGCTTTAACTTGCTTCTTAGTTTTGAGAGCAGTAAGACTGAAATACAGGCCCGCAGCATGTGGAAAACCAGAAGTGGTGACTTGCCTGGGGATTCCAGGATGTGTCTGTCAGTTGCAGATTGCCAGCTGAAACCTGCAGCTGTTCATCCCCAAAGTGGGCCTACTTAGTGGCTGTTGAGCAGTGTCCACACCTGAGGTTTCCTTAAATGCCCACAGAACAAGTCATGCCGTGGAGAAGTCTACATCCAGGTCAGCACTAGCTGCCAAAGCTGCTGTCAGCTTTTAAAGAGGGACTGAAGATGAGTGGAGATTCTCTTTTTTTCTGCTCCTGTGGTTCCTTTTTCCAATTCAATGACTGTAGTGTTAGCCAAGGTACACAGAAGTGTGCTGTAGTTGTTACTGCAGTGCTTAGTTTGCCAGAAATGACTGGAAAACAGTTCATTTCTTTGGGTCATCTGCCTCGTTTCCTGGACAGTTCATTTCTTTGGGTCATCTGCCTCGTTTCCTGGACAGTTCATTTCTTTGGGTCATCTGCCTCGTTTCCTGGACAGTAGTACCACAATCCAACTTACAGTAGGTAATACACATACAGGCTTTGCAACTGTAGTAAGCTAAGGTAGTATATTGGACAGATGTAGAAAACATGTAGTTTTTCCTGATGATCAGTGTAAAGATGTGTTTCTAGACTAACTGCTGGTGCTAATTGCTGAGATGACAGAATATTTCTAAACTACTTGTGGCTTTACAGCTGTTACATGCTTGTGTGGAAAAGAAGAATATTTACAGACAGTGAAACAGCAACAGCCAGAGCAGTGATTTCCTGAAGCAGCAAGGAAGCTGTAGCAAAATCAGATATCTGACCTTGTCAAAAAGATAGAATTCCATTTCTGTAACTGCAGGCGTGAATGACTTCAGTTTGCTGTTCTAGGTCTTGGACCTGGAATACTAACAGAGCCATGGGAGGGCAACTTCCTTCCCTGTGCATCGTTTCGTAACCAGTAGAAGAGGTATAATACACCTTTGTCTTTCTGAAGCATCACGTATTAACCCCTGGAGTGCTTGACAAATCACTTATGTGTATCAAGGCTAGGATCAGGTAGGGACTGAGATATTTCAACCTGCTCATGTTTTCTTTACCTTAACAGAAGGAATGTGGTTGAAGATGTTTGCTGTTTAGGGTTTTTTAATCGATACACCAATTCATATTTTCTTTCTACCTTCTTTTAAAATTTGCTTATCTGTGTGTATGTTACTCAAGTGAAGTCTTCATAGTGCTTTTCTCCTCGTATAGCAGCTGTTAAATACTGTTTTCACCGAGGACTCAAGAACTATATTATAAACAAGTGGTATGTGGGAAAGCTTTTTTAAAAAAGTAATCTGAAGTATATCTCCTAGAAGAAGAAGACTTATAAAATTGAGGTTTTACTTCTTTTTTGTTAGACATGCCTGAATAGGGAAGAGTATGTATATCTTACTACTACTTTATAAGCTCAGGGAGTTGTGTACAAAATACTTCTGTAACTTTATATCAATGATGTAACAAACATCCTGATCAGACCCTAAAGGATGGATTTTTGATTTGATTAAAATTAAAACTAGAAACAAACAGGTTTTACGCTTGCTGTGACCATCTCTGTTGCCAAGCGCCAGAATGTGTGTTGTGTCCAGAAAGTCCATCCAGCAGTCAGACCACATGATGCTTGTGTCCAGATGTTAGGACCAGGATTTGTTGTGAAGATCAGAGGCTGAGAGGCACCGGTTGTCAGGTCCTTCTCAAATCTCCTGGGTTGTTCTTAGGTTGGTGCCCATGTGCATATCTGGGTTGTCCTTCCATACCTTTTTAGACCTAGCAGATATCAGCATCCCCATCCTGTCTGAAAGTCCTTTCTAGTCTTTGTCTCTAGTTCTGGATGGCAGTGCAGTTGCTTCTAGGTGGTAGATGCAGTGGGATCCTGGTGACCTACTAATTTATGGGCCATTCTGCAAGCACTTCCCTTACTGTGTTCCTTGAGACTGTCTCTGTGCTGATATCTCCGGTTCTTCTTTCGCACAAATCTTATCCTTTCTGTTGCAGTTCCCTACAGCTGGGTTGGTATTGTTCATCTCTTTGATAAGTACCAGTTCTGTTTTTAGTAATAGTGTGTGTGAAAGAAGTGTTACATTTAAAAGTGAGATTTCAAAGTATGACTGATCTTGTCACAGCTTTCCTGTAGTATCTGAGCACTTTGCCTCAGGTGAGTCTTGAGCCTTGCAGAGTATGGTAAGTAAGTTAACTTGATAGTACCCTGAAAAACAGGATCCACTGTTACGCTTGTTCAGATGAGGAGTTCATGGCCTTTATGAAGCTGCATATGCTTTTAGTTAGTTGGGGGGTGAGAGGGGAAGTATCCGGTAGATTGATAAAGAACTGATCTTTAGAGATCAGGCAGATTGCTAGTGTTTTGTCTTATATCAGTCTTACCTGTGAAGTCAGTTAGAGGATTTAATTTACTTAAACGGGATATGTGCACTATACTTTGGATAATGGAATTGATTTCAAAGTTGTAGAAGTGTGCTTGTGTCTATAAGATGGTACACTTGAAGATGACAGTATTTAGAATATAATCCTTACACACACACAAAAAAAACACTAACAAAAAACAAACCAACAACTGTGTGAGTGATATTTTTTTCTTTACTATCACAGTTTCAAAGAACCTTTGAAATGCTAAGAAATGTGTCCAGTAAGTCTGATCTACAGAAAACCTACCAGAAGTTTCGGAAGGATCTGGAAAATCTTGATTACTTGGCATTCAAACGTCAACAGGTAAGAACATGGAAGCTGGGTTGGGAGACATAAAGCACTGGGCAAAAGCATGGTAGGTGGGAGAAGAAGCATCTGGTAGGGTTATTGTTCTGTCAGTAGGGTTTAATACTTAACGTAATGTGATTGTGAAAGTCAGTAGGAAGTGTGGCAATTCTCTTTAATGCATAAGGTGTTGGAGTGCGTGGTACTTGATTTCTGAAGATTTCTTTGTTGTAGAGCAAGGTAGGTATGGCAGGTAGGTGAGGCTCTGCTGACTATTAAACTTTGCATTAACATAAAATGTTTTTATTAAATGGCATAAAAGTACTGTTTGGATTTTTTTTTTTTTTTGACTTGGGAAATGAACTTAAATCCACAAAAGTCAATGAAATCAAAGGCTAACTGTACATGCAAACCATCAATTATTTTTTTAGAAATGAATTTACAAGGCTAGATTGCACAAAACAGTGTATACAGTCTTTCACTCATGCTGGTGATATCAAGGTTAAGTCAAATTGTTAACATGTATTTAATCTTGGACATACTTTCTGTAACTTGTGTGATATCTGTGAAATTGTCAGCTCTCATATTATGTCTTAATTTTTGCTTTCTTGGGGGAAAAATAGGCTTTGTGTCTTCCAGACCATATTTATGAAGTGCACTAACATTTCTGTGTGGATTGTTTTATTTGATATTTTTCTGAATTCTGTCACTTGGTGTCAGTGTTGTCTAACACTTCACTTGCTCGGAGGCAGATCAGTTCCAGTTGTTTGTATCAGGTAATTGATTTGATAGCTTAAAAAATGAGGAAAGGGCTCAGGGACAGATTGTATCTGAACACATGAATATTTGGTTCTTTAATTGGAGAGATCAAGGAGCAATTTGCTTGGGTGAGTTTTGGAGTGGTGGGAGCTGTTATTCTGGGAGAAATACAGCATATTTCTTTGTGCCCTTGGACATGGGGCTGCTGGCAAGCAAAAGTGTTTCAACTGGCAACTAATGCTAGTTTTAGCCTGTAACGTGGGTTTGTTATTTGATCTCATAGTTATGTCAAGCATAATAAACGTTACATCTGCAAGGGTTTGGAGTGTGTTTCTGAGCCAGGGAAGTGTAAATTCTGTAATTGGTTCTAAGGCTATCACCACACTTTTGTTGGGATTAGCTTTCTCTAGTCTGAATTCTCATTCTGACTTTGCAAAATTCCTCATCATTTTAGGCGATATATATCTGGTTCTCTAGCAGACTCTGAACATGCTTCAGTAACATGCTTCATTGTCAGCAGGGCGTCTTTTCTCCTGATTGCAGATCTTTGCCATTTTTCTTTCCTATCCAGAGTACTTTGAAGCCATTTAGAGAATCTCAACATTCTTGTTTAATATCAGGTATTGATAGATCTCCTCATGCTATTTCTAACATCTTTTTGGTCTGTTTCTGTGTTGGCAGAAGCTTTTGCACTTGTAGGTACTAGAGGTGTATTAGCTATAAAATTACTTCCTGCTTTCAGTCATAGAAGATAAGCTTTTTACTAAGCTGTGCATCTGTACAAAATGAAATACAATGCTATTAAGAAAATAAACTAGGCCAAGGCTGAAATCAGAATAAGTCTAGAAAAGTTCCCTGTATCTCAGTCTGAATTGCATACCTGATCAGTAGCTCTGTGGTTTGGCAACTTTTTTGAATGGTAACTGGTTTTGAGACTGAGATTTTCATCTCAGTAGAACTTTCTGGAGATTGAGCAGAGAGGAATTTGAAAAGCTGCTTCTGTTAGCTATAGAAGACACTTTAAATTGCCTCCTGCTTTTGCAAGAAAGTGATCTCTTTTGAAAAGGTTAAGATTTGCTTTGATTACCTATGGAAAAAGCGCAGATCTAGATCAGGACTGAAGCTGTTCTGAGCTTGGGACTTTCATTACTGTGTTCACGGAGTGTACCTTTAGATGATAACCTATGTTCTCTCTTGTTAGATTAAGGGATATTCATAGCCCTACCGGCAAACTGTTGAGTCACTGTGATCTGTTTGGAGATGAACAGCAGTTGTATACAATACCAGTATGGATCCATTTGTCAAAAAAAAAAATAAATATTTGTTTCACTTTATCCAAAAAAGAAAGATGGAAGCAGACAACTTTCATTCAAAAATAATGTAGTTCTGCAGAGTTGGAAGTTTTCAGATTAGGTGGGAAATTACTTTTTTTTTTTTAAAAAAAAAAAAAAGGATGTTTAAAATGACCCATTTTGCCTCTGATTTTTAAGTATGGACCAAACTTCTATGAGTGGTAGAAGTATAAAAGAGACAAATGTGTTTGGAATGATGGCTTATGTTAAATAATATTTAGCTGACAAATCTCAGAATGGAATAGAAGCTCTTGAATTTTCAGATAGCCAACAGATTGCTGACATAAAACTATTTTCAAAATTGTCAACAGTTCAGTTCTGGCTTTCTTCATACAAAAGCCTCAAGTTTGTTAGCAAGTGTTGGTAACTACTCTCAGAGCTTTCAGATTCTAATTTTACAAACAGTCTGAGTAGATGTATGAGTTGGAATGGTACTGGTCAGGGTGGCTAACTTCTTTGGTAATTACAGAGGAGGAATACTGAGGCTTCTTGGAGTCATGCATGTTTCAAGGCAGAGCTGTGTGCGTGACACCTAGTGGTGTGCTCAAAAAGCCTGCAGGATGCTCTCTGATTCTTTTGTGACTTGAACACATGAAGTATTGTTACATGTGTATGCTGGATCTAGATGCTGTTGCTGTGGTGAACTCTTACCATATTCAAGTCTGCTCTACTATGCTGCTGTATGTCAGCTTTCCTTTTTACTGCCAGTGGAAGACATGCATGTCTCCATCTCTACAGGCTTGCCATACGTTTCCAACAGATGCCTTATTAGCCAAGTCACTTGGAAGCATGCTTACCTCGGGTCAGGTGAAGATAAAATGCAAATAAAACATTTATACTCAACAGTCGAACATAGGCAGACCTCTTGAAAATGTTGATGAATGATGCAGCTGAAGAAATGCACCAAGCTGTTTGCTGGTTACTGCAGACCCACTCTTAGCCCTGGCATGGGCTTTTGGTTTACGTGCCTTTTATTCTCCCCATTCTGGCATTTATGTGACCCTACGTAGAGATAGTTCAGCGTGCTAAAATGCTTTTTGGTGATCTCATTATTTTGTTACTCGCTTAAATTGACATTCTTTCTCCCTCAGCCCCATCCAGAAGGACATCCCTTTGTCCATCTAACTTATTGTAGACTTCACTGAAAAGACACTTGGTGGCAACTTAGTCTTTCCACACACTTCTAAGGTTGGGTTGTACTGCTGAAGAGATCCATTTCATTTGAGAATAATAGTTTATAGCAAGTCTCCCGTTTTGAAGTCTTCCAGGAGATCTGTGTCTCAGAATTTCTTTTTTCCATGTCCAGTTTAATAATTCCTTTGAATTACAACAGACTTCTCAGTTTCTTCATATTGACTGTTGTCTGAAGTTTGACCAAAAAAAATAGCTGCATACCACAATGAGTAGTAGAATTCTTCTCTTGTCCTGTGACTTAAAGAATGTTTCCAGTAAGAGTTAAGTAAACTTTACAATGAGCATTGTTTTGTATCAATCCATGCATTAACATGTCTGTCATATGGATAATTACATGGGAAATTGGATAAAATGGTAAAGCACTTCGGGATAAGAGGGGACTTTAAGCTACAGATCCCAGCGCTTTTTTTTTTTTTTTCCTTTGGGGTACTGTAGTAGAGCTGTAAATGACACTTTGCAAACACTTTGCAGCATGCCTGTTTTATACTGTCCTGTTTGCTTCCCATTAATACTTCATTTTGTTCAATGTCCCTGTTACAATCAGTAGCAATAGATCTCTGCAACCCAGGTGGTCTGTGGAGACTTTAGAGAGTTATGTTAGGAAGACAACAGTATCACTGTTGCTGTCTAAATGGTGGAAAAACTTCTAAAAAATGTCTTATAAATGTCTTATTTTGATGGCAAGGGTACATTTGCACAGGTAAGTTCTATGCAGAATGTGCTAAGATTGTGTTGTTTTTTCAAAGTGTCTGTAGCTGTAATTGTTTCATTCCTGAATAGTTTCCTGTTCAGGAGAGACAACGTATTCTACCTTTTCTAAAAGTCTGAAGAATAATACAATTTAGAGGGTTCTATAACAATTTTCATGTTTTAACACTGCAAGCTAAAACAAAAATTATTTCCTGTGTTCTACCACCTTTGGTAGAAAAGAAATGAGAAGAAGACATAAGCAATCTTGTTTATCTTATTTATTTGTTTAGACTGCCTCTTCAGAAATAACGTTCCTTCTGAAATCCTGTGTGGTAATTTCCATTAATTACACTTTCTGTTGCTAAGGAAGAATTTATTTGCAGTAAGCTTTGCATGGACTAATGCAAATTTAACAAATGTGCAGCCGTGAACACCACTCAACTTTCTGCTTTGCGAATTAGTATGAACTTCATGCATTATTTCTTGCACTTTTGGTATAGATGATAACCTGTTGGAGAAAAAGAATAAAATTTGAATTCTGTGTGAATTCTAGGTGAGTCTTAGATGCTGTGTTTATTCTGTTGATCTTTTCCTGTTTCCACGTAAGTAGACAAAAGTTAAGGAAACATGCAAGCATTTCACAGTAAAAGGACACTGAAAGCGGTATTAAATCAAAAAATCCTTATATTGTTATAGACAGAGAAGTGTAGTACTTGTGAATTCTTGTGGACTGCTGCCAGATATAAGGGAATGGAATGGTATCAGCAGTGAATCCAAGAGATACGGAAGAGTAAACAGAGGAAAGTATAAATGAAGAGAGGACAAAAAATACAGTGTCAATCTTGATCACAATTGTTATTCACAATTGTTTTCCTTTCTAATTATCCTGGCCAAGGAATGTGGTTTGATCTTTAACAGATTTTTAAGTGTTTGTGAAGATGCACGAAAATTAATGGGATTACTTGTTGGAGATGTTTGAATGCATGTTCTTCCCTGTCTTGCAAAGCTCCTGTTAGGATGGAGGATGTTAGAGGGGGAAAAGAAGCAGCAGTAATATGGGGATGAGAGGGAAGAAAGGAATTGTTTTAATTCTTATAGGTGTTATTTTGAGGCAACTCAGTGTGTCTGCAGATAGACACACTGAGTTTTGTATGCGTTTTCTTTGTTGATAAGAGCCATTTGCATGGGCATTAGGCAAGTCCAAAGATAACTGTAGATGTCAGCAAAGAACCTGTGATATTAAAACCTAGTGATCAGTGGGGAACACCCAGGCATTTTCTATCCTCCAGCATTTGTGGTCTTAGGACCTGCTTTTGCTGTGTATAGGAAGATTGTGAATGTTTGTTCACTTCTCCTTCCTTCTGTTTGCTTGAATGCCCTCCACCACTTCTGTAAATCAGTAGAATTATACCGTGTTAGTAGCTTCTGCTGTTTTTCTCTATTTTGCTAAACTGTGGCATTCTACCTAGATAGCAAAATACATTCTGTTGGCTGTTCTTATTGGAACAATAGACCTTCTACTTGCGAGTGGAGTGCTATATAATTTGTCTCAGAACCAGGCAAGGAAGGACAAACCCTTCTATGTTCAAAAGTTGTCAATCAGATAATCATATAAAGCATAAATCTGGTTTCCTGTGGTTCAAACACATATCAGGAACCTATCATTAACATATCTTAAAATGGAAAGAGGTAGCAGAGGAATATTTTAAAGAATGCATCTTGGCGAGCATGTTCATCTTTTATGTCTCTGATTTTGCCTCACAAAAATACTTTGTCAATGTAGATTTTACAGTATATATCTTACAATTTTGTATCATATTTGTAAAAATTTCCATTGACAAAATATATACATATACAATATATATACACGTATACACGGTTTTTTGTAGTCAGCACATTTTGGAAAGAATGTTTTTATTGTTCATGTCAAGATACAGCTAACATATCCCAAGGCAATCCTAAAAATTAAGGTAGGCTGAAAATAACGAGGTCAATTATTTGATAATGGAAGTTCCTCTGGTTATGGCTGTCTAGTCTGTAGAAACAAAAACATTCTTTCCAGTTCTGGTAAGTCTTATTTTAAAAGAAAAAAAGGATAAGAGAAAGTTCTTACAACAGCAAAAAAATTAAAGACGTTAGCTGTAATTGAAATAAATGTGATTAGCAGAGAAACTGCATACAAAACTCATTTACAAGGAAAACGAGTCTGTTTTGACAGGCACAATACATTTATTACAACACCTGTCTCTGTCACTCAAATAATATTTTTCTCCTTTTGTTTGCTTTCTCCATTGTATCTGCAGTTCTCCTTTTCAGAAAACAATGGTGCTGTAAGCATTAATGAGATTGTGGTCTCCTGCTGTCTTGCCTGTCCCCTCTCCCCTGAAATGGGTGTGCTGTAGTATTTTTCAGATGGAATGTTGGAAATGCATCATGAACTCGCCAGGAATCTCTGCCAGCAAATAAGTGGTCAGCCCTTCTCCACAGACCTAGTCCTACTGTATTTATGCCAGACAACTTTGAACCTGGAGCTCTGCCAGTAGATAACGTCCCTGCAGTCAAAAGCTTTCTGCCTTCTCTTTGGAAACTAGATCTTGGTTTACTATATGTCTATATAAGATCTTTAGGGTAAAGATCCTGACTTACTGTATGCATTGCACAATGCCAAGAGCATCCAGTACTGAGAATAATAATGCCACTTTTTATGAATATCGTCATAATACTCTGGACTGTGAATATCATCAGGCTATGGGCCTGCCAGTTTCCTGGGTTTTCCAGGACTTGCCCGGGATTTGAAGATTGTTTTCTCATAGTTTTTTTTTTTTTTTTTTTTTTTTTTTTTTTTTTTTAGCAAAAAGAACAATAGTTGTCTTGGCATTTTTTTTTTTAATTTGTTTTCTTTCACAGTTAAAAAGCAGATGCTTATTTTTTTCTTGAGGCATACTTTTCTTCCTTCCCCCCCCCCACGTATTCCATTTCCAATTTTCATTAAATTGTAATGTTCATAAGTGTTTGGTGTATAAGTAAAGAAGGAGAATAAAAAAAAAGGCAAAAAGAAATGTAACTGAGTCACAGAGAACTGCAAACAAGGTGCTGAGCTTAGTTGTGGAGTTCAGAGATGGGCATGAAGAACAGCAGGATGCGCTGTGGAATGTGGCTTGCTTAGGGACAGCGTACTGTGACCGCCAGGTAATGTACCAGTACTGGTGCTTTTTACTTGAGTTTATCTTATATATTGTTATCCTTGAATGTGCATTTATAACCCCTGGTATCTCAGCTTTGAGATGAATGGGTTTTCAGAGCTTGGCTTAGGAATAGGTCCCCATAAGCAGCTGCTGGGATTGGCAGAGCAAAGTGTTGAAGTATTAACATCTGCCTTGCTTGCACTTCAGGTTGCATGAGGTATAAAAGCAGAGTTCCTCCCATGTTCCCTGTGGGGCTGGGTTGTTGCTGTCTACCAGCCCCTGCTTTTACTGAGTCCTCCAAGATCATGTGGAACACTGCACCGTGCAGTTGTCCTGGCCTTTTGCCTTTCATCCCTGTTCTCATGCAGCTCAGCAAAACGGGTTAGCACTTTATCCTGCATCCTGTTGTTTCTCTAATGTGCAGATCCAGGTGGATCCATTATATATGGGGAACTTCAGTGGTGTTGAAGATGTGCTGTGCACCCTATAGTATTTTATGTAGCTGGGTATGAGGTAGAAGAGTGAGCTATCAGATGAGATCTATAATGTTTCAATGTTTTTTGAGTCACTTACTAGGCAGAATGTGACTAGCTGCCCCTGGCCTCCCTGCCTGCAATGGGACTTGAGGTTATTTTGTGTGACACGATTCTAGAGACAGAAGTGCAGAAGAATCTATCTGTTAGCAGGAGAAAACTAAGTGTTGTAGGCTACAGAACACAAAATTCAGCCATATGAAACAACAGTGATCTCACGGGCTAGATACTTTGTTGATAAATTTGTGTTGAATTCTAGTTAGCTCTTACAAAGCTCTTACAAAAAACACCCTGTAGTATTTCTAGTTTTCAAACTTTCTTTTAATGTCTTTTACTCCACATAGCATTAGTGGGAATAAAATGTAAAATGCTGGTTTTTTGGTTCTTAACAGTCAAAGGGGATGAAGATAAATAGATGAACAAACTTAATTGAAAACTGCTAGAGTGCAGGCGATCAAAAGCAATAAAGCACTGAAGCAATGAACTTCATCAGTTATAAAAGACAACTTAAAAATCTTTAAAATCTGGCAGATCAATTCATAGCTTCTAAGTGATTCCCTGTTACTGATATGCACTAGATGTACTTACAACGAAAATGTATCTCAAGGCTGACTTAACAAAGACCAGTAATTATTCCCTATAAGACTTCTGTATTATAAGTACGGTTCATGTAGGTAATGTATAAGTGTTTCCTCTGATTTTCACCTCTTAAAAATAATTTCCAGGTACTATTTGCCAACACGGTTTCAGTGAATACAACTTTGAGATCAGGCACAGAGAGGTTGCTGATAGCTTTTTTTTTTTCCTTCCTTCTTTACCAGTCTGTTGCTGGGAAAGCTGCTTAGCCTTGCCAGTAATATGTCAAAGCAAATCTGTTTTGTGCTGTTGAGCTGCCCATAACATACCCATCCAGGTGAGGGAGGAAAATAGACAAAAGAAGAAAAGATAGCAAGCAGCATGAGTTTTAATGCTGCCACTGTGAGAACCAGCTATTACATGTTACTCTCTCCACTCAGTAAATCACAGGTAGTGAAGGCTGTACGAAAATGAAATATTTCAAGGTTCCATCTTATTTCTTGTATGAATGTGGTCGTGCTAAAATGAATGTTCTCACTGTTGAATGAGAAAAACAATCCGAAACCTAGATGTCTGTGAAAATAAAATAGAAATACATTACATTATGAAATGTACAACCAAAAAATCTGTCTTCTGAGAACTAATACATGCCACACAACTCTCTGGTGATCTAACAAATCTATAAATAAGCCAACCCTTTTTCTACTAACGAGCTGAAAAAGTACATTTTTATTGTATACTTTTATTAATGGTTTTAGAGTTGGTCAGGTATTCCACGTTGGAATAATCTGATAGAAGAAAAATGTTCCTTAATTTAAGCAGTTACTTTTTCTGTGGAATTGGTTTTCAAGGGCATCGGACTGATTAAATTCAAGTTAAGACATGAATACTTTGTTTTAGACCATGGCATTCAGCTGAATTCAGTACAGCTAAATATGTAATACGAGGCAGAGTGAGGGAACACAGTATTCAGAACATCAGAAAGTCAGAAGTAGGGGGCAATGAAGCATTTGCTAAAACTCTTTGATCATGCAAGGTGGATTTGTATCACTTGTCTTTTCTTGCTGATGTCAACTAGTCTTTGAAGAAAGTAATGGGCTCTGATAGCTTCTTAACTTCAGAAGAACATTCTGTTTTTAGTAGTACTCTTGGAAAAATATTCATGACACATGCTGTTCCTTAGACTGAAATCTGCCTCATTACTACAGAAGGCAAAAATACGGTCCTCTGGAGTTTGTGCAGATATATTGTTTTAACGCAGCTAGTAGAATGCTAACTATAAAAAAAGTGCTCCTTAAAATAGTCAGTACATTTGTTCAGTGTTCTAAATGCAACTAAGTGCATTTGTTTGTGAGGAGCTGTATTATACCTTGATTTAGCATGCAGATGTCATTAACTAATTTTGCTTTAATGAGGTGAAGTGTATGTAATATCTTCTAGTTGTCATCTTCTCTGGAAGTGCTGCAAATACTTACTCTCATGCAGGAAGAGTATTTGATGAGGCTCTAAGTTTACAATTAAGGGGGAGAAAGTAAATATTAATCATATAAATTGCTGATGAGGGATGAGTGTTGTTTTAGGAAGAGATGAACACAAAATAAAAACAGTTTTTGTTTTTCCACATCATGGAGCATGCAGTGATTAATACCCTGAGTAGGGCAACAATCCGCATATAAGTTGGAAGAGACAGGAAACAGTCCTCAGTTAGGTGACTAGACCAGCTAAAGGGAGAAAATTCACATCCAGAAGCATATTGCCAATGAGAACATAATGCATTTTGGATGAAAATTTTAGTTACTGTCAGATTACTGGCTTCAGCTTTGCTGCTTAACAAGTTTCCGACATTCATTTGCACCCATGCCACTATTAGTGTGTTAGCTTGTCCTGTGCTGGCCTGTGATAGAGCCATTTTGCAAGAACAGTTGTAGGTTATTTGTCTCAGAATGCTTCAGTAATAGGATCAGTGCATTTCTGGTTTGGCTTTTATGGGACAAAGCAATTATTTCTGTAGGAGATCATTGTGATAAAGCAGCATGTATGCTTGTTATGGATTCTTCTATATATGGGTGTTATGGGACCCTGGTTTAGGAGAACACAGGGGAGAAAAAGCTATCTTTTTGTACACAACTTGCATGTTGTGCTTACTTCCAAGGTTTTGGTTTGGCTTTTTTTGTTGCTGTTCCTCTGGAGGTAGAATGGTTAAAAACATTACTGGGTTTGCTTGCCAACTCTGTGGTCTCCAGAGGTCTGTCTTAGTGTAGACTTCATAGCCACTTGCAGCGACACTTTAATTTATTGAACGGAATATTCTGACTGCCCTTGATGTAGTGTAGGAAGTAATATTAATTTGGAAAAAAAGCAAGAATGATATATAAATGTGAGTGATTTGTAACTGGGGGTGCTGTTATATGCGTGTGGGTAGGTGATTTGGGGAAAAAGAGTACATGCTTGTATGTTTCAAACTTCATTGTTCTATCATTGGAGACAGCAAAAGATTAGTACATTTGTGAGTGTAAGGTATTGAAAGTATTGTAAGGGAAGTGGGTGTATCCCAAGTGTTAAGATTAACCTTTTACTTGAGTCATTTATGTGCTTGTAAGGAAGTGATAATGTCTTAATTTCTGAGGTTTATGAGTACCTTCAAAGTTGTTATGGTGCTTCTTCTTGACACTGAATTTGTCAGATATTAAACCATTTTTGGCTATTTTTTCAGATTTACCTCAAAATTTGTTGAGACTTAAACATGCATGTGTCCTGGAACTGGATGACTGAGTATTTTCAAAAGTGATCTCCATACTCAGATAAGCTATATTTGATTTCCTCACTCTGTAATTTGTGCATATGCATTTCTCTTTGTATTTGGCAATCATATGAAATGAGAATCATTTTTTTCTGAATGTAGAGAAGGTTGTAGCTATCCCCATCAAGGATTAACTAGATACCTTTTTGTACATTGCAGAGTTATGTGCAAACACTGTGAGGATTGAAGCAGTAAGTTGACTAACTGATGGTCCTTATTTCCCTATCAATTAACCCAGCAAGATGTCTACAAGATAGCAGATTCCACAGCATTCCTTGGCTGTTCTTGCGTTTCACTGAAAGTTCTTTTTTAATGTCTAACCTGAATCCTCCTTAATACATGCAAGTTCACAGCACCTTGTACTTTCTACCATAAATGTAATGGAGAGTTTATTCCTTTTCCCTTTGCAGTATTATCAACATGCCTTCTCTCAGAATTCTTTGCTTTAAAACAACTATCCTCAAAATTGTTCAATCTTCCCTCTTAGGTCATGTTTTTGAGACCTTCTGTTATTCTCTGATGCTTAAATAGTTCTACTCTTTATTAGGGATGAAGTTTTGCTATAAGTTGAATGGAAGGATTCCTACTGGTGTCTTCTGTTGAAAACATGTGATCTGACTTCTATGTGCAATCATCTTTATGATCCTAGAACAACTTTCTGTGAAGTTTTGCCTAATTTTGTTTGTAATCATACATTGTGCAGCTGATTGTTCCTGCCTTCATGTAGTGCTGTGTACTCACCCTTAGTGAACTGTATCATATCTGAGAGCATCATGTTTATCATTCTTTTGACATTGAATCCTGTCCTCCAATGTGCTGAGTCCTTTGTCTTCCCACCAGAGAATCCCTTTCTGTTTTCTTCTGCAAGTGATACTGAGGCGCACCCAAAACAGACCCCAGCAGAAAATCATTTGATGCATTCTTCGCTAGCAGCAGTGAATTGCTGGTAACTGCTCTTAAGAAATCTTGACTGTATAGTAATTTAATCTAGTACTTTCCTATTTATTTACAAGAAAGGCATGAGTGTCAAAAATCTAGTCATATTATGAGGCACTACTAATCCTCTGCCTACAAAGAAGTGAGGAAGAAGGAAATCAGATGGATTTGGCAAGCTTTGCTCATCTAGAGCAAAGCTGTGGTGCCTATTACTCATTCCTATGTTTATTTCTAGATGATTAAATAACATACAGCATTATTCATTTTATTTTTTATTTTTTTTCCTGAAAAAGTGACCATTCCAGATCCTTAATTTTTCTCTTTGAAGAAGGACTAGTCAAATTTGCTCCCTTTGTTTTCCAGTATCAGGCAGGTCTTCGTGTTCTCTCACAGGAGAACACTGGTAGCAGGAAGCATTGTTAGTTCTGTCATGAACCATTCAGTTCTTTACTATACCAGGATGAAATTCATTCAACTCAACTGGGTCTAATGAAACCTGCTTACTGGAACACATTGCTGTTTAGTTTTTAGGTTTTCATCCTGCTTTTCCAAGAGTAATAAATGCCATTGTTAATCCAAAGTGACTTCCAGAATTTCACACAGTTTTTCTATGTTGGCCAAAATAAAATTTGAGTTTCCCTCTCACTGCTTTCTCTACTTTCTCTATCAAATATTTATGTATTTCAAGAACTTGGTGAACATTTTCCATGGTACTATATTCCCTTCTCCACTGGATAGTTCGAAGCGTACATGGTAAGTCCTGTATTTTGGATGCCTCTACACAAAGGAAAGATTTCCCTTATGTTCTAGAAATGGAGTCATGTTGAGAGATTGCTCTCTCAGCCAGTTCCCTCTTGCAGAACTCCTGTATGCAGCAACTTGTTTGCAGGTCTGGCTGGGACACAGCACTGCTGGCTTTTAACGTCCTCATTCACGCAGCTGTCAAGATTACAATATTGCATAAAACTTGTGGAAAAACCTCTGCAACACCATGTTTTTTACAACGTTAAGCTTGACAAAGTTTTTATTAAAAAAAAAAAAAAAAAAAAAAGACTTATGGTGCATGAGAAGCAATACTTATATTTGGACCAGGTCTAATTACTGAATTAAATATCTCTGAAAACAATTACAAATTGGCCTGAAATCTGAAGTGTTAAAAGGATGCTGTTTCCAAAGATTTGCTGACTTTTTTACCTGTCTTGTGGATCTACAGCTCAATACATTTTTATTGGTTGAAATCATCACCAGTAATGTGATGCATAATTCTTATCTGTAATTGAAAGAGAAAACATGCCCTAATTTTCTGGGAAGTAATATTTCTCAAATCTTCCACAAAAGAAGCAAGAATTATAGAGAATGCCTCATTTGTTGAATGCTGTCAAAGGTGATATGCGAGCTATTTCTGCCTTTTTTTTTTTTTTTTTTTTTTAATTAAACCAGTCTATAGCAGTAGGGTGGGTGGTGGTGAGAGAATAAGGTTTTCCTTACAGGAAAGTGTAGGAAGAAAAAGAATAAATGCTCATATAGATCCTTTCAGCATTTTCAGACTTGCTTTCCTGTCGTTTTCTTGTTTGACCTTGAGTAAGCCACTTAGCACCATCCATACTAGTGGACATTCTTAAATGCCTACACCCAAGAGTTAAAAATCAGTGGGTGTGTAATGACTTGCTGGTAATATTCTCTGGATATTTGTCAGACTGTCTGCTTTGTCTGGAGCAGTTGGGTCAGCTTGCTGTATTTTTCTAAGACTGAGCTTGTGTTGCAGTTAGTGTGAACACTACTTGCTCATACTTCAGTAGACTTCAGTAGTTTAGTAGACAGAACATTCATGTAGGACACAGAAAACATGGATTTAGTGCACTCAAACCTGACAGAATTAAGGTGGAATTAATGTAGGTTTTCTTTTCCTCCTGTGAATACCCTGGGTGCAGGTCAGGAGGCAGAGGTGATTTGTGTATCTCCTATGAAGCTCATGTCTCTGTAAGATTATGTGATGGGTAAGCTTCATGGCTCACCCCTAGCGAAGAACCTTGTTCTAAGTGAAGGGCCTACAAACCCTGTTTATGGGGTTTCTAACACTTGATTTGCAGGTGCCAATACACCCTTTTGGCCTCCATCTGTTGGAGGATATTGCTAAGCTATGCAAAGCAGAAACAGTACTCTAAGAACAGAAATAAATGATGTGCGTGCTAAAATTTACTTGGTAGTCCTATCTTGAACCCAAGACAGTATTTAGACTTAGTTTGTGAAATTACCGGGTTTGAGCCCTTATTCCTTGTCTTGTATTGTCTCCAAAACAAACGTGCACCCCCCTCCCCAACTCCTCTTTCCCCAGCAAATATTCTGCAAAAAATTGCATCCTGTACTTTGCATAATGTCACCCACATGCAGTTTCCCTGTAAAGACTGCTGTAGTCATTCAGCACGTATATTTCTTAGGCAGTCACTGCATCAATTTTAGTTCAATCTGTCTCTTTCCTCCAAGCCCTTCTGTCATCTGTCATCCACATCTCATTTCTGCTTGTTCATTCTAAATGTATTTAGTCATTCATTTTGCTCACAGAAAGATATTTATTGCATTAGACCTAAACAAGCAATTCTACCCATACTTACACCGTTTCCCTTTACTTTTCCTGTCCACCCACAAAAGATGCAGTACTGTTGGGTGTGTGTTTTTATAAGGGGTCTAAAGGATCACACTTAAGTGTTGGGGGGTGGATGGGTAGTGACAGGTCACAGTGATGTTGTGCATGGAGGAAGAGGGCAAAGCATGAGTTATGACAGAAGTCACTGCCCCAACCTACTCTTGACCTTCTTATTGTGAATTTGTTTTTCCTATACCTCCAGAGCTTCAGATCCATGTCACAGCATAGCCAAAATGGATTCAGTTGTCTGTGATGTATGGGCCTGTCCTCATTGACTCTTTCTTTCATCAAAGGTTTGGGACAACATAATGAGTCCTTCCCCTTGGTGGGATGCATGAGGCTCTGGTGTTTTCCTCTGTCACCTATCTTTCTGTTAAAACATGAGGCTGTATTGTAAGATCTTAGTGGTTTAAGAGTGCTAAAGCTAGTTCCTTTTCAAAAAGCTAGTTCCTTTCCAGTGTAGACCTTATTACTCAGTTGATCTACCCTGAAGCCTGCCTTAAATTGTTTTGAGGGAGTTATTGAAGGAAATTGTTGAAGGAATTGAAGGCTTTATATATGGCCATTATGGACTAAAACCCTCTTTGTAGGTAAAATCTACATTCTCAAGTTAGAGTTCCCATGTATTTTCTTCACCAGACCAGTAGACAGCAAACAGCTAATTTTCCAGCAGCAGCACGGTAAACAGGATGTCTTGGCTCAAAAACAAAATGTGTTCCTTTGGCTGGGAAAAACTGATATCACCAAATCAGTTATCATTTTGATGTTGTTTTATTAAAAGTATCTTGGAGGCTATCCAGCATGTTCGTTAGGGTAATATGTCCAGTTCATGGCAAGTACTCTGTTCTGGGCATATTGTAAAGCACCCAGGACTTTGTATTGAGGAGCAATTGGAGAAAGAAGGCATCCTCCGGAACTTAATCCAACAGATTTTGAACTCATGTAACAGTGCTTTTATAACTAATGAGAATAAATTTTGCTGGCAGTAGAACAGTGAATGCTTTCTTATGTTTAATTTAAATTTAGGTTTATTTCCTTGACCAAGATTTTTTTTTTCCTGCATAAATTTAAAGATGCATCTGATTAGTACATTGTAAGAGCAAGAGATAAGATGCAATAATCTGTGTTATTTCAGTCAAGCTTTACATATGTAACAATGAGATGAATTTTTAGCTGTGATTTGGGAGGCCATCACTGGGAGAAGGATGAGCATCCTCTTTGGTTTGTAGGAGGGAAGTACAAACTGTACTGCAAGGAGAATTTTATGTAGTTTAGCTAGTCCCTACAGGGTTGCAAAAAAAAAAAAAAAAAGTGCCAAGTGCTATATTTTATAATTTTACAAAGTTACATTAGCTATATTCAAGAAATTCAACATCGGATTAACTAAATTATAGAAGAGATTAACAAACCACATTATCACAGAGTACAGTTAAATATCCTCCAAGGAAAGGAGAACTGGAGGCTGAGAACTCCTAATGATGATTCCCTTTTCATTTTTGGGATGTGAGGTCTCTGAGCAGTCTCTGCAAATGGTATCTCTAAAGTGTGGAGTTAGTGTACCAAAGAGAACTATTTAATTTGCACTTGGAACATGGCCCAGAAGTAGAAAAGGGACATAGAAGAATTGCTGTTATGGATCCAAAAGGTCTGATTAGCATGCTGCTGGTGACCTGTGTGATCTTGAGATGATCTAGGAATGTGCAGTGAGCTTAGAATATATATATATATAAAGTTACAATTCAGAGATACTACCAGCACAGTATTTCAGATCAATACTATAGTATAATCAATACTAAATCTCACTTGGAAAAGTCCAATTCAAGCACAGTCAATTCAGAAAAGGCTTGAGAATAAAGCAGCTATTGCAAGTACTGCTTGAATGGAAGCTAAAAGCTTGGAGAAATCAGATGTATGAGGCATATTAATGATTCAGTTTTAGTGTATGATTCCTGATTAGGGTCTGAAAACCTTAAAAAAGCTAGATGACATGGAATGTTATTGCTGTCTTCCAGATCTTTCTATATGCTGCTGTGAAAGAGAAAACATTTCTATTTACACATCAGGCATTTCAGTATCAGATTCCATCCTCAGCATATCCTCTTTATATGCATTTTAGTGATATTAAAGCTTAATGGAATGGCTTAAATTAACTTCTGCAGTCATTATAGATAAAAATGCTTGTCATTGCTGCGTTGTTGGCTTTCACTGGTATTTCTTCCTCAGTCTCTTTTGTAAGTGATCAAGTCCATTACTGAATTTCTTGTATGGAGAAACCTAGTTGCACACCAGCCTAATACCTAGTTGGATTCAGAAACACTAATGGAGTTTTTGGAACTGTAAGTATCTTTTGAAAAATGCCAGTGACCACTGCAGAAAGTGGGAAACACAAAGGGAAAGTATGAGGCTGAAATTGTTGCAGTTGGTGATGTTAAATAACTTCAGTATATATATTGAGCAATAGCTCCCTGCTGGCTATTTAATCTCTTTACTGGCTGATGCAGGTGTTGCACTGTGCTTCTCATACAGAGCCTAGACAAATATTACATGTTTCTTCATACATTCAGATGAGTAAGCTAATGTTCAGTTGGTCTTTATATGAGCATCTTCAGAAATCCTGCAGTATTTCTCCTGCTTAGTTAGAAGAGCCCAATAAACTCTTATTCCAAGGTCTGAATAGAACGTGCAGCATTCCACTAAATTTCCTTACTGACCATCAGTTTGTAGACAAAATACATGTGCTAGAAATCAGCTGCTCACCATGTGTGTTTGGTAGGATTCCTGGTAAACGTTACGTTTTCACTAATAGCCAGCATTCTTAGGGCAGTACTTTGTATGTCTGAACCTAAATGGAGGGGGTAAAGTCCATGGAACTGAACTTCAACTACAAGCCAGAACTTTGGAGCTGCTGATTACATTTTATTGCTAAATTGGTAGATCAGAAAGGAGAATATACATACAGAGACGATATAAGGAGCAATATTACTACCCCACACACGCACTTTACAGATAGGTAACAATTCTTAAGCAAAAGTAAAATGATAGTTAAGTGTCCTGATGCACTTTTGAACCTGGCCCCTCTGAACTCAAGAATCTGGGAAGATTTTCTTAGAATAGTGCTCTGCATTTCATCACGGGGTGGGTGAATGGTTTCATTATTATGGTATCTGTAGAACTGAACCTGGAAGGTCAGGGAAAGGAGTTAACAAGAAAGATAGTTGAAAGCAGAGTGGAGAGTTCTTGATCCTGGCCTTGGTCACTTCCTTGGCTTATTGGAAATAAAATGTGAAGGTTTTTATGTTGGCTGCAAAATGATTCATTAGAATTGCAAAGAGCAAGCTCAAGCTCTGAAGAATCTAAAAAAGGTTAAAACAAATGAAGATCAATTTGAAGAAGTGTATTTCTGCCTTCACACTTGCATGAATTTGGCCTAATCTTTTTCCACCATCTCTGTCAGCAGCAATGGTGGTCCAAAAAGGCAATGTACTCCCTTTACAGTGTCTTTAGTAGTTCAGGGGAGAAATGGCAGATGCTTCTGACTTAATTGCAAAATAACAGTTGGCAGGAGAGGGAGGAAAGAAGGCTATACTGAAAATAAAACGATTATGAAAAGAAGTAATGTAAAAAAAAAAAAGAGTGCTATTGGAGTCCTTCAGAGAAGATGCAGAAGAGAAATATTTTAAGAAAATTCAGAATAATTTCAACACATCCTCTGACTTTTTTTTTTTTTTTTCCAGCTTTTCTTATAAACTGAGCAATAATCACATGATACTTTCTCTGAAGTATTATAATTACCTGTTCTATACAAAACACCCAAACCCTAAAGGCAGTGGCATTTTCCCTGGAAGTTCTTACATTCTATGGGCATGAAACTGCCAAGTGAGGTGATTAAAGGAGACAAAAGAACGAGAGCCACTGCTCAGATAATTCAGATCTAAGAAATTGTTTTAAAAAATGGCTTAAATCAAAAAATGAAGGTTCTTCTATTGGCTTTAATTAGAAAAGGATTGTTGCCACGGTCTGTTACGAAAACATTAGCAAATTTCCTGTGTGTGCAATAAAGCTTGTCTTTACTGGCCAGCAGTGTTCTCTCTAGTGCAGTGTTATAGTGATTCCTTGTTAAGACTTTGAAAATTGTTGCTTTTCTTACGTTTGCCTTTTAGATTTATTTTTTTTTAATGAGGGCTGCCAGTACAGAATTCAGAAGCTGGTAGAAACTATGCTTAGAAAAGGAACTTACTTGTAGGTAGAAAACATCTTTTTTTTTTTTTTTTTTTTTTCTTTTTTTTTTTTTCTGAAAGAGCTTTTATAATTGCTCTTGAATCATAGTTATTACAGACTAGGCTGTCTGGCATCTGAGGGAAGTGGAGCTGTTGTCATTACCTATGCAAATTCTCATGAAGTACCACTGCTGCTTCGTGTGTGTGCATGTACAGACTCAGGCTGGTAAGTTGGGGTTATGAGTGGACAGTCAGTACACTTTATGCCTACAACATTCAATACAGTTGCTGGTTCTGGAAAGGTCATTTTTGATTCAGCAATATTGAAAGCAAGCATCTGTTGCAAGGAGAAATGTTTTTATTAATGGGTGTTTAATATGAAGGGAAGCATTCCCGTGCTTCTCCTGCTAAGCTGGGAATTGCATCACTGTAGCAGTGGATCTCAAAGACACAGCTGAGGGGCGTGCAGGACATCCAAGTGCTGTGAGAACTACACAAGAAGAAGTAAAGTTTATTTAGTCTCTAGTTAGTCAGCTTGCTAGGATAGAGATCAACCTGCTTAAATAATAATAATAATAAAATAGCCAGAAAGCAGTTTTTTTAGTTGGACATCAATGTCCCTGGCAGACAGACACAGAAAAATGTGTTAAGTAATTGTTCTTTCCTGCCCTTCATTTACAGATACTGTTGTTCATGGGACTTGAGACAAAGGGCTCTCTGTGGTGCCTGTTGTTAACACAAATCAGAAGTTTATGGAGCGATGTGTGAGGCATGCAGTGAGCTAGATGCAGCAATATTCATAATTTTCCAAGTTTCCAAGGTGCCAGGTTATTGTGTGCATTTGATGTCCTTGCGAGATGGAAGGACAGGCTTACGGGACAAAATGAGTGGTTCTTGTCAAAGCATCCAGTTTGAATTAGAGCTTCCTTTGGTGGTGTTGATGTGAATTCAGTACTCAGTCCTAGCACTAGTGGGAAATGTTCTGTAAAAGCTTCTGATACAGACAAGATTTATTGACACAGACAAGAAAATCAAAGTTAAAAGCTGAAGCATGTCCAGTACTTAAATGATAAAATGCATACTTGCCTTTTAGCAAGACTCAGTTAGTTGTAATCCTTGTTTTAATACGAAGGAAGTAATTCTAATAAAATGTAACCAGTTAAATCTTATAAAAGTTTTAATTTATACCTTTTAACATGCATATAAATTTTACCATGTTCATATCTATAATAAGAATAGTTTGTGAACTGTAGTTTGCAGGATTTCAAAACTCAAATACTTTATATTCCTGTATAAAGACCATGGTAATCATTTTGCTGAAATATTATTTTATATGTCACAAAAATGTCACAATGAATTATTTATGACTACTGCCTCCAGCTTCTCCTCAGAATTACAGAATCACAGAATAATTGAGGGTGGAAGGGACCTTAGGAGGGCTTGGTCCAACTTCCAGCTCAAAGCAGGGTCTGCTGTGGGGTTGGACCAGGTTGCTCAGGGCTTTGTCTCGTCACATCTTGGAAACCTCCTAAAATGGCACAACCTCTCCAGGCAGCCTGATCCACTGCTGGTGTGTTTTCCTGGGGAAGAAGATTTTACTTACATCTAATCTAAAAGTCTTCTGATTTACGCCTCTTGTCTCTCATCTTCCTACCATGCATTGTTGTTCAGACCCTGACTCTCTCCTCTTGTGGGGTGGCTGCTGTTAGGTGCACACAAAGCCATATCTTCCCCAAGGCTGAGCAAACCTCTTCCCTCAGCCTCTTACGACAAAGAAGCGCTTCAGCCTCCTGTTAATACAGGCCAGGATACTTTGGATCCTTAAGTTCCCTAAGAATCTCCCCAGAAAATTACTTTGGCACTATGCTTGCAAATTCATATCTTCAGCAGAGTGACTAGTGTCAGTGAAGTACGTGTTTGAAGGACTGTGGTCTTCGAACCATATTTTGTGTGTATACATTAGACTGCAAATCCCTTTTCTGTGGAAGTTGCATTTAAATATACTGCACACACTTTATAAATTCCTTCTGTAAATAAAATGGTGTATTTCTTTATGGTTCAGGTGTTGTTACAGACAGTATCCTAAAGCTATTTTCTGTATTCCTTTACATGTGAAGAAACTTTTGCTTACAACCTTGTATTTTTGTTTTGTAATTTGCAGCAGTGGCAAGCCAAATGACTTAAAATCAGTGGGTTGGTAGAATCACTGGTCAATCCAATGTATTGTTTTCTTCAGTGGAAGAGGCTTTAATCTTTTTTTAATGATTGTTTTGCAGTTGTCTTAGAAGACGAATTCTTTTCCAATATGTCTAATCCATAGTTTTTCTGAGTATAGGAAAGTTGTCTCAAAAGCAAAGCAAGCAAACTCTTGCTGGATTGGAAAGAAGTGCTGTTTCCTGGTTTATGTTTTGTAACTCCTAAGAATTAAAATTAAATAAATGTGTAGCGATTGCTTTTTGCTGCAATGGTGCTGGGACCTGCTACATAGGAAGGCACCCTGTTATTTCACGGTAAATGACTCCTCTTTGTGTTTGCTGTTCCATAAGGTGTTATGATACTGTGATAAGTAGTGATTGTAGTCAGGCTTGACATGGGAAGGGGAAAGGCGGTCTGACTGTAGAAGTGCTTCCATTTTGTTGTTTCCTTCATCCGTCTGGAAATGGTTTGCTTCTCTGACATCTGTTTCTTTGGGCACCTTTGAGGAGTAGTGAATACTACCAAGGAACCATCTGTTTTTAAGCCTCTTTCTGAAACTTTAGTTTTAATCTTTTCTCCTTACCGCTGGCCTTATTTTCATGTTGGCTCCTTAGAAACGTTATGCCAGCATCTCTGCTAAGGAGCAGCCTTAGGACAGTTTTGACTGGGCCTACCTTTCAATGGTTTGTGATTGGCATTTAAACATTGTGTCAGCTCTTCTATCCAGAATCGTTATTGCTTGTACAATTCTTAGCAGGTGTTGTAGTTCGATACCTGAACTCCTTCACTGTAAAAGTTACCCGTGTAGATGTTTGTTTGGAAGAACTGGAGAACTCACAGGTAAGTGGTCATAGACCTAATTATAAGGTACTAGTAACTACCTTGTAGAAATAATGGGGGGGTTCATAAGACAGAACTTTGCTACCTTTACCATTAAATCTTTCCACAGATATGGAGAGAGACATGGCAAAGTTTGTGAATGGACAGGCTTTGTCTGTACATTTTAATTGATTATGACATTTATGAGAAATTATTTCTATACAGCACAGAGGAAAAGTTATTTTAATAATATAAAACATAAAATTGTGTTTTCATGTCATGCCTGTTTAGTGTAATCCTGTCAGGAAGAAATGCTGCTGCTGCACTAGAAATGGAACAACGAATGGTAGGAACTCTGGTACAGAAAATCGTTAATTACTTTTTAAAAATAATTTTTAAAGAGAAACAAATCAGAAATTCAGGTATAAACAAGACTTTGGGATAGCTCTAATCACCTATGTTTCCCATAAACTTTTTACGCCATGAGCTGGACAGTGGCTTATTAAAATGATGTTATTGGGTGCATCTCTATAATGATATCTTTCTGTGAATACATATAACAAAAGGTATATGTATGCACATACTGTAAATTCTAAATTTAGACGCAGAGACAATACTAAGACGTGCTTCTTCTGTTTCAAGTCTATCTGCTATGTACTGTGCTATTAGATTGCTTTTGTAGTGTTGAATCCGATCACGTGGAAGACCAATTACTGGACCAGATCAAGAATTACTTTTTTTTCTCTAACTCTTTCATTTCTCTTTTATATGCTCGTGTAAAGACAATCTTTCAATTATGTTACTTTAGCCCATTAATAATTGCCTGTTATAATTGTAGGTTCTCCAGGCAAAACTAGTAAATTTAGATGAAGTAATGTTTTACTAAAAACAACATTTTTTCATTGGCTTGTTTTTTATTTTTGATTTTTTTTCCCAAACTGGACTTTCTCTCTGCACCTTCCTGGTTCTCTAGTTAAGTCAGCATTTCTTGAACAGCAGTGACAATTTGCTATAATACCTAGAACAATGTATTAACTTCCTTTTTTTTTTTTATCTGTTAATGTTTTCATAGGTAAAGAAGTGGTTGAATGCAAGGTGTATTTCTTGAAAATTTCTGGCATGTAAGATCAGAATGAAATAATTATATATATATATATATGTATTTACTTCAGCTTTTTAAACTTGCCAGTTCTTCCTGCCTATTTGTCTTTTATAAAGGATTTTTCCAAACTGCTAATTCCTGTGCCCAGAAGAACTTTTGTCATATGCTCTGTTGTTCTTTAGGTGAGTTAAACTTACATGAAGTACTTGGCAGCAAAATGTCATGTCCTAATATGAAGGTTTAAAGCCAGTGATTGTGTTGTAGGGGAACAGTTGTGACGATCTGAAGATTACAAACTTGTTAGGGTTGTAGGAAAGCTAATGATTTCATTAGGCCAGTAGGCAGTGCTTTTGACTAAAAACTCGTCTGCATTTTGTCCAGCTCTATCAGTTCTTTTAGTTGGAAGCATTACTGGCCTATAAAGAATCCCATTGTTTATATGAATGCTTTTTCTTCTTTTATTTTTGCCTTCTGGGGAAAAAAAAATCTAAGATAAATGTTGGCTTTAGTTCAAAGATGCTAATTCTTGAAATACGAACATCCCCTGGTGGCGGGGGGAGCTCCATCTCCCTACCCTGCTGTCTTTATTTTAAATTTGGACTAAAACAGGTGTGGGTCAGAATGGATTTGAGTTCTAAGAATTCTCATTCTAAGGTCTAGCCTTGGCTTACCCCTCTGTATGGGAAAAAAGCTCCCCAAAAGTACAGAAAACTGCTTCATACTTTCAGTCAGCTTATGGAAGTAATTGCCTATCTTTGACCGTCTTCAATATTATAAAGCTGCCCGTTTTATATTTGCTTGTCACATGTCTGTTGATGGTAATAGTCTTAATGATCAGGTAGGGACTGTACACGTCAGTGAAGTGTTATGGTTTGATTTGAATGGTAGCTTGTATATGTAGGTCCTGGTATTTTGTAGCAGGACCTCTAGGATCTCTTTTGAGAATGATTTAAACACTGCTTGACCGAGCTAGGACTACGATCACTTTGCCACCATATATAATGTTTGTGAATGGTTAGAAAATACTTCATTTTCATGGCAAATCAGTAAAAAAGATGTTAGTTTTATCATGCGGTTACAGAAGCATTTCCATCTGGGAAAATCATATTATTTCATCTGGAATTATTTGAATAAGGTAATCTTTGTTCAAGTGACCTTTTTATGTTTTGTATTTCTTGCAGTACTGGTAAAACTCAACAGAATACAGTGTGAATATTTAGCATGTTATATCTTGTATTCATATTTTAATGGCTTGTACATTCTTGGGAATTTAATGATATTGGATGATGCTGTTTAAAGAAAATAATGAAGAAATTCAAAGACTCTGTCAGAATAACTCATGCATGACAAGCATTCAGTGTTTCCAGGTTATGTACTGTCTTCATCTGGGAAATAGGATGTTTCACTGTCCCCTAGTAGCCTAAAACACTCCATTAATCAGCAAAACACAGTGTCTCAGGGGTGTGAAGTGGAACAGTTTTTGAGGTACTATGAAATCCACCACTGAAAAAAAAAAAAAGTAAAGTCACTTAACTATGCTTTCAGTTCCTCAGTGTTTGACAATAAATATTTTATTAAGGAGTTGTGAGGGCAGTCAAAATAAGAAGCAGCAGTATATATTTTGAAGGTAAAATATGAACAGATGCACTGGACAATAGGAGGGCAGCATAAGGCAATCTGCAGGTGTAGAGAGCAGCAGGAGGTTTGCACAAGTCAACATTCATCTTCATTCTGAAAAATTCAGTAATAAAAACTGAAAGAACCATACTAACATCTTTATAATAGGGAGTTCATTAATGACCACTGAGTTGAAATGAATTGGGGAGGACTGGTACAGAAGTAAACTGTTTTTTAAGAAGTTGAATATTTGTAGAGATATAAATGTTATGTGCTTATTTATGACAGAAATAAGAACAACCAGTTAAAAGCATGGACAGTAATTTATTTTCCTCCAGATCTGTGAAAGTCTGCAGGATGTTAATGGTTTGTTCATTAAAGCATTACTCACATGGGTAATTTTATTGGAGCCCTGTTTAGCCACCTTAGCATAAAGGAATGGCTGACCTCTAAATCGGTTACTTTACAAGATGAAATTCTTTTCATGTGTGTGCCTAACTTTGGCACTGAGGTAAAGAAAACAAAACAGTAAAAGGCTGCTATATATTTACATAAATATTTTAAGTTCACTGACTGAAGTTGAATGCTTTCCTTCAGAAATGTCTGTGAAAGAAGAACAGACCTTGTGGTTTTAAGGAATCAGCTCTAGTTTTTGGGCACAAATCTTTCCTTGGGGTACTGAATATTACTTGACTATGTTAATTCATCCTTAGGAGAATAGACAGTCAATAATTCATGTGACAAGCCAAAAGACCATATGGCCTTACTTCTGCCATTTTTTAGTAGATGAAAATCCCATTGAGTTCAATGAGACTTCTGTGTACAGAGACTTAAAGCACCAATTTTCATAGCCTTAATCCAATAAAACTGTTTAAACATGTAAGTAGATTCACATGCATAGAGTGGTGGCACACACTAGGGAATATATTTGTATATTGCAAAACTGCTTCCAGGAACCAGTAAAGTCTCTACAAATATACATTGTCTTTACACCTCGGGGAAAAAAAAAAAAAAAAAAAAAGATTGGAAAATCATTCAGTTTTTGAAAATGCATTTCCATTGAAACTAGCATACATATAAAATAGTTTAATATTGTCAACTCTTAATTTCCGGGAAAAACTTGGAAAGCTTTGGCCATATTGAAATGCTGCATTTTGATATTTGTTGACAAGGACATGTTAATTACAGACCATTTGGAAAGGCAGTTCAGTACACTTTAATTACCTACTTTCCAAGACCACAGTCATCCAATCAAAACCTACACCTTACTAAGTCCTGTCCTTCCTTTGTGCATAGTGCTGTTACCGGTAACCTAGCATACCAAGAAGTGCTGTAATATTAAGAAAGATCAGTTGTCTGTTTTTTATTAATGCTCAAAATTTTTCATTGTTATGCATGGAACAGAAGACACGACCTTATGTGTATTTAGGGATTATTTGTGTCACTTCATAATCCTTCTTGATTAATCTGCTTGTACGATAACAAGGAATGTAGATTGCAGTAATTATATAGAAGACAGAGGAAATTCACAATAATAAAAAGTAAATGCTAACCAACAAGCCTCAAGCTGATTGATCAAAAAAGTTATTAGCCTGTAAATCTAGCTATTTTTTCCATAGGTAGCAGCATTTTACAGAAGTAAGGTTTGCAATGTAGTTTGAGATTGTAGATTGAATCTATTGGCATTTGAGTGAAACTAGATATCAAGGCATTTTGGAATGTAATACTTTGATCAGATTTTGTATAAAACATCTTAATTATTTATATAAACATAAACAATAGAATAAATAAGATTTTCATAATTATTTTTGGGGCTAAGACAGGATGGAGTTCCTTGAAATGCTTTGCAAAGTGACATTTCATCATCTATGGTACTTCTGGCAACAAGTAAGTTGCACGTGAGATATCTTTGCATGTCCTGGCATAGCTGTGCCAAATGAAAAATATTTTCCTCCTCTACTCACATCTGGCAAATGTTCTTATTTCAAAAAAGAAACAATACGTTCTTCCTTTCATATGTTCCTGTATACGTGTCACATTGGTATTTGAACCCTACTTCTTGGTCTTTCCAGCAATTCTACCTTTAAAGACCTGTCAAAATACCTTCTTAAAGAACTTCTGTAAGATTAGTAAGGATTTGTGTAGGAAATCAATGTCAGTACACCTGTAAGTGAAGAGTGATGACTGAGAATTTTCAGTCTTCTGTTAAAGTAATAATCTTTAAACCATCCTGATTAGGAAGCAGGGATCTACTTTGCTACTCTGTATTTATTCAGCCAAACAAATCTCTGGGTTGACGGTTGGTTTAGAGTGAGTAAATTAAGCAGAAGTTATGACACAGTCACTAGATTTGATAGACTAGTTTCAACATGTTTAACCATTAAACATGTTTAAGCATAACACACTCTTCCATTGTTCTACTGCCTTCAGCACTGCTGGACCCGCATCTCTTTGTAACAGTCTTTGAAGTGATCACAACTCTGAATGGAACGCAGAGGCACCTTGTCAGCTCTTTTGCCAAGTGGCAAAGTGAAACTTCCCAAAACAACCATCTTGCCATTTAAATTGGAGAGTTTTAAATTTCGGTAATAGACAGGAGATTTCTATGCAATCTTGAAGACTTATTGTACTATGTGTAGATACAAAACTATGTTTTTTTTTTTTTTTTAATTATATATTTAATATATGTATGTAATAGTGTAATATATAAAATGTAAGTATCATTTACAAACAGCTGCGTTGCAAGGCTTGGAAGGAAGTTGAATTTCACACATATATGTTCTCATCATAATTGCCGCTGTTAGTATAATCGGGTCTATTTTTACCTGTTTTATTGGATATCTGCGTGGTTAACTAGCTGTTTACACTGCCAACTGTGTGGGACACATACATCCATCTTATTTCCTCCTGCGAATTTGTTAAAATGCTTTAACTGATCGACATATCTTTCTGTGGACTGCCACTAACATTGCAGCACATTGGATACAGGGTTAACAGACTTCTTAGAGCTCAGGCACCACCTTCCTTTATGTGTTTGGGGAAGCCAAATCGCCAGGACATTCTTGGTTGAAAGGCAATAGACCTTTAAAAAAGAAAAAAAAAAAAGAAAAAGAAAAAAAAAGTCCACACCGAACATTTATTTGCTTTCTCATCAAAACTTATTGTTGAAAGATTATGACATTCATGAATGTGACATAGGATCTCTAAGTGAAGACTGCTATTAACAAGATAACATTACATTATTCCTGCATTTACAAGTTAGCAGTAATACTCTCTTCTATGCAAATATTACTTCTTCCTGTCCTCTGGGACTCTTAAATTATGTGATGCTGCCAAGACTTCGGATACTTGTACTTACTCTGTCTCCTGTGGACTGTTACTGTGAGCCTTTGGTCTTGCACAGCTGCAGAGCTTCTTGCAAGGTGTCCTCGTGCTGTGATCCAGGGAGTGTGTTGGTGTACTGAGTTGTCATTCTATGGCCCTTGTGCTGTAGGCATCTATTGCTTGCTTGTCTTCACCAGCAGTTAGATTGGACTAATTAAGCTAGATTTATGTTCCTGTGCATGTATTTATCTCATAACAATTTCAATGATTGTTTTCTTTTTCGTATTAATAATCATGCAGTTGCTTACATTCATTTGCACACATCATCAAGATATATTGTTTTACAGGGAACATTGCATTGTCGATTGGAATTTGGTTAGGGAGTAAAAACTACTTTTTTTTTTTTTTTTTTTTTCCTGTTCCGCCTGCAGCAAATATCACATTTTGGCATAAATAAGCAAGCATGCAATTTGTTAGTTTTTTATTTGTTGAGATGAGAGGAGGGTTAATTCAGTTAAATGGGTAAAAATCTGGCTGGATAGTGGAAGTGTCTCAAGATTTATTTTTAGTGAAAAAAAAAAAAGCAAGGCAGCTTTTATCCTAAAATAACTGATAGGAAATAAGAAATATACAGGGCAGAAGAGCTGGCACTGTTGGAGATTTTGATACTGAGTCTCTAAGAATCAATTTGCTTCTACTATGTTTAAGTCTTTTTGGGTTACTTATATTAAAAGCTTGTAGCCTTTCCACACTATAAATCTTCAAATAAAATCAGCTTATTTGAAAAAGTTGCATAACAACGAATCAGTGATTGTTCTACGTAAAGTTGTTCATGGTAGATTTAGGGACTTTCCAGTTGATTGGATTGCTAACACCAAGTTGCCTAAGTACCCGCTGGAGTAGAGGAATAGAAAGATGCAAAAATCCTTACAGCCTTTTCTTCAATTTTACTAGGAAGAAGGCTAGCTAGAATCTGTTCTGTGCTTGACAGAGTGCTTTGGACACTTCCAGTGCACGGCAACTATTAGCCTTTCATTTGCATGCATGTAGGACTGCAGTAGTACTGAAAAACTGAGGGCATCCAGAACTCTCACTGAGGGCTCTAAATCTAATTTAATAAATAAACACATTTTCTATGTATGCGTCTTAAATCCATTAAAAATATTTTTTCCTATTTATTACAGGCAGGCTTTTATAGTTTGCATAAAAAGAAACATGAGGTTTAACTTAGGCCTAATACCTTTCAAACTACATTTCACCTTGATTTGGATTATGTTTCTGTGCGCTTGACACTGTAGGATGATGCCTTTTTGCCTGTGGGAGTGGGATGCAGCAAATATGGCCTCAGTATGGACTGAGTGACACCTGAAAAGCACAGAGGTAACATGATGAGGGTGCTTTCCTTTGGGACCAGTAACGATGGAGGACCTGAGCCCTGGGGACAGCATGGCCAGAGGGCTGTCAGGGTCTTGGGTCTCCTATTGGATCTCTCTCCTAGCACTGCTGGCTTATGTGTTGCCTTCTATACAGCAGATCTCTATAGTTCATATGAAAGCAACATAAACACTGACTGCTGATAAATCTGGCCTTCTTGTATTTGGAGTAGTTTTCCCATTCCTAATCAAAACATGTATGGATGTGAAACACTAGAGAGGCAGCCCATCAGGGTATATTGAAAAATTAATTTGAGCCCCAGACGAATTCAGCTTCTTTTTGTTTTTTCCAGCTTTTTCTCTACCATTGGTGGATAAAAAAATATAATGTTCTGCTTCTGACAGTTATTTATATTCTTTCCAATAGACATTTATAGTCTATTGTTTTATTTTGCCCTCTATTATAGTCCTGACTGCATCTTTAAATCTAAATGTTAGCAGAGCTGTATTTTACAGTCTTCTGTGGTTCAGGTTGCCCAAAAGCCAATGAAATCACAAACTCATGTCAAAAATGGCTGAAGTGTGGGGTAGATTGGGACTCAAGTACGCGTTTGAAACAGTTCAAGGTGTAGTATAAAGTAAAAATCAATGTTTGGTAAATAATATGCAGTGCATTTAATCATGTATAAATCGTTATGGGGAAGAAAGTGGGTTAACACATGGTGCAAATAATGGAGCAAATGGATTATTTAAAATGCATGTTGAAATAGAAAACTTCTGACCTTTTTTTAACCTGCTCTTCCTTCTACCAATCATCCCTGAAAATGAGTAGAAACAGTTGCCAACCTTGTTTCAATTTTAATGTGTATAAAGTATTTTCTGCTTGTTTACTGCTAGTAGTGAAATAGGAAGAAAAAAGAACATTTTATACCTAGTAAAAATACAGGAAAATATACATAGAAGTCTCTGCATACTTACTGTTTAATTGAGAATCTATTTGCAGCATTGGAATGGGAGACTGTAAACCTGATATAGTGTGAAAAGGTTTTAGGTAAATAACTTGCAAATAAATAAATACACATTATGCTCTGTATTTAGGTTTTCCAGCACCCTTGCCCATATAGAGTGAACTTCTAGGCTATAATCTTTGGATTGGAATGACTGAGAGAGAAACTTCTTGATTTCTGGTGTGTTGCATTAGTTCTAACATGTCACATTAAAAGAAACTGCAAAATGGACATAATTCATTACTATTCTGTAAGGAAAAAGAAGTCTACCTCTGGGCTGTTAGTATCAGCTGTAGAAATAAATCCAATGAGGTTGTTGCCCTCTGTTAGACTTTGTACCCTAGGTTTGTTCATGAATTCATTATTGGTAGTGTAAATACAGTTAAAAAATGTGCTCTACCATAATCTTAGGTACATTTTCCTTATTATATACAGTTCCCCCAGAAAAGGGGAGTTAATATGTCTTTGATAAACTTAATTTAAACCAAAAAAATCCATTTTTCAAAGTGAATGAATGGCTTTACAAGAAAAGTAAACTCCTTTGCTTACATTTTTGGTGAGGAAATAAAAATTTTCAGGGATCATAGAATATATTTCTCCCTGAAAATTTGCTTGTTTGAAACATTAGTCGGATCAGAGGTTTGAGCCACAATATTTTCATTTTGGCATTCTGTTTTACATGCTCAGAGCTTTGCAAGTATTCATCCTTAAGGCTGTTATTTTTCATGGATGACCTTTTCATAGAGGTGAACTTATTTTTGAATGCAGGAGAAAATACTGTCTAGTCCCTTTACTCATAAAGTTATGGGGAAAATTAATTCAAAAGTAAGCTTTGTTTGGTATGTCATGTGCTTAGTATATAGTCTTGATATGTACTTGGCTGCTATTAGGATTAATTTCCTTTTAAAATGGCAGACAGTATGGGAAACAACATGCCTTGAGATTGTTACTCTCTGATATAATTCTAAACAATACCTCAATTCTTCACCAAACATAAAATCCACATTTGGATATAACTTTAAGATGACTTCTAAAGAATGATCTGTTCCAGCTTTCCCTCCTGACTGACTCATGATATTAATGTTTTAATCACAGCAGCTTTTGCAGGCAGGCAAATTCAGATTCTCTTTTTAAATAAATTCCCATAAAGCCGAGAAAGAAGTAACTTTATCTGTACAGTCTGGAGAGTGCGGAGACTGTTGGAAATGTTTGTTTGTTACCTGAAACTGTTGGGGTCTGGAAGCAGCCAAGCATCTGAGTACCTTCTTAACCCTAAATGAAATGGTGATGAAGTAAAGAACACAAAATAGCGGTACAAGGAGAGCATTTATTAGTAACGTATTTATGAGACTGAAATTTCCAAGAGTAAAATCTAGCTTTTGGGTTGTGCTGGCAAAGTTTCATGCCCTGAATACTTCATTGCTCTGAAACAGCCACCTCTCTAAAGACAGCCAGATCTGACCTTCCACCTGGGTAGTGAGTTGAGGCAGTTGGAGATGAGACTTCAGAAACTTTGGAGCAAGTTTCTTGGGTAGAAGAAACTTAGTACATGTTCTGAAAGCAGGTTGGCTTTTCATGGGTCTTTTCTACAGATTTTCTTTTCTCTCACTACCCTAATCTATATCTTCCTTTTTCTTGCTTTCTGACTTCTCTGCAAACATCTTCCTGCTGCAGTTGATGGACTTGCTGAGCAATCCAAGTCTTCTAGGACTTTGTGCAGGGTTATGGGCTCTCAGTTACAGCCCATGTATCGTACAGACTTCCAAATCAGTGTTTTCAAATACAGTAGCCTGTTTTTCAGGATTGCTAACCACACCTTTGTTCTCATTGAATGGTTGGTGTTACATACCTAATTCTTCTTAAAAATACATCTGGTGGACTTAAGACCTCAATGCCTAAGTGGTTGACTACACGTCAGAAAAAATAATGCTTAGGTAAAATAATGCTGAAAAGTTCAAACCAGCTGCATTTTAGAAAGATGGTTAAGGGGAAGATGGAGTATTTTTTTTAAAAAGTGGATTTTATGAAGCAGAAATGAGTGATGTCTGCATACAGATAAATGTGTGTTATAAAGAGTTGCTACAGGGATACTAATTTTAACACTGCTGCAGAAGCTTCCAAAAAGATGATTTTTCTCGCTTGTAGACTCGCTGTGCAGCCATTTCTTATCCTGATTGTAGTGCTGTGTTCTTAAGTCAGCTTTCCTGAATTATGCGCATTGTGTGTATGTTCAGCTTACCTGCTTTTGATGTGCACTGCTAGTTTCAAAACAAACCCTGTCGTAGTAATATTAAAAATACCAGTAGCCTGCTAATATTTTTTAAAAAGTGCATCAATTAATCTGAACACTCTGGTGTAGATGTAAACGTAAAACAACCTGCAAGATTGCCTTGTTTTTAAAATGTTCTTTAGTTTCTAGCTTGTTAGTGAAATCAACAGGAACTTTTCAGGTAATGCTAAGCTGCAACAAAATGCAGTGTGTTTTGACTGATGGGGATATTTGTGAACTGAATTTATAGTTTGGAAATAAGGGGTTATTTCCTGCTATAAAATAAAATCATGTTGAACAAAACCTTTATGGTTTAAGTAAAAGAAAATGATTCAAACTTTAACCTTAGCACAGTGTGAGACTGAAAACACAGTATTCTGTAAATCTACTGCTGGGTCGCTTTGCCAAGTTGGCAGTAGCAGTTTGGAGCAGCAGTAAATTCGAGATGCATTTTCTTCCACCCAGGTCCTAGTACATTGGTTACCTACATATTTCAAGACATCCGAGACTACAGATGTTGTAGTAATTATTTTAAATACTGTCATACACTATGCTGATGACTGCTATTTAATTGTGACCTGTTATTCAAATACCTATTAATGCTTCTCACACCAAAATCAGTTTTTGACTGTGGTCAAGGAGGGGAAGACACCACCGAATATTTCTGCCTTTGTTCTTCTGTCAAAATTAATTGCAGCCACTTGTAAATCTGTACAGAAGAGAACCAAACATGTGCTTTTCCTTCTCTCTGATGCTTCTGGCCTGGGCTGCTCGGGAACTTGCTGGCATTGTGCTTCTCTCACAGGAGCAGTGTGGAGATAAAATGAGTACTCATTTAAGTTAAAAGCAACTTCTAAATAATGTTGTGTTGAAGATTGTGTACTGACTATTTAAAGTTACTTGGTGTCTGAAAATAGATGACTGCAGACTTGGTACAGCAGGCAAACAGCCACATACTCAAGTCAATCATTCCCAATTAAAGAATTAACAGTCAAGTACAAAATACATCTCTGTTCTGTGTATAAGTACTCAAACAGTATAGTGTATCAACAAAGTCAAATGTAATGATCGTTTCAGGTATAGTAACTTGAAGCTTTTGCAACAGTACACAACATGTAAGAAACAATCCAGAGAGGTTATCTACAGGTGTGTGTGAAACATGTGTAAATAAATGTTTTGTTTATTTTTAGATAGAACTGATTGCATTCAGTAACTTCTGTAATTAAAATTCATTTACAGTTCCTTTTCAAAATGGTCATTGTCTCTTATCTCACACATTAAGTAGTTCTGTTTCTCCACAGAAAGTTTTCTCAGACAGTAGCCAGAAAATAATACATACATACATATATATATATATGTATATATATATATATATATATATTTATTTTTTTTTTCACAGTGAGGTTTTATTTTTGCAGCCCTCTAGGGCCACGATGAACTAGTAATACTGGAACAAATTTTAGAGCCCCTGCTTGTGTGTGACCTTGAGACATGCAGGTCTGTGCTTCCCTGCAGCAATTCTGGCTTTCTGGTCTGTGTTTAAGGCAGAGGTACTTCAGCCAACCCAGTAACTGCATTAGGTACTTGCCTAGCCTTCCCTGTTTTAAGAAATTGGCAGAGGATTTACTTCAGTTCCACTGCATGCTAAGAGTACAATGATCTTGCCTCTCGTTGAAACCTTAATTCTCTTCTTTAGGCAGTGATCTTGGGTGAGGGCATGTGGACAGAGAGCTTTGGCTAGGTTTCCTGTATGCGGAATAGACAGGGAAGCTTAGGTAATACTCTTGCTTTCTTTTTCCATACGCACTTGAAAGCAGTATTTTATTTGGGAAAGTAGTTTAAACAGAATCGGAAGAATGTTACTCTTTAGGAATATTTGATATAAATATGTTTCTATACCACCATAAATTCTACTCGTTGTTTTTGCAGTGTTCCCCCAGGGGTGGGTCTTAAACTAATAATCCTTGGTACAAAGAAGTGATTGCTGAGGGGAATTACAATCTCTTGTGTGTGTTTTCATGTTGTGTTTTTGATAAACAAATGGTGAAAGAAATGCTATAACCATTTTGTAACAGTAGTAAGAATATCAAGAATTGCAGTGTAATGCAGGCAGCCAGAGTTCCCGGCCTTCTGACTGCATAGCCAAACCTCTGTACGGCCAAGATCTGTAAGATGCATATCATAAAATCTTGGCAGCTGAAGTGGGGGAGAGCTGACTCTGAGCTGGAGCTCCTGCGGTCGCTCCCAGGATACAGATGAACTCATGATGAGATAATGGTGACTTACTTCCTTGAAGAACCCATATTTTTGGTTATCTGATCTCCTTCTTTGCAAAACCCCTCCATTCCTGCTCCCCTAGTTGCAGATTACTCATATGATTTACAATGAGGAAGGGACATTGAAACTGCTTTTAAGTAATAGGCAGTTCAAGGGGCAGAGACACACCATTTAGGTGTAGAGAGACATGTCTGTGTTTAAAATAAATGTGATAACTGGTGTCAGACAGAAATGTGATCCTAGCTATAGGAACACAAATTCTCTTTAGCGTTAACACTGCTTGGTTTGTTTGTGGGAAGTGCTGCCTTACCAGGAAATGCTTGACAGCTACTTTGAAAAAGAAATTGGAAACATCCTTTGTAATGAAAATACTTCAGACCTTCAGAGGAGCTCACTCAGGAACTGCAGTAGTGCCTACAACCTGTTTAGAAAACTGAACTGATTTGAATATAACAGTATAGAGTAAGTAGAGGAGAGAGGAGAGATCTGTAATGAAAAATTATAACTGCTCTCTCATTCATTTTAGGAAATGCTTTTAAAGCATATGGTAGTCATATATATGATAGTCATAATGAAAAATGAAGGGAATGGCATGCAGCTTACCCTGGCAGGAGTTCAGAAATCAGTGAAGAGATGCCAAATTATAAATTTACATTATAACCTTCTCCAAAAAGCACAAATGGAAAAGATGTTGGAGTTATGTAAAGATTAGGAACTTCGACCTCCTTTGAAAAACCTCTTTACTGTGAAATGACTGCAACATTAAGTGCCTGAAAAATGCAAAAATAACGTGCAGCTACATAACGACTGGTGTCATGTAGTGTCAGCTGGTATCAGAGAGGGGTCTGTCTATTGGGCTTTGTATCAAACTGGATTTAGGAGGAAGGTGCCAGCATTCCTGTTAGTGCTGGCCCAAATCCTCATGCACAGCATGTCAGAAGCTTGTGAAAAGAAAAGCTGGAACATAACCCATTCTTTCCAAAACATTCTCAAAAATAAATGAGGCCTATTCAGTCAATACATGATCTTTAGTGCATATAAATCTCTCAGGGCTGTAGATGAAATCCAGTGAGAAATATCCTAAGAGCTGAATTGCCCAGTGCCTGGTTCTAAAGGAACAGAAGTCTACTTGCTACTGCGCACCATGGAATATGGCCATCTTCCATTTTGTTTGGAGAAATTATTTTGGCTTCCATGGTATTTAATTTTTAATGAAATTTTATCAAAATGAAACTGCTTTAGTGTTACTAAAGTGAAGCAGAATGCCATAGATTTCAGTTCATCCTAGAGTGTCAGGGAAAACTTGAGACTTAACAGATTACATAGCTCCCTGGTACGTGATAGGTATTTGTTTCCCTTCTAGCTCGTGACCTATTTAAAAATGAGCGGTGTGATGTGTTCCACATATCCCTTTGAGTACAACCTCAGTAAATATATATCTATATATTTTATATTTTTTACAACTTCAATATTTACTGCAATAATTTGCATGATTGATCATGGCAACTATTAGGGATGTAAGATAACAGGCTTTTTGAACAAAAAGCTCATGAGACAACTTTATACCAGGATGCTTCCATGACAAACTGAAAATAGAAAATCGGATGAGCAGTGATACTGTAACTGTTAGCTTGTTTGACCTGGATGATCAGGAAAAAAAAAAAAAAAAAAGATGTTGGAAGAAAATAGCATGCTTCACTTTTTTTTTTTTTTTTTCTTTCTCTAACTGTACTGTATGTTTGCATTTGTAATCTTTTAATGTATATCAATATGTATCTTTATGGATCACACTTTCAGTTTCAAAAGTAGTTTCAATATCATAGATAATTTTATGTATCTAATGGAAACATGGATTTAAATCCTCCCAAATAATCACACAGGTGTTGCCCTGGCTTTATAAAGTAACCTGAACACTTGTTAATGTATTGGTGTATACATTTCTAGCTTTCTTCATAAGTTGGTGTGACTTTAAAAAATGGTGCACACTGATTAAAAGAAAACACATACGTATATTTCTTTTTTGTATACATAATTGATTCAGGAAAAAAGTGATGTCACTGTGTTTTCTAGGGTTTGTTTTGTATTAAATACATTCCAGTGTCTGAACTTTAAAGATGGAATTATTTCCTCCAACTGGAGGAGAGCCCTAGTTGTTTACACAGCTGCTCATCCAGGCATCCTCCCTCTTTGTTTTGTCTTTTGGGTGGCATAGTGGGCTTAGTTCTATGTGGCCAGAGACTGCCGAACCCTCTGCCTCCTGCTGCTTTGCAGTCCCTTTGTGTTGAGATGCAGCATGGAGGCTGGGGAACAGACTTTGTCCGTCCAGCAAAACAAGAAGAGATGTGAAAAACTTTTCTTCTTCCTGTAGAAGTCTAAAGATGGAAACATGGAGTTTTTTCTCCCCCATACATCCAATCCCTTCTTTAATCCTCGGTGCCATAGCTGGGAACATAGTCCTTCAGGAAGTATGCATTTATACAATGTTTATTACCTGTCACTCACTGGATTTCATAAATATTTGGCTGTCTATATATTCAGTAATACTTATTTTTAACCCTAATGATTTACAAGTGTTTTAAAAAAAATGCCTAGCCTTAGACCTTGTCAAAGCACATGCACTGATTAGTATACTGATTAAATAGACGTTTTTAGATATCTTACTGAAAGTGCATTTTTTATCATATTCAACCAGTTTCTAAACAGTCTGGCATTCAGTGCACTAATCAGTAGATACATTTTCCATTATTTTCAGAATAATTTCCAAAGAAATGTTACAGTTTTTTTCCATGTATTTTCCAGTTCTTCATCTTTTTTTAGCACTTGTGAAGGAATGTAACATTTCACTTCTCTGCTACTTAGTATTATTTGTACCCTGAGCCAATGATGGCTCAACTGTATTACCAAAGCGTAGGAACTTCTGTGGGATTTTGAGGTGTGTGGTGTCATGGTTGTTAAGGATTGAACTGAAGCTGCCCAGCTGATTTTTTTTTTTTTTTTTCTCTTCCTTATCCATGAGTACAAACCTCAGAGATGAGGTGCTCTCCAAGGCAGGCCCTTTCACTCACTGCTGGTTACAGACTGACTGATATCCAAGGGCTCATCAGTTTCAATAAAGCATTTCCAGGCCCTAAACCCTGTTTTATGGCATTCTTTGTAAGAGTAAGTGTGAGAGATGTCACAATGACTAAATGCAAAACTGTCATGAGTATGATGTAAACATGCTGTGAGAGGAGATGCTTCAGGGTGATTACTGGTTTGGCATAGTCAAAAAAGACCCAGGGTGGTACTAAACTAGTAATAACAGACATTTGTAAACATTTGTCACATGCTTGCATAGAAGACAATAACAAGACTTTGAAAACTGCCTTGCCCTTAGAACAGATTGGTACAATGCCTATAATTTGCCTGTATCGCTCACAAGAAGAAAATGGCAAGTAAACAAAAGGCTCTTAGATGGAAAATTAAAGAGGAGGGGAAGAAGGTGATGGAAAGGCACATCATTTTAATCAATGGGGGAAAAAAAAAATCCCTCTTGATGGGATGCCTGTTGAATCATACAGCAGTTTTAACACTTCTTAAATAATTCCCTGCTTATTTCTAATCGTCTCTCCGCTACTCCTCAGTAGGTGTAACAGTAATTACACTGCTCTTGAGACACAAAGGTCCTCTAGATGAGTTGGTCGCAGAGCTGTGGTGTGCCAGGATGTGCAGCTGATTCACAGAACTGTTGTAAGCAATGTTTTCAAAGAGCTTTTTGGGTTAGAAGTTTGAGATCTGTTCAAGCATCTGAGGAGCTTTTCGGCCTGATAATATTTTTGGAGCTGTTCTATAGTTAGGGAACTTGCTCAGATAATGTGAAAGAGAAGAACACGTGTGCAGTAAAAAATTATTTTTAAATTCTTTTTGCTCAGATTTGTGTATTTGATGTGCAGCTCACTCAGTAGACCATACATATAATTTGTGTGCTTTGTAGCAATTACTTCAGGGGCAGAGCAAGCTGTTGCATTGAGCAAAAATTGTATGCGTGGGTCTGTTCAGCCTTAAAGGCCAGTACAGCAGAAGCACAGACCCTGTGTACTTCTGGCTTGTTCTCACAATGTGCCTGACACCTTCATGTAAGTCTGTACAAGACGGTTATTTTCGTTATGACCAGAACAACCGCTGTCCAGTTTACTGACCCATAGTGAAAAACGCTTTCTGCCTTTGTGAGTCTCTTATGTTCATCAGATGTGTTTCCTTCTGTATTGGAAGTGAAATCTCTTTGCTTAGTGTGGTGGAGAGCTGTGATATTTCTGTAATCTGTTTGAAAATATGTGTTCATAGAATCAGAAAAGTAGGTCTGAAAGGAACACAGGGAGTCATCCAGTATCTGTGCATCCTAAACCAGATTTAAATGTAGGTGATCAACAGATTTTTTTTTGTTAAAGTCTCTATCACTACCTGTGCTACAACTCTCTGTACTATCTGTTCCAGTATTTAACTCATCTTGCTGTTAAAATGTTTCCTTTTTTTATCTAATTGAGAGTTTTCCTTGCTGTCATTTATTTATTTTTTCTTATCTGGTATTCACAGTGGTCATG
Organism: Netta rufina; assembly: GCF_964035555.1. Lineage (NCBI taxonomy): Eukaryota > Metazoa > Chordata > Aves > Anseriformes > Anatidae > Netta > Netta rufina. Next base: position 4,293,013 of record NC_140130.1, on the reverse strand, counting down.
GGGTCACAAACAAACAATTTCCTTTTTATACATTAAAAAAAATCCATAATTCCTATTAATATTTTTGCAGCCTCAGTCCTCCAGGACTTCAGCTTGGGATTTATCAATGTTAAAGATGATGAAAGTTTGCTAGAAGTTCTTACAGGCTGCAATCCACTTCTCTGCATCTACTTTGCTTTGATATTCTCTGCTTGGAGAGGGAGTATAGGGAGATTTAAAAGAGGGTGGTGTGTTTTTATGACTGCAATATAGCCAGCAGTTTACTTTTTCCAGTTTGAGTACAGACACTTACTGAAACATTTGCTTTTTTTTTTTTTTTTTTTTAAGGTCTGTATTTGTATTTATCAAGATTTTCAGTTTTAATCTTGCCCTTTGTCATCTTTACATTCTTCTTCAGCCTTCTCACTTTTTTCACAACCTTGGTTGGGAATATAGAGTTGTTCCAGACATAGAAAAAAATTATGAAGAACCTTACTTGGTATACATTTCCATTTCATTCTCTTACCTATTCCAGGACACTTTCACTGCCAATGTTTCTGTGTGGTCTTTACACCAGTTTTTTAAGAGCATATTTTCTGAATCTGCTTTGAAGAACATAATTTGTGATGGGATTAAAAACTCTGCCAGAGAAATGGTATATGTTATTTGAGCCAACCCAAATTAGCTGTAATTTACTTTCCACTTTTCTTTTGTGTTTACATTTTGTTTCAAAACATGTCAGAATGGTTAACTGTTATTTCCTTACTCTTTCTTGGGTGTTTTGTTTGTTTGTTACGTTATTTATTTATTTATTTATTTATTTATTAAGAACTTTTTTCCCCTTAAATTTTTATTTTCCCCATCACTGCTCCAACAGAGTCTGTTTAAACACTTATGGCTTTCAGGTTTGTTGATGAGATGAAGCTAAGCAGGGTTAGCAGATGTGAAAATTGCCAGGTTATCCTTCTAATGTTTTGTGTGCTCTTTTCAAATATTAGTCTGAAATCTTTATATTTTTTTCCCTGGTTTTAATTGATTGCAACATTTCTTTCAAGTGAAGTCTAAAGAAAAAAAAAGGCAACAAACATTGTCTTTCACAGTGTAATCTGTCTCTAGAGTTTTCCCTGTATTGCTCCAGCACTTCCTTCACCTTCCTACTCCTAATTTACATTTCCAGCATCTCTTCTTGCTTTGTTTCTGGCTAATTCTAGCTCATGGTATATCTTCAAAGTATCAACTTCCTGCCTTTATGTGTTTGTGCTATTGTTTTAAATTTGACTGTACGAACCTGGCCTAGTTTCACGTCAGATGGGCTGCATTCATCCTTCGCAAGGAGCTACAGAAATAGTTGAGGATTAGCCCTTTTTTTTTTTTTCTTTCCATTTCCCGTATTGTGTTTGTTGTAGTTGCACTAGAACAACAACAAAAAACGTGCACCGAAATGCAGTAGCCCTGAAGCATTTCTCGTGGGATTGGTCTGTGGAAATAAAATGTCTCCACAGATACAGCACGCACAGCTCTTTGCCTAGTTGGTAACAGGTGACATGCAGCCACTAGTGAATTATTTGGTTAAGAACCCCATGTCCTTGTTAGCAACTGTGGAAGAACACCACAGAGAAAACAGGCAGGATTTGGGTGCTTTTTTGTAGGTTGGATGTTAAGAGATACAGGTCTGGAGCCTATACCTTTTTAACCTTTTTTTTGTGTGTGTGTGTGTATTTGAGCTTGGTAGCCTTATTTCTCATTGCACTTTTCCTCTGTAGACTTGCATGTCTATTCATTCAGATGTGTTTTTGTTTGGCAATGAAGCTGCAGCAACATACGAGATATTTTTCTGTCTGGGACAAGTACTTTCTGTGATTAATCTGAGTAAATGGCGAATTGTTAAAAAAAAAAAATCTGAATTAAAACAAAGTAAATCAGTTACTGGATTTTGTTTTTTCAGCATGTTCCCTACTGAAGTACCTCTGAGTGTGATAACATTTTTCTTTAAAGATTTAAATATTGAGAATAGCATATTGCAACATGACTGTGCATCAGGCTTCCTAATGAAACAGTAGGATAATGTAATTTAGTTGCTGTCCGTTTGATTTTTAGCGTGACAGTAAACTGCAAAAGTGTAATATTCTTTAAAGCAAATCCACATGATTTAGAGAATTGCAGATGATGCATAATTAGAGAAGTTCTGTGCAGTTATTATTCTAATCACAATTATCTTCCCTCGACTAAAGCTTTTACTAAGGAACTGCAAGCTAAGGGTTTTAAACAGGGTTTGCAGCATTTAGGAGTGCAGTATCGAGTCCTACCAAAATTTGTTTACGCTACTATATAGAAGCGTAATGCTGGCAAAAAAAGTCATCTGCATCAATAAAAAGCTGAGATTCTCTGCAGTAATGTGGAAAGTAGAAAATATGGGAATCTTATGTTGAATATTTGTGGATTTAAATATTCTAGACAAGCTGCCTTGATCTCTTGGCAGTGTTAATTACACCATATTGTGAGCATATGGCTCTTGGTTTTCTTATAACTATCCTCATGAATTGTCTGTTGACGAAATGCTGAATGCCTTCTACTCCTATTGATATCAGAAAGAAAATGTCAGTTTTTCTTTATTGACAGGTTGATAGATGATAAACTCATCACCTGTAGTTCTCATGGGCAGTCCTGCTTTGTGGTTTATATAAGCTGTCAATCTGAAGCCTTAGATTCCTTTGAAAAATTAAATCTTTAATCTTTTCTAAAATAAAACAACTTTATAAATTCTGAGAAATGTGTTTCATGTAAGTGACAAAACAATACTTCTTCTAGGTTTCATTACTGACTAGAGAGACTTTGATTAGTCTTTGATTTTTGACTTACAATATTTGATAAGCTCTTTGGTCCAAGGCTTTGATAGCAGCGTACGGAGCCTTGATTCGAAGACCAGAGGTTCAAATCTGAAAACTTTCTGATGATTAGAGGTGACATGACAGCTGTTCACTTTCTTGCTGGAAATCATCTCTGTGCATTAGTCTAGCAATGCCCACATCACAGGTCTTACAAAATAAGCAGAAAACGGGTCTCTAGTTCCGTGGAGATTGGTGATGGCACTGGTGTTCTCAGTTAGATTTCTGTAGTCCTTTGCTGAATCAGAACCTGAGTAAGAGGATGACTTTAGTAGAGAGTAGAAGCTAAGTCTCTCATGAATCAGGTCTCTTAGTTATCATGAAAACAAAAAAACAAACAAACAAACAGGATGAGTTTTATAGTGGAGGGCTGTTAGCGTTAGGTTGGAGGTTGGACTCGATGACCTTGAGGTCTCTTCCAACCTAGAAATTCTGTGATTCTGTGATTCTGTGATTGATGCCTTTGGGACAGATTTTTCCAGTGTTACTGGCTAGATCACCTGTTGGAGAATTCTGTGCATCTCCATGGAGAGAAACTGCAGCATGAATTATTATTACTCAACGTAACAAAGTTTGGATTAGTTCTTTGAGTAACTTACTCCTCATTCGAAGGCCAGGCTGTGGCTGGTACTGTTTCCAGCTCAGTGATTAAAAGCTTAGTCATCCTCTTCAGTTCCTCCTGGACTGCTGCCCTGGGTGGGAACTGAGCTGGAGCTTGACAGGGACCAATAGGCCAGGATATTGGTCTGTGTATTGACAAAAAGCCTGTTTAAAGAGCAAGATGTTAATAATGTTCATTTGATGGTTTTATCCTATTGAAGCAGCAAACTGCTACAGTTTTGAAGTGATTTTTCTTTCCACATGAAAATTAGCTAAGACTTGTTTTACAGATTTAGCTTACAAAGGCTTTTTTTTTTTTTTTTTCTTCCTTTTTTTCTCTCCTGTTTTATAGCAGGAAAGAACAGACGTGTTTTCATTGGGAAATGAAAGCTTAGGGGCTTAGGGAAATGTAGACATAGGTAATCACTGAGTCTGTCTGTGTTTCTGGGTGCCCAGAGGGTTCTGTGTGGTTCCTTCACTTCAGACTCCTCTACTAATCAAAGAAGGAATGGTATCAGTTGTTGGAGGTCTCTCTGGTTCTCCAGCTCCCTCTGTGTTGACTTCATCTATGTCTCTTGGAACAAGCTGGAGCTCACTGAATTTCTATTTGACACGTGATTTTTTGTCAGACAGGGGTCAACAGAAGGGAGCGTGTTAGACAGAACGTAAGGCTGCTTAGAGCTGTGTTCTCTGCACCTTTGTCAAGACTTAGCAAAAGATACTAATTAGTCCCTGCAGCTTTCACTTAAGCACTGAGAAGTAATGGTAACAAGGTTTTGCATGCTGGTGCTCTTCAGGTACAAGCTCTGGGGGAAGGAGAAGGAAGTCTGCCCTCTCTGTTGAAGGAATAAGCAGCTTCATTGCTTCAGAAGCAATGATCGTGATCCTTTTATTTCCAGAAGGGGAATAACCGACCACAAAGTTTCCTTGCAATATAGCAGCTATTGAATGCAACGTGTAAATTCTATAGAAAGAATTTAGTTATGATAGAAAAACAATGTTCTTATAGTTCTTTTCCTGACTTTCTGAGGAGACTCTAATTATCAAAATTGCTTTCCAGTAGCAATCTGTGGCTGGATTTTTGGCAGCTCCTTATCCTCACTGTGGCATTAGCAGGCTAAATCATTGGCTTTCACAGCTGAAGTTCACTGGCTTTCACAAACAATCGGATTTTTCAGGGCTAGCTGTTCAATAGACTGCTCAAAAGAATTTCAAATGTTCTGCATTTGGGATATTTTACTGTGGTGGAGTAATCTATGAGACTGGTTTTAAATCTAGAAATTGTCCTTTTGTGACTCCATAACAAGGACAAATTGTTTTGGTCTGAGTTGGAAGATTACCCTGTAAAGAGGAGGAAAAATAGGTTTTAACAGACATTCCACAGGTGCTGTGTGGGTGTTGTGAGTTGAATTACTATACAGAATACAGGTGTAGGCATTTGTTAATCTTTTATTTTCTTTCTCTCTCTCTCTCTTTTTTTTTTTTTTTTTAAAGTGTATGAGGAGCACTGTAACTGAAGAATAGTTTCCATACTGCAGTTCCCTTACTGCAATTCCCTTACTACAGTTTGCAGTTTGATGACAATTCTGTAAAGAAAATGTGGGATGAAGAATACTGAAAGGGTTTTAGAGACTTGGGCCATTTATAAACAGGCATCTTTGGTTTCAGTGGTTGATTGCTTTAAAAAAAAAAATAAAATACGAACACACACACACACACATATATATATGCCTTCCTAGACTGAGATCCTAAGGTAGGAATATATATTTTTTTGATACTACGTTAGCTTGAAAAATGCTTGAAGTGAAGGATTATTCTCTTTTGGAAGAGCATGGTTGGCAAGGCGTGGTGGGACTCCATATGCAGAACCTTCTTTGCTCTGTATTGCGAGCTGCGGCCTGTGTGTGTAGTAAGCTGGCCTCACAACAGTGTGCGGGTTTGCAGTAGTGCATACAGCTCTTGTTCCTCTTTGGGCCCTCTGTTCTTTTATTCTCTGCTAGATGAATCCTGGGCCAGGTGCCGTTCTTTCAGACTATGTAATTTTTAAACTGAGTGGGATTTCTTTTTTGCTATTACTGTGATGCTGATAATGTTGCATACATTTACCACGCTTTGCTAAGATTGCTACAGCTTCTTGTAATTAAGAACATTTCCTGCCTCCCCCCATTCCTTTCCTTTCTCCTCCTAGACGGAGTGTGTCTAAGAGGAGAACAAAAAGCAGAAGGTGTGGTTAGAGTGATGCATCCCTCTGCTGACATGTTTGTTGTCATCTTTCAGTGTAGTTTCTCTTATTTATTTCTGCATTTGCCTTGTGGCAGGAGCAAACTATCCCTCATGCTAGGTTTATGCAGTGCCTGTGTGCTGAGGCTGCTGCTATGCAACCCTACAGCAAACTGTGCCTCTTCTCTTAGAGAGAATATTGCAGGATATGGCTGGCATATTTAAGATCTGTGGGGAAGTGGAGGTAGGAAACTTACTTTTGAAATACACAAATAACACAATTGCATCTCACGTTTGGGCTGGAAGGAGTTTATTTCAGAAAAGTAGGAGCTTTCTGCCTGAGCAAAAATAACTTCTTCAATGTTGTGTAAAAATTGACTGTTACAATACAGTGTAAAAGATTTGTTCCCTTTCAGAAGGCAATTATGCTCATTAGCTTTGAAGGTGAGGTCTCTGAAGGATTACACTTTTTAAAAATTCTGTTCACTTTTCAGAAGTGATATTCTAATAATAAACTAAAGGGTAAATTGATTGGATAGGCTTTGAGTGTGATTTATCATTTGAACAGTGTGGTATTGTCCTACAAAATTTTTTTTAATGCTGCATTAATACATGACAAGAATAATCCAGAAGAAAGGAAACAGAGAGGGGTTATTTTCATTTTAAATAAACTCTCCCAGACAAAAGAACTCTACTACAATTTTTGTATAAATGCTATTCACAGTCCTTAAAATTATAAGACAAGGTCTTGATTGTAGTGTGCCTTCAGGTGCATGCGGTGGGAATGTAATTGTTGCGTCTTAGTCAACAGGTGAGGATGTCACAGCTCAGCCAGAAGTATAAATGAAAAGTGCTCTGGATGAGTATGTGTCTTAGAACTTGTGAGTGTGCTGCAAATGATAGTCTGATACTGTAATGATACGAAAGTAATGAAATTTTACTTCAATGGGCAATACTAACTAGCCAATGACACAAATGCCTAAGTCAACTTTTTAAAAACCAGGTAACCCAGAAATATAAAAGACTTGGCTGTTGTTGATGCTGAGTGCTTTTTATTTACAACTGAGGGAATTTTTGATCAAATCTGTGTTTAGTCAAATCGTATTTATTGATGGGAAATTAGATGCTCGTTAGTAGCACGGTGTTCATCTCAGGCTAGTGACTGCTAGCGAGAAGTATGCAGGGGCACCAAGCAGTAACACTAAATGTTTAGAACTTGTTGAACACAAGAAACTGAGTTTCCATATGAAAAACAGGAACATTCTGTAGGAATGTATGTTTCTGTATGAAAAGTCTTGAAATGCTACACCTTAGAGATGGTTTGTTTGATAAATTATTTGGTCATGAGAATTACAGTGCTGCACGGAGTGATTTACCTGGCCTCACTTCAGCAGCCTGTCCCTATGAAATGAAACATAAAATACAAGGCTTTATCTGCACTAGTCTGCACTTCATTAATGGTTTCCAGTCCTCCCTTTCCATCTACCCCATGCTCTTTGGTTCCTTGACACACAGTGAAAAAAGGAGTCCGTTCCAGATGAAACCAGGGGACAGAAAGCGATGTTCCTCTCCATGTGCCATGACACATGGGGAAGAGGGTGGAATTCCCCTTCCCTCCTTTACCAGGAGGGACTGCTGGGTTTGCCTGTTACACCATGTGCCCTGAGAAGATCTCAAGACCTCCCAAGACCAGTATTACTGGGGCCTGATGGCCACGTGTCTGTCTGCTATTACTTCTTGCTGTTGCCTTTAACTTTTTCCCTGCTTCTCCCTCACCTTTAGCATTCCTGCTTTTTATCTGCAGATTTTTCTTCCTTGTTTTCTTCCTCCTTATCCATTTATCTACTCTTCTGTTCATTTTTTGTCCTGATTTGTGGTTCCTCTCACAATTTTTACAGCCTATGTGTTGACTGGTTGTAGTGGGCAAACTACGCTGTGTGGCATGTAGCCATATAAAGTGTTTTTTTTTTTTTTTTTTTTTTTTTTGTGGAGTTTTTTCTTATTAGAGGCCAGGAGAATGTTGGTCTCTGCGCTTAAGTCTTGCTCATGGTTGTAGGTGTGAGCAGCCAAGGGGCTGTCTCTGCTGGAAGCTGATAGAGCAAACCTAAACCTGGCCAATGAAGGTACCCCCACCCCACCCAGACAGCTGATGTGATCAGTGTTAGCCCAGAGTACTCATTTGTCAAAATTATGAGCTTCTGAGAACAGGTTTTTTAGAATGAAAATGTCACACACGCCAGTGCAAAGTATGCAGATTTACTTTCACATTTTACATCTCACCTGCAATTTGTGCGTTAATTTTTCTTCATTAAGTTTTCTCCAAACTTAACATTTAAAGTTACACACAAGAGGGGCGGGTTGGAAGAAGAAATCTACAGAAATATTTTCTCCTCCCAGTCTGTCAGATCTGTGGAATATTATGCAGTTAGCATTTTATCATGACATAAGTCCTGATTAGTAGGAGATTTCTACATCAAAGATGTAGGAGAAAGCAGCTCTTGTACAGACAATGGAAGGAACCAAGTCAGAGCAAAAAGACCTCCAACCCTAATACCAGTAGTGGTACAGACCCTTGGGTGAGAGGTTGGGAATGTAGAGGGCAAGGGCATAATTGCCTAGGGATTTTTTTGCCCTCCTCGGAGGCATCCAATTTGAGCTATTGCTGTAACTCTGCAGAAGCTGCTTTTTGGTTATTAACGTTGCAGAAGCTGGAGTTGTACCCTGTTATGGTGATGGACTTGCATAATTTCCATACCACTACGGTGATAGGAAGTACTCAGGATTTTCTTACTACATAATGCTCTGAATAGGAAGAATTCAGATGTTCCGTAAAGCTGCAGAATACTCATTTTCAGTCATCAAATAATGTAAGTTAATATCATTCATTAGGAAAAAGGGACCTCTAGAGATCAAGTCCTGTACCCTGCTCAAAGCAGGGCAAACTTCCAAGTTCGGTCAGGTTGCTCGGGTGCTGTCTGGTTGACCTTGGAATATCTCTAAGGATGAAAATGTCATGGTCTCTCTGGGCCAAAATATACTCGCCTTTCTAAAATCTTCTAAACTATCAGCACAGAATCATGTCATATGTTTTATTTTGCTCCGTTGTTCTTGCCAAGCAGGGAAAGATTGATTTTGTCTTTAATCACTTTCCCTTAAATAAAAAAATCTTTTTCCACGGATTTTTATCATGATCACTTAAAGAAGGTTGTATTTGTTTATCTTTCTGTTTATAAGGTTTCAGGGTGTAACTAATACTAATGAGGTTGCTTTTGGTTCAAAAGGGGAAAGAATTGCTTATTTAGAAGCACTTATGTCTGAGTATCAGAAATGTTTCTCAACCAAGAAGGCTGTCTTAGACTCCCTAAATCATCTGAATTCCTTACACCCTTGTAGTTTCTAACGACAAGTTAGTGATGAGAACATTTACTTTGACACTGGCCTTTCCTCAATGGAAAAATTGACCTTATTCTCATTGGTGCAAAACCACTGGAGTTAGAGAAATGACTGTATTCTGTTAAGGCCTATTACGCTAAGGGGTTGGCAATTAAGATAATAATTTGCTCCAAAGAAAGAAAATGATACTTAGGAGAGTAACTACTTAAACAAAACCCTTGAAATCAAAAACTTCTTATGCCATTTAATTAGATGAGCCTTTGAATGCTACATTTTTTTTTGGTGTTCTTCCACACTATTGATACCATTATAAAAAATACAAAATAAAAAGGAAAACCAAACCAAGTCATTTTTAGCTATTTAGGGAAAACAAGGAAGTTGGTGTTTGAACAGCTAAAGAACATTTTGGCAAAACTCCTGCTGCTGTGTGAAGTTGGGAGTTCTTCACCATTTCCCTTCTGCCAGGGAAAGACCATTATTCTCTCATGAGATAGCGAGATGATGATAACAAGGCAATGGAGGTTTGTTTCTGATGCTGACTTTGATTTTATGCTTTAGGAAGAACAGCAGAACTCTGATATATATGAAAGGACAGTCAGTAAGATAAAAATTTCAGTGTTCTGCAGTGTCTGTAGGGTCCTCATCCTCAGGTTTTTCTTGTATCGATGAGACTTGCATTATATTTTGGATGTTTTTCCTACTGAACACAGTTCTCTCAGAGGATGTTGCCTGTGGTGTACCCCTTGTTTTAAAGTGAAGATCTGTGTTGAACCTGCTGAATCATAACAGCTAGTGCCATACGAGAGGATACAAACAAGCTTGCTGCTTTGTTTTGTAGTATTTTGTCTCTGAGATAAGGATGAAGCTGAATTCTGACCGTTTTGAAGGCCCTTCATGTGACTGAACTTCTGATAAGACATTCAATTAAAATATTGAAATTATTTATTTGAACTTCTGTGATTTTTTATTTTTTTTTGCAATAAAAATCTGCTCAACTCGGTTGTTTTTTAAGGGACTTAAACGTCTTATTTCTTATATATCTAGAGTTCATGGAAACTGCATTTACTGGCTTTATCATATAAGAAATGCACCAGAGGGTTCATTGTGACTTGCTTTGAGCCCAGGAAGACAGAATCTCCTTGTGATTCATTCCAACTGTGAAAGTTGGAAGCTAGCATATGAAGTAAAATGGGGGTTTAAGCTTTTGTTAAGAGGCAGTAGTGGCTTAAGGTAACAGACCCAGTGACAGTGCAGTTCAATGCCAAACTCATTCTAGAAGTAACTATTTGTAACGCCTTCAACAGAATAATTATGATGGTTTCATAGATTTTGAAATTAATTTTGTTAGTAAAGATGTTTTTACAGAACGTTCTTTTATAAATATAACTGTTAAAAGTGTCTTTTCTCTGAAAAATAACAATATTTTGAAAGTCTTCCCCATTTTCTGAATCAAAACCACGAGCCCAAAAGTTGCACTTTGTTGGTAGTGAAAAATTCAGGTATTTTTCATGCTTTAAGATCCATTGCTTGATGTTCACAAATAAGCAATCGGTAAATGGCTGAACAGACATGTGACTTTGGGGGGCAAAGCTTTGTATTTCTCCAATAAAAATTCATCAAATTCTGAAATGTTTAGACATTGGTTGCAGAGTATACACAGTATTCATAGCTATTGTGGTACAGTGTGTATTTTTGTAGGGTATTGGGTTGTACTTGGGAGCTGGCCACAGTACTCTGAATGCAAAATTCTCTCAAGCATAAGGAAGAACAGGAGTGTGTGATGTGGCTGTCAGCCCTGTTTGTAGGGAAAGATCTTGAGAACAAATCCAGCTGTTCAAACCTGTGTTTCAATATTTGCTCTTTGTGGATTTGTGTGATATAAATCACCTGTTGTACAGTGTAAATCATTGAATCAGAGTACTGTACTTTTCTGATACTACCAAAGCATATTCAATGCAAAACATAATATGCTCATTGTTAGCTCTTTCAGACGTTTCTAGCATTTATTTTGTAAAACTGTGCTGGGTTTTGTGCCTTTTGAATTTCCTTCGGTGTTATTAAGAATTAAATAACCTTCTGCACTGAAGTGCCATCAGGGGAGATGAATAGAAGTTCTAATCTAAAAGGAATCTGTAAAGGATAACTTCTAATTTTTATAGGAATGCTAAAACAAAGAAATCAAGTTTTATATTTGCTGCTTTTCTTGACAAATACTGATGCTGTAAATTATACAGCTGTTCTTCCTCTGTATGGATTTTTGCAATAGTCACAGCGATTTATAGGTGCAGAGTGCAGCTGCTGGAAGTCATTTGTTCTCATTTATGTATTAAATCTATCATACACAAACACATTAACATTCGGTACAGAGCTCAAGGGCATAAGCTTTTTCTTTTTTGCTCTGAGTTGCTGTCCTGTAAGTGTTTGCAAGGTGTGCAGAAAACAACATTAAAAAAAAATTAAACTGATATGCAAGAAAAAAGGGAAGCAGTGCTGTACATGATAAATACTTGAAACCAGATAATTTTGCAGTTTAAACTGAACAGCCGAAACTAAATGTACTGTTAAAACATTTCTGAAATTGGTAATGCTAATAAGCTTGTTTTGATGGATTAGCACTTCAGTTCCAATTGCTGGAGTGCCACCCTTTATGCATGTGAGTTGGACGTGTGTTCACATTACAGGAACTTAACATTCTCTGCAGTGTTTGAATTGTGTGCATCCTAAAATAGTGTCTGAGGATACATCATTGACTTACTTGATTCAGCTTGCATTAGTTCTGAGCTTTTTGATCATAAAAAAGGAAATAGCTTATTTTAAATTGTTAGCAAGTATTTATAAGAAATGAAAAGAAAATAAAAGTTAAACTTCAACTGGAGTTTGACAGGTGAGTAGTGGCAAGCACCCTAAATATTTGTTGATTATGTAATCTGTGAGAAAATTGGAGTTGAAACAGGCTGCCTGGTATGAGTTGTGTATTTGCTTATCTCTGATGGTTTCACATCATAAATATGTCTCATGCTGAGACATCAAATCTAGGAAAACTTCAGTATGCTCTGTTCAGGACAAGGAGAAACTTGTACCTAGGGGAATTTGAGCTGATTTGTTGGAGACAGGTCCATCATGTGATAGATGGAATATGCTTAGACATGGTGTTTAGTTTCACTGATGTGCATGTAAGTGATCTTTAAGTCTTGATTTCCTTCCCCTCTCAGTTTTAAGGCAGTATGTGGATTCTCATGAGGTAGACACTAACCTCAGAGAAGTGATAAGCTGAGTTTGTCGTGGATTTGGTGGAATGGATGGGCCTTCTGAAGGTCAAAGAAATGACTCCTCTTTAAGTCATCTATATTTCCTCTGTATTTCCTCCCTCCCTCTCCTTCATGCCTTCTTTACCCATCTCCTCCTCCTGAAGATGGGATAAGACCTTCTGGAGGTTCCTAACTTGAGATCTGGTGTTAAACCTGGGCCCCTCTCCCTGACAAATGTTTCCTGCTCTAGTTGTAGACATGCTCATTTATGACAAATGTGCCCATAACTGTACTAGGAGAAAACCTTTATGAGCTAATACATTAAGTGGTATATGTGTGCAGAAAAAGGATTGCTGGATTTAAAAATTCTGTTCCATTAATTCTTAGAGGGAAAAATTGCTTTGCTACCTTTCAAACTCAGCCACTTCATCTGGGAGATGGATAGTTACCAGAGCAGGGTATTAGAAGCGTGGGGACCAAATTCTGAAATAATGGATAGAGAAGTGACAGCAAGGTGTTGCTCTGTCATCTGTAAGGAGGCAAGAACTTGATGAAACACATGAGTGTTGTGCAGCAGTTGCAACCTGATGCAAGGATGTCATCAAAAGAAACAACATTACCCTAACTGGACAGCAAATTCCAGAAGAAAACAAACAACAACAAACAAAAAAAAAGCAACAACAACCTGGGATATTAACCAGATGTGATCTGCTTTTGATTCTTTGTGCATGATAGCTGTGCTTTTCCGTGGTATTATGTATTAACTTGAGTATTATTAACAACAAATAGCTGTAGGTACAGAGAAAATTGCAAGACTTCACTTCAGGTGGAACCTGAGTCCAGTAAATCATGGTTTTATAACGGCAGCACAGAATCTTTGTAGAGGCAAAGTGTGCTACTTATGGTTTAGTCCTTAAAACCATGACTTTCAGTCAGCTTAAATAACAAGAGTGATTCAGGCAATGAGAACACACAGAGCTGTGTTTAAACATCTTCTTGTGATTCATTGCTGTTCTGAATTTATGGGCATGCCTCCTCCAGGGTGTTTGACTTGCTGTGGATGTGTTACACATCAGAAGTGAGGCTCTTCATAGGCAAGTTTACCAGTACCGTGATGCTGCAACTTCATACAATGCTGTGTGAAATAAAACACAGAGTTTTAAAAACAATAACACACTGAATGTTTTAGAGAAAAGCTGAAGGGGAAAAAAGAGCTTTTTTTTTAATGCATCTTAGTATGTAATTTAGCAGTGGCATAACCCTGTTTGTATGATTGCTGTGCTCATGGAGAAGGCCTTGTTGATCTGCAGCTTTCTTGAAAGTTGGATCATGTGAAGGTACAGCAAGTTTTTACCAAGTGTTTGGTTACCAAATCTAAAACTGACCATGTGCTTTACAAACGGGTATAAATGCAGGCTTAGAGACTCTGAAAGAAACTTAGGTGTGTCAGCTTGGGTTTTTGATGAGTTGTAATGGCTGGGAATGGGACAACTTGTCTTGTGAGGACAGGATGAGCGGTCCAGGCTTGTTCAGTCTGGAGAAAATCTGGGGGGAACCTGACAGCAGCCCCTGGTACCTACAAGAAGCTCAGTGAGAAGACTGAGGTAAGACCAGAGCCCTCCTGAGGTCCCTTCCAGCCTGCATTACCCCATGTTAGCATGAAAGCTAATATTGCACTGGCTTTCTAGACTCAGTGGTGGTTCTTCCACATCTGTAGAATCCACATCTACAATGCTCTCTTCACAGAGGGAAGCCCATCATTGGGACCCTTTATGTATGTCTATGTACATATATGCATGTATATGTCTATGGTTATAGTCTAGATTCATCTTTGCAATTGCTTTGTCCTGTGCTCTGTTCTCTCTATATTTTTTATTAACCTAATTGGGAAAGAACCTGGCCTTTATTCTCAGCAAACGCAGGAGCTTCCCCCTCTTGCTGTGGAGATGCTGGTGTCTTTTAGGCAAGGCCCACACAGCCTCACCTGACTGCACAGCAAGACGACGTTCTCATGACAGAACTCTATCAAATTATTGACTCTGTGGCACTCATTTTGTGGGCAGCGCTCAAATCCGAGAGGAAAGCTTTCTTACATGTCAACTCTTATTTTTTGCATGAGCCTGTAAAACCCATAATTGTACCTCACTGCCACTTGCATCTTTACAGTGCAATTCTTGAACTACTTCTTTGTGAGTTCCTGTGAGAGTTCGGGGTTGGTAATGAGTTTGGTGTCTAGTTGACCCTAAACCTATCTTTGAAGGGCACGCAGACAATTACAGTCTAATGCACATATTTTTGTTCAGTAATTTTGTAAGCAGTAAAATGTACATATTTGTTTTGTCTGAGTTCTTCGCGTTGCTGCACTGTTCCTTGAGTGAGCTGTGTTACAAGTAGGTAGTAATGTATGCTAAGCTGTTCGGTGAGGCTTTTACTACTTGCCTGGGTGCTTTTTATCACTACTTGCACATTCTGATGGTCAGAAAACATATGCTGTAGTCTCTTTATATTGTCTTAATATCACCCTCTTGATTTATATCTGTATCTTAAATGTCTTACTTTTTTCCCTATTTCTTCACACAAAGTGGAAAGACGAGGACGTGTTTTTAAAACAGGAGTCAGTATTGGCTTTTTTTAATTTTTATTTTTTTATTTTTGGAAGTAACTATTTTTCTTGATTTGCTTGTCTTTTACTTCCCTTAATTTATTTCCCGTGTCACAGTGATCAGAGTTATTCCATCTCCTGAGTTAAAACCAAGTTAATTGCATTTTGTAAAGTTTTTTCTTTATGTAATCTCTAGCAGTTGACCGCATCCCTGCCACCAGTGTAACAATGTTGAGCATGGAATCTGGCAAAGGAGAAGTAGAGGGAGAAGTCAAAGAGGCAGAGGCTAAAATCCATTAATTGAGGCAGGTGAAAGGAGCTAGGATCTATTTGCTACATTTTTCATAGATCTCACAGTAAAATCATGAATTTCTTTTCTTCCCCTTCCAAGGGATCCTAGCGGCAAGGGGAAGTACTCAGAGGTATCTGTATAGGGTGCTGGGGGGGGTGCCCAGTTTCCTTTGGAGCTGGGGTAGGAGTTATATGGCTGCATGGAGGCATGGTCTGCCAGGATACAGTCCCCTCTCCTTGATGAAGTCCCAGGAAGGCAAAGGGAGAGAAACAGAGAGAGAAATCCTATGAACAGTTTGCCCAAAATGCATCTTCCATTGCCTGGCACCCTTCCTGTTCCCAGAGCTTCCAGAAACACTTCTGTAAGTGCTGACCCTCTCCTAACTAGAGTTCCCTGAAACCCCTCTTCTCCTTGTTTCCTGCATTCTTCCCTGTCTGTGAGTCTAAGAGACAGAAACTGCAACAGAGTAAAATAATTTTAATCTACTGAGAACACATATCATGGTGTTTACAGCATTTTGTACTGTTTGTATAGAATTGAATGTGATAACAAGACTCATAACGCCCCAAAGAATATCTGCAAAACTTGTGTGAAGTTTTGGCTGCCAGAGAGGAGCATGACAACTTATTCTGTGTCATAGCTACTTTTTTTTTTCTGCTCTTTGGGTTTGTCATGAAGACTCGTGGCGCTTTGTTTATTATTGAAAATGGATGTTGTGTTGGTGTCCTGCTGTTACTGGCTTTGTGCTACGGGCTTGGCAGCTTTGGATTCCATAGGAACTACTCGTTCCTGGTTATACAATAATTTTTTGGATGGAAAAAGTCCTTTGGTGGAAGGATTTTCAAGTTTGATCATTTGTGTATGATGCTGCAGCACAGTAAGAATCGCTTAAGAACAGAAGCCAGCTAGATTGAAGTGTTGTATTGACTTACCTCTGTATCTCTGGGTCTGTAGCTTCCTTGCAGTACAGCAGAAAAGGGAGCATTCTGTCTTCTTGTCATTTAATTGCAGGAAAGGTAGATTTGCCAATTAGAGTAAGAGTCTGTGTTGCATGATAACTACTGCTTTTTGCTGAGAGCGCACTGCAGAAGTTGCAGATGCTTTAGCAGGGCTGGAGGTGCTGTTGAATATTTGGATTTGAGCATCCTGAGCAAAAAAAGTCATTACTACACAGTTTTTTTTTTTTTTTTTGTATTGGTTTATTGATTTTTTTTTTAAACATATTAAATATTAATCCTCCCAAGACAATAGCTCAATTTTCTAATTCAGGTGATCAGCTGGTGGAACAATTGTCTGCTTCTCTTTAGGGCTCCACTGTTTTTATTTTCTTTGCTGTATCCCTGAGATTTCCAACTAAGCTTGAGGGAGTAAGATCCCATCCTGTGTCCAGTGCATTTCTTACAGTGAAAGAGAATTAAAAAAATAATGGGACTGGTTCCTTTAATATCAGATGCTCTTCATCCATAAACGTAGAAACTTTACGTGGCAAGATGTGGGTATTATGATCCTTCTGTAAATAATGCATGTAGAGCTTCATGCAATGCAAAGGAAAACAATTAGGAAGACTTCAGTTTGCTTGAGAGCAGACTGCGAGCAGGTTCATGAACATTTTGTTGTTCATTCCTCATTGCGCCTCTTCTCATCATTTGAAGCTGATGCCACAGGCTTTTCTTGTTCTGATGTGCTGTTTTCCCTTTTTTATTTTTTCCCTTGAATTTAATTCTCTCCTTCACCCAAGCCATTTTGCAAATATCTACTAGTATACTTCAAAGGGACAAGATGCAGAAAGAAAATGAGGAAATTGTCTAGAGTAAAGCAGGCAGAGACAGGCGGCTGCTTACAATCCTAATGTTGACTGTCTGTTTGCCCCGAAGTCTGTAACTTTCAGCTGTCCAAGTAACAGCTCTTCAGCTTGATTCCTAGAAACAGTTGAATCTCACTTCCAATTTCAAGGTTCACTTTGTTCTTTATTGTCTTGGATGGCAGAAGGCTGCAGGGTTTCAAGATCTGGGTGGAAGAGGAAGGAATAAGATGGAAGTGGCAGGATCCCTGAATGCTCACAGTGTGCACATAGCAGTGAGCGAGGAGAAATAGGCAGTGGCACTTTACAGAGGTGACTTTTCACAGACACTTTTGATTTCCCTACTGTCTGTGCTTCCCATTTCCCTGGAGTTCAGAATTTGCATCTCTGTCTGGTGTTCCTTTGTATAGAGTGCTTGAGACATATGCTGGCAGGGTGGGGAAGCAAATACAAGAAATATATTTAGATGCAACAGTCAAAAACTCTATTCTTAACCCTATCTACACCTTTCTACTCTATTGCTTATTAAGACAGACATGTCTGGGAGCAGCTAAATACCGAACCTGTTTTCTCAAGGGAAGATTATGCCTAAGAAGCAGCAAAATGTCGACCTTTCATGGTTCTGGTTATAAAATACAATAAATAAAAATTTGGTGTTGTTTTACATAAGTTTTGTTCATCCCTCGTGAGATAGAGATGATTCGATTGTAAGTACTGTTGTAGACGGTCCATTTTCCCAATCTTTGATAAATTTAATTCGGTGTGTCCTTAAACAGATTACAGATAGATAAAAACATTGTTTATACATTACTTGTCAATTTTGAAGTTTTGAAATGCTTTTGGAAATAAACAGCATGTTCTTTTGCTGACAGGATTTGAAATCTAGCAATCAGCGAGATGAAATTGCTGCCGCACGTGCATCCCTGAAAGAAAATTCTTCTCTGCTACATTCAATATGTTCAGCTTGTTTGGAACATTCAGATGTTGCATCCCTTACAGCCAGCAAGGATTCAATTTGCAGTGAAATACAGAATGCTCTCAATGTAATTTCTAATGCTTCCCAAGGAGTTGGAAATAAAACGGGACAACCTTCATCTCACAAAGCCACTCTGGGAAGTGCGCTTGATGAGCTTGAGGTAGGTGAACCCATAAATTTAGCACACTGCAACATTTTTGGAAAAATGGTTTGCTTTACTGTTTGTATTCACTAACAACTATTGCTGTTAGAAATGGCAGACTAAAAGGTATTAGAAACCAATGCTCTGCATAGTCTTAGTCTGAATAGTATCATTATTTTATTGGGAAGAATCACTTCAGAAGAGCTTGGAATTAATTCTTCATGCATGTTCACCATTTTGCTTCCTTCAAACAGCAGTTAAGAATTACTTCCATGCACATGAGTAATGGTGGAGGGCAGAAACTTCCTTGAATAAGAGGGCAGAACCCAGGAGTTCAGCTTACAAATGACAGTCATCAATGGTAATCACGGCTGCATTGACTGCATTTCAACTAGTACAATGCACATTGAAGTTACTTACTCTGAAACTTGTCATTGGGATTATTATGTAATTTATATAATTGAAAGATTTAGAAACTTAATTATGTTTTTATGATTAAGTGATATAAGCAATACGCTTTCACAAATCGATGATTCTACTTCCATATTGAAGCAAATATTTGGAGAATGTCAGCTCTTCCTCTGCTCCTGACCTACTCGTAGGCTTCTGTATGGAGCATTCCTTGTTTCGTATGGCTGCTCTGACTTTTAGCAGTGTAATTTTCCATTACTTTGCCAAAATTGGTAGACCTCCTGTAGATGAGGTCTACAGACCATGCTCCTCATCTGGTATAATTGATGTAGATCCAGATCAACAAAAGGAATAAAAGTTTCTAAACACATGTGCAAATATGGGCCTTTTCGGTTGTAAAAACTCAGATTTATCAGATTCCAGCCTTGTGACTCCAATATTGTTGATGCATTTTCAGGAAAATTGATGCTATGTCTGATGATGATAGATTTTGTTTAAAACTTCCAATGAAAGGTGAGAGGAATAGATTGAAGTCAATGTATTTAACACAAATCTTGCAGTGGCAGTGCATTGATCAAAACGGACCTCTCAGTCATACTCTAAGTTGAATCTGACAGTTGTTTTTTTTTTGTGTCCTCAGAGGAACAGGCTATGATTGCATGTTACGTGTTAGCCATCCTTTTTGCTTACACTGGGTTTTAAAGTTAGAGTTCATAAACTATTTTCTTATTTAGTGAAAGAAAAAGCAACGTTTAAGTGTCACAAGTGATTTTTTACAATGACACCCTGAATGAAAATGTAATTTGAATTAGAGTTATTGTTTATCTGTTTTATGTAACAAAAACAAAAAAAATAGCTAAGTGCTTGTATCTTCTCACAGCAGATGAATTCATCTTGACTCTATGTTAGCAGTACCGTTTTAATTTTTGTTGTTGTTGTTATTATACTTATTAGTTTTAAAATATAAAAATTTTGCTGATCACTAAATGGAAAATTTTCTTTTGGATGGAATTTGGTTTTATTTGGAAATGTAGCAACATAGGAGCCTCACTTGTAAAAAGCCATTTCTTTATGGCCTTTTAAATTTATTTTTACCTAGATACCACAAATGGGAATTGAAGCTGTATTTGTTAGATAAGCACAATTTATAGAGCATTAAACTTTTAAAAAATGATCTTATGAATTAGGTGGTTGTGCTTTTCTTTCTTTATAGAAAGTTCTATTGGCTAAAGACCTGAAATAACCTTTGCTCTATCTTGTTGCTGCAAATACAGTGCCATGAAATAAATTGATGTAGTAAACAGTCTGTTGGGAACAAATCTCATTAAATGTTTATAGTGGAGAAATGTATCACGGAGCTTACCCAACAATCTAGTATCTAGATGGTTTGCAGTGTCATTCTTCCTTTGCCACTGCTGGCAGTGTGAAAGTAATTACTGATTGTAAGATGAGGAAATCACCAGTAAACCTTAGAGTAGTTAACTTCTTAAATCAGTTGATTCTCAAGAATTCGTCTTCCAGGTTCCATATAAATACCACGTTATTCACAAGTAAACACAAAATGGCAGTGTCACAAATTAAATTGCGTGAGATCCATGTTAAAAGAACATGGGTGCAGGTTATCTAATTCTTTTCACTGGTATTGCATCTTCTGATGTAAAGAGATTTCTAACAAAACAATCCAGGCTATGTATGCCTGACTTACATGTATCATATTCATCTGATATGTTGTCCCTTAGTGATTATGGCTATCTAGCACAGCAATTATATATGAGATATCAGAGTACTGTAAATTGGTCCAAAATGTCAGGAAATGGAACCAGGTTTCTGGATATCCAGGATCCCTCTTTCATGAATCAGAAAACCAATGAGAGGAAGGAGATAGGGATGTAATAATTCTGTTTGAATGCTTCTGTTTAAAAGCTCAGGTAGCTAAACACTGCTTAACCCTGTGAAAGCAAAAAAGCTAAACTATTTGTTGCATATCTAGGGTCCTCCGATTGTTTGGAAATCAAATGATCTTTTCTGCTTAGGTATGCTTATCAGAAATATTTGAAATATTTGATGAAATTGCTTGAAGAATCAAATCTGCAGGCAGATTCTTAAACCATTTTTTCCTGTTACTTTTGCCTGTTTTTTTTTTTTTTTTTTTTTTTTGAGCTGAACTGTAGGTTTTTTTTGTTTGTTTGTTTTTTGCTCATACATGCCAGTGCTTCTTGTGCATCTTTTCATGCACTTTCTGCAAACTATCTCCTAGGAGAAGATGTTTCTCCTCCAATTTTATCTGAGATTTTAAAGGCAGTTGTTTTGCTAACTGAAATGGCTAATTGGCTGTAGCCTTCAGGCATGACTTAGTTTTCCATCACGAAGCTGTTTGTTTCTGAAGTAACAACTAAACATTCTACTTGGCAGATGCATTTTACGTTATGAGGGACACTGTAGTCTAGTGTTCCGGGTGCTTACTTGAGATACAGGAGCCCAACAGTGAAGCTGCTGATCCAACGAGTAGTGACAAAGGGGCAGAACTCCAGCAGAGGTGAGATACCACTGAGCAGTTTGGCATGCAGGATGGTAATGTGAATGTGAGAGACAGTTTCAAATCTCTAACACTCAGAAATGAATTTCCTGGCCTCTGGACGCTGGCTATCTGTAGGATGTCTTCCCTTATCATTCCTACATCCCTGTGGATGAGTCTTTCCTGTATAAAAATAGTTTGAAGTTGTCAGTTTGCTATAAGTTAATAATAAAAAAGTAAATATTTTAAGTATTTAAACACTGATGACTAGTTTCATACAGTTTTCTAAACCTGTATTACCGTGCTAGTTGTTAAAGTGCAACCCTTTTCATTTATAATTCTGCTATGTTTTTGGATATAGCCAAAGCAATGAAGACCTAGGTAACTCAGGGGATTAAAAATCTGTTACGCAGGGAAACAGAGTTCCTGCTGCTAAGAACTGCTTGGATTCTGCTTTTAAAATCACACATTCCTTCTGGCAGAGGTGGCAGCTGAAAGAATTCAATGTTCCAGAATCACAGAAACCCCTCCATTTCAGAGTCCCTACCAGCACTTCTTACTACTTCCAGTTTCCTGTACTGCATTGTCCTCATTTTCTACCATGCATGTTTTGTTTGAGACATGAAGTAGATTTGCTTGCTTACATGTAAATAGGGTGCAGTTTTGCTTTGCTTTCAGCCATGATATCACTGTTGTAAGCAAGCTCAGCAAACAGAATACGTGAGAAAAACTGCCCCATATTAATATTCTTAATGTGTCTCTAAGCTGTATTTGTGATGAAGTGGGATTTTACTGCCTTCACAATTCCAGAAGAGTGTCTTCAGGTACATTCCCTACCTTCTGTGGAAATACTTGTTATAGAAAAGGACAAAGGAGTCTTAACATTTTATTTGCAGTAGGGAGGTTTCTGATGATAATACTGAGCTGGATTATTTCTCCTATCAGGTCTGGCTCCAGGCATTGTCAAATTAGGAATTTGCCTTCAAAAAGCAAAATGATTTCCTTTGCTGGTGCCTGGGTAAACCAGTCTGGCTCCCTCCATTGCCATCAGAAGGTTAGGGTATATGGAGATGCTTCAGAGCAGGATAGCAAGCCGTCTTCCTTCTCTCCACACCATCTTTCTTTTCTTTGCATTTTACCTGTAATGGCAGGGCCTGCCATGCTTCAGAAAGTTTCAGCATTGGAGAAACTTTGGTCTAGGTTTGTCAGTAGACAAGTAGCGATTAAAGCTATGGTCCCATCCCATTTTGGCTCTGATTCCAGAAGTTGCATGTGAGGTTATTGCTTCCATGATCAGTGTTTATTTATTTAACATCTTTCACTTAGGAAACAAATAAGTGGTACAAATAAGGTTACTTTGTTGCTTTTATGGATGCAGAAATAGCTGCACAAATAGGTTGGTTTTTTTTTTTTTTTTTTTTTTTTTTGTATCTTTAAAACATTTAAGCTCTTTTCATCCGTTTATGCCTCAGCTCCTTTCCAGATCGTTATGTGTATCCAGATAGGTGAAAATTGGTTTGAGAAAAAACAGGAACTTAAAAATGCATAGTTACTGCTTTAACTTAATCTAAGATTGCATCTGCTGGATGCACATGAGCACCTGACATAAACATATAAACCATTTTAATGATACATCCTGTCACTTGTTGAAACAAATAGACAACAGAAAATTGCAATAGCAGTAGCACTGGGCTGCTTTTTTTTTTCTTCTTTTGTGATGCTCTGCAGTGATACAAAATTCCCAAAATTCAACACAGTTACTGTGGAGAGAGACAGAAACTCACAACTACCTTTTCCTTCTGGACACTGTGGAAATTTGAGGACTGTAGTTCATGTAATCACAGCTTCTGGTATGAAGCAGAACAGGAGCCTAGAACTTACAGCCCCAGAAGGGCTTACAAGGGTTACTTTAGATTTAGTGTCCTCTATTATATATATATTGATTGGGAGCAAGTGTGAGGCTGAAGTACTGAGAGTACTTAAATAATAAGAGTGCTTTTAAATGATACTGAGGACTTCAGGGCAATGGAATAGTAGCGGAGGTAGAACATGAGAAACCTGCACTGCTCCTTCCTGCGTGCTGGGAAATAATGAGCTTCTATTTGAACTAGAGTAATGCAGAAAGAACCTGCGCTGTCTGATGGCAGTATTAAAATGCTTCCTTGGGAAATACTCAGTTTCTGAAGTCTGATTTTTCTCTAGCCTTGCTAGAGAATATCCCAGATGTCTCAAAGCAATTGTATATTTTTGGGAAAGATAGAAGAATTAGAGCTGTAACAGTAAGACTTTCTTTCCCTAAATCATAGATAATATGTAAGAGATTGCTAAAAATAATAACAAAATTGGAAGGTGACCTTATTTCCATTTTTAAAAGTTTAAGCTTTTATGTTAAAATGTTTTAACAGAACACTTTCTCTACTTCTACAATTCCCTAAGTTGGGCAGTAGATGAAAATGAGATATTAAATCTAAATTGGAAAAATAACTAAAATTCTCTGGATTAAAAGTAGTTCAGCACATATTGGATAATCACTGATAACTTCTGATTTACCTGACCTAAATTCCACTTGAGGGCATACGGCATAGTTTTCTTGTTTAATAATTTTTCTGTAAGCTTAGAATCGCATATGGATATATCAGGTAAGGGGACTTATATGGAATTTGGGCTTTGGTGATCTGGAGAGTAATGCTGATCTTTCAAATGTTCAGTTTGATGAAAAATGAATAGTTTGTATTTCTTTAAACGTTGAAGCTCGAATACAATTGCTTTTGCATTGTATGAAAATATCACCTCTCCTTTTCTTTTTGCTATGTTTGCCACAAAAGCATAACTAGTTTTATCATGCCAAAACAGTTTGCTGCTTTTGTTTATTCCAGCTGGTGAAAAGCAAAAGGACACTCCTTTGAAAACACAGTTGTTGAACAAAAGCTGCTATTTTGTGCTTTGCTGGTGTTCAGCCTGTTAAATGTAGCAGCAATGAATTTCTGCCACAGTGTTTAACTGTATTAGAATAAAAACCCTCAGAATCCAACTGGTCATGTAACATCTCTCAGCTGTAAGCTAGTTGAGTTGTTTTTATGCTAAATCTGGATGTTCTCCTGATTTCTCAAAATGTAAATGTTGGAGGTGTCAACCCTCCCTGTAGACTTTCAAACAAAGCTATAGGCCTCAATTCTGAGATACTTTGGTAAGATACGTAGTATTAATGAGTAGTGAATATCACATATATTGTCTGTGACAGTTGTACACAGACATTATAAGCATGGTATAAGATGTATTTCTTTATAAAAAAAAATTCCAAGGTAAATTCATGACAGGCCCCCTCATGCAATAGAAGGAGGAAACAGAGACGACTCAGAGATAAGGTAGTTGTGGTCAGAAGATGTCAGTGTAGCCTGGAAACTCGTTCTACTGTGTTTCACTTAGGTGTGAAACAGTTTGGCTGGAAAGCTCTGATGCCAGCTGAGGACTGAATACAGGCCAGTAAGGTTTGATAACACAGATGTGAGATCTGGGTGGCAGAGAGAACTGGGTTTTGTCTGCAAGTGACTTGTACGTGGAGCCACGGTATGGAAAATGGAGTCTTTCATGGTCAAAAGTATTTTGGATACATCAAGGGTAAAGGGCTATTTGGAAGTCTAGGAAGCGTAATGTCACTGCAGTTCATGCAAGTGAAAAATAAAGCAGCAACTTTATTAGTCTGACTTTTCTTACCAGTACTCCTAATGTTTTTCAGCATTTAATTATCCAGGATCCTCTTGTAGTGAGTGAAGAGAAAATACGGCCATCACTAGAGAAACGTTTGGAAGCTATTATCAGTGGAGCAGCTTTACTAGCTGATTCTTCCTGCACGCGTGATTTCCATCGAGAACGCATCATTGCTGAGTGCAATGCTATCCGTCAAGCTCTCCAAGACCTGCTGTCTGAATACATAAACAATGTAGGTAACCAGGCTTTTTCCTTTTTTAAAAAATGTAGATAATATATGGAATATATTACTTTCCTTTTTAACGTAAATAAGACATGCAATAGAAGTAACTTGGCCATGATTGTCTCGTGTGATTGCTCACAGTTTAATCTGTATTTCTCAACATGGTCTTTACAAGATCAAAAGGAAATCTGTCTACATAAACTTAAGCAAAAGCTAAATACGGACCTCCAGAAAAAGATTTGTTGTGTAATATGTTGTATAGAAAATGCTGTATTACAGGTATGACTTATACTTATTTATATTACTTGATGCTTATTGTGAAATGTTACAAGGACAGAACAGCCATGATCCTTTGTATGCTAGCAAGAGTTTCTTGATAATTTCACTTTCCAGTTCAGTCTTAAAACCTGAGGACCAGAGATAAATCTCTGTTCCTGTAGAATGCAACAACTTAGATAATTTGCTAATACATTAGTAGCGACAGTATAATTTCATGGTGTTCATGCCACTACGTTTGATTTTTGTAAGGGCACTGAGTTACAAGTGTAGAAATGATTTAATTCCTATTTCAGAAAGCTAGGACTGTTCAGTAAACCCAGAAATGTGGTTGTCTGGCATACTTGTAGGCCAATTCATCTGTGAATTTATGAAAATGAATATAGTTTGATTGTGCTTTAAAAACATAGTTATTTGTTTAAAGAACAGATTTGGTTCTTCTTTCATCTGGCAGTTACATGATAGAACAGTGGAGACTCAGATACTATTAATGTGGGTACACAGTGTTAATATCATGCCTTTCCTCAGGAAACATTTTCTATAGGCATACTGTTCTTATCTAAAGAATGCTTCAAGATGATTCATCCACCACACTGAGAAGATAATTGTATGATACTGCTATTTGTTTCTTTTTTTTTGAAGCCAAAACTCCTTTCTCTTCCGTAAGTTATACTAGTTAACCCAGGCCAAAGCTGCTCTATTGAGACTGTTTTCTTTCTTATCCTATTGTCATTAGGATAATGAAGTGTAGGGACTAAGATAATTTATGCATATCAGATGTTTTTTCATTTTTCAGGTACTGTACTTGTTGATCTTCTTTTGGATTCGTACTATCGGGTTGGGGAGTGGGTGGAGAACTCCATTTATTTAATTACCTATGAATTCCAGGTCCTCTTTCAGTCCCTACACCAGATAAAAATGCTTGTATTAATTTTTATTTAGAATTTACCTGCAGCTTCTGTTGAATACAATGTAATTCCTGAACCTCTCTGGAAGTTTTTTGCAGTTGGGCTACTTACGTGAAATTTCTTTAGTTTTGGTTAGCTCTGTAGGTTGGTCTCTCATACCTTCTTGCAGAAGATGTCTGTTGTGGTATCAGTTCTAAAACAAATTAAGTTTACTGATAAATGGCTGAAAGTTTAATAAGGGAAGGCATTGACCTGAAGTAGCTAGGAAGTGTGGGAGGATGGAAATACACTTTATACCAACCCATAGCAGTCCAAAAGATCACCATGGGTTTCTGGCAAAAACTCTTTAGTAGAATTCTGTGTTTTGCAGGAGTCAAACTACATGAGTGTAATTCACGTGGTCACGTGTAAGTCTTAAATTCTCCACTCTTGGAAGAAAATTGTGATTAGCTTTTGTATTTCAGAAATAATCACATTTCTAGGGTTACCTAAGGTAAGTGAAGAATACATTGCTCAGTTCAAAATGTAAACTTGGGAAAGGCAGCAGCTGTTTAAATATGGCAAAAAGGGAAAGTATAATATAATGTGCTGCAGAACACAATGTCTGCATAGGCTTGCAAGGACAAGGAGGGAAGTGAAAAGGAAGAAACACAGAAGATTTATATGTATGTGTTTTTATAGGTGTTAAACTAAGGTTAAATGGCAGAAGTGAATTTAAAGTTTTCAGTTTCTTTTAGTGCTCTTGATCTGCTTATACATTTAATATTTATCTTAATGGAAAAAACTATCTTAGTGGAAAAAACTATCACCAACAGTAGTTTATAGCTATTACTGAGACTGTATTGACTAAGTTTTTCTTTGAGGAGATTATCAGGTGTCAATTTCACAACTCTAACTCACAGAAGAACAGAGAACAGATCCAGGAGAAGGTGCTGATGTATCACTGCCTCCTGGGCTCTTCTATTAATAATTTCAGTAAGCTGGAAGTTTGAATTGAATGAGCTGTAACAGGTATGCAAGCCGTTTGTTAGCACAGTATAATTTAAGTTTTCCTTGATGAGTATCCACAGAGGTTATACTGTTGCTCCTGTCTTTGTCCTGATGGGTATATAGTTCACAAAATAGAGTCTACCCTCTGTCATTTCAGTTTTTGTCAATCACTCTCATGAGTTGTATATAGCTGCCTTGAAGAGTTTTTTATGGGTAAGTATCTGTGGTTTCTATTAGTTTGATTACTTCTGCCAAGGCTTCGTTCTGTCTCGGTGTTGCTAATGAGAGCTGCATTGTTTCAGAGACCCCTCCCCCGCCCCAGGAAGTGCCACCTTTGCAAACTGTTCCCTAGCACCTGGTTTTCCAGGAAGCTGTAAGAGATGCATTGGCACTGGTAATATGCAGTGCATTTCTAAGCCCCCTGGGTCTTGTTCTGGTGGTGAATGTGTCCTGGCTGGTATTTGCTTAGCTTTAACACGATCATTTCCGAGGGCTTCAGTGCCTAAATTCTGTGTAAGCTGTGCATCAAAGTCTGTTTTTTGAAACTAACCCTCAGTGCCTGAAAAAGTGTAAAGGAACTTAGGATATACTCCTAACTATTTGAAACACAAGAGGGAATATAGTGTTTTTTGTTGCTAAATTTGTTTATTTCTCAGTTATTCTAAGTTTCTAATAAGCCGTAAGGACATCAAGTGAAATCAAGGGCCTCCTGGTGTCAGTGATAAAATGTAGAGGCTTTTAGTGCAAGCTGGGAGGAACATCTTTTCAGCAGATGCTGCCTTTTACATAAATGGCTACTTTTTGCAGAGACTGCCTTACAGTGAGGTGATGTGACAGATATTTAAGCAAAATGTTCTTCATGCTAATAAAGACCCAGTCTGTCTTCAAGAAGCTTAAGCTTTTCTACTGACAAAATAATTCAGTCATATAGTAAATTGCAATTATATTTATATTTAATTATTCTAAAAGGCAGCAAACTTTTTGGGGGTATTTCTGAATTATTTATGTACCTTTGTTATTCTCTCTGAATTCTGCTCAGAGATACATATCATTAAGGTATGTATTTGTATTTCAGGACATCAAATAGCAGAAATTACTATGAATTTGGAGAGCTTATCAATGTTAGAATGATACTGCGGTATATGGATAATAATGCATTCATAGGAGCAATCATTTTGTTCTAGTAATAAGCACTTGCATTCTCCTAATGACAGGCTATTGTCATGTCTCTGTTCATCCTTCAAAATTGAAAGTTATGGAATACATTCGAGTTCAGCAATACTGACTTCATATTTCTTGAGTTCTGTCTGCTTTCAGTCCCAGTCACAATAGGGATATGCACTCATCTGGGTGATCAGGAGGGATAAGAATTGTGATTGAGTGTGGGTTAAAGTGGGCTGTAGTGAGCAGCAATTAGGATGACGAGCACGGCCTTTTCTGCCTTCATTAGTAAGGATACTATGTCTGAATAATTGTTCTGCACCATAACCTGTGGGTTTGAATAAAGTTAGGTTATTCAGACAAGACTGAAAAATGCTTGGTGAAGGCAGGCTGGGTACTCTGATGGTGTGATAGCTGCGTTCTTGACGTAGTTTGCTCTTTTGGAATGTTGTTTTAAGAAATTGGAGCTTTATTAGTTTCTCAGTGTTTTCAGGGTGTTGGTTGGGTGTATAGCTGTATTTCTTATTCAAGCTTGGCTAGTATGCTGTACGCCTTTCCTGGTAGGTTGTGATTTCTTTCTTATTTGTTGTGTGTTTCAAAGTCATCTGTTTCTTAGCTAGGTTTTTACGTTGAAATTACCTAGTCAGTAACATTGTTTGCATAGTTGTTGCCATTTTAAAACTTTTTGTGAGTTTTCAAGTTTTGTATCTTAAAAAGTTTCAAGTGGGAATCTGAAAGATTTGTATCAAAATATTTCTGAAAACGGTATCTATATATATATATATATATATATATATATATATATATATATATATATATTTTTTTTTTTTTTTTTCAAATATACCAACTTGATCCAGGCTTGAAAAATGCGTCAGTACCACAAAATAATTGATTTTGTAACAAATATTTCACAGGGTATTTCACACAAAACTCACAGGAACATGTGATTGTGCAAACCAGCAGCAACTCAGTAATTTAGTCAGTAGTTTTGGAGGTCCCTGTGCTTCTTGTGCCACCAGCAGGGGCTGCTGCTCACTGTCCTGCTGTTGCACCATACGTGCTGAGTGTGGCATAGAGCAGAGAGCCATGTCATCCCTGCTCACCCCAGGGGTGGTTTCAGCCTCCTGTTGAGACACTTAAGAAAACAGGAGAAACTTATTGAGGCATTTTCCTTGGAAATGCAGCTGTAGAGCTTTATTTCTGGGGGTTCCCTGAAAGTTGTCTGAAGCCTCGTGCTTCACCACAGGTTTGTGTCCAGAACTTCTCGATATGAGAGACATTTGGATTTGAGGCATGCTTGGATCTGAGCATATGAACTGCAACATTGTGAGGATGGGACCAGACAACCTGGGAACCCTGATAGTACAGGGACACCTGAGGCAGGGAGTGAGCTGGCCCATGCTGAGCTTTCCAAAAACAAAAATTAAAAAAAATAATATGCAGCAAAGAGCTGTGGGAAGGATGAAAGCTGACACACTGGGTAGTTGTTGGAAGTCGTGCAGTCAAATTGCAATTGCTGTCTTTTACCTGGAACCTGAACACTGGAAACTTAAAAACAGAAAATGTATGGAAAAACAGGTGTGTACTGATGGCTTGGTTCTGGGCCTTACTGTTTGTCTTGACACGTGAATTTGAGTGCTGTGGAGTACAAAGGCCTTGCTTTACTCTTGTATTGAGTGCTCATCACCAGCAGCTTAAGGTGTCTCTGTGGAGACTGCCAGTGATTAACATTTCATGGTCATGCTTACTCTTTTGGAGTGGAAGAATTTATAGATACCTCAAAACTTCATGTTACCTGTGCTTTATGTTTTGCTGAATATTTTTACCACTTTTCCTGGCTAAAGAAAAGACAAGGCATTTTGGTTTGTAGTCACAGTGGTGCAGTGTGTCTTGCATTTAAGCGAATTACTCTTGCCCTGAGCAGTGGATTTTTCATTTCAGTGCTCATGGGGAACATTTTTGGTAGTTCTGGAAATTGCAGAAAGTCCCCTAAAAGAATTATTTTAAGTTGAAGAAAATATTTTGTTCAGTTGGAAAGGAAATGTTTCATGTTTTTTATTTAGAGTATTGCCCCCTGCTCTTTGTTAGATAATTGCATCTGTTGGGAATATTTCCCCTTATTTATCTGTATCTAATAGCTGCAGAAAAATTGATTAGATGTAATTAGTAATATGCGTGTGAAAAGATTGCTGCTCCACAAATACTAAATTAGGACACAAAATGATATCTCTTATGGCAGAAAATTCACACACATGAATCAAATAAGCAAACTCATGAAAAAGCTCCAGACACTTGTGAATCTGCTACAGCTCTTTCTAGTAAAGCTTGCATTCTCCATTCGCATATGGGTTCACCTAACCTCTTTCTGTCAGATGGGTTTATAGCCTTAATCTAGATCATTTTGCTTGGCAGAGCCATTACTATTGAAAAAATAAATAATGTGAAAAAACAGATGATTTGCATTTATGTTTTGGAGTAGGGATGTAGTGAGCACTCTAATATGAATATTTTTGATGGTATGCTGAAAATGCACTTGGAATGTGGTATTTACTTCATGAATACATTTTTCATGACTTATTACACTGAAATCTCATGTTAGAGCCTGCCAAATTCTGTTTACTCTTCTATAGAGAACTGCTAGGGTGATGTGTATTAAAATTATGTTGCAAGAGGAGTTCTTGTCAGGTATCATAAGTATTGCAACCAGTCCACAGATTATATGGTGGTAAGTCTCAATATGTATATTTTAGTGTTTTCACACAGTTTGTCCCTTTTTTCTTGTTGTTTTTTGCTGTTGGTGAAACTCCTGGAAGGACATGATGAGTTAAGTTAAGTCAAGTACATCATTATATAGACCTCTGACGTCTTCCTGAAATCTTTTTTTCCTTTATTTCTGTGCTGGCACACGTCCAAACAGAACTATACTCACGTCTTTCTGTAAAAAGAATGGATTTAAATGTTCTTATTTTTCTGTTCATATTCAAACTTTTTCAAAAACTGCTATTCTAGAGAAGTTTGCAAGTCATGTATAGCAAATGTAAACTACATAAATTTCAAATTTATATACACAGTGTGATGTGTGGGTGGAAAGTGTCACTCAGATTTGTCTTATTCAGGGTTTTTTAATAACTTTATTGAATATGATGTCTTCAGGAAAAAAAAAAAGATTAATTCCAGCAAAATTGATATGCCCATATGGCGTATTATGCTGGCATTTATAGAGGAAAACATGTAGTTTTCATAATTCTCTTGCTGACATCGGTCGAGTACTTAATTAAGTTGACTTTCAATACTCCTGTGGTGGGTTTCCGTACATATTATATGGGTAATTGAAAATTATTTTTTTAATGTTACTTTGTCAGTCGGTTAGTTTTAAAGGAAAATTAGATATGAAATATTCAGGAAAAAGGTTTTAGTGTGCTTAAAAAACAAAAGTAATCTAGTGAATTTCCTAAATAGATTTACAGTTAAAAAATAAGCTGCAGTTAAATTTATCTGTTTATATGTGGTCTTACAGACTTTGCAGTAAACTGGGATCTACAGACATGAGCTAGAGAAAGATAATGAAAGATTTTCTGTTCTTAAGCCCTGTTTTCATTTAACGGTTCTGAGCCAAGCTATTTCTAGGATTAATCGGATCTTAACTTAAGGCTTGCATTCATGGCTCTGTAGAGGATGATTCAGTACAATAGGAATTTGAATGCGGTACACCTGATAGCGCTGGAAATATATTAGGTTGCTGAAGACGAATTTTTTTTTTCAGGGAACCTTCAGTGGCGTACCATTTTCTGTGTTTCCCAGCTGAAATAATGTCTTGATTATGATAATCAATAATTCATAATCAATAATCTTTATTATGATAATAAATAAATAATTTAAAAAACATTGCAAATGAATATTACAAATGTTTGTTATCTGAACATCCACCTAGCTGTTTAACTCACAAGATTATTTTTTTTTACAGTTTGTGCTAAGTTGCTGTCAATATACGAGGTTTTTCTTGACCAATTTCCTATTTTCTTGATGATGTTACACTGAGCATTCTTCTAAATGTTAGTATGCTGTTTCTAGAATCACTGCTGGAGCCTGCTGTTTCAAAATGCATTTCTGTTGGGTTTTCTCTCTGTGTAGCACAGCTGGTTTTTGTTGCTCAGATATACTTCTACACTGTATTTGGTTTCAGATTAGAGAGCATTTACTTCTTGTTTATGTAACAATTCTTATTAAAAAGATCAGTCATTTATACTTTAGAGGACTCCTATTAGAATATTTATATTATGAATTAATATCAAACCCATTTTTTTAACAAACAAGAATTTTCTTCGAAGCAAACCTTAAATTCTTCACTTAAATTTTCAAATGTGATTATCTTAAATAATCTCTTTAAATTATGGTCATAAATTCTTTTCTTAAAAAATGTTGAATAGCTAAATAAGGAACCTGTCCCATCATAAATATATTTGTGCAATAATTAGATGGATTTGAAGTAGTAAGAATATTCTCTTGTATTATTGTAATGGTGACCAATAAGAATGATCAGAAGGCTGAAAAAGTAAATAGACAAGCAAAGTCTCATCACCATATTATTTTATATAGATAGATAAATCATTTCAAGATCAGCTTTACTCAGAAAGTACCTCTTGTGGTTATTTTCTAAGCTT
Source organism: Netta rufina (assembly GCF_964035555.1). NCBI lineage: Eukaryota > Metazoa > Chordata > Aves > Anseriformes > Anatidae > Netta > Netta rufina. Next base: position 4,260,022 of record NC_140130.1, on the reverse strand, counting down.
ATGGTACCAGTGTGCACATTTTCCTTCTGTTTGAGTATGTGAAGCAAATAAATGTCTCAAATCAGACAGCTGCAAAGCTTAGTAGAATACATTAAATAAAGTAAATTGTTCTAATTGCTCTATAGATTGGAAAATCCTTGCTATCTTAGGTTATTCTACATTTTATCAATTGTTTCATTACCAGAATCAAAAATTAAAGCAAACTTACACAAAGATGAAACAAAAAGATAGGGCAGCTACCTAACTAGAGGCTGTAGTCAGCAATAATCTAGGATTGTCTTTTCTATTTGATAGCAATGTTTCTAATTTTTTTTTTCAAAACCTTAATATTGTGTAGGAAGAATTATCAGTCTGTAAAAGGAGATAACTGTTGAAGGAATTCCTCCTGCTCCTTCTTTACAGAATATATTCAGCTCTTTCCTGGAGAAGCAAAGACTGGTAATGAGTTTGAATGCAATGTAATAGAAGAAAATAAGAACTTTAAATAAGCAACCACTTACTTAGGCAACTGTTCTTTAAATAAGAACTACTTTGCTGAGTAGTACATTGTCACACAGCAGCAAAAAGTTTATCTTGGCAAAGAAGTCTCATCTCTGTCACCTTGCAGGACCTGAGACTGTCCCTTTCATGATGGAGGGCAGCTCTGCATGAGTCTGTGTGTTGTACGTGACACAGGAATGCCAGGCAGAGCTCATGAAAGAACTGGAAAGTGTTCTTCATAGCATTAACTTCTGTGCTTCTCCTCCAGCTTGTCCATTCCTTCCATAGTGGGACAGCAACCATCTTCTGGTGCCATTAGCAGTTAACTTAGCTTTTAGTCTGAGGGAGGCTGCGAGGTCCTTATGGAAGCATTTGAAGACAACTGCCCTGGAACACAGCGTGAATGTCACCAGCATGGCATGACTGACTCTGGTAAGGCATCTTTGTGGTCATGGGGGAGAGAGACACACCAAATGATGAAGGAAAGGATGAGGTTAGAAAGTGGCAGATGACATTCCCTTGGGCGTGATTTTGCCTGTTCAATTTCATTCAGTATTGGGGAAAGGGTTGGAATACAAAAGAACCTACTAGTAGTATTTGTATATATACTAAGAGTTTGTTTCCTCATGAGCTCTTGGCATGCAAGTAGTACATTTAACAGTGATTCAGCTGATCATAGTAGCAGTAAATTTTTACCCTATCAAATTTATAACTACCTTAGAAAGATTCATCTAAATTTAGTAGTTTAGAATCCACTTAACAATTTTATATCCTATGATCTGTTCATGAGCTGGAACTTAAATACAAGAAAGAAAAGATTGAAATTTTGCTGTACAAGATTAAAATGAAATATTACATTTGTGTAATAACTGAGCTATTCTTTCATATTATCTTTTTTTCCGAAGAAAGCTGCTATGTACTGTAAAAACAACAACTCAACGAGAAAGAAAATATTGCTTGTATTTGGTTCTAAGGCAGAAATAATTTACCAGTGTTAGTGTAAGATGCAATAAATAGTAGTATTTAATATTTAACATTGCTGTTAGTACTTAATGTTATGTTTAATATTTATATATTTTAAGAAATGTCAGAATCCCTGTTCTTACTGTTTTTATGCCAGAGGTAATAATACTGCTTGGCTTTCTTTCGTCTCTGGGAGGACTGATTTACCTAGTGTTTTGCCAGCCAGATGAAACTTTGCTAACAGCTTCGGCAGAGAAACAGCCAGCTTGACAGACCTCGTGATGGGTGGGCGTGCTGTTAAATGTTTATGCTCTCAGTGTATTCTGTATGCACTTTGTATTATGCTATTTTAAAAAATTGGGTAATGAGGCAGTTATGGACCTACCTATTCTGGGTTTCAGATGAAAGGTACCTGCATAGTTAATGGTTGATGTATGACAGACTGGAATGTAAGACAACACAGACTTCGTATTTGCTTCTTTTCGGGCAGAAATCATGTAATTATAAGGCATAAGGGAGCTTTGCAATTCTTTCAGATTTTTTTACTGGAGCTTTAGGCACAAAGTGATGAATTTATTCTGGAATAGACTGTAGTTCATTCATCTGCTCAACTTGAAGAAGCTTTTTTTTTTTTAATTTTACATGAGTTTTGTTGGCTACAAAGGAAGAATAGCTTCATTATGTATTGAAATGGCTTTTTCCCAGTTGGTCTGAGAATCTGAAAATATACTATCAAATGTCACTATTTTATGTGATATATTTCACAGTTTAAAGCACAAGGTTTTTTTCGAAGTTGAAATTAAAATTGCCGACAGTAAGGAAATAAAATGATTGATGGACTGTTTACAGTTGACCAGCTGCTAATGAATTCTCATTCAATATCTTCTTGGCTTGTGCTGAAGTAATACATAAAGCAACTGCGAAAATAGCCTCAAGTTCCTAAAAGTACAAAAAAGAAAAAATTAACTTATTCTGACACTTTTGATCTATAGACTATTATATAAGCTGTGACTCCTGTTGTTCTGGGATGATGTGATTGATGGTATCATTTTTGCTGTTTGATTGTTTACTATTTACTGACTGTTACTGTATGTTATATTTTGGCTCAAGGCAGGGAGAAAGGTTGCTTACTTTCCTTTTTTGGCCTCTGTAACTTCTTGTTCAGGTGAAGCTTTCCTGAAGGAAGGAAGAATACACTTCCTTTGAGCATGGTTGAGCATGCTCAGCTGAGATAAAGGTCAGGAGTTTCCTGAGCTGGGAACTGAGGATCTCTTGGAGGAGACTTCAGAGAAAGAAGATACTGTTTTCTCAGGATCTGGTGGGGTTTACATACAATTTTTGCATCTCAAAAAGAAAAATAAAAAAAAAATCGATGAGAATACTTAGCTTGATCACCAGCTTAAAGGAAAGGGTACATGATGAGCAGGGGAGGGGATTGGCTAACTGACACTTCGACTTCTTGTATCTTTTATCCAGCAGGACGGAGTTTTCAGTCTTTTGGAATTGTGTTGCGATACAGCGTAGCTTTAGTGAGTTAAAACCTTTTTGTTTCTCATAAGGAGGACGTGGAGAAGGCTCCATTTCAGTTCTGGCCAAGAGGGGACCAGTCTCCTGCGGCTCCAAATAGCATCTTCTCGGTGACTCATTAATTAAAAGTTTTTAAATCTCTGTCTTGATGAGTTGGTTCTTTCAGTATGAAAAGGAATGAGTTGCCCTCTCATCAGATATGCTTTCAAAGTATAGGAAAAATCTCAGGTGTTCGCAGACAAGTACCTCATTGTGTGCTTGGCTCGTGTGAGACAGGCCATTGCCTATCTCAAACTGTGCTACATAAAACACTCATTCTTACCTCTGTTGCTTAATCTCAACCATGAAAGGGCCAAAATCCCATAACTTTTAAAGGTCTAATCTGCTGAAGCCAATGGTGGAACTTTGACTAACATTAGTGGAGACAATCATCTTGTTTCAGGTACTTAAGCTCAGCTCTGTGTAATTTTCTTTAAGGAGTCTTTTCTGCTTTTTAAAGAGTGTGCTTTGTGCATGCATTTTATTGTTGCCTACATTGAAAGACACCCATGTTTATTGCAATATCTTATACTTTCTTTGAAAAATATACTTCCTATTATTTTAAAAATGTCTTGGTACTGTCCCTTGTTTATATGAATAGTGTTCTCTTTGATGTTTTCACATTTCCTCTATGCCATTTTTCTATTTTCTTTTTCTGCTGATATTCATGCTGCAAGACAGAAGAATTCCTGCTGAAGCTAAAGGAATTGCATTACTTCTGCATAGTATAGGAGAAATTTAGGCTTGACCTAGTGTTTAAGCTAAGCAAACTAGTAGAAAAGTTGCATAAAATGTTGTGAATTCATCGTGTTTTCTTCATTCATTTTTTATCAACGTTTTGTTGCCGATGAAATTTCTGACCATAACGAGACTCTGTATGTCTCTTTGGGCCTCAAACTGTGTGTAACCACTCAGAGTCTATGCCGTTTGTCCTTGTAGGAAGCCTTATTACTCACAGGCAAATGTAATCTATCATCTTTTCCTTGAACAGTTCCCCTTTTCCCTCTACCCCAAAAGAAATCAGAAAAGATCTATAAGGTTCTGCAACCCACAAAGTCTGCTTCATCATCCTTAAATAAAGTATATCTGACTGCAAAGCTATTATTTTTATACGAATTTTGGGAGCAGAGTATTTTACCTTTTCCTGTGTCCTTTTACTAAAGGTAAAAGATTTTTTTTTTTTTTTTTGTCAGAAGGAAACAAATGTATGTACTTTGAGGTGTCCAAACAGAATGAAGTATTCAAGCTGAAAAGATACCATCAGTTCCCATAGTAGTGTCTTCAAGGTGCTACTGTCCTATCCTTCTGATGTAACATAGCATCTTAGTTAACTTGTCTACCTCATCTGCCATGGCAGTAAAAATGTGTTGAATCTAGATGTCACCGTGTTCACTACTCTTCGCCCGGAGGATTGCATCTGATCGTTGTAAATGAACAGTTTAATCTGGGCCTTCCCATTGTCACTTTTTCTGCTTATTTGTTCATATTAATCTGTTACCGTACTGGCCAGATAATGTAGTGTTGTCAGGTTCTTTGTAGTTATTCATGGTTGGATCTTTTTGTTCAACTTTTTTGTATGCTTCTCTTACTGTTTTCTCTCCTATCTTTCCTCATTTTTGGATATTGTTCCACCCCTTCTCTTTAGATACATGTAGAATGATTTTTTTTTTTACCTAGTTGGATGTATTTCCTAAAGTTCTTGGCATAGACAGATATGTTTTTCAGTGAAATGCTGATTCATTTTTGGACAGCTTTAAAGATTATTGCTTTTCTGCCTGAGTAATAGCTATGTGGATCTCAAGAGTTGTTATTGGTAGTTAGTGCTGTTCATTCTCATTCTTAATTGCTGGTTTCCTGATTTATCTCTCCAGCTCTGTCTGTCAGACATTACACTTAGAAAAGAAGCAACTCACAGGATTTCAGCTTAGTTGTCTAGTTGATGCTGCAAGTCAAAGATTTACCTTTTATAATGTTTGTTTAATTTTTTAATTATTTTCCAAGGTTACCTTTATCACTTAGTCTTGAAAACCGTGTGGTTAATGGGAGAATATGCTGCTAAAGCATAGCAGACCTCTGACTGCTTTCGATAGGCAGCATTATACATGCTCATTGTCCCTTGTATTTGGATTAATTTTCATATGAGCAATACTTCAGTGACCTTACATTTTCAAAACCTTTTTTTAGTAATTCTGTCTTCCATTTATTTTTCATTTCTCTGTGTTTCCCTAAACTCTTAGATGAAATAGGTCAATAGCAGTAACAATTGATTTTTAAGAAAGAAACTTTGATATGTTTTTTTGCCTTCTGAATCAGTTAGAAAATTGAGATGTACATGCTTGTGTATGGTGGCAATGTCTGCTTTTTCCCTGTGCTCAGTTACTCCTTCCAGTTCACGTCTATAAAGCCAGCTTTACCACTCCAAATGATTTACATTTGGATGCTGTCCTTCTGATTACTCAGATACACAAAAGTTAGTTAATACTACAAAAACTGGAAATAAAATGTTTTTCATTTGCGAGGAAGTCAGAAGTCTGTTTCATGATCAGGTTGATTAATTCTGTGTCTTCAGTCTAGACTTAAATTTAATCCTTCCCATTTCTTTCTTATGTAGTGCTTTATCAGCCTGTACCTCCTTTTAAAACCCACCCTTAAATACCTTCTGTGTTAGCTCCGTATCATTTTTTTTGAACATGTATTTTGTTCCTGCAACATAATTTAGTTGCATCCAAAATGCTTATATCCACTTTCTTTACACCTCTTCTCGGAAGTGACATGCAATTATTTCTGCATTTAAATCTGCATTTCAAGTTTTAGCTATCACTATGAGTCTCTTATTCCAGTAACTGTTGGATTTTTGTGGTATGAGGATTGTCTCTTCACAACTGCCCCCACCTGAAATTTTGTAGAAGAAAATCTGAAACACAAAATCTTTCAATAGGCCATTAATGCTTACTTCTGAAAGCAGAAATTAATTTGTTCTTTCTGTAAAAATAATTTGATTTTTAATAAGATTTTTGCATATTACATGAATCAATCTTAGAACGTAAGTTAGTGTAAATCATCCGAAATAAGTTTATAATCCTGTGTTTCTTTTGCTAAAGAAGAGGTGGAAGTTCAAAAATCCTGAGCCAAAATGCACACAGGTAGAGAATAAAAGAAAGAAGAATAAGTGCCAAGGAGTCAGGCAGCAATTTACATTACACTTGTCACTTGAAATTCAAATGATGAGATTGATCCTGCGGTGCAGAACAGAAGCAGATCTTACGCTTGTTTGGGACCAGTTATCTTCAGCACAATTCCTTTTGGGTTCAAGGGGTCTTCTACAGAAACATAGCAGAAACCTTCAGGGAGAGAGTAGATTAGAAATTGCAGCATTTAAGCTAGAGAATAGATAAGACTCTTGCATAATTCTTAGGAATTATAACCTTTTAAAAATGGAAATAAAAATTAAATCAACAATGCTTAGTCAGCTTCACTAACTCCATTCCTATTTATCATTAAAAAAAAGAGTTCTAAAAATTGTGTCGGTCATTTCACATGCACTGTATCTGTCTTTTTGAAAGCCTGAAATTTTGGAAAATACCGTGCTTTATTTTGTTAGATCATCATGAGACTTTCAGTCAGTAGTATAACCTGTACAGCCGTTATCGATATAGCTGGGACATCTGGGTGTAAACCTACAAAGTGTACAAATAGCAATTACAGTCATTTGGAAAACGAATTAAGGGAAAAGAGTAAGCCAATACTGGAAAGCTGCTTGTGAAGAGAAAAGGATTAATTTGTTTTCTGTTGTCAGTGTGGATGTGAGAACCAATAAAGCTTACATTGAAGTTAGGGAGATTCAGGTTAGGCATAAGGAAAAATATCCTAATAGGAAGAACAGTTAAGTGTGAACATGGATGGATGGAGATTCCATGTTCCAACCTCAAGATAGTGGAGATTTCAAAAGAAATTACAGGAACACCTATCACAGTAAAGTTGATTTTACTTTTAGATAGGGCAGACATCATCTTCACCCCTTTCAGTTCCTTTTAAAACATTCTTTTTGTAAACACTTGATGAAAGTGGAGTTAGAACACTTTCTGCTGAAATCTGTTATTCATATGTATTTAAGGCTTTAGTGTGTAAACAGATGCAAAAAACCCTCCAGACCTGTGTTGTGGTAGAAAGAAAAATTTGCATGTGACTATGTTAACATATTTGTGAGTTTATATTTGCAGGATCTAGTAGTGAAGTAAAAGGCACTCGAGTCAGACAAGCTGTAGTGTGTGCTCAGTAGGCAGCAAACCTCTTCAGTTCTGGAAATTGATACCTGAAAGGTATTTAACACTTCGTTTTAACTCCAGTGCCTCAGCCCAAATAGTTTTTTTTTTATTGCATTCTCAATTGTGACAGTCAGAACTTGGAGAAAGAGACAAAATGCAGAAGAGTAAAGAAAAAAAAGTGTCTAAATAATGCTTCGGCATTAGACAAGTAAAAAAAAATCCCGTTCCTGGATCTTACGTATGTATTTAATTATACCATTGATAACTGTATTTTTTCCCTTCCTGAAAATGAAAATAAGGCCTTTTCATATTGAAGTCTGGACTAATCATATGAGTTATAGGTTCTTTACATGTAAAGATAAAGTTAGCAACAGCAAAAGGTAGAAGACAGGAGCATCCTCATTACTAGAAAAATAAATCAGTTTCAATATTTCATTTGAATGGACAAATGAAAACAAAATGTGTCCAATACAAATGGTTCAGTTATTGTCTTTCCCTGCCTCATTTATAACACACTTTTTATAAAACTACTGAAATTATGGAAGTACATAGTGCTGGAGGGACACATCATCTGTTATTTATGAATGTTCTCGTCCCTAGCTGGTGAGTTTTTGTTCTCTAAAAAGCACAGAATTAGTATATAGAAAGCCTGAATTATTTGACTTTGAAATATATTTCATTGGTGCAATTACTTCGGGATTAGATTGTAGATAGAGCTATTGCTGAATTGCATCCACCATAAAGTCTGTTTCTTAAATACAAAGTGAAAAGTACCCTCTGAAAGCTGGAAAAACTGTTCTTATGTAACTGAACATTTTCAATTCCTTCAGTGTTCCTTACAATAACATTCATTCTGTTTAGGTCATTTGACATTAATAAGGCTGTGATGTTGATCCCAAGAAATCCTATATTAATGAAACATTAATTAACACTCACTTGTAAATTACCACCATTACATGCATCGTGGCTGTAGGTGGGGTGATACTTTGAAGTTTCCACGATTACAAGTGTATTAGGTCTTTAATGGGACAGGACTGGGCATAATGAGTTCCATGTTGCAGAGCCATTTCCTGTTACACAGAAGGTGGTGCTCCGTTGTAGCTAGCCATCTAAAGAGACAGTTTTAAGAATGATTTATTTACATACAAAATTGATGTTGATAAAGTAGACTCAAAGCTCTGTGCCATGTGGGATTTTTCACAATTGTACATGTTGCACTTCAGCTCCACATAAAAATTCTTAGCAAGGTTCCAGTGGCAAAATGTTAATTCCTTAGGTGTTCATTAAAATTACATTAATCATGAACTCTGATGATGTTCAAGTTGATTTATTTTGAAACTTTATAATTAAAATTAATCAGGTTCTATAATTAGAGCAGGAGAATGGAATTTGGCCTTGTTATGTTAGGATAGCACTATTAATTCACTTAAATGGTTGAGGTTTTCTTAGGCATTTAGTGAGCATCTGCTTTACGTATGGATTGTACAGTCAAACCCATATAGAATGAGAGGTTCACGTATGTATTTCTGTGTTGGAAATTGTTCTGCAGTACTTTGTGAGAAAGTTTTTTAGTTTGTTCTTTTACCATTTTGATGGACTTGAGAAAGCTGAAAAATTATTCTGCTTTCTGGTGAGCTGAATCTCGGTTTTAACTCCCAGCAGGAAATCTGTGATTAAATATATAGGGTATCAGATAACATCTATGCTTTAGATGGCCAGATGATTTCAAACTACTTGGAAGTCATCAGTTTGTCATTACTAATTACATGACAATTATATTTCTTGCTCAGAAATGGAAGTGAAAAACATTTTTATCACGCTACTCTATCATTCATTGTGAGAAGAAAGAAAAGTGGTGACTTGTCTTGTCAAAGTAAATTTAATTCCTGTAGGACGTGAGTGTTAAAAAATTCACGTGGCTTCAAGGGGACTCAAAAGACTCACCGAAGGACTTACTAACACACTACCTTTAGCTCTGTGTGACCCTGGCCTACGAACTGTTGGTGTCTGAGGAGGGCGTTCTGGAGAAACACTGCAGTGTGCTTGCACCATTCTTTAGCTCTTCCTCAGGCTTCATCTTTTAGCTGCTGTTCAAGACAGCTTATCAGGCCTTGAGGTACCTTTGATGTGACTGTGTAGAACCATTATTAAGTTCTTTTGCAGATATTTATGCTTTGTTCCTGAAAATAGGGAGAGATGTTCTGGATTTTTTTGTCTTTACATTTAAAGATCAGACTAAAATTTTTCATTAGGTGCTGTGTTACAAAGAGAAATATTCAGTCTTCCAAGAAGTTACAATGATATATTGAAAGTAGCTTCTTAAATCATTTACTGGTTTCAATTTACATTCAGCTGATAACCAGTAAACTATTGAGTGGCTGCTAGCCTTTGGAAGAGATCCAACTTGATTCATATCTCAGCAGCCGTCAAGGATGTTTAACTGATTAAAACTTCTGGAAACCGGGGCTACTCTTCAGTGTTTCAAAGTTTACCTGTTCACTAAAGGTATTTCTGCTAGACCAGTTGGGAACTAAGTAGAGCAGTTTGTATTTGACACTATACGTGATTGTGTCATTTGTTTACATTAACCATATCTGAGTAGCTACATTACTAGTAAAGCAAATTCCTTTGGTACTGGAATCCTGGCTTTATTTTTCTTGTCCATGGTGGTGCACTTGCAGAGTTCTTTTTCCATTTGTGTTTCAGTTTTTGCAGAATTTCTGTTCTCTTGTCCAGTCTGAGGATTGGAAATAACAGTAATAGGTAAAGAGTAAAGAGATCGTTGTGGTTTGTTGTATGTTGTCAAATTATATATATATATATGTACGCTTGTATCAGTATAAACTGCATATATATGTTATTATTACTATTATTTGTTTATGGTAGCCCCCTGGTCCCTTGCATAGTGTGTGCAAAAACTTACACTGCACATTTTGATCACTTTTTAAATTGAAATTGCCATTTTCTTTTTTTGTGTTGATGTCACTTTGGTTTGTATTTTTTTAATATACTTACATGTATTTAGGTCTCAAGACGTGATAATTTGTCAGATTAATCATAAATCTTCATCTATACCTTATTCCTCAGATAGGACCAAATTTCAGATAATTGCACTCAACTTCCTAGTAGGTGTTTTGGCCGGGTAAACTGCTTTACAACCACAGTCCACTGATGGATGGTGTAAGTTGTTGCTTGTTGATTTATGTTGAAAATTGACTATTTTATTTTTTTTTACCATTATTATTTATTGATTGATAGAGGTTACACTATTCATCAGTTTGTATTTTTCAAGCATAATAAGTTTGCCTAGTTCTCTTGATAAAATGCTTTGCCAAGGTCTGGTGGTATCACTTGACTGAGATTGATACTGTTAGCTACCTCTATTTCTGTTTTATGCATCTTATTTCAAAGGGAAATGCTATATGAAAGTGGCCTTCTGTAAATAAATATTTGACCCTACACCTACAGGTTCAGCCTGCTTTCTTCTTGCAAATTTATAGCTTATAACACTGTTCTTTTTTCTACATCTGATAGGTCTTTGTTTAGACCGCGTAACTGAAGCATTTAGTATTTCCGTGTGCTTTGAGTCAGCATATAGCTGGCAATAATCTCTTTGAAAGTCAATGTGCATACACCTAAAGCAGGACCTAAAGAGTAAGTCCTCGTTAGCTGTATGCAGATTATTTTTCTTTAATATAATTTAGGGAAGGTACCTACCTGTCATCTAATGTCCTTGTAGACATACATCTTGCTGAGAATAGCAAGTTTCAAATTGATGCTGTCCATGAAAAAAACAGTATCCAGTGATGCTTACAGAAATGCATGTTTTATCTCTCCATGTTGGGGTGGATATTCTGCTTCTTTCACTTAGTTTGTTCAGCATTGAGAAGAGGAGATGAGGGGAGGCCTCATGGCGGCCTGCAGCTGCCTCACGAGGGGAGCGGAGGGGCAGGCGCTGAGCTCTGCTCTCTGGGGACAGCGACAGGACCCGAGGGAAGGGCATGGAGCTGGGACAGGGGAGGGTCAGGCTGGGGGTTAGGGAAAGGGTCTGCACCCAGAGGGTGGTGAGGCACTGGGACAGGCTGCCCAGGGCAGTGGTCATGGCACCGAGCCTGTCCGAGTTCAAGAAGGGTTTGGACAGTGCTCTCAGACACATGGTCTGAATTTTAAGTGGTCCTGTGCAGAGCCAGGAGTTGGACTCAGTGATCTTTGTGGTCCCCTCCGACTCAGGATATTCTGTGATTTAAGCCCAAGGATGCTCTGTCTGTCTGTCCGAGCACTGAAGAGAAATAGTTGAGGTCAAAGAGTGGCCCAGCTGGGTTAGAAAGCCTGAAATTCTGCCCAGGGAAGTGGTGGAGTCACCATCCCTGGAAGTCTTTAAAAGACGTTTAGATGTAGAGCTTAGGGATATGGTTTAGTGGGAACTGTTAGCGTTAGGTCAGAGGTTGGACTCGATGATCTTGAGGTCTCTCCCAACCTAGAAATTCTGTTTCTGTAAAAATTGATAGCACTAATACAGCAGAGCTGTGGGGTGCAAAATTGCTCCTACTTCTGTCACCCTGTTTTCTACCAGTCTCTTACTGATATATTTGTCTAAAAGAACCAGTGTTTCAGGAGAGGTCCAAGACAAACCACAGTCACTAATGAATGCTTCATTGTTGAGGGAAAGTAACAAAAGGAGAAACATTTGTGTTACGTGAATGTGTGTGTATACCCAGTTGTGCTTCTTTACCCAATTTTATCAAAAAGATTTTGTCTTGGCATAAGAAAATATTTTTCATGCTTTTATCGAGAAAATTGATGGCTCTAAGTTCATTAGAGTGTCTAATGTGGAAAATATTCCTGTTGTATAGTTCTCCATAAACTGGAAGTACTTGGAGCCTTTGAGCATCAGTGCGTTTTGAGTAATTACATCAATGGCAGAACCCCATTCACACACCGTAAATATTAGAGGGCAGTCAGTCAAAGTGAAAATAAGGAAGGGCAGAGTAAGAGTAACTGAAATAATCTCTTGGAAGGATGGCATTTGAGTCTAAGAACTCCAGCCTTCGATCGTGACTAGAATGGCTAAATGTTGAACCTTAAAATATCTTTGAAAGAAAGCAGTTAACTTTTTCCTGTAGTACAAATGTCACTCGACTCCAGAATGATGGCTGCATCTTTGCTTTCATTTTATAGTTAGCAAAATGTATTTTCAAACTGTGCATAGTAAAATTCCAGAGCTGTAGAAGATGACCAGAAATTCAAGAACCCACATAGCAAAGATATAAGAAACTGAAATGTGGAGGCTTAAGATGAGTCTTAAAAAGACGAGTAATGTTTTGAATAACAAATAATTTATGCAAAATATGTTACAAAATCTAAGATGCTAAATAAATAAACAGTACAATGTATTCTGTTTTGACACTGTTTCCACTTAAAAGATAGTGAATGTAGATTAATTTGTTAACAGTATTTTGAAGTTATTCTTCATTATAGTTGCTTTATATTTTGTACAAACAGTTGAATTGTAATTTTAAATTTCAGTCTTCTGCTTTGAAGCTACATGAAAATACGGTGGGATAAACATTCAGAAAAATAGATTGTGGTTATATAATTTCTCTTTATTATAAAAAAGTTGCTTCACCATATGAAACTTTTCTCCTGTATTTTGGAAGGCTTCTGTTCCCTTTGATATTTCACCCAGTCAGTATGGAATACTATGTTTCTCAAATTTCTGTAATCTTTTATGATTACAAATTGAGGGTAGTGTTATAAAAGTAATTCTCATACAGTATTGAGAAGTCTTGAAGATTTAAAACCGATGAATGGGATATAAGAATGCTTCAATATTAAATGGTAGACAAATAAGCAATGTAGTAATTGTTAAAGACTTAATACTACATTTGTGGCTGAAGATTTTTTTTCTTAGCTAGATGCAACATGTTAAAGGACTATTAACCTTTACCATTTGGTCCAAATAGCTATAATTTCCAGCAAAGTAGAAGTTTCTTGCTTTTGAGTAACATTTTACAGTCTAGCACTAATATAACTTTGAGGGCTTATTTCTGTTGCCACATCTGTCAGCAACTGTCTTTGACAGAAGTGGGTTTTGGCCCTTGTATCTTTAAAATGAAATACAAATGCCTGGTTTGGCAGGCTATGCTTTCAGAGCAGATTTTGTGAAGACAGCTGCCTATTGAAGCCTCCTGTTCATGTTGTCTTGCAGAACAGCGGGGCTTTACAAAACTTCGTCAGTGTTGGTTAACAGTTGCATACATAAACTTTGTTGTTAAAATACATCTGTTCATCATTACATTTTTCTGATTTAAAATCAGGCTGTTTTTCAAGGCAACAGGCAAGTCTGAGGAAAACTGTGAATATAATTTTTTTTTTTTGATTTTCATTTATAAGAAAACTTGGCTATGTATTTCAAGAATTTCTTAGAAGTCTGAGTAGTTAAACCCTCCTTTTGGTTAATATATTACTTCTGGAACAAGTAGATAAAATTCTACACTTTAAACATGGTAAAAATGGTGCATATTCTGCAAAGGACAGAATTTTAGATTAAAGTTTTCTGGGCACAAAAGCAGTAACAAAACGATCCCTACAAAACAGAGTAACTGAATAACACAAGAAATAACTTTTGTTAATTTAAAACTTTAGAAACTGAAACTTGTAAGATGTAATTAAATTATGGTACTGTACATACCAGCTGTTCTTGGTAATTGAAACTTTACAATATGAAAAATACATTACATCTGTACAGTTTATACAGGTAGGTAGGATGAGTTTTGAAAAAAGATTCACTTCAAGGGTCATACTCTGAAGTCAAAAAATACTGCACAACTTAACTAATTACAAATTGTAGACTTGAAACAATTAATCTTTGTGGTTCTTTTTTAAATTGAACAGGGATCCTAGAATCCATATTATTATGTCTTGTCATTTCTGTCAGTAATGTTACATAGAATTTGGTTGCAGCCTCTGCTACAGGAAAAAAAATAAATCACCACTACCACCAAAAAAAAACCATCAGTTAAGCCAGCTGCTGACTGTGTTCCTTGATTCGTGCTGCTGTTGTTATTGTGCTCAGATCCAGATCAGTTTCTAGGTGTGTTTCCACTGTTTCTTCCCGGGCATTCGAGTCATAAGCCTTGTGAGCAAGCAGTTCATGATGTACTCCACAGTAACTTATCGTGGGCTGATCATAGGCAAGAAATGTTGACACATTCATAGCCAGCGGAATCTGGGGGAAAAACAAAGATGAAAAAGAGCCAGTTGCCAAGGCATAATCCAAACCTTCTTGCAAGAATTTGATGTTAAGGAAATGAGCTATCTAAAAATACTGGCTAAAACCAAACACAGTGCTGCATGTAACAAAAATTGTTTCCTTATACCTCTCCCTCTATTCCCTCCACCCCACCCAAACCCTGGTCTTTCCTAAGTTGTTGTAAGTCCAGCAACTACCATCTTTGTGGCATAGGACTACAAATGTGCTAGTGTGTGCGAGTGCTGTAAAGGAGTCAGGTTTGTATTAAGATGTGATTGAACTCTTCTTTAGAATATAATTAGCCTCTGATAAAATCAGTCTATCAGGGAGGAGAAAGAGTGACTCAGTTGGGGTTAAATGCAATATTTCAAATGAAATTTAAATGGATTTTGAAGTTTAAAAGTGTATCTTGCTTGAATGTATCAGTGTGTGCAATTTCTTTGGTCTCCTGGGAAATACCCACAGATCAGCACATTTCCTATTGTAGCATAAACATGGAATCTAGCAGCCTGCAGTAAAAGAAGCACCGTGGTGGGTGGTAGCTTCATCCACCGTTAGGCTGTGATAGCTGGAAGCTTTTCTATTGTAGGTTTAGTTCAAATGCTTTAGGCTGAAAAGTTGCTAAATTATTTTTGACTGTTTTTTGGGGGGTTTTGAACACATTTCAGCATAGAATTATCTGCAATATGCTTTTGAATCATACATGAAACAAATGCAGACTTTGAATTGTATGTATTTCTACCTTTAGATGTATTCTTATATATATAAAGAGAATCAAACGGTGAAAAAAGTACTTCAGTAGAATGCAAAACCCTCTCCTGTAGGTAATTTTTGATATTCAGGCCTATTATAAAACTTGCCGTATTCTTTCTTCTTACCTACTCCTCCTCTCTTATTGCATCTTTTTTTCCCTCCTTAACAGTGTAGCAGTGTATTCCCCACCCCCTTCTGTCTCTTTTTCCTGGGCAGGTCAGGATCTGACCATCTGCAGTGTTTTGTTCAGTGTAAGTATTTGGGAAGAAAACTTCTTGGATGCTCCAGTTCATACCACAGCTCATTTGTAAACATCACGAGAGGCTGCTACCAGCTGCTGTTTTACTGCTGTCTGGCTGTGCTGGATCACTTTGGGTCTCCCTGGTCATAGCTCTGGAACAGAGATGTCAACTCTCGTGGCATGGTAATTAGACAAGGAACATCCCTGTCTATATTTCCTGTGCATTTCTCTATTCCTGTTCTGAAAGTGGTAAATGTCTTGGGAAAAGCTCTCTCTCTATAAACCTCATCTTCCCCAGAGTTTTTATTTCTAATAATGTAAATCAGTAATAGCACAGCATTTGTGATGTCAGGTCTCATCTCTTTGACAGCAGTTCTAGAGTAAAAAACTCTGCATTGTTTCATTACTAGCGGTGTGTGAACTTCAGATTGTTTGGAGTTCAGGTTTAGATTAGGTGAGCATCCAAAAAGCCTAGGCTTATCTCAGATTTACAGTTCAGAAGCCTTAAAATTGCAATTACTATTCAGGGGAGCATCTGTTCTGCAAGCTGAATTTCATTGCATGGTATTAAATTTCTGTACAGTGCTGGGGAAAAAGAGTTCCACAACCTTATATCTTATCTGGTAGGGAAGTCTAAAACTTTAGACTTATTTTACATAGAAAATGCAGCTAAAAGGTTACAGTTACAAAGCTATGTAGAAAACCAGATTGTTTTAAAAAAAATCATTATGGTCAGTCCTGACAAGAATTTAATCCAGTGTCTGGGATGTAGATGATTTCACATTTGTGTTTTGATCCTCACTGGAACTTGAAAGGAAAAGATGCCACAGATTAAAAAGGAAGGTGCTGTGTGGGAGTGGTGTTTTTGGTTCCTATTTCTTTCTAGCAATTATGAAGGTCTGCAGGAAACAGATTATTTTATCCAGATTGCAGAAGTATATTTGCTACTAAACAGATGTAAACTGATTGGAGATGGGAATGCTTCTAGCTGCAGATGAGTATCTTGGCAGTTAGCAAAGATGGAAAGGTTCTAGCAAAGACATACAGAATTTATTAAGCTTCTGGTGTCGTGGCTGTGTTTTTTATCTGATTGCCTGACCTTGGCTTGGCTTTCATAAGAAAAAAAATTGCAATTTTTTTCTCAATTTATTGTATTTAGACTTACAGGCAATATTTTCAGCCTCAGGATTTTGGTATTTTGTAAAATTTAATGCATATGTGGTGTTCAAAGCTGCTGGGGGGATTTCATGACTAAGTCACAGAACCTTGGAAATGAAGGCTTGGAAACTGAAGTGATAAGGGCATACCCACAGATCTGCAGTCAAGAATGTAGGCATGGGAAAATATGATAGGGTAGAGGATCTCCATCTGTGAAGATGGCAGGGAGAGGGAGCCGAAAAAATACAGGTCATGAACAGGAGGGAGGAATAAAAAAAACACAACGAAGTAAACCAGGCTCCACAGTGAAATATAGGAATAAAATGAACTGAAAGCTGGAAGTAATGAAGTGAAGGAGTCATAATACAGAGCTCTGAAAATGTAGGAATGTCATTACAACACAGGCATGGGAATATAATGTGTCAGTATATGGTTATATGTTTCGGATGTACATCAGCATATTCATGTTTCATATCGAAGTTAGTGGAGGTTTGCTATCGGCTTCAGTAAGTAAATAAATAATTGTAACAAACCCTTGTAAAATCATACAGGTTTTATTGGCATGAGTCAAAATTAAAGCCTTATTCATGACCACTGTGAAAATGGCTATTATTTCATGTAAAACTCCAACCTGATATTTTTTCATTCACTGTTTTTTTTTTTTTTGTGTGTGTGTGTGATTTTTTTTTTCATCATATTATTTAAATTTATTGGTGGTTAAATTTTTAGTACTACTATTTTTGAATTCCTCAGCATGTAAAATGAAAAGGCTTTAGAGGAATAAAACACCTTGGGTTTATTAGATAGGGAATAGAATATAATAAATTATAATTAACATGTTTAGGAACCCTTACCTAAATTGTCTCTTCCATGAATCTTAACAACCTGATTTCAGTCTTTGAATTGCAAAGTGAAGGCCATTTCTGTCTTCATTTGGGAACCTCCAGAAATCCTAGTTTCTCTCCTATTTCTCATACCTGTGAACCTCATTATTGAATGCTGTCCTCAGCAAAGCATCACTGAACTCTTTGTAATGATATTTACTATTCGCTATTTCCCCGTTGTCTTTATTTTTCTGTAAATATCCATTTCCCACCACCTTGCTCACTTGCAAATGAGTTGTCACGTAGTACATTGTTCTTCCACCTCCACTTTCACAGCCCCCTCTTAACGTCCCAACTTGCCTAAGCCAAAAGTCCATTAGGACCTTGTCTTCAGCATGGTTAGAAGCATTTACTCTTTTCCTATATTTCTAATCTGTGCATCATCTATCTTGAGCCATGCTTTTATCTTCCATTTCTACCTTGCACAAGGCTGTAGGCGCAGTTGCCAAGATTTTCCTGTCTACCCATCTTCCATACGGTCCTCTATAGATGCCTTTCTGTTTTCATATTAAACATTACAGGGGACTGTAGTGCCTATCTGAGATTTTACCACACACCCTTCCTAACATTTTACTCTGTTTTCTTTGTCCTGTTTTTCCTCTCAAAGGGGGAGTGTTTTTTCCCAAATCGTTTTCCTTTGCCCTCTAACACTAATATTTCACTAAAAGGAGTGTATTAACTTTTTTTGGCCTATAAGATGCGGAGAAAATGGTATTTAATAATGTAACTCAAAAAGTCATGTTCCAGTGCTGGTGGACTATAGCAGGGTTGTGAATTGTTGGACTCAAGTGTTAGAAGCTGTTGCAGCTACTGCTGGAGAAAGAAAACCAGCTGAATATGCACACCAAGCACAGGGTAATAGCCTGGCAGTTTCTTAGTTGTCCCTGTTTTCTTCCAATAACCTGGGCAGGTCTTAGAGTATTTGAAGTACTGGCAGGGTCCTGCTTTCTCAGTAGTTACACAAGAACTAACCAGAATATTCATTCAGACTTCTTAGAGGGCTTCTCCTGGAAGCTGAGCCCCTGTTACCTAAGGAGTCTTACGCCAGGGCAGCACCAAGATTGTCCTGTACCTTCCTTTCACTGTCTCCTGCCCCTGCACACCTGCATTTAAATCCTCTCTGTGATTTAGGCATGTATTGCATTTGACAAGTCCCTTATTTTATCTCTTAAGTAGCATATGCAGTGGCTTTCTGTGAAAACCCTAGAGCTGTCTGGTATGTGTTGTTATGGAAAGAGCCAATTGCTTTCACCGTCTGCTTCTTCAAGCAAGTATTTACTTAGAAGTGCTGTGCCATGAGACAAGGGGAGAAAATGAAACTCAAGCTTCTGTTAAAGGCATAGATAAACCTGTTAAAGCCAATTTGGGAGAGTCATGGTTTCACAGTTAGATCCTCCTAGCTCCTCTGACAAAATGTACCTCAGCTGGGGGGAATGTTAGCAGAAGTTCCTTCTTGGTGGTGGTGCTTGCATGTGCTGTGAAGGGGCCTTCCTGTGAAGCAACTTCTGGTCCCTTTAAAGAGCTGACAATGGATGCCTGCAGAACTGCTAGTCACTTTTAAACATCTTGGCTTTCTTTAAAGTAGAAATAATTTATACATTCTTTGGTGGTTGTTCTTTAGAACTTGCATCTGCATACATCAACCTTTCAAAGCCCAGGCTCTAAAGGCCTGGGAAAGGGCAGCTGTTGTTAGATCAACTGGTCAGAACTTCGGCAAGAAATGTCACGAGGCATCGGCATTAACTCGGCCGGCTTTACTTGTGAGTGGCAGGGAGGAGTTGCGCCAGTGAAGGAAACGCAAAGGGAGAAGGTATTTGCAAGTTTTTTTTGCTTCTCTCAAAATTAATTCCAATTCAGTTCAGGCTGTAATTAAAAACCTATGGAAAGTGCAAAATGGTCATAATTTTCATCAAATAGCAAGTTTGTTGTTCACACAGACGTTAAGTTAATGCCCCCTCAGTGAGGAAGGCATTAACCCAAGGCATTAAGTGTTTTCAA
The DNA here is from genome assembly GCF_964035555.1 of Netta rufina. Classification (NCBI taxonomy): domain Eukaryota; kingdom Metazoa; phylum Chordata; class Aves; order Anseriformes; family Anatidae; genus Netta; species Netta rufina. The sequence continues at coordinate 4,240,462 of NC_140130.1, read as the reverse complement.
TTCAAGGGCAGTTCTCTCCCAATGTTGTATATACTTCCAATATACTGTCTGTTTTTCAAAAACGCTTGCTTTTGCTATAATTTCCTTCTCTGCACTAAATCTGGGCAATAAAGTCCAGTAGTAATATGCTTCGTGTGCTCTGCTTGGGTTTGGTAGTCTTTCTATTCCAACTTGTTAGTCTTTGGTTACCTAACTTGGGGTCCCACATGGTGGGAAATAATGCAGCAGAATCCAAACACGTATAGCTACATGTATGCATCTGTTTTGTACCCAATCTCCTCTGTCATGCTAGATCAAACACGTGAAGTAACTGTACTTCCATCAGAGAAATACAAGAATGAGGAAGCAAAGGACAGATGGGAAGTCTGTATCACTGTATCTATCTGTATTTCAAGCTTTTTGAACCATGCATTCAGTCACACTGAACATGAGGACCAGTTGTCTCCATGGCAATAGAAGAACCATATTATTTCAAACCTCCTATTGAAATAGCTGCTGTTTGCAGGCTTTACTTGCAGTGCTTGTGGTTGAATGCCCTGCATTTACACTGATACGGATAAAATAAAATAAAACCAACAACCGCACAGCAAAAAAAAAACAACAAAACACAGCACCAGAAAGAAAACTTCAGAAAGCACATGAATAGAATTACAGTCTACCAGTAGTATTTTGTTACCCGTTCAATGTTTAACATGAATTTTTAGTAATTTATGTTGCAGCATATTCCCAGGGAGAGGAGAATGATGATGGAAATAAAATATAAAAATCACCTTGAAAACAATGATTGTTACTTTAAAGCTTTGTGTTGAATGTTTGATATGTAAAGGGAAGGCTGTTGGTGATTTTTTTGGGATCAGAGAGGGTACAGGGTTCCCTCTGTTGGGTTCCATGAGAAAGCATGACAATTTTTGCTAGTCCTGTCAATGTGTATTTGGTATCTTAAAGTAGAAATAATCAGAAAAAATAACCAGCAAGCTGAATATACGAGTTTCAAAAATGACCTTTACCAGTTTTTGAAGTGCCAAAATGAACAGTTGGTAACAGCTGCTGTAGAGTTTGGCCCCTTTCTTTCTATTTTAAGGTAGTAGTAGAAGGTTGGAAAAAGGAAGACCAACTAACGAGGTTTTATTTTTTATTCTAATTCAGTTCATTAGGGTTCAGAATAAGAAATAGTTTGTGGTTTCCTAGTTGCTGGATGTTCTGTCTTGCATGTTGTGAATTTTCTCAAAATTTGAACAGGGTGACATTTGCTTCATCTCTTTCCTTCCTGCAAAGAAAGTGACATTCGTGGGATGTGAACAACTTGAGACTTGATTAGCTTTAATTGCTCGCTTGGCTTTGAAAGCAATATGTACTAAATTTGATTTTAGTTAGACATTAATGTTAGCTGTTAATTTTCAAAAATGGATATGTTCTAAATATTAGCCCACCTGACAAGGCAAATAGCCGCACTGCATTTTTGAGGCTTTTTCTTTATTTGTTTGTTCTTTTGCTTTAATCCCCATCAGTAGCAGACTTATTATTTTTAGTTTTTAAATAACAATCCTTCAACATCTCCTGGAGAACACAGAATTAGGGAGTAGGTTTCAGAGTGTGTGATTATGAATAAAAATGTATCCTTTCACTTGGTGCATGGACTGAAATATGCTTCATGATATTTAATAATTAAGTGTATATTGTCCTAAATTACTTCTAAAAATGTTAATACAATTAGATCCAGCTCTCTTAATCTCTAACCGTTTTAGCTTTTTGATTTGTTTTTAATTTGTATAGAAAACTTGGTAGTTATTGATAGGGTCTGTTGAAAGCATAATTACTGAACTATTTCAAAAAGACAGCTCTGAACTTTGTGGGACTAAAAATAAATCAACACAGATAAAGCTTTTACTTTAGATGCTGGATAAATTATGGATTCAGTTCAAAGTAATTGATAGCAAGCATTTGTTACATATAGAAAAAACTAAATATTTTTGTCTTAGTAAAATTAGCTGCACTTAGAGAATCTGACCATCATACTGTATTTCACTTACAATTTGTAAGTTAACAGTAGTTAGACAATCTTAAAAAAGGAAGAATTTTCATGAATAAAAACATGGGAAGAAGACAGCTTTAAAAAGTAAATAATATATTTTGTAAGGAAAGCTGAAGGAAAATAAATTTGCAAGCCACCCATATGTAGGTAAGCGTGTCTGTATGATACACATTAGCTTGTGATTCTTGAGGATGAGGTTAAAGGAGGTCGGTGCAGCTCTTTCCCTTCTCTGAAATTTCCAGAACACTAAAAAGAAAATTAGATGCTCTTGTTAGAGGGAAAGGAAGCTGAATGAAAGGAACCAACAAGCTGGTCTGAGATTCATTCTGTTTATATTACACTTTTTTTTTTGTGTGTGTATTTTTTGTAAAATAACAACAAAACAAGCAAGCAAAAACCCATAGTATGATAAAGTTGAGGAAACAATGTGTTACAATTAAGTTTTTGAAAATGTTTGCAAGCCAGGCTTAGTTAAACTTTAGTGTGCCTGTAGTGAACAGTTAGAGAATTAATTAAATACCCTAGGGCCTGGTCATGGAGGAGGTCTTGCAGAAACCAAAGGGAAGAGTTTTTGTTTAGGAGAGCTCTGTGGAGAGAAAGGTCTGCGTGTGGTATTCTGTGGTATTTCTCTTAATGAGCAAAAATCGCTGAAGAGCAGCTCTATCTAAGCAGTTACAGCACAGACTACAGCTATATTTACACATTTTCATTAAGCGTGATTGTTATGGTTGATAGTTGGACTCTTTATAAGGCAGAAATATTTTTTTTCAAGGGCCCCATTCTTCAAAGGTTACGTTCTCATATACTGGATAGGCTTGTGTAGAGTATGATTAATGTCATCTAATTTTCTTTATTCTTCTCTAATTATTTTAATGTAACGAGCAATTTTAATATCCCCTTAGTGCTGTGACAGGCAATCTCATTACTTTTCATCAGGCTTGTTTGCAGAGAAATTAAACAGCAGCAGAAATACATAAGACCAAAGAAACCAGAAGATGAAATATTCAGAGCAAGGAGTCAGATGCCGAAGAAGTCATAAACCAACCTTAAGAATAGGATATTTTTGTTAATACAATCTTTAGCTTATTGTTTACTTCTTGAAGATGAGTTACTAATCTTACTTGAGGAAAAGCTTAAGTTCTTACAGCTCTAACAGGAAATAATCAGGAAACTTGGTAATAGTGAAGATGCAAATGTATTCCTCTTTCTTCTTTACCTTTTCTCTTTCCACCATTACCTCTCAACAATTACCCCTTTTTTACTTCTCATTTGAAAGTTTTCTCTCTTTTTCCCTCTTGAAGAGGGAACATCCTTATTACCCATATTTTGTATAACCTCTCCCATCTTCCTGTTACATTGTTGTTTGCTGCCACTAGTCTATTGTTTTATTCACCTTTGCTTTTCTTCATCTTCTTCTCTCTTGGGCTACCTTTTTAGTAAGGTGCCCTAATGCCCTCTTTCTGTAAGTGCCAACAGGAAAGTGACTACAGGAAAGGATCCAGGAAGGGCTGGTGGTGCAGAAACTAAGTCACAGTGAAACCACTAATTGCTGTTTTATATTTTGAGTGTGAACTGTTAGCCTTGAAAATTAAACAGTTTCATAGTGCCCAAAGTCTGATTGTGCCAACTGTTGCATGCAGTTGCAACTGGCCTATTAGACTGAACTGATGCGACATCCATGTTGTTATTCTTGTGTTTGTATAAATTGGAGTTGTTGTGAGCTAAAAGATGTCGGGTCAAAAGCTCTGATGGGAAGAGAACTTGCACTGCTACTGAGAGCAATGAAGAAACCTTATTTACTTTCCCAGTTTGGTTTCTCTCTCTCAGCTGATTTTCAGTAATACTGAGCCATTCAGTGTTCGGTGATATGAACTCATGAATATATCTAGTTAGTGAAATCTCAAGTCTCAGGTCCTTTAGGAGGTGTGCAAGAAAGGTTGAAACTAGCAAACAAAACAGAAGCAGCCAAGCAGCACCTTACCCTTCTCTGATGCCACTTTGTACTGCTTATTGTTTTCTGAGGCAATTCTGGTCAGTGCTTGAGGCTGGTCAAAGCATACTGAGGTATGACATGTACCGATTCATTTAAAAGACATAATGAAAATGTCTCTTCAGATGTAGGAAACTGCTTATGAAAAATCATTGTGTTAACTGTGGGTCTTTGATCTGTGATACGAATTCCTCTTTGTACATCTTAACCAGAGCAGTGTTCCCTGCTGCACGGTATTCTCAAATTAATAAATAAAATTAAAAGTTATAACTTAAATTCATAGCTTGCATCAGCTTATGATATGAGAAATAGTATTTCAATGACTAATCCAGATTTACCTGTCAGAGACAGAAGACCCATACTGAGACTGCTTTAATCCTTTCAGTAATTGTTTGATTCCAAAGTCTCTGCAAGTACCTGCCTCAAATCCAAATAACGTCTTCAAGTGCTGAGCTTGGTGTGATCCTTACATTCTTTGGAAGATGCAGGTTGCTTTGGAATTCAAACATTTGTTGACTCTTAAATGGTTTGTTTATTGTAAGAAGTGTTTTATTTTAAAAATGTTGTGTAGTATGTAACACCTGTATTCTCAGTGGAAAAGTTAGTACATACAGCACAGAATTACAGAATTCCCATCCTTCCTGTCTTCCCTTTTCCCCTCCAAACACATAATTGTGTGTTTTCTTACATGCCCAACAGAAGGCTAAGCTTTTGTTTCTGTTGTTATTGCTCTTAGGTAGCTTTGCCTTGCTGAAAAAGAAGGAGCTAGGAGCAACTTGCTTGGCTGGAAAGAAGTTAATGCTGTCAGTGGAGATCTGCAGCTGTGCATTAGGGTCGGCTAATGCCAGGGCATCGCAAAAAGTTGAGGGGGCGATAACAAGGTGTATACAGGTCATGAAAAAAGACAGCTATTAGGGAAGAGTCCTTGTTCTGGGAGGTTGGATCCTGTTGCCCAACGATACTTTACAAATGAGGAGTGGAAAGAATTGGATCATCATCTGTCTATTCAAAGAACAACTAAAACAGGCAAAATACTGCTTCTCCATATAGTTACTGTTATACTTTAGTTAAATAACCAGCACATTGCTCTTTTCAAATTGTTTGAACAAAGGCATCCTCATGTATCTTAAAAAACCTTTTGAATGGTGCCAAAAAGTTAGTGAATTTTGGCAGAGGCTGTCTCTGAAGGGAATGAAGTCCTCTTTCTTTGTTACTGGTAGGCAAATTGATGGACCCGCTCAGAGAGACTTCCTAAAGGGTATTGGGAAAAGCAACCCAAAACACAGAAGTTAAACCAAAAGTAGGATTTCTACCTGGCAACATATGTTAATAGAATTTAATACATGCTTTAAAAATAAAGGAAAAATTATATTTAATATGCAAATAAAATGCTGCTAACAGGCTCAGGTTTTAGAATTTACTATAAAATGAGCAGTGCTTTGTATATTTCTATAAAACACTGTAATTGCCTAAAACTGATTTGAGTGAAGTATTTACAGCTACATACATTAGTGAATAAGCTCTGTGTAATTATTTTAGTAAATTAAAGAAAGAGATGCTTTTTAAAAACAGAACAACTTTGTAATAGAATGCTGATATTGGATGCAGCTTAAAAACCAAGAGTTTTTTCAACATAAATCTGATGGATGCAGAGCATGGAACATGTGATTCTTTCAGTTCTTAGTAACGGATCTTCAAAAGCTCACTGTGTTTACTTGACAAATACAAAATTGTTATTTTCTGATGTAATGGACAGTAGTAGCAATATAGTATTTGTTTTCTTTAATTAAGATATGCCCTTATATTATTTAGTATTTGTGCTAATGAAGCAATTTTCTTTTTTTAAGCTCCTTTCCCTCTGTGAGTGTGTTTAACCGGCCTTCATACCATATTTGTCACTGTATAATTGTGGAGAGAAAAAGCTTTGACATGTTCCCAAACAGTACATACTGGATTATTTATATGGATAAGAAGTATTAATATTTGCACTTGTAAAAATATTTATACCATTTGCATCAGTTGCACTGCTTCTAAGATATTTGTGTGGCACTCAGGTAGGCTGGATGTTTGTATATCTACCCGATTAAACAATTCTTCAAAGGAGGACTAAGAATTTTGCAGGCAGGAAAGCATTATTGAGCCAATTTAGTATCATTCTTCTAAAATCCAACACAAACACTCAAAGCATAAGATGGCATATTGCTGATAGCCGGGTTGTTCATCATCCTTTTCACTCTTAAATGCTGCAGTGGTTACTGTGGCAGATTTTAAGGAAAAATCCAGTAAGCAAGGCAGCATAGACAGTGTGCTGTAAGAGAAGTGCAGGCAAGGGACCAAAGCTGACTAGAGCAGTTAAAAAATATAAAATCCAGGAGAAAGTTGTCAGACCTTTTTGGTTCGTTAAAGGTGACCTTAATTGCTGGCTTGCATGGTTCATAGAATTGGGACTGGAATTTGGAGCAACTCTTCTGAGTAGCCCACTGTGGTAGTTTTCAAAAGCCATTAGGAGGCTACCCTGTTATCTCCGTACAGCTCTCTCCTTTATAGACCTCATCATGCAGACACTTGCCTAGGATGAATGTGGAAAATAGCTGGCACTGTCTGTATCTGGGTTAGTATTCCCCTTCACGATGTCTTTGTCAAGTGGACCTTAAAAACCCAACCTCCTGTTGACACCAGCAGTATTTGTAACGATGAAGTGTATTTCTTCTTCAAAGAAATCCTGAGCTAGTGAAAGAAATTTCGGATATTCATTTAGAGCCAATTAAGCCCAGACAGTTTGATCTTTCTTAGTAGTCAGTCATACAAATATGTTTACTTTCTCAGAGCAGCTGTTGAAAGATACATCAATGTGTGCTTAATCTGCAGCGGTTTTGGTTACCAGGTCCAAATGAATTCATGTGGCTATAATGAAAGAGGTGGCTTGCACTATTTTGCATATTGTGGGTAGGCAGATAATGGTTCTCTGCAAGACATGATACCCGAGACGGTGGAACTCAGTTTGAGCTTAGCCGAACACAAAGAATGGGTGATGTGCTGCATTCCTAATGGACAAAAAGAAAGGGGCCTGAATATTTTTCAAACAAAGGAAAATAGTATGTAAAACACTAAAAGCAAAAACATAAGCCACACACCTATGCAAACAAAAAAACCCTAACAGCACACCCATTATTGTCTTGTTCTATGTATGTAATTCTGTATGAAAACTTCAAATGAAGTTACAAGAGATGTTTTTTTTTTTTTTTTTTTTTTTCTGTTCAAATAGCTTATCTGCTATTCAAATAAACAAGAAAAGTCATTGGTAAATGAGACAAACTTCAGAGGGCTCTAGAACTGTGTGCAGTAAAAAAAACCAAACACATCCTCTTCTACTTCTAAGAAAGTCAGTTCTTCTAAGGAGGAATTCAGTAGAGCTCTACTGGATGTTCATCAGTCTGCTTGGCCTAGTGTCAGTATTTACTGCCTGTCAGTGGTAGCAGGAGCACGACAAAGAGAAGACTGTGCTGGTAATAAACAGAATTACCCTCTGTATTTGAGAAATATGAAGATGTTGTGTGCACCGTGATTATTAATGGATGTATGCACATTTAAGATAAAATGATGCTAGTTTTCAAAATGTTAAGAAATGTGCCATTCTGAAGCCTGCAGGCTCTACCTGCATTATTTTTAGACAGGTCCTGAAGATAGAATATGAGCTTCCACTTCGATGGAAATTCAACAGCGAGAAATTCTGGATACAGAATGAATTAGAATAGAAAATCATGTAGGGCTTTTGAAGATTTTCACAGCACTGATGTATTTTCATGATGAATTAGAATATTTTGTTTTAACTTCTCTTATTGCACTCTATCTTAATAATTAAAATGTAGTTGTGATATTACAAATTTTCAAAATTGACTTTTGAAAATTTGATGAGTCTTAAATAGGCAATAACGTGTTAAAATCATAATAAGAACATGGTCTAATCTAAATGTTCTAGCATTTTTAACAAAATACTGTGGATAAAATTTCATTTCCTAAAAAATTCACATTTTATTAATTGAAATTTTCTAATAGAGAAATCCATCCATGTAGTTCTGGACAATTCTGAATACCTTGGGCATAATTCCAAGGATTGATGCATTTGCTAAGGCCAGGTCGTGCCCTGAGCATGATGGTGTTTGCAGTGTGCTGCCACATCTTGTCTGAGACTTTAGATTTAGATCTAAAAGGCAATCTAGCAACAGCAGATTAAGTTACTAGTTGCAGTAATGCAATGTTTAGTGGCCCTTACTAATTAAAGGACTTAATTAAATTGTTCTGAGAGAATATAGGTCATCACTATGTCAGCTCTTCCTTATCATCTGGCTGCTGGAGCAAACCACTGATAGATACATTTTATGCACCAGTATATGGCATGCTTCCCCTTGCTGTCAGTTTCTTTATTTTTTTCTGGATCTGTCTTTTGGAGTATAGTAATAAAAAACAGGCGTGGACTTGTCTCATATGAAGGGCTCTGATGCCACCCATTCTGTATTGGAAGTTCAAGGCAAAAGATGATGTGAGTAATGTGGCTTGATGTAATCATAAGCTACAATTTTAATGTTTATTTCCTGTAAACAAAGAAAAAGCAATTAGTATGTGTCATGTCTCTGGAGCGTTGGTCTTCTGCATGGGGTTGGTAACAATAGATCACTAACAGCTTACTGGCTACTTGCATGACTTTGATTCAGAGTTCAAGCAGGGTTTTGCCAGTGACAGAAGAGTAGGGTTTTCCTGCATTTGTTCACTCACCGTGGAGTGCTCTTGTCATTGTGCAATCCTAGGTAGTAGAAGATTCCTTCTGAAAAACTGCTTTTGAATTCGAGGATGCCAACGTGCATTTATACTGTTCCCTCTGAAAGTATGCCTAACTTGATCACCAGCCTAATGTGATCACGAGGGAATCCATCAGCTGTATTAAGTGCTGTTTGGATCTGGAAGCTTGGTGAGGTGGTGTTGAACTCTGCAGGAATGTAAGGTGGACGTTTGCTCACAAAGCTGCTAATGTGTAGACAGCACTACATTTCACCCAAAGATTATGGATCAGCCTAAAGAAGGGCCTGCGTACCTGAAAGCTGTTTTTCTTCAAAGTTACCAAGCTGCTCCAATAAAAAATAGTAATAAAAACAAATGTTCTATGACTCTTCCTTGTGTAAAGGACATCAGCCATGGCCACAGAGCCCAAAGCCTGGCTGAAGGAGGAGGAAGATCCACTATGTAAAAGTAAGCCAAAAGGAAAGAGAACTCAGCTGTTCAGTGAGGCTGTCTTAGGAGATAGCCCTCGGACAACCTTTCTCAAGAAATGCCTACGGCCCCTACAGAGTATAAGTACCTGATAAATCTGTATCTATTGAGAGACCATTGTATGTTTCCACGGAGAATAGTCTTGGCTACCTTTACCACTTACAGCCCCCCTCTAAATCCATCTGCTTTGAAGACCTTAGCATAAAACTTGTGCTGCAAAAATTTGCATGAGAATGACCAACATGTAATTGATTTCTAATGCAGCCTTTTCATAATCTGGACCTGCATGCATACCAGATGGGCTGAAAACCTGATGAAATTTCACAATCAGTTTTCACAGGTAAAATCTAATTAAATGTACAAACAGAAATTTTAAATATTTGGACAGAATTTCTTTAGTGATATTTTAGAATAAGGGAGAAATGTTTTACGCAGCTTTGCATGACAGAGCATGACAGAGCAAAACATGCAAAACTTTGCAAGTTTTCCCCTTTTTAAATAATAGTTTGCTATTTATCATTATATTCTTCTTCATAGTGTGCCTTGCACATTAAAAATGGATGAACAGAGAACTCATCAGATGAGCTAACCAAAGCCGCAGATGGCTAGTACAGAAATCTGCTAGTCTCTCAAATCTGTGTTGGACGATTCTGTATGAAGGGTGCTGCCTTGAAGCTGGAGGTAACTGATGTTAGCTGACATGGATCGTGTTTGGTTTTTACCAGTGGATTTTACGTTTGTACAGGAAAAATTTCTTTAACATTATGTATGTTAAGAAAGTATTTTATAAATCACACACAGAGGATTTGATTACAGGGAAACTAATGTAGATTTCATTGCTATTGTGATGGTTCATTCCTTTATGCACCACGTCTGTACAGCCTGCTTCTGAATCAGGCTGCTGGCCTTGGTCATGTAGAAGTCTGTTAGTAGACTTCATGCCTCCATGGGGTCTTTGTGTTCCTGCCACACAGGCACACCCTCACTTGTAACCTGCCTTCCACAGAGCTGTCTGGGCAGCCGCAGTCTTTATCTGCGCTCTGGATCTGGCACAGATAGGAAATGGAACCGGAGGAGACAAAATGCTGCCCAGAAAAGATTACTTTTTCCTAGGACTTTTTCACAACTTGGTGAAAACCTATTAGTTTGGCCATCTGTTGAAAGAGAGGGGTGATAAAATAATTGAGTTGTCATGATTTCTGGAAGTTACGGCCAAATTATTGATTGTTGACAGCAGGTGCACTAATATGAGATGTATGAATTTCCTCAATTAGTGAGGGCTCTCTTGAGAAGGAAGTTACTTTAAAATAAACTGCTGTACAGATTGATTTATTCTACAGTGATTGCCCAAGAAAATGTTCCTGGTTTACATTTCAACACAAGGTAGTTCTGGTAGTTTTCCTGTCTGTTAAAATAGTGCCTGGCATTTCCTCTGTCAGTGTTTTCACCATTCCCTCGGGTATCAAAGACATGCCATACATGAAGATGAACCCCTTGACGGAACAGTGAAATGCACTGATGAGACTTGTTGTCTGAAAAGGCTGAGCGAAGGCACTCTGCTCAAGGAAGTAAATCTCTTAGCCTACAGTCCAGTGAAAATGCTTGTAGTGGAGCTTCTACATTACAGAGTGTAGCACACTGTGGTACACAGCTGCTAACTTGAATCTCAGAAACAATATAGTCATGTTAGGTCTGTGCTGTAGGAGTGCTGCTAGCCCAGTGCCTTTTCACGTAATCACAAAATGACATCTTTCAAATCTTGGAACAGTGTGTGCTTAAAAACCTTTCTTACACAGAATACTCACTTGTGGTTTGGAAGTAAGAAAGGGAAATGATAACACGGTACTGAGTGGTACTGTTGGCTGGATGTTACCAAGAGAAAGGATGGACAAAATCTGTTGCAACCTACTCCAGAGATAAGAAGGCAACTTTGAAAGAGTTCAACAAGAAAAGGAGGAATAATTCATTTGAAATTGAAGTTTGTATTTGTAGATGTAGATGTACCACTCAACACCCTAAATATCCGTCCCTTTCAGTACATGCCCTCATTAAGTAAAATCCAACACAGAGCTTACAAAACACTCTTAAAAATTCATTTTCTGCAAAGTAGCTGTGCCCTTTGAATAAATGGCACGCAGATTATCTTTTTGTTTAGAGAGAAAAGCTTTAAGCAAAAAATGAGAAGGGTAGAAATTATTTGCCTTTTAGAGAACCTATTGTTTTCCTGGGCTGACGGTTTGCATTAAATTGTAGATATGTTCATGTCTTTGTGACATGGTCTGTTTTAGTCCATATGAATTACACCCACAGCCTAATAGGGCTTTTGGTTTCTGGGGTTCTTCATGTCCTGTTCTTATTCAATTAGTATATGATGTGTTCATGTGTGGTTTTTGACTGAAAGAAAATGAGAGAAACAAACAAAAAACGTCCTTTAAGTGTTCTAGTCCCTATCCTTAATTTAACTGTTTTTTCTCTTCCTTTCTTTCCCTGAAGATGTTTGAGTCATGTGTGCTACTGCTTTATACACCTCTTTGCTTCCCTGCAGCAAACACAGTCTCTAGCATTTTTACTGCATGTGAGAAACCAGATTGCTATTCCTGCTGCATTTACTGTACTGCTTTCACCGATACTGCTCTGCTGCCCCCAAGGTCTGAATGACATTGATCTGATGCTCACAGCCTAGACATAAAGCCAGGGAGAGCTGTACACAAATCTCCTGGCCAGTACAAGAAAATCATTAACTCTTTCAGTTTGTTCAGGTAAGTAAAGGAACGTAATGAAATTTCAGCTTAGCCAAAATGTGGGAAGCGTGATAATATTGCTGGGGCAGGGTCTCCACAGAAACGCAACACAAATGCGTATGGCATAAGAAGGTTTTAGAAAGCTAAGTTTGTCTTGCTGTCTGATTGGAAAACAACTACTGCAGTGAGGGCAGTCATATTTGAGAGCCTTAATGCTAGGTTTGCTGAGCTATGGTAATCTTTCTCATTGTCAAGCTATATATCTTTAATTTCCTTGTTGAAAAGACCCTTCTGGAGAATCATCTCGATACTCTCCATCAGTGAAACAGTTTTCCTGATAAATATTGTATATTTCTTTTGAATCACAATATAATTTATTGATGTATCACTCCAGTGTTGTTTTCCTTGGTGAGGGGTCCTCTTAATTTCCCTGTTGTACTGTGAGCATAATATATTGAGTTCTGTGCAGCATTATGGTAGCTATTCAGATAGATGCTTTTTCATTTCCTTTTCTCTTCTACCTGAGCTAACATAGGATTGCTTCCTGTGTAGTTTTGCTTGTTAATGAGTCTCTCACTGGGCATCCATTTGTACGTGTTTGACACAGCACTTCATTTGCTTGTAAGAGCCCCATCACATGAGGACTGGCAGAGCTTTTTATGCCTCCATTTTATTTTGTAATCAGGAATATGCCTGCTCAGTGGATTGTTCTAGCAGCTAAAATATGTGCAAGAAATGTGTTTTTCCCTATTTTTTTTGTGGGATCTTCTGCTTTGATGGGTAGAACTGGATGTCCTCTTTTTTTTTTTTTTTTTTTTTTTAAGTGTTGGAGGATTATTAATACTCCTCAGCTGCCTCTCAAAATGTTTCTCTTCAATCAGGGCCAACTCTAACTTGATGGAACAGGTGGTTGCTTAACCAGCAAATTGCTTAACATAAAACCCCAGCCAGGATGTAGCTTCTTATAATTGAAAGATTCTTACTGCTCCTGCCAGCCATCCTTTCCCTTGCTCAGCATTGACCCGCCATTTCAGAGAGAATGAGCAACAGTAAAATAAGGAACATCTCTAATGTTAACCCCGTCTCATCCAAATCACCCAAATTTTTCTTGTGAGTATTATCAGATTGAGGTGCTGTAAGATTAGGTGGACCTGTCTTCCACATCCTGGGAGAAAGTATTTATTTCTTCTGGAGATGATAATTTCTTCCCATTGTTACCGTTGTTATACTGGGGGGGAACAACCCAACCTCGAAGATGCCCTCCTTGCTGAGGCAGGGCAGGGAAACAGGAATATCAGTGTGGGAAAGAGGTCATATGCATATATGATGTCCTTTTTATTCCTCAGTAATTTGAGGTTATATTTGAAATATCTAGGACACTTAATGTTAGTAAATAGCTACCAAAACAAAAAGCAACACAAAAAAAAGAGGTAGATAATTTTGAAGTTTTTTTTTTTTTTTTTTTTTTTTTTTATATATATATATATATATATATATATAAGGCATTATTAACTTCTGGATGCTAGCAGCTGTGTTACTTTCCAGTGAAACATTCTTCCATCCGCTGAGCAGGCAGACTGCTCCATTTACTATGTTATAATCCTGTACTAGCATGATTGTTACTTGTAGAAGCACAAACCTGATAGCTACAGGGTATTACAGGTTCTTTAAATTAGATGTTCCGTATTCTATGTTGAAATACATATTTTTGCCCCTTTTATTTGTAGAAGTATTTGCTGTAAATCTGTGGTGGATGGTTGTACTGAGGTGGATAATTCACAAAGTGAGATTGTTACCAACTAAAATCCTCATTTTCTGTTTTGACAAAAGTATTGTAATCCCGAGTATTCATGGTGACCTACTTAAGGAAGATGCGGTTATTATTACTATTATCATACTATTTATGCAGACATGCAGAATATAAAAGGAGAAATCTGTTATTGTTACATTATAAAATATTATTTATCCGTTTTTTAGGCAAAAGGGTTTTATCACATACTAGTTAATATTGTATGCAAAGAGTTCTTTACCAGATGTCTGAAAAATGATCCAAAAATGCTTTGTTCAGAACAAATCTAATGTTGATTGCCACCAAAGTGGGAGCTGGGGCCTCCAGTGTAGTTCAGCCTTTGTAGTCTGAACTAAGGAACTGGCAGCTTGTTTACACATAAATCTGCACTGAAATAACAAATTCCATTTAATTTACTTCCTTTTCTTTCTGACTGAAAGTCTTTGGGCAGAAGGATTTTAGCATAAAACTTTTCTACTCAATTTCTGCCTTTTTTTCTCAAGTTTAAGCAGTTGTTTGTGATGTCTTCAGAATAATCAAGAAGTTAAAGCTCTGTATTTCAGCTTGGAAAGCCTGTTTAGACTGTTTTTGTTTCAGCAGCAAGAGAGCTATATACGTATATTTATACATATATTTTTATATATATATATATATATATATATTTATTTATTCCTGATGTTACTTGGTGCTTATTGTCAAATAATCTTGCTTGCAGGATAGAATGGTGATCTTTAAACTAGTTGCCAGTAAATATTCCTTTTCTCTTTTAATTGTCAGTGTTCGTAGAAATTTCACACTTCATTGCAGTAGAATATCTCTGCATATCTGATGCTGTAGTATATCTCCCCATTCACATGGATGATAAGAACTGAACATTCATGTATCCTCTTGGTATTGTCTCTAATTAGTACTATCCTGTGAAGCATTATAGATTAATTATCTATTTTGATCAAATAAATTTTTCAACTGATTAATGAATTAACAGAGAGAGACTGGTACGAACATATGATTTGTCCTGGAATAATCCTGCAAATGCAGGCTTTGTATCACAATCTGGCCTCCTGTATATACAGGTTGAAATCACCCATTTATTAGCAATCGGGGTGAGAGAAGTTACTAAATCAAGATTTCAGAATACTTGATCATTTGGTGTCCTTTCAGAAATCCACTAGCCAATTGTGAAATCAGGATTTAACACATGATAATGGATTGTCACACATAATACCAAGACCTTATATGCTGTGTTGAGCATATGTTGAATGTAACTGATTTTTAAAAGGTATATTATGATTGTAAACTGGCTGTATTCAGAACATCCTACATGTATGTTAAACCCTGCCACGTGTCTGCCATGCATAATTACATCTGTTGGCTAGTTGCAAGCTACACCTTTTGAAAAATGTATTGAGTAACTCTGTAGTTCGGTGTGTGTAATAGCCTGACTTTGAAGTGTTTGCTCATCTGTTATTGTAATGTATGTTAGGTGTGTAAAAGTGTTAGAAGGAACATCTGCTCCTGTCGTAATTGATGCCGCTTTTCATCAAGATCAGAATGTTAAACTGAATAGGTCATTAATTAGTATCGGAATTGGTCCAACTGTGAAGAATTTTTCCTTTGTGTACAAAGTGGTCCATTTGGCTAGTGTAACAGTGCTAATCCTGATTTCTAACAAGTCCGGGTGAAAGGTCCTTATACTCTGGCAATTTGTCAGGGAAATCTTCTGTTTCTGCATCCAGCTCTCAGTTCTCTTAGAGTATGCGGCATTTCCAGGTGGGAAATAGAACAGAAGTCTGATGAATCCATACCTCAAAGAAATGCTGTGCTGTTACACTATTTCATGGCAGTTCTTACAATTCTGTCCATTTGTGCATACGTGTGCTTTAATTTTTCACTTCAATACACACAAAATATGACCCTTCCAGTTACTTCGGGAACTTTAATTTCCAATTTTCTTATCTTTACTTTTAAAATCAAAGTGTTTCATTAATGCCTATTTCTTCCATTAAGCTTTGAAAGGATATATTTCATTCTCAGCCTACAGCTACGACTGGTTAAAGCAATTTTCATGGTGGCTATAGACAAATGCATGCTAAGTAAATTAGCTTTTATTGTACTCACTGTTGGTTCTCTTCTCTATTGCATATTCTTGTGTGAATTCTCAAATCTATGTATATTAAAATTAGAGATGGTGTTAAAGCTGTGTGCCTAAGTATTTCCAAAGAGGTCACTCCTGCTGCATGCATGAATAATAGAGCTGAAATACCTCCATTTATTGGACTTGTGCAAATGATCTGCTTAGCACATTTGGCTCAGCAAGTTCAGGATGTATTGAAGAGGCAATAGACGTGTCTGACGTGCCTGACTCAGGAAAGCTGTCATAACACCAAAACATCCTGTGTGTTTCAGACGCCTTGTACTTGTGGTAGACGGTGTCCTAATCACAGTTTGCTAGCTGGTAGCCGCAAAGTACAAACTGTAGAATAAATCTGAATATGTATTTTTCATATTATTTATCTTTTAAGAAGTGTGTTCAGAAAGTAGTTTCTTGTATACATGTAGAATGGGCTGTATTTCTGGTTATTTTCACAGAGTATAAAAGTAAGTAAAAAAAATAGTATTGGTACTTTAAACAGGTGAGTTAATATATCTTAATTTGGCTGCTATATATCTTAATTCGGTACTACAGGAAAATCATGAAAGTGAAAGAGAGTTTGTTAGGAATATAAACTGGAAGGTTAGCTCATTTGTTACGTGCTGAAATGCAGATGAGGGACCCAGAGGAGCACCCTAGCAAGAGAGCAGTGAAGTGACACTCTTGGCTTGGAAGGATGTACCAAGCAAACTTCTGCAGAGGTCTCTGCTGGTGATTTGGTCATAAGGGAGCTGCTTAATGGAGTGAAATATCAAACTGGTGGGAGGATATAGTGGGTATGTTGGAGGGCAGATGTGGAATGTAGATTTACTACCAAATGGGAGAGGTGGTTGGAAAACAGAGAGCTCCTGCTTGTGCTGGCCTCTGTGCTCACGTGGCCATGGTTGGCTGTGTCCACATAGGGGGAGAAGCAGCAATTCAGGAGGAGAATGCCTATGGGCTGCACAAAGCATACACATCAGCATCATCCTGCTATTATGAAACAGGTACGGCATATGAGGTAGCTGGTCACTGCCAAGGCATGCCCAGTAATTCTTTTACGCTGCCCAGCACTGATGAGGCATTGGCAGGAGAGAAATACTGCCCAGTATTGAGCAATGTTGTTAAAAAAAGATACAGAATAATAAGAGACTGGCTAAAGGAGAGTATCAGGAAGGATCAGGGTCTAGAAATTATGGGGATGATTTGGAGTTTTTAGTTAAGAGAAGATGAAGTAAGATGTGGTAACGCCCTTCAGATAGATGAAGGGCTGCTGTGAAGACAGGATCACCTCTTCTCCGTCACAGTGCTGGGTACAAGAAGAAGCAGGTCTTAAATAGGATTCAGTAGATTTAGATTTCTTATGTTAGGAATAATAAAATACTGTAATAGGTTGGTGGAGAAAATTGTGAGCTGTCCTTTGCAGGAAAACAGATAGAAATTGGTTAGCCAGCCTTCAGTCGAGGACAAGAGCATTCCTGCCAGGGGCCAAGTGATGGATCTGGTGATCTCCCCAAGTTCTTCCCGCCTTATTCCAAAATGTAAATTTTTGAAGTTGCTTTGAATCAAAACAACCAAAAATCCCTTTAGAATTGACACACAGAGAGACATACACACGCCTTCCAAAGAAAGAAAACCCCTTTTTGGCCATGAAAACTTCCTAGATAAGTAGAAGCTGTTGTTTGTTTCCAAAACTAGAAAATATATATTGAGTGGGGATGGTCCTTGTTAGGTAGAGAAATAGAGCCAACAAGTAGGTTTAAGGAGAATTTGGAGAGATCTCCATTCTGTGTGGGATTAGGGGCTTTCTTGCCAAAGTCCCATCTGTTCAGCTTTTGTTCAGCTCTGTTTTCTTTTCACCTCCATGTTGTGTTAGCGCTCCAAATGGAGGCATAAAGGAATGAAGTGAAGTCCTGAAGTTGTGTAGTGCTGGTTGTCTCTCCAAGTGCAGGTATCACAAATAATGACTGAGTTTTCATGGAGAGGTTGCATTTGGTAGTAAAATCACCTCATGAAGAAATACTTAGATCCAGGAAAGCTTATAAAGCTGTCTTAAATGGGGAGCAAGTCAAGGAGAATGATGCTATTCTGCACATAGAAAACACCATTTCACCACACAGGATTTCTAGAATTGACTGAGAAACTCTTTATTCAGGACTCTGCATAATCTATGTTAGTATGTGTTAATCACACTTATCATGCTAACTGTTAAACAGGAAAATCACACTTTAATTAAAGTTATGGGGAAAGACATGTCTGAAAACTCAGGACTGAATCCTCTGTCATAAGCATATAGATGACAGCATATGGCATAGCTCTGGGGATTCTGGGTCGAATGTAGTCTGGGAATGTACTTAGAGGATGAATGATTGAGAGGTGTAACCTACAGCAGACTTAAAATGCTGGAAATTTGGCATTAGCATCTCATTGCAGCACCCTTGCAGACCCATAGGACTGAGGGCTATTTCCTTGTGTTGTTTGTTCATGGCTCATTGGAGTTTCAAGAGAATATTTCCTCTTAAAGAGAGACACTTCTAAGAGAAGAGATTATTTCTATTTTATCTGGAATTGCTTCTGCTGAGGTAGTTTTTGTGCTTAAAATAGATGGTTGACATTTCTGTCTGTTTCCAAAGAAGTTCATAGAGAGTTTATCTTTCTCTCTACCCTGAAGAATGAGACCTCGGTGAAAGTGATAGCAGTAATTGGGAGAGACAGCCCTGTAGGATGGACAGCACAGCGGGCTTCCATGCCTGCTGAAAGATCTGGGGTAGGTGGAATATTTTTCCCTTCATTAAGCCACTGGGAATGGCTTAGAATCTACCATAGCTTATTTGTGGGAGAGTGGGATAATGGATTTCATTCTTCTCCTGTTTAAAGCGTTGTAAATCAGGACTGACTCACTTGGGTTGATGCTAATATAAAATAGTAGGTGTAGACAGAAAACGGGGTTAATCTCCAGCAGTTGTCAAAATAACTCTTGGGTAATTTACAAAATTAAATGTATATATTCTGTGCTACTCAATTGTTGTTTGGAATCTAGGTATCTGTACTACTACTGCCTACTTTTTCTTTTTTTTTTTTTTTTTTTTTTTTTTTAAGAAATCGTAACTGCAGCAACTTGTTGTGGCCTGGCTGTATTTTCTTACTGCATGTGGCAATAGACTGTATATGCTGCAGCACTGTAGCAGAATGAGTGTAGAAACAGTGCAGAGTTGGAATAGGCTGTGTGCTTAAGGACAAATTAATAAGAAAGTAAAAAGTGCTCTCTGTCAAATGTGTTTGCAAAGAAAATCATGCAGTTGCTAGGAGGGTATCTGTAATTGCCTGTTCCATGAATCTTTCCTGAGAGCACAGATCCATACAGTTGCTGAAAATGAGCCTGAAGTGCAGGAGTTGTGAATTGACCTCCAGATGTATTTTCATCTTTCTACAACAGTTTTGAACAAGCATTTAGAGAGCTAAGTTACTGGCAAGGGTGGTAAAGTTCTATTGGAAAAGACTTACTGGTATTTTGTAATCCAGATAATTAAATACAGCACATTCATAGTTCTGGCCTCAGTGCAACTAAACAGCATAATGTGTTGTGCAAGATAATCAATATGTAGCTAGAGCCTTTCTGCAGTACAATTAGCTTCAGTTGCCTCTCTGAGCACAAAGATGTGTGAATTTTCCATCTGTGTCACAGGAAGTCTTCTAGAGCAGTACGTGTCAGAATGATGCAGGACATGGTAGTTTTGTCCTGGGGCTGCAAGTGGACTAGGTGACTACAACAGAGCAAAGTGCTACTGCAAAAGGATATTTTTATCATGTTAGCCTACTAGAGAAACAAACTTTTCCATATTTAAGTTACAAATACACCAGAAGACAACACAGCCTTTTGCTGGACACTCTCTCACATCGGAGCAGCAGTTTCCTGCTGTGTTTGAGCTCTTTGCTCCATGGTATGCATGCTGCATCGGTATTGACAGAGTTTGTGTTTCTTTCCTGAGTTGTACTCTGGTATTCACTGCAGGTACTGAGTCTGCTTTTAGACTTAGCTAAATGATTGCAGTCTGGTCTCTTTTGGTGGGTAGTTTTCTCCCAGAATTGGCTGCCCACACATCCCTAGCATGTAACAAGTTATAATAAGCCATTTTATTACTAAGCATGTGATTTTCCTGCAAAACGTACGAGGTGCATTTCCAGTTTTTCATATGAAATCACCATGAAAATGATGGAATTATTTCAAATGTTGAAATTGTCTTTACTGGGGCGTGGACTACAGAAAGCCTTACTAATAAATACTTTGCCAACTGCAGTGTCTAACTTTCTTAGAGAATCTGATCACATTTGACAAGGGAAATAGGATTCCAAAGGACATTACATGAAATTATGAGATGATATAAATGGAAATATATTTTCTTGGGGGGAGGAAAGAGAACAACTTCTCCATAATTGAGTTACAGATAAAATTGAATTTAAAGGGTCCAGCAAACTTGTTTGAAGTTCAAAGAAGCTTGTGCATAAATTTGGCCTGCCTGGAGTTACTGCATCTTAACACATATAACTTGATCAAAAGAAAATTAGAAATTGAGTAGTTCCAGAAATCCGGACTGATTAAGTCAATCTTTCTTGCCTAGTGATGGAATTTAGCAAAATATCATTTGGTCTTCTCTAAAGTATTACCCTCCTGGATCAAAGGATTTCTCTTCCAGCCTTTCTATACTAATCACACAGTGAAAAAAAATGAACTTCTGTAGTGAAAAGATCTTTATGATCCATTCAGGTTAGCAGTTCTTGAGGGCTGTTGTTCTGAAATACAACCTACAAGAATGCTAGAAGTCAGTGGAGATATTATTTACCCTTTAATAGCTCGAATTTGCCTCCATGACAAATTTGTAGCTTCATTTATATGATTGTATTTTGTGTTGTGAATTTACTCTTTTGTTTCTGTGAAATGCAAGGGCTTTTGCTTGAAGAACTTCTGAATGATCCTACCAGCAGTGCTCTGAAGGAGGGAGAAGTCAGTAGTGATACGAGACGTTTGTGGGACAAGGTCTGATGGTCCAGGAACAAAGGGAATGGGAGCTCTTCAAGAGGCGTGCATTTCAGTTAGCAGGAACGAACTAGCTAAGCTGAAAATCTGGATAGGGATAAATGTCCAGGTGCTATCCGTAGCATGTCCAGCTTCTGGAAGTTTTAATTCAAGGAAGCAGGACTTGAAAGTATAATTTGTGCCCTAACATGGGACAGGGTAGACAAAGATGACTGAGGCCCATGAAAGTTGGACCATGACATTTCACATAGCAAATACAATTCTCTGAATTATTAGTGATAGTGATCATTTTCCACTC
The DNA here is from genome assembly GCF_964035555.1 of Netta rufina. NCBI lineage: Eukaryota > Metazoa > Chordata > Aves > Anseriformes > Anatidae > Netta > Netta rufina. The sequence goes on along the minus strand of NC_140130.1, from coordinate 4,219,181 downwards.
CAATAAAAGCCAACTTAAGGGAAACAGTTAAAAAGGTTTTCCAGCATGCAGGAGACATACAAACAATAAGATTATAAAATGCCCTATTTCATATAGTTCTGATCTGCTAGACACAATGTCATTTGGGAATTCAGCTGGCTAAACCAAGTCTCTTTACAGGCCTGCTAATCTACCAGTGTGAAGTTAGGAGGAGTATTAGAACCTGCCATATTTTCTACTTACCAGAGTTTTACTTTGTACTGTGATATTCAGATCTTTTCAGTACCTCATAAATATCCTTCAATATCCCTTAAAATAGGCCAAAGAAAATACATTTAGGTGAAGTAGTTTTAGTTTAATGAGAAATTTCTCCTTTACCAGCAAGTTTTTGTGCAGTTCTGAAGCCCTGTACGAGCCAATGAGGAAGCTGAATCCTATGAAATGTGGGAAGCTTCGCAGCTCATTGTAAATGTGCATCTAATATTCCTGGGTGCCTAGTAACTTAAAATCTGGCCTCTATTCGTGGTGGCACAACTCTAATTCTATTAGGCTGTTAAAAATAATATAAATCTGTTCAGTCACTGACAGCAGTTTTTTTTATTGTGTGGTGATTTGGGATTATGTGAGTTATGGGGAAAGGTGACCTTGATGCAGGTTTAAGTGCAGCAGTTCTTGACACAGTGCAGTAAAGAACAGCACTGGTGTGACCTTAATTATTTTGTTAAATGCACTAGGGTTGAATTACTTAAATAAAAAAATAAATAAGTGACATTCACATTTAATAAACTGCATTTAATCTCATGCATGGATGTGTTTATGATAGAGTTACAGCAATACAGTAAATTAAATATGAATAGAAGGCTTGCTAGTATCCTCATACACAGATGTTTTCTATTTAGGCTAAAATAGAGACTATAAACGAGTCATTCAGGACAACATTGAAGTTCATGTATTCAGTAAAATAAATAAAATTTCAATTTTGAATAATTAATATTTGCTCTCTTATCATCTAGCAAGAAATCAGGCTGGTTAATATGTAATGGAGTAAAGCTGTACTAATCAGAATTTTACACTAGGATTTTGCAGAGAAATAAGCACAGGTGATAATATAATCAACAGAAAGGGGTTGCCGATATTCATTTAGGATGTCTTAACGTTTTTTACCTGCTGTAGAAGTTTTCATTGGTGTCAATCAGAAAAGCTGTATGACTTATGAAAAAGTTGAAACTGTATTAAAACAAAAATTGCTGTATTTACTGAAGTTTTACCACAACTTTTCTCAAAAATTCTACCTTGCTCTGGGAGGAGTTGAAAAACCTGTATAAGGGAAAGACGTTTCAAGTTACCATTAGTATCCTTGATTTTGCCTTATTTTTTTTTTTTAGTGTTTTAGCCAAACAGCTGGGTACATTTGACCCATGTTTGTTAAACAGTTTTAGGAAATCATGATTACCTTTTGTGGTGAATAAACTATTTAGAAGGAAAAATCAGGCAGCTTCATTCCTTAGTAATCCTGAGGCAGAAATGAGCTGTTATAATAGTGTAAAACCCCTATGTGCCCATTCACAAATGGGTAGAATTTGTAATTCTATAGTTTATCTAATGATTGTATTCCATTTTACAGTGACAGTTTTCATTAAAACTACATGAATTCACAGGAGGGCAAACCTAATAATAGTAGCCTTAAATCAGGGATTTGTTGTCCTTTTCTAATGTTACACTTCTTCTGAAATTGTGTCATTTAGTCATAACAGAGCTTTCTTTTTAAATTGTGTGAAATTTCATTCAGTTGTTCAACATGCATTTCTTGGAGAATGTGTGGTATGTGGTTGATGGAAAAGCATGTTTTTTCAGGTACTGAGGTAGGACTGAAATGACTTTGAAAAAAAGGCTTGATGAAGTGTTCAGTCAGAGCTGTAGACACCTCCATAATTTCAGCATCTGCACAGTATTTTTACAATTTTAAGTTTATTTCAGTGTTAAAATTAAGGTTTAAATAGGGTGGGGAGTGGGGCTTTTGGTTTATTGGCTTAAACACACTGTAAAGAGCCTTTCTTTTATTGTAAATGTTACTATTTAGCTTCATTTTTACCTTGTATGTTCCATCCAGCATGGTAAATATTCAGTAAACCTGTGATTACTTTTTATATCTGTAGGTTTTTATTTAAAATCTTATCAGCCGATTAGAACTCATATAAGAAGTGGTTTTGGAGTTTGATATTAAAAACGAGGACATGTCACTACAGGAGTGACAATGGAGAGGCCTAGCAAACCTTTATTTTACTGCAGTTTTTATTGCAGTAGATTGGAGAGAATTGAATTTGTGGTGTATTTGAAATAAAGTAGTTTGGGAATAGTTCCCTTCTTTCATGAGGCTTCGAGTTCTGCAGGTGTCTGCGTGATATGGCTTGTTCTGCTTGGATACAGATGCCCCAGCTGTGTGATGGCTGTGCTGATGAGAAAGAGCAGGGCTTTCTTCCCCTTCTTGTGTTTTGCCATGCTGGTTGCTCAGAGAAGGGCTTTGCCCCATCTTCTGCTCTGATTTATATTGTCAGACCTGCCAGAGGAACCTCTCTGCCCGTTTTAGCTTCTTAAGTATTACAGACTGAATGTAACACTCTCAAACCTGACCTCTCATCAATACTGGCAGATTGTCATACTAGGCAGGAGCATTTTTCAGCATAGGACAGTTAAGAGAAAGACATAACTGTTGTGATAGTATGCATGTGTACATTCTATAATCATTCCTTATGTTGTAAGAGTAGTCCTTACGATTCTGAGGTCTTCTCTTTTATGCCTAAAAATCTTTTTTTCTCTCATCTAGTAAAGCCATCATTAAGCCATCATTTCTGTTACTTTTTTTTTTTTTTTCTTCATAAAACTAGAGCTGTAAAGCAGTTGCTGTAAATTTTTGAGTGTGTGGACACAAACACAGAACATTATGGCTTTTGCATTTCTCTTTTTTGAAGGAAGAAAGAACCAAATGTGTAAAGTCTAATACAAAATTAAAGCAGCGACAAAGTCTGAAAAAGTCATTTAGGAAACAAAAAAAAGATGCTCTTAAAAAATGACCAATTAAGCTTTTAAGAGTGAGATACGTTATGTCTTTTGAGGAGAAGGTGAGTTTGAGAGGCACAGCAGTTTACTTTATCACACATTCCTGCATAATGCATCACACCAAAATAGACTAGACACACAAAATAGACAGGATAAACATCCTGTTTATCTAGTCTATTGCTCTTGGCAATTAATCCCAAAGAAGGACGTGAAGGGTACTGGGAAAGGTGAGATGAGAAAACAGAAGTGTTCATACCTGCTGTAGGATCTTCTGCAATAGCTTTATAGTCCAAAGTATCATATCAGGTAGGCAGAGATCAGGAGACTTCTCTCCTCACTTTATCCATTTATTTAATCCTGTGACCCTTAAAAACAGTCTTTTTTTTTTTTTTTTTTTTTTTAATTTCAACTATACCAGAATTACCTCATACTGCTATCACCAGAAAGGTTGGAAAACAAAATGTGGCATTGTGTGGATAAGAACAAGATAAATCCTTGCTTGGAGAGCTTTTTGTTAGTTAATAGCCCTATATAATAGGTAAATATATTTGCTACTCGATTGAATTACCTCCTTCTCTCCCCATCCCCAAGATGGATACTTCACAAAAGGAGTTGTGCTCATGGTCTAAATACTATGATGAGGGTTAGAATAACCTGACTCCTGAAACTGTGTTTTCAGGATGTTGGAGCGATGATTTATTTAAGATTAGAAGTAGACTTGAACTGCAAAATTTGCAGCCACATCTGGATATCTCACGTCTCAAATTTTTGGGAAACATGATTTATGTTGTAGCATTTTAGAAACAGTGCTTGGGATTTGCAAGTGAGCTCAGAATTCAAATGCCGGCAAAATAAACACATTTTGGGGTTGTGCCTATTAGTAATTATGATGGATGCAGAATCTGTTTGTTAGAGAGGTCTCCCACAGCAGTTGCAAAACAAATAATTTGCTCGTTACCTTTCCCTTCTTCTCATACCTCATCTCCTTTGAAAGTTGCTATTTTTCATTTTATGACACTGGTGAGTAAGTGCTGCTGAGTCAACGCTTGATTAGTTTCCAGCTGGTCCTGTGTGAATAATTTATTTAGATGCCAAACAATCAAATTAAATTTTCAGAGTATTATGGCCTTAATAGAACTGCAATGAAATTGTGGTGTTGTCATCATGGTGCCATCCCCAAAGATGCTCATGGCCAGTGACTAGTATCAAGTCGTCTCCCCAGACTGGCAGGGACACCATTCTGCCATAGTCTCCGTTTTCATTACTTTTTGTAGCAGTGTAATGTTTTAACTGTAACACTGCTGACTTCCATTTATACCAATCTGAAATTATTTTGAGGAGAAACATTGCATAAGAATGGGAAGGCAAAGCAATTGTTTTATTTTTTTGTCAAGAACATGTTAAAAGTTTTCTGTAACTGCAGTGGCAATGTTTTGGAAAAAAAAAAAAAAAAGGTCAAGTAATTTGTTTTCCAACTTTAAAGAAAAAAATAGTTTTTTTCTGTATTTATATTATTTAATCAATGCATATTGATTTATTTTTTTAAAAAAAAGTCTGAAATTGATGCAACATGAAACAGAACAGCTTTCCTTAATTTGCCAAATGAAAGTCTTGGAAATTATGATTAGGTGATATTTACGTATCCTCTCTGATGTTAAGATAGTCATTTAATTTTGTTGATTCAAATGTTAATTATTTTTTAAAATATTAATGTAACCTGATTTCATAGCTTATCATACTTTGTACTCATCACACCTGCTGTGGAAAAGGGAAAAGAATTCAAGATCTGCATGTTGCTTTTATAAAATCTCCTAGCACTCACAGGATATTTTGAAAATTTAGACCTCTTTCATGGGGAGAGCAGCTCCTGCATATCAGGACTTGTACCTCTGGGTGAATGCATTCATTTTTCTTTCTATTCTTCAATATTGATCTAGGTTATCCTCTTCTTGATGGAAGTTTTACAGTATGGTAAAGGAATTGATTTTTTTTCCTAATGATAGATATACACAATTATTGACTTCACTTAAGTCCAGCTATTGCTAAAGAGCTGCCAGGGCTAAGGACTGTGGTTTCAGGCCAGTTACACTTTTGTTAGAGGAATTTAGTGAGAAAACATGAGCTACATCCAGATTAGCAAGTGCACAGGGGCAGATGTGTAGAGAGGGAACAGTTGGAGAGGAGGACCCGGAGTCTGCACTCCGCATATTTCCTTTCAGACCATGTCTGATCTTGTAGATTGAGTACTTGCAAGCATTGGAAGCATTCCTGGAGCACATCCTCCCATTTAGTTTCATGCAAAAGGAGTGCAGTTTCTTTGACTTGAGACGCAATGCCAGCCAAAATGTGATAAGGAGTTTGGCTCCAGAAGTGCTTGTGTCATCAGTCTGAACTGCTGGTGTAGACGGACAGAGAGAGATGTGTATGGTGAAACGCCTAAGGTGGAAATTCCCCACCAGTTAAACTGTGGAGTTTGTCAGACAAGCTGAGATTGTTTTTCCACAATCAGTACAGGAGTTTATGTCTACAATTAAATTTAAAAGAGAGGGGACAAGCTCTCAACAGGTATAAGGTCAGCACAGATAAAAGGTGGTAGGAAGTACAGATAATGCAAAATAGCTATATTGCTGCTAATGGGTAAGTGTCATGATTCCCATTCCTCTCGGCTGTCATTGTTTTCAAACAGGAGCATCTTACCTGTCTTAAAAATTCGCTATGATCTGCCTGAAAGCTACACAATTATCTGTAAACAAAAGAGATTAAAAGTCACCTAAGTCAGAAAAATCATCAGTTCCCCTGCTTCCAGGCTTCTGCATAATCCTAAAATTATCTAGAGAAGTGTTACAGCATGCAAGGGTGTGATATTTGACATCTGCATTGCCTCAGGAATATTTTAATGATTAAGGCTTGTCATTCATCTCCTAAAATCCCTGCGAATAGAAGTACATTTTATACTGAGAATATTTCAGGGACAACACAGAAATGTTGTTCCAGAAAGCAGCTGGGGTGCATTCCATCTTTATTAAGAATTTTGGTAAATGAATAGAATAGTGCCATCAACATTTTTTCTCTTTTCGTAACGGAGGATTCCCTGTCGAAACCAAAACTGTGACCTTAAGCATTCTGTGTCCAAAAGGGAATATACAGCTAGCATGTGTCAAAAGGCAGTGTCTCCAAGGAGGACTCTAACAAGATTACAAGATTGCTAGCTTCTCTAGCAGCAGCTCTGCTCCTTTTATTAGTAACCTTTTTTTTCCTCCTGTTAGAAGGAGATCTTTGAGAGGTGAGGAAAAGGTTTGTTTATCTACCTATTGGTAGTTGTTTGATCAAATCTTGTGATGGTCAAAACCTCTGCTTCTGAAACCCTAGGATAGATGTGTTAAAAATAGCTCAGTAAATGTTGCTTGCATTTCTTAAAACTGACTTTGGTGTAGCTTTCACCAGAGGATTGAAGTTACCCATAAGTCAAAGTATTCTAACCAGAGATGCTGTTTCATATGAACTTGAGTTAGTCGAGCAAACCTGGGGAAGGTGGATAGTCTGAACACCTATGTGATCAGTACAATTGTGAGATACAATCAAATGTAGCCTAGGGAAAAAAACCCTACGACAAAGACTTGTGGAAAGACGCTATGGTGAATCCAGTTTTTGAGTCCCATAGAAACGAACTCCAGAACTGCTTTTTACTAGCACAGAAGTTTACACTGATAATTTTTAAAGAAGTTTATTCAAAATGCAGCATGTTAGAAGGAATCAGCCATTTTCCAAATGTTCTCCTCATTCATTTCCTGGTACTCCTTCATTCCCTTTGTGCTCAGACATAGAAATTTCTAACAGAAGACAGTCTGCATTCTTGTCATAGGCTCACAGACCTCCATGCAATCCTGTCAAGGCTATGTTGATACAGAGCAAGAGGCAGCTCTCAGGAAGGGTTGTGTACTCATAACGGTTTGTTGTAAATGAAGATAAATTAGGAGGTTCCTTTTTGCTGCATAAGGTCATCATCAAAACCCATTTTCCCCCCTTCTCTTTTACTAGTTTTGTTCTAGAAATACATTTCCCTAATGTTAGAAATTCTTTCATTTCTTTTCTAATTATTAGTGTCAGTGTAAACACATTTCACTACCTTTTGAGTTAATTTCCTTTCTCTCTGGGCTTTATTCACTGATATATACGTGTTTTCCAGCCTTTTCCTTAGTTTTTATGCACTAAAAAGAGCTGAACTAGACATTTCCTTTCATCCATCCCAGTGATCATCATACAGGTTCTTGTCTACAACAGAGATTCTTTGAATCTCTTCCTTAAAGAAGAAGATTCCGGGCAGAATTAGGTATTAACCAAGAGAAGTTCTTACCCCTGTGTCTGTTAAAGTAATGTTAATACCTCCTTTTCTATGCTGAAAATGACTCATTTGACATATTTAGGATCAGATTTACTTTTTCTCACAGCCATACTTTGTTACTGCTTTGTATAAAGGCTGAAATTGATGAACACATTCAGTTTTTTTCTGCTTTTATTTCCAGTGGGATGAGCACATTCTTTACAGCACGAAATATTTCATCTCCTAATTCATGACTATGTAGTTTTTCCCATCAATTTTAATCTTCTTCCTACTACTGCAGTCTTCCTTGACATCTCTCATTCAATATAAAGTTCCAATCCACCTCTGTTGATGATGCTTCATAAATTTGTGTATCAGCAAATTTCATTAGCATAATTTTACTTTCTTGTGCTAAGATCATAAATGAAAATAGAGATAAGCCATTTATAATCTCTCACCAACCCTTTACTTTCTTTTCAGACACTAAATTTTTGCTTATCTTTTAACTTCCTCCTAATCAGTCACAGAGCTCTCATCGCTAATCTTCATTTCTTGATCAAAACTAATAGATTTTCCAGGCAGTATAGCAGGTGTTTGTCAAAGTCTGAATTGGAGCCTTTACACAGAGTAGTAGTGTCTTTCAGCGGAAGAAGTTTCAGAGATGAAATATAGAAGTAGTGAGGAAAAACCTTACTTATTGGTCGGTTACAGGAAACACAAGGTTACGGTCACATTATAATGTGCAGTTAGGCAGCTTGGCAAAGGTTAGTGTCAGAAAAAAGACAGAAAGCGAGCTGGCAGAAGGCTGGTAGATCTTTGAAAGCTTGTAAAATCCAACTGCATAAGAGCCAGTTTTAAATCCCATGGGTATCATTCTTTCTGCTAGAGGCCACGTCTAAGCAATCTAACATTAGGCACCTGTGTTTAGACTGTTCTGCATCCTTGTTTCTTTGATTTCTTCTTTTCAGGAACATACGGCTCTATGAGTGCAAAGGACTGACTCCTTCTACAGCAAATGTCACAGCTGCTAGGGGCACCCATCACTTCCAGAGCTGCTTTGCAGTTTTAAGGCTACTCTTGCTTATGGCAAACCGTAAATAGCACCTAGAAATATACTTCCAGCTGGAAGCCTTCCTGCTGTCCCCATTCTCTGAGTTTTAAAATCACTCAGTGGGCCCCATTTTGCCAATTTCACCTAACAATTCAATGAGCATGAGTTTCACGGATTTGGAGGTGGTGTCTACAGAATGAGAGAAAGTAGTAGTAAAGAGTCATTTTCAGCAGGCTTCTCCTGAGATGAGGAAACTAGTGGACATTTGATGATCAAGAATGCATGTAATCCTAAGTGAAAGAATTCCAGTCAGCTTTGTGTTTGAAGTGCTGCTATTAATGTTACGTTTCTGAGGAAGTATTCTTTTTTTTTTTTTTTTAATTATTTTTTTTTAACGAACTTTAACAAAGGAACTTTAAATTTACATTTACAACACAGGAGGCTGGATTTATTTGAGAAACATGACTAAATGTGGAATTGGCATGGTATTCTGTGGCTTTTCCCATTAATTTCAGAAGTAAGTATTATAAAATAAAACTCAGATGGAAAGTTGACAGTATGTTGGTGTATGTAACTTCAGGTTGGTCCAGATGAGCACATACATGTTTAGATAAATGATGCTCCCTTGCCTGTCTCTTATTCATCAGATATCTGGTACAATGGTCTAAACATCAGGTTACTAGGCTGTTTTATCCTGCAATTAACATGTCATCAAGAAATGATTAAACTTGATATCCCTAAAGTTGGCTCAATCTAGTAGTTCATTTTAATTGTCAACCAGATCATACCAAGCAGACATGAACTATACCTTCTTTTTGTCCTCTACACCTCCTATTCTGTGTTCGGTTGGTAAGAAACTTCCTTATGGGAAGCTTGAGCTTACTGTATACCATTCATTATGAAAATGAGTGGAAGAAGCTATATATCTGATTAGTTTTACTTAATAGAGACAAAGCACTTCACATGTTGTATAGGATAATAAGATTCTGAAAGAAAAATATTTGTATTCTGTTAGAAGTCCTCATCACCTGAACTTTAGCAGGAATGTGAGCAAGCTGTAAAACATTTAGACATATAGAACAACTGTCTTTCCCATATAAAAATACTCAACCAATGAAGTATTAGAGAGATATGTGACACAAGCCTAAGCTTTTAACACTTTATCATATCCTAAACACATCCCATTGTTGCTGGCTTTAGCCATTCCCTTTTTCACCTGGTAGCCTTGTCCCCCACAAGAAGCATTGCTTCTAACAGCAGGAAGAGAAGGCAGCATACTGGGAGTGCATGGAGGGGATTGAAGTTAATTTCCAAATATCCAGATTAGTTCTTTGGCTGCCACCTACTGCCATGAGGCAGAAACCTGGTGAGTTACAATTTGTGACCCCACAAAAATGCTGAAATAGTCTGCTGATACATTATTAAATCTGTAGGGCCAAGTTTTATGCCAGAGAAAAATTTCACTGATGAGATTTACATCATTGGAAGGTTTGGCCCGTTATTAGCTAGTTCCTTAGGGTCTAACTTCTTTTACCGGCACGATATTTTATTCAGGAGGCTGTGACACCCAATTGCAGATTTTTATTGTAAGGAAGTACTGTAAAATACCTGCTCAATCTCAGAATGATTTCAAAGTTAGTCAAAGGCGTTGGTTTTACTGCAAACAAAGGTACAGTAAGATCAGTGGATTTTTCCCTTCAGTGAATCTGTTAGTGTAAAAAAAGCTAATGAAAAATTACCACATTCAGGGGCTGTTCGTGAGGGAGAAAAAGCATTTCTGCCAGGTCACACTGCCTTGCCTAAATGGGCAGGGAGGATATTTCAGGAGGATTCCTGAGATTTGGCACCTCAACAGCAGCAGCAAAAGGGATCTGGTTATTGATAATGGACGTTTGTCCACATCTTTTTTCTTCTCCTGACGAGGTATATAATTTTGCTGAGAACCACCCAACTCAAAATATTCACCCATTCAATCTTCCCCAAGCCTTAGGTACTGAAGGTATGAGATATGGGACTCATAAGACTTTGGATGCATACAAATTCAGATCATCTCCACAATCGTTTTTGGCCAGAGTAAATGAACAAAATATTTTCCAGCCAGGCAGCTTTAAATTGGAGAATGGACAGTGCTGAAGAATGGTACTTTCTATCCAAAGTAGACTGGACCACATGTCGGTAAGGGTTAGGCAACTTATTGAGGTTGCTGTTACAGCAAAACAAGAATTGTCTGCATAGGAGGAAGAGCATGGCAACTTTAAGACTCCCTGTAAAGGGTTTTTGGTATTTACATTGGATGCACACGTGAAAATAAAATTAAGTGAACTTGGACTTCGGAGTCCCCTCAGTAATATTTTGCATTTTTTTCCCTGGTAGAAATTAAGATTGCTTCTCTGTGATAGCTTGAGAATTAAATGGCTCTTTCCTTTCTTTGCAGTATTTTTATGACGAGTTGCCTGTCATAATATTTTAGATCTTTATTACTCATGGAAACAGGCATAACTGAAGAAAAAACTTATTGAGACCAACTTTGCATCTGTTTTTTTACAGTGTAAATAAGATGGATAGACAGGTTTTCTTAACCTCATGCTCTTCATAAGTGTTGTGAGCCTTTAGATTCTACTGGCATGATTCAATGTACCTTCTCTTGGCTTAGATGACTTTTTTCATGTTACCCCTAAAATGATCGAGACAAAATCAATGTTAAATTGAACAACTTTATATGCTGAAGACAGAATTTCACATACCTTTTGTTCACAATGAAAGTAGGTTTAGAAAATGTTTTCTTTGACCTTGAGCTGTTTTTCATTCTTAGAGGTCTTAGAGAGTGAAACTTTCACTTAGAGACTGAAAGAACTTAATCCAAATGAGATATTCACCCTCAGTTATTCCAGAGTATTGTTCCCAATGTCAACAATGATTTGTAAGACTGAAAAACTAGTCTAGAATAGTTTTAAATGAGTTGTGTTTTACTCCTTTGGAATCAGGAAGTGTGAAGTGCTGGTAAGAAGCCGATTATAAGATCCATAGCACGAACTGAGTTAACTGTGTTTGCTCTCACTCTAGTGCTGAGAGAGCACCAGGCCAGTAGATGCTTTGCTGTCCTAAATGCAGCAGAGAGAAAAGAATTTTCAGGGGTGCTTTTTGCTCCACAGATGTCCTCTGTGAGGCTCTTTTGCTTTTTTATCACCACATTTGTCACTGAAGATAAGCTAAAATCTGGTTTGAGCTGTCTTATTATATAAGTATAAATTTCATTTAAATATGGAAGTATAATCTTCTGTTTTTATGCAAATGAGCTAAACTGTATTGCACTGAAATCTTTTCCCAAATTCTAGTAAACTGTAAAACAAACAAACAAACAAAAAACAAACAAACAAACAAAAAAAAACAGACTGCATCACAGTATTTGCATCTGTACAGTTGCTGTGTTATTTGACATGGTACAATCTGACAATGACTGGCTGGCAGCATTTCCTTTGGGTGAGTACATTACGTGAAGCACTGGCAATTTTTCAAAACTGGGAAATGTTCAGAAGTGTTCAAAAGTCATCAACGTTATTATCCAAAATCACAGTATCAATTTTGGAAAATGGAGAATAGGAATTAATCAATTTATAATAATTTCTTTAACCTTTATTTTGGAATTTTTGCTGTCACTTATTTTCAGTCTTTTTCAACATTCAAGACAGCAAGACTTAAATTCTTTATTTTTAGTAATATGTAATTAACTCTTCTCACCATTGTATGTGGGGAATATCTCAAGAGATGAAAGGCAGTTATATATTTACAGAGGTAGCAGATATATCTGAAATGTAACGTTCATGCTTTTAGGGTAAGTGCAGTTTGGGCACTGCTAAGTTATGAAAAGGAGATATATTTTGCTGGCTTTTGGCATCACCTTTAGGATGTAGACAAGTTAGAGAAATAATAATGATAGAAGGCTTAGAAAATAATACCTATGAAGAAAGACTGCAAGAGCAGGGTTTGCTGTCTAGAATAAGTGAATGAAACAGTTTTTCAATACATAAAATATTGTTGGACTTAATACATTCCAAAGAAGGTATGTTCTAGCAGTTGAATCCCTTGAAGTCAAAGTGCTGGAGTTCAGTGCTAAAGTAAGATGGGAGACACTGTGCAAGTGGGACGGGAAAACAAACAAACAAACAGATTTTTTTTTGTTTGTTTCTATATTTGTATGCTCTTTCTGAGATTCATAAAACCACGTTTGGAGGTTGTGAACAAGAATTTATTTTAACTAAAGATCCTTGTTCTTTGGGTGAATATACGATTTCCTTATGATGGATTCCAAAAATAATATCTGGGAATTAGGGTGGACAGGGTTGATGTCAAGATGGCTTGAATACTCTCATGTAGTTTCCTCGTCTCTTCAATGCTACACAGAACATAGCTCAATATTATTTTATTTATGCAAGATCAAAACCAAACAGATCATGTCCTTGTACCATGACTGTCATAAAATTAACAGAGCAAAATTGCTTCCTACAAAGACCAGTGGATGCAGACCATCAGAAGATGAAGCTTTGAAGAATGGAATTTCACTAGAGATTCATTGTCAAATACCTCTAGTAGTGCTTTAGTTATTTCTAAGTATTTAAATAACCTTTTTTCATCCTTTGTTAAGCAGCAGAGCTCCACTAATATCAAGGAAGCTATCTTAATTTAAACTTGCTGAGGTTAGGCTGCGAATCTTTTGAAAGAGACAGAAATAGTTCTACTTAATCTAAATTTGATTTTGATTGAAGGTCTTTTGTCAGTGCAGTTCCTTATTGTACATGTTGGGGTACCCTGAGTATAAGTTGTGTTTCTTGGGTTCTTTTTACAAGAGCAGTTATTGGTAACATATGGGGGAAAAAAGTAACAGACAGGTGTATGCAGCATAGATGTAGTTGGGCTGAACTTAGGTCAGGATCCAGCTATGTTGGTGGTGTTAGAGTTAAAAAACAGCAGAGCTTCTTCCCTATCGCATGATCTAAAACACCTAGTTTGGGATGGAAGTACTGAAATAGGGCGAATAAATCTCTTCCAGCACTGAATCCAGCTGTTGTATGTACTACTAACAAGTAGTCTTCAGCATCAATTCTCCTTTTACAAACATCTCTAATACATGTCTGACAATGTACGCCAGAGTCAGTACAGTCACAATGAGCAAAGAACTGTGATACTTTAAAGTATTGGTGACTCATGCACAGTAATTTAGAGGGTGGCTGCCTACAATTTCCAGGTGCCATCAATCTCCTAGGAAAGATAATTTCCTGCCTTCATATATATGGAGGAGGAAATGATACACCATGAATTTCTGATGATGGGGATGATGTGTAGCCTTCATATATTGTTTTTTGCCTTCAGGGTGGTTTACAAGTGCAATGTAATGTTCAGCAGACACTTCAAAGTTTGTAAGTATTAATACTTCATTTTATAGAGGGGGAAAGTGAAGCAAAGAACTTTCCCAAAACTTCGGAAATCATAGGAGTAATTTTCAATCCTGTGCCTAGACTTTGCCATTTTTTTAGAGATTTCAAAAAAAAAAAAAAAAAAAAAAAAAGAATAGAGTTAGTAACTTCCTAATTATTTTTTGCATCTAGGTAATAAAGGTTGGTTATTGACAATTAACAATTGAGCTAATTTTCTGTTCCGATAAAACAAGGTGGTCATCATCAGGATTTGAAAAGTAGTTTTTTACAGGGACATGAAAGCTAGTGTTTCACTTTTAGACAGCACATTTTTCTCAAAGTTTTTAATTCATTAATACCTTTTGTTCAATTTTCACAGCTCAGCTTTTTGGCAATTTAATTTATTTTTAATTTCTAAGTGCTTTAATGGCAAGCATTGTAGAAATTCAGTGACAGAGTTTTTAAGCCTCATATTTGACTCCACTGTAGAACTGACATTTCTAATGACACAAATAGTTGTGCCTTCCTGTATCTTTTGAAAATACACATCACCTGTGTGTTAAAAAGATACAGGTAAAGAATAGTCTAGCTGGCTAAAAACTGACAGGACGGGAGCCATACTGGTGCATATGACACGGAACCACATCTTCTTACCCAGATGAAACAAGAGCAAAATTTTGCCTATGGCTTAATATCATTTCTTCTTCCACTTTTACTGTACTTTAGTAATTTTTGGTAGACCGTCCTTTAGATGGACTGTCAGTTCTCAGGTTAATATCCATCAAAAAGTTGAAAGCTCCAGAGAAGTCTGCAAGATTTGTTTGGCTTGAAAAGTAAATGCACATTGACTTTTAATTTTCAAGTCCCAAAGCTGTGTACGAGACTTGTTGAATAAAAACAGTATGTAGGTTTTTTTCCCTAAAAAATAAAAAAGGTCATTTACCAGTCACTATATTGGGCAGAACAGCTCTTCTAAGAAATAAATTGATAGACTTCTTGACTCCGCTCTACTTCGCAGTCTGCTCTGCTAGGAAGTTAGCTGAGAAAAAGTAACTTCCCAAGATGAAGCCACCCTCACTTACCAGCACATTTCACCACCATGTGGTTTACAAGGTGGCTGGCTATATTTGGTAACGTTCATTGTGCTTTTTAAATGTGATTGGTACAGCTCAGAAAGCTAAAGGCAGGTTCACAATGCTTCAGCTCTCTTACCCAGCAGAGAGTACTCATTTTTTCAGTACTAGTGAAACCCATCTTTCTTTAGAGTGATGGGCATCCATCCAAGTGTGTACTTTCAAGGCAATTAACAATTATTCTTTTTGCAAACTTAGCAACTACTACTGATGGGTATTGGTGGAAAGCACAGCATTACCAGGTGTTCAGAGCTGATGGAAGCTTTTCCTGCCTTGGAGGGGTAAGTTAGTTCTTTTCAGTTCTGTTGCATCGAATGAGCTGAACAGTCCACTGCATCTTTCCTTCAATATGAACATTTATACACTCTCTCTCTTTACATTTTGCTCCCTATGTTCACAGAATCCATTAGAACTGTTTTTAAGAGCTGTGTCATCTACTAAATTAGGCCAAAATAGATTAACTGGTTAAAAAGGAAGAAGAAAGGAGATAGATTGACGTGTGCACATACATAAACATTCAAAACCATTATAATTTCCTAAGGAAATAGTGCTTAAAAGCAGCAGAAACCTTCAAACCCAAACAGCTCTGCTCCTCTAGATATTACTCTCTTCTCCCAGCGTTTTTGAGAGCATTACTAGAGATAAGTAAAGACAAGTTTCATACAGCTGTTTACTAAAGCTCTTGGGGAAAGTCTAGCAAAATATGCTTTCATAAATAAAACAGAGTTAATTAAGAACCACTTGAAAAGCTAGCACAGGGGAAAGTTGGGAGAAAATTACCATGTAATGTGAATGTGGTTAGCAGAAGCATAATTCTAGCTGAAATGAGGCAGATACCTTACTGGGAGCTTGATTCATCCATTCTTTCTCATGTTGGGTAGCATCTTATTAAACAAATGATGCCATTAAAATTGATGGAACTACTCGGCAATAATAATGGCAGCAGAAAAGGCCTTTCCTAGGTAACTTGCAGCTAGAAATGTGATAAATGCCTGATAAAGTTATAGAGAAGGGTACTGTGTAAATGCAGGAAAAGACAATTGTAATATACGTGTTTATTTTTCAGAAGTCAGAAGCAAGGAATTGTATAAGAAATGTGAAGGGGATAGTGGTTTCCTGTAACAGGGTAGGCAAATAATAGCACATTTCCTAAATCAGGTTTACATAGTTAGAAATGTACAGAAAACCTGATCTTTGAGGATTGGGTGTCTCAAAACGTGGTAGCTAAATGTCTAGTCTGTGTCAGTGGACGGTAGATGGCAACTGCTAAGGCCTTTATCTTCTACTGTGTGATTGCGTCTGAGAGGGCAGTTTGGTTTGAATCTGTTTCCAAGTGGTCAGATGAGAGCAGCATAGCTCTTGGGAAGTTGTCTGAGCGCTGGTCTCGTCTGAATGTGGCACAGTGACTAAGTGATGAGGCTGTAAAGTCTCTGGATAGATATACCTGAATGGAAAGGATCTTGGGAGATTTGTGTCTTGCAATGTCCCCTGGCCTCCTTTTTGGTTTCTGCATATGTTTCATGCACGTGGAAAACACCTAATACTGCTTGTTTGTATTAGCACTAAACTTTAGTATGCAGAATCTGTACTCAGCTATCATTTTTTACTTCAGATCTGCTCACAATCTGGCTAAGGTTGCCTCGGTACTGCAGAACAGATTATATAATGACTAATATCTGGGTTACCTGTTGGGAGAAGAGCACATGTTTTGAAACAAATGTGAAGAGGAAAGATGCTGAAATTTTATGGCTCTTGCAAAAAATAATTTGCACTTGCTGTACTTTGTAAACACCTAATTTGTTGGTCCCCTTTGGCATTTTGGCACATGCTTAACTTCATCTAGCGGTGCTAACAAAATCAGTTGTGATGAGAGTGGCTTCACCTTGAGAAGTTACTTTTTCTCAGCTAACTTCCTAGCAGACTGCTAGGTAGAGGGGAGTCAAGAAGTTTTATAGATGTGTTGCTTAGGAGAGCTGCTCTGCCCAATATAGGGACTTTACAAAGACTGGGATGCTGATCTGATTTAGGATTTTGATTCAAGATCATCTGACTTTTATTTATTTATTTATTGCTCCTTTTTTTTTTTTTTTTTCTTTTCTTCTGAGGTATTTTATTCAGGCATAGCATTAGACAAGCCTAGCTGCTGTTTTGACTTTTGTCCTTGGTAGGAGGCCTGACAAATGCAGTGCCGTTCTGTCAGAGGTGCACTTGCAAGTCCCAGTTTCTTTCGCAGCATTTGGCAGAGCATCGGTTGCAGCTGAGGTGGGATTAACCTCACCCACCCTTGTCTTCTGGTTTAGTGCAGGATGGAGACCTACAGGACTGCTGAGGGCCGGTTTCCTACTGAAGAATGCATTTTTGTCTTTATTGGGTAGAGTGGAGTTTGATTATAGCAAGACCTGTGGCTGCTGGCATGGCAAGTGAGAACTTTGGGTGAGGAAGAAAAAAAGAAAGTTTGCAAATCTGGAAAACAAGGCAGCTACAGCAGTTCTAGTTGCAGTGTATGGTAGAATGAAGTAGAGAGCTGTAGGTTGCTCTAGAGAAAGAGCAAATAAATTACTAGCCCTATTTGCCTAATTGTCCAGGGAAAGAACAGCTATTAGGCATTGCAGAATTTACACACGCACATGACAATAAGAACTACACTCAGAGCATTTCTAAGACCTTTGAGCTGTGAAAGTACTGGATGGAAGGCTATATAAGACCTGAAAACTGTCAAATTCACATGCGTGAGTTGGGCTTTCTGCTCTATTCAGATAAATGCTGTCTGTTAGCATTTCATTTCATCAAATACACTTGTTAGAAAGCCGTATTTTGAAAATTCATCTGTATTTCACAGTTTTGGTATTTCTGATCATATTTTATATTCACGTTCTCCATTTTTTTTCAGCTTCATAGTGCTGGCAACTTTCAGGATCTCACCAAGACCCCTAAATGGCATTTCATTTCATTCGTTTTTAAGAGAATTACATACAGCATGAGTGAGGAAAACTAAACTGATATAATCTGTTGCCTTTACACAAACTACTTGCTGAATTAATTTCACTGACTGTCAACAGGTGAAAGGAAGGTGAGAATTTAGGAAGGGTTTGGTAAAATGGCAAGCTTTAAGTGTATTTTTCAATTTAATACTCAGGTTTAAAATCTGCCAGCTATGTCCTCAGCCCATGCCTTATACTTGGGAGATGGGAAGCAAATATTATTTCATCTTCTTGGGGATTATTCTGGGGTGAAATGTGGGGGAAAAAAGGGAGGAAGGGTAAGGGAATTGCCCCTTTATGCACTTCTAGTTGCACGTCAGCACTCCCTGATGTGTTAAACACTGTTTGTTTGCTTGGTTTTGGTGAGAACTGTTTTTTGTGTGTGGGCTGTCAAACCGGACTTCACAACTATGTGCCACATGCATGCCATGTCCCAAATGCTATCCTGTTTTATCTGCTGGAAGCCAGATTCCTTCCAGCCATTGGTATTTATGCCCAGTAAGAGGACATAGTCATCAGTAAACAACTTAGCATGCTTAAAACACTTGCTGCTGCGTTCATTCAGTGCTGCCAAATTCCAAGCCATATTAGCAGCCTCCTAACTGAGCTGTCTGTGCCCTTCATTGGTGTACCCTGAATGTTCACAATAATGTCAAGCCAGTTTTGGCAGTACTGTTGCCCACACAAAGCAGGTGTTTGGTTGGGAAGGACCAATGGATGTGACATCTTTACATGCCTTTCCTATGCACAAGGCTTTGTTTTTTTCAAGATAATTTCTCTACTGTGCAAATTGTAGGAATATTGTTTGAAAGATAGCTTTTATTCAAACAAAATGTTTGCGTTTAGTTTAGAATTTTACAAAGGCATTTTCATCCTTTGCCACCAGGATTTTTTTTTCTGTATTTGTTTTCCTACCCTTTTCAGTACTCATATAATAATTAATAAAGATGGCAGTAGCAGTGTAGGGTACAGTGCTGTGAGTTTTGAGTGGTTTGGGAATGTTTGTGTAGAAGATTGCTTAGAGGCTCTGTAGGACAACCATCATACACAGAGCACCAGGTGCACAAAGGCTGTATTTTAAAGTTTTAAAACTAATATAAGATTAAGGTAAATTTTTTGTACAGGGGTCTATTTTTAATCTAGTTGCATTTTTACAGTAGAATTAAAACATGGTTTCAAGAGACTCAGGGTGATAAACCTTGAAATATAGAATCACAGAGTCATTAAAGTTGGAAAAGAGCTTCAAGATCATCTGGTCCAATAATAATAACGAATAATAATAATAATGAATAATAATAACACTGAATGTTGCCATTTCTACAGCAATGGAAGTCCCTTGAAAAAGGGAATTTATACTTGATTTCAGTGGGATGCAACAAAGTAAAAGAATCTGTTCTCTCTTCATCATGTTTCTGGGTACTCTGGGTAAAGGACAGTGTGTGATGTGGTTAATGCATAGGTTTGATTTATCCTGAAAGGTGGAATGAGTTTGGCCCGTTACAATTAGCTTGAGGTAGATTTTAAATGAACCTGATGACATCATATCTGGCTACTTCTTCTTTTCCTGTGTTTCTGAGGCATCTTTATTACTCATTGTGCTGAATACATGATTTGTAGTTTGTTGGCACTGTTTCTATACTTAGTGATTTAGATTTTCTTTTATGGAATATATGCGGATTTTATTCTTTAATGCAGGGGAAAGTAGCTTTTATCATTTGGTTTTGGAACCTCATACTTAGCTCTTGCTAGCCTGTTGACAACCAGCCTTCTGTCTCGTATATACTCTTGCCTGTTTGGTTTGTCATGTGCAAATTTTGTTTTCCAAGCTTGCTTTTCTACTTAGAGTGACAAATGTAATCCATTACATTACTTAATAATTTTGATAGCTTAATGTAGGAAGTATTAAATTCACGTAGCACCTCAGATCAATTGTGTTTTTTATTTGTGGCTTGTAAGAAGCTTATGTATTCCTTGCCAACATCTGGCAGTGCGGAAGTATGGATGAAACCGAATGGAATTTGCACTTTGCTATGAATTCTGTTTGCCTCGGTGCCTAACAGAGTGCTTTTACTACACTGTGATCTTTGGACAGATCTGCCTTTATCCTCGTATAGGCAGTAAATACTATTGCTTTGAGAGGAAGATGCAGAGGAAACTGCAAATGGAGTTTGAAGCATTTTCTGTTACCCCACCCAAATCTTCATTAAAAATTCATAAAATTTGTTCTTTTTTTTTCTACCCTCAATTGTTATTTATAATGTTGATTAATGCTCCTTTTCTACAAATTTTTATCAAGTGGGGAGTTGCTCTCATTTCCCTCATTTTTTTCCAAACCAAACCTATTTAACTCATCAGAAGAAATGTTAACAATATTCCTTTTGATTTTTCTTTTCTCATCCATTTTGCCTTTTTCTTTATTTTCCTTAAAATGCACTATCTGTAACTGGATGCAGTGTATCAGCTTAGGCTGATTGGAGTAAAATTCTGCTAAGCATCCTGTGCTTTTTATAAGATATCCCGGAGCTAACATTACTTGCTTATCTTATATGAAGGTAACTGGTTATCTGTTCTTTTCTCTCTCCAATCCCATTTTTTTAATAATAATTCTTCCTGAGTACTTTCTTACCCAGATTTGCCAGCAGCTGTATTTTCAGCTTTTCTTGAAAATGTTTTCCTCCTAAATTCAAGTGTGCAGGCTAATTAGAACAATGGGGCAGAATTTAAAAAATGGAGATGTTCCCATTCACCTGCATTTCTCCTGAAATTTAATTAAATAACGAGTGTTACAGTATCCTATACATAATAAATTGTAGTGACCCATTTCCACAGCACTTGTACACCATGGATTAAGTAGTTTTGATGTCACTAATGCTTCATCTGATCTGCATTTCAGATGTCTGGAAATTCTTCTGGTTAGTTATTAGTGAGAATCTTAGAATTTCAGACGTATTTGTTATAGCACACACCTTTTCAGATTGAGTTATTTTCCTTGGCTTATCAGAATTGTTATCTTTTCCCTTCCCCACAGCCGTTTCCTGGTCCATTTGAAATCACAAAGAGAGAGGACTAATGGTCTCTGACACTGAAATGAAGCTCAGGCACCATCCAATTCCCATGATAAAATGCTAGCAAGTCTTTCATCAGCTTCCCTAAGAGTTATTTCAGATTGAGACCAGTTTTATCTGCTAAATAGCAGTAGGATTATTTCTCTAGACTTGCTGCTTGAATTATAGTTGGGTTCTGCCCTATTTTTTATTTCTTTTAACACAGATACCACCAGAGTCAATTAAATTTAGTGTTAGCGTATTATGGGATTGGGAATTTTTTGTTTGACAGATTATATATTTAATTGGTGTTATATCAATAAATACTTCTTAATGCTATGCTGTTTTGTACTACTTAAAATCAGTAATATTTAAAGCTTGCTTGCATCATAAATTCAAAACGCTTTCCAAACATATTTGAGGTTTATTTTGCTAGTCTTCCTCTTGTGGGGTTATAAACATTATATGTGTATGAACTTCGGGAAGCAGAATGCGTGTGTCCCTGAGTTGCAGTACTAATAGGTATGACTCATTTTCTTTCATCTTCAAATAGGAAAGATTACTCTGTGAACTTGGCTACTAATTGAGAATTCAGTAATTGAGAAAATATGACAACATCAAATTTTATAGCATGATAAAGGAACAGTCATGGTCATGGTTTCGTTTGTTTATTCAGCCTGGCAGCAGCATAATCACTTACAGTCTCCCCAGGGGGACTTCTGGTCTGCTAAGGGCTCCACTGGGGAATATGTTGTTCCACATGCAGACTAGGGTTTCTCATTCAGCCTTTTTAGAAATTCTGGTTTTCTGTGAAGCTGAAGCTTTGTAGGAATACTTCTTAAGCTTCTTTTTGACAGAGGTCAATGGAATTAACTGTTTTGCATTATCTTTTTAAAATTAGGCCTCTACACCTGTTTATGTGCAAAGCAGTTCTCCCTTAGAAAGTTGTTTCCCCACATAGTGGAATTTCCATTGAAGAAAAATGACTTTGTCCTCAGGGAGAAGGAACAAATGAATTGCTCACTCATCTCATTCCAATTATCTCTTTCAACTCAGTATCATTTTAAAAGCTGGGTTTTCTACAAACATACAGATAGGATATTCCACACTGCATGTTAATGTGGGTAATGAAATGGTGAAGAAATATCTAACTATTGTTGCATTACATTAAAACCAAACAAAAAAATATAATTTTGTCATTTGTGGTCAAGGAGGAGGCTATGAAATCAAGTTTCACAATAGAAAGGTAGAGGGTTCCTATCTTAATTCATGGTTATATAATCATGTGAAATGAAGATCAATCAGTTCTTCAGCATTAACTAGTTTTGAACAGAATTTTTTTGTTGTCAGTCACGTTAGTCTATGCTATCAGACATTTTAAGACTTCACAATGTGCACAAAGCACTAAAAAATTCTACAGTAGTTTACAAAACTTTTTCACTTACTTCTTCCAACCATGTTTCAAGGATTCAGTGGTACCAGCCATCATTTCAGACCTATGGAGGTCAATATTTACAGCATTAGATTTCTTTGAGTCACTAGCTTAACCTTTATTTTAATATATAATGAAAAGGGGAAGAATAATTCTCAGTGTTCAAGAATAGTAGGAAAATACTACCTCTATTCTTACATAATCTGGTTTCACTTTCCAGTAAAGCAGTTATATTAGGGAACGTATTTTGTCAACTCTCAAAAACCATTTCAGTAAACTATCTTTCATGAGTTTCTCATTAGTTCTCAGTGAAGCCCAAGAAGCTAGTTTCAATGACACTGTGCTATACTTTATTATTCACCATGCTATACCAAATTCTCCTGGAATTAATCAAGTGAAAAATCATCTTTACTAAAGGTTTTGTTTTTAAAGTGGTTTATACCTACAGCTTTAAGTAGTCTCTCCTGCTATGTAATACACTGTGAAAGTATTGAAGAGCTAAACTATGTTTGAGTGAACCTGCTGTAACGGCGTGTTCATGGGAACTGTGAGCCAAGAAAGAACTCATATATTTTGAGTTCAGTATTCATGGAAAATACCAGGAAGATCATAGTCTTCAGGGATGTATGGCTTAGCAAGTGAATAGGTAAACTGTGCAAAATTGGTCTTAAATTTTTCACTGCAAGGATGAGCTCTCAGTATTTATCAACATCAACAATATTTTTAGCATTTTCATAGATTGGCAGTGAACATACTCAATTTCATGAATAAGTTCAGCAAAGAGTATCCTAAGAACTGTTGAAATGAAAGGAAAGGTAGGATCACCATTTTTAAGGACAGGTCTATCACAGATGTTTGTCAAACTCCTGATTCATATGGGTCTTGCTTCATCTTAGTCCTTTTCCTCTAAGATTTCATTAGTATTTGTGATGCGCAGTACTGGAAGAATTTAACAGTTATACCCACATGCTAAGTGCTAGCTTCAATGAAGAACGTTTCATGTTCATTTTTTGCAGTAACATCTTTGTTTCTGGAATTGTCCTGGATTTCTGTTTACATTTGTGGTCTTAGTTCCAAGACTGCTTGATAAAACCTCTCTGCTTCCTTTTCCTCCTCTTCCTCTCTGTCTACCAGATATGAGATGAACTGTGATGTGCTTCTGAAGAGGTCCTTTAGCTAAATTACATTTGGCTGAAGCCAGGTTGTTTCAGCAAGACCCCTAAATTAAGTGTCATCTTGGTACCTCTCACCTTGTTCATACATTACAGGACTGCCAAAAACTCTCAATATGGGTTTTGCTTCTGCCAGAAGAGATTTTATTTTGATTATGCTACAGTTCTTGTTGCAGTAGGTTAATTGTTCACAGCGTTTTCTTTAGCATCACCTTTCTAAAATAAAGGTCCTAATTTTTGAGAAATACTAAGATGTAATGTATGAGATGAGCAGAAGCAACAACAGGTTAAAATCTTCTGTACCTTGAACACATACGCTTTAACTTCTTAAAATATATTATAAATGATGTAAATGTTCCTAGAGTCTGAAATATTATGTACAGTTCTGGAAATAAAAAGATAGCTATTTAGAAAAAAAAAAAAAAGGAAAATATTCTGAATTTATTCTTAAGAATTACACTAAATACAGGAGTTACTCCACTTGTTCTCATGTCAGCGGTGGAACAACAGTGTTAAGTTCAGCCCAGTTCTGCTCCCATGTTCCACCTGAGGACCTTTGCCAGAACATTATTTTCACAAGTGAATTTCTGAAAAGTACCTTTTATCCAGCTGAAGGATTTTTTTTTTTCCTGCTTTGTTAATATGCCTGCCTTACTGGTTAAGAAAGAGAAATTTCAGTGCATTTTGTGCAGATGAGCTGGAGTGGAAGCCCACAAGGTAACCACTTCTGTGTAACACTCCGCTTGCATGGCTGATGGCTTCTGGGTCCAACCTGCACAGCTGTGGGAGTTTGCCAGCACAAAATTGAGGAACCTGCACTGTGTGAGGCATAATCTGATCTGCCATGTGTCTGTGTGCTGTGTAACAAATTTGAGTTGTGTTGGATTTCAGCTTTTAGTTTGAGAAAAAAATTTCTTGCCTCCAAAGCTGGAAAGAAAAATGCAAAAGCTTCAAAGAAGAACCTCCAAAGGTTAACTTGACAGAGCTGTGTTGAGTCTAAAACACAGCATAACAACTTGCTTGTACCCTGTTAATAAAACTGAAGTTTGTGTTCTTTTTGATTTTATCAATAACCAATTGTTTCAATTATTTCTTCAATTATGTTCGGAAGCCAACTGTGTAAGTATATAAAAGCTAGGTATGATCTCACATCTTCATGCAAAATTTTATTTATACCTTCAAAATTTTTGTACTAAATGGGAAGAAGTATATGACCTTAGATTTATACTGTGCTCCCCTTTATATAAGTAAAGATAAATTCAGCTCTTCTCCACCAAATTTCTTTGTCTGCATTTCTGGCTGTAGGTACTGACTTCCATCACTTTCAGTACGTTTTGGAGTGGGTCCCAGAAGAGCTGGAAATACAGACAAATTTTCAAGCAATGGCTGCATCAAAGACCTTGTTGGTTTTTTATGAGTCATCTACAAAAGCAGTTGCTTGCCTTAGAAAGCATTCCCAGTCCAGAATGAGAGAGATGAAGGGGGGGGGGGGGGGGGGAATCTAACAAAAAACCCTGCAAGAAGAGTTTGTCAGGTGTGGAGCTAGAGATAAGCCAGAAAGAGAGACTTCTTAGTGGTTAAACAAGGACAAGGGCCTAGAGAATTGCCAAAAGACTGTCCTTTAATCTATTTAGTGTCATTGAGAAAATCAAAGAGGAGCTTCAAAGATGGTTTGTCTGAGCAGGTCCTGAAAAGAAATCAATTGATTGTTTACGAACAAATACAAGTGGTAGTTCTGGTTATAAAAATACTTTTATTTTGTTTTTGAATGATTGCATCTTGATTTGCAGAACTGGAGCTGCTGCCATTTGATTCCTCCTTGAGGTTGTCTCAGAAGTTAAGTTCTGTCTGTATCTGCGAAATGTGGTGGTCTAACCAAAAACCACACAGAAATCAGCATTAAAGCTCAGAGGTATGAAGTCGGTTTATATAAAGTAATGAGATAAATAACTGAAAATAGAAAAGAGATTTCTAGAACTTGAACATCTTTTTTTTGCAAATTGGCTGTTTATGGAGAATTCATAGCCAAAAGTTCTTTCCCGACACCTCGCTAAACAGTGTCATGTTGTAGGAAGTCTAAAATCTGTCTCTGCTAAACATTGCATACATTGTCTTGTTTGCAGTCTCTCAGGCACAGGGAGGATTCCTGTCTCATAGCTTACTGCTGTGAAAGAAGCCTCAGCGATTTGAGCAGGATGGAGATGTTTATAAAGAAGCGGTGGCTGGGACTTGCTCAGAATCACAGGGAGTTGCTGTAAAGGGAGGAGAGTTGCCCGGGGCCATGGCTATTTTCTGTGTCTAGATGGAGCCGGGGCCTTTCCCGCATGTGGTTTCATGCTCCCTTTAACCTAAGTGTGGTTGTGAGGTGCTTGGGCTGAGCCCAAGCAGCATCCCAAGACAGGAACTGATCCAGCCTAAAAGGAACTGGACAAGACTTTGAAAACAGCAACAAAACATAGTTTGCAGTTGAATCAGTGCCCTGTGTGAAACGCCAGATTCTGCTCTGTGTGTGCAGTACCAGGTCTAGTGCCAGCGCAAAGGAGGAAGAGAAAATCCCGACTTTGTTTCCCATCCTCTTTCGCAGCAGTCAGTAATTAGGTCAGCTTAAAGCAACTGAGAAGCTGCAGCCTGGGGAGGAAAAGATCAGCAAATTCTCCTTGATAAGGGTTTCTCTCTCATTACCTAGTCTGCTAATTTTCCTGAAGGCCTTGCAGACGATACATAGACTATGGATTGTCTTTTGTCAGCAGCAGGGTCTAGTTTGTGTGGCAAAGGCATGCTGAGGGCTCAGTGCTCGGTCCCCCAGCCCTCCCTGCCCACAGAAGCCTGGAGCTTCCCTGGGATGCTCCAAGCACCACTGGTACCGCTCGTCAGCACTTTTTTCCTCGTTTCCTGACTCCTAACAGCTACTCTGGTGCTCTAAAGGATTCACCTCTGCATTTCACTGGTAGTATAGTTTACAGCTAGAGGTGTGTCTGTTATCACAGGGCTTGGAGAGTAGTTTTGCATCTGCAGTTGCTTTTGGAAGCTGAGATACATGTAGTTAAAAACAAACCCAAAAATGCTGAGAAAAGTGTTTATTTTTTTCATGCTGAAATCACAACATTTCATCAGCTGGATGGATTGAATCAAACAAATGGTTTTAAAAACCATGGTAAACCGGGTAATTCAGATACTGATTTGGGACTGAGGTGATAGTTTAAATCCCAGTTCTACCTAATTTGAAAGGAGCAGCTAAAAATCACCCCCAAATCTGATGCTGTCTTTCTCAGGCAGAACTCAGGACTTAAGAGTTGATTTTCTACCATGTGTGGAACAGTGTCCCAGCCATTGGGAAAAAAATGAAATCAAAATGTTCTGTTTTCATCCTTAAACAGAACAAAAAATGGTGTCAAAGCCCCTCACCATTGTCCTGTGGTTCTAATTAAAAATGGGGTGAAATCTACACCAAGGGAATCACGGGCATTACTCGCTGGGAAGTAATAGACCTTGCAAGGGTTACCTAAGGGAACCACTTTGAAGTTTCAGTTGTAAATCCTTGGGGTTTTCTACTGTTTCAGCACAGTGCCCTGCTGGCTAATGAGTCTTGGCTCTCATGTAGGAAATATTATTTGTTATCTGCACTCTTTGGGCAGAAGGGAGAGTCCTAAATTTGCAGGAGCTCTGCTTGTCCTAAAGCTTTTAATTTATTCTGATTATATTCTCAGTCTTCTGTTCTTTCAGACCTAGATAAATAGTGACGTCCTGTGGAAAATAGCTACTCATATGAGTTATTGGTAATTCCATTGATTAGCATTAGCCATTATTAGGCCACAGTCTGGCCCTTAAGCTTTGTTTTTCCTTTTTTTTTTTTTTTTTTTTTTTTTTTTTAAACAAATTCTAACATATTTAAAGCAGACATTAGCCCTGGTCAGTTCAGGACCTGAGCAAATCCTTCAATCCTTCACAACGAATCATTTGCTCTAGACTTTATGTGCTGATTATGGATTTTTGGGGTGTGAATCCTAATGCCATATTAATAAAATTTCCATTTATATATAACTTTCAGTTATATTGATTCATAGTATACTTTTTATTTATTAATGTTTAATTCTGAATTTAAAAAAAGAAAAAAAAAAGAAAAAAGGGGGATGTTCCTTTACTGGTATTAGGTGGCAGAGTCGTGTGAGAGAACTCTTGTTTCCTGACTGCTCAAGTAGGTAGCTGGTTTTGGCTTGCATATAGATATAAAATGATACCAAATAATAAGCTTGAGACTCAGGCCAGGAAAATGTAATCACTCAAATGTATGGGAAGTAGACAGGGCTGTTAGATTGGTAATAAGGAATTAATTTTAAAAGACTGTTCTGGAAAATCTGCCCACGTTGGGTAGTCCTAGTATTACAATGAAACGCTGATTCCGTCTATGTGCAGAGCTTCTGTATGGCAGGCTCCTTTCAGGATCACTGCAAGCAGGATGAATTCCTCCTGGTCAATGACAAGGCACACAGACTTTGAGCTAATCTTTAAATTATGCACCTTTTGAAATGATGCTAGTGTAACGATGCAATATGAGCCTCATGAGAACATCTTTCTGAGCAAAATTCTCCCGCAGACTCGTACTTAATTGTTTGGCTTGCTCAGAGACCCTGGACGTGGGGACCCTTTATGGAAGTGGTTGGCAGGAACTGTGATGCTGTCTGCTTCAGAGGAGATGCTGTATCATTCTTTTTGAGATTTTGAAATTATGAATAATTTTTGAAGCATGACAAACATGAATTAGGTTCATCCTGGTATTTTGAAAGACTCTTGTTTTGACATAAGAACTGTTTAATGCACTGCTCTTCCTTCCTTCAGAGAACAGTAATGCTGAGTCACTGAGGACTCTATGTTATTTGAAAGGCCATATGCTTCTGATTAACACGAAGTGTGATGTATTAGCTTTTCTGAGGTTGAAGTTTAGAGGTGCTTCTTTTTTGATTCAGTGAAGCTGACTGGAGAATCTAGTCAAACCCTGGGAAGGTTTTTTCCATGTACCAGCTGATCTGGCAACTACAGCTGCGTTGGAGCGCTCAGTACCTCAAAGCACTGGTAGCTTATGGGCTATGCATTAATGCAAATATATTAAGAGTCTGTTGACGATGCTGGCAGAATTCTCACATTGTTAAATCAAATCCAAATTAAGGTTTAATTGCCAAATCCCAATCTCTTGTGTATTATAAAGGCTTTTCTTTTTCTCTTACTATTGTTAGGAGATGAACAACTAGCATAGCATATTAAATTAACATTTCTTCTAGAAATCACAATGGAACTATTTAATAGAGCTGGTTAAAAAGTACCTTGTAGAAGTTAATAGAAAAATATTTAAAAGCTTTGCAGCAGAAGGTTTAATTATGAGCTGCCTAACACGCCTGGGCAGGAATCGAAAGCCCTTCTGTTCCTTCAGTGCCCTAAGCAGCCTCTAAATGGGGAGATTATTCCCCCGATGTTGTGTGTAGGGCTGAGGAGTGGGCAGGAATGATGGGGAGAAGAGCATAGAGTCTCCATCTCATCTGCTCCTGAGACAGTGGGCAGCACAGCTAGGTCAGCTTGCCAGGGCTGATGCTCTACGCCAGACACTTGCAGGAGGAGCTGCAAACTGCTGCAGAAAACACATGGGCAGGGGAAGAGCAGTCTGGACTACCAGGTGCCCACAGACGGGTGGATTTTCTCCAAACCTGAGCATGGTGCACAGCTTTTGGGTGTTTAGGGCGTAACTTTAAAACTAGTTTGAAATCAGTTTGTTTCAGTCCTCCTAAGGCTTTGTTCAAGGAAACAGTGATGAAAGTGAAGGTGGTGGCTATGA
Source organism: Netta rufina (assembly GCF_964035555.1). Lineage (NCBI taxonomy): Eukaryota > Metazoa > Chordata > Aves > Anseriformes > Anatidae > Netta > Netta rufina. The sequence continues at coordinate 4,189,776 of NC_140130.1, read as the reverse complement.
AGGGCTGGTTTCAATGACTTGTTTTCTTTACTCCTGTTTTTAGAGCTGATTCAAAGATCCTTTTTTTTTTTTTTTTTTTTTGGCCTTTGAAGTGTGTGTGTGTTTGTGAGAGGCTATGCACAACTTTTGTTTAGATTTATAAAACTGCAGTGCTTCAGTGAATCTCTAAGGCTTTCGTGCCTTACCTTGATTAACACAGTGTCTTTCTAAAGAGGAAACTACTACAAGGGAAAGCAGAAAACAGCCACCATACCTGTGTTTCAGTGCTGTGTTTAACACTGCTACTTTAAACTGCAGAGCTACAGTCATCTGTATTTTTCTTTTAATCCCTTTCTGTCTCCAGAAGTGCTTGGATTCTCATCTTCGTTTTCCCATTTTAGATTTTCCCATTCCCTTAACTTGGCTTTTTCTTTCACTTCTGTAAAAGCTCTCCAGTGGGGATGTGCTGTACAAAGGACAGGAGCATGCTTTGAGGTTGTGGATCCTGGGCTCCCTACATGGGCCAACAGGGAGGCCTGAAGGGGACTATAACAGCTGCCCTCTGCATCAGGCACACCAGCTGGCTTTGGGGGAGGCAGGGGCAGGAGCAAATAGAAGCAGAAGGGCTTATTTTAACAGGCCTGGTCACCTCCCACACAGCCTTCAGCTTCGGTTGTGTGCTTCCCTGCCCACAAGGCGAGTCCATAAGTATTCACTGCCTGGGCACTGGCTATCCTTCTCGTCATCAAATTTCTAAGTCTATTTGTGTTAGGTGTCTGCCATCCTGTCAGCTATCAAGTACCTATTGGAGTGTGATGAATAAGGGTTTAGAGAGTTGTGAAGGTAAGGGAGCAGTGAGGGTGAAAGAAAAACAATGTGTCTCTTAAACTTGACTAGCAACTCGGGATTTGTATAATTACGGTGTTCAACCAGCAAAATAACACCACTCCAGGAATTAATTTTACCTTGAAATAACAGAAGTGACTTGTAGGTACTGTCAGTGGAATGGCCAGAGCTAACCTTGTTGCAGAACCGTGTCCAAAAAATGTTAAAAATCAGTATTTAAAGAAGTGCCCATTGGAGCCCAGTTCGGTTAACTTTTGTAAATCCCACCTGAGAGAGGTGGGATTGAGAATCTAGGAAGCTGGATTTTGTTGTATATGACAATTTTTATTTTACATTTAACACAATATCTACACAAAGGGTATAATTTTAAATAAATTTCTAGATGTTTAATAAATGGTTGTGAAGAGCTCTCATCTGTTTTTGGAGTCCTAGGTCAAGTTGCAACAGGGTTGTGAGGTGTGACTTTTCTTTACCAGTCTCAATAACCCTTTGTCAATATATATATTTGGGCTTTTTACTATTGCTCCTAATGTTTCAGTTTAGGTGGACGTTATATGTACTGGTCCCCAGCAACTTGGGTTCAAGGCTTCTTAGAAAGCACCAGCTTCATGCATGCTGTCTTCTGATATTGCTGTGGTTTCAAAGCATTAGATGGCATGCCACAGAGACTAGTTTATATATCCTTGAATTTGCTTGTAATTTTGGGATGATTTCTGGCTGGTCCTGGTGAGTTTTTACAGTTCCCTTTTTCAATTTATTCTGCAACCTCTTCTACTGTACCATCGCTTTCAGTCAGTTTTGCAGCAGCTTCATCCTTTGGGAAGGATTCATTTATGGAAACCTCCCAGAGATTTTCTGCACGTGCAGAAAGATCCATCTGTTTTTTGCTTGAATCGCCATAGCTTCTGTGCATAGTCTTCCTTGATTCTTTCTCTTAATACTGATTTAAGTATGTCACAATCTTTTTTAACATGGTTGTACCCTCTCTTAACCTGTTTAAACACAAAGGGTTTTTGTTGTTAAGTGTTTCAAAAGTTTATTTCAAGTGGGTGGTATATGCTTGCTCTGAGACCTTCTACTATTCTGTGCTAACATAACCTTCATGCTACTTCCGGTACTTACTTTTAGATATTTTGTTTTCTTTCAATAAGCTCACATTTTTATTTAGCTCACCTTTTAAAAGTCAAGTGCTAATAGCATTGATGTTTTGGGCTTTTGTCTGTGCAGTAGATATGTTGCATCTGAATATATTAGCGTCCCTCTTACAGACTGTCCTCTTGATAGTAATATTCTCAATGAGATCCTCAGCATTGCACCTGACCGTGTCGCAAACTGTTTTTCTGTAAGTGGGTTTTTCTGTCTGCTACTCCATGAAGTACAATCTAAAGATTAAGTTTGGCACCACAGCATGTCTGAAGTAAGTAAACCCTCCCATTATAGCTGTTTTTCCTTTACTAGCAATTATTCTAATTTCTCTGGGCATGACAGGGTAGCTGTTGCCAAATGACAGATAGAAGATTGTCCTTAATAATACATTTTTCCTGTATTGAGACATGGACATTCAATTTGTAGAGGTTCTACATTATTTATTGCTACATTTAACCAATCTCTAATTTGATTCTAAGCTGTTTTTAACATGATTTCTTCACATGATTATTCTACTGACAAGAGTTATTGCCTATTTATTGGGACACTAGTTCCTGGGCATAAAGGATAATTGTTCTCTTTCTTCTAAATTTTTGACGTGCTTTGAAACATATTCATTTACAGGTATTCAAGTTTACCCATCTCAATTCCTTAGCCTTCTCAGCATCTGAATAGGAACACGTGTACTTTTAGTTTTTCTTTTTCTTGTGCCTCTTCCGGGAAATGCTCTCACCATTTCATGCTTGACTTTTGCTGATGTCTTTCCTATCCTTGAGCCTGTGGGTAGACTGGGGAAAGGAGACATGAAGTTTTACCATGCGTAAATCTTTCTCTGGGGATCCTCTGCTCCTTTTACAAAGTATCTGTATTCAGATGAATTTTGCAGTAAAACTGATGAGTGTCCATGCTCTATTATGGATTTGCACTTATGGGGGTGGGTGACTCACATTAATAAAATTTCAGCCAGCTGCTTAAATCCATTCCTGAGTCAGCCTTAGGTAATGTGTTTGTCATGATTGATTTTAAGCATAGTTGAAGATGCTGAGGCTGAAGACTTGCCCCGAAATCTGCAGAAGGCTGTGGAACTTTGTGAGGCATGCTACTTGTTGATAGCATAATATGTATGTGTGTGTGTGTGTATACATATATATTTATATTTATGCTATTCCAGTTTCACTTTAGAGTTACAGGGCAGGCAATACAAGGACAAGTGGGAGCTGCAGTATTTTTATTGAGCAAAGAGAATGTTTGTGTCATTATGCAGACTAGTTAGTGAAGAGTAAGCTTCCAAGCAATTAGGCTTAAATGCTTTTCCATACTGCTTTGCTCTAGAAACTTGACCGAATCATTTCGTAAAACCATCTTAAAATTGCTAGCAATAATGCATCCCGGTGAAAATAATGCAAGAAAATATTTAGTCTTATTTTTGCAGTGAGATGCATAAAACTGTAATGGAATGAGATTTTGAGCCACAGCAAATTTTGGACTCTCACAGCAGTTACATTCCCTTCTTCCTCTCACCAAAAAATGCTTTTTTTACAAGCAAGAAATATTTTACTTGCAAGCAGAGAACAGATTTGTTACAGATGTAAGAGAATATTTAACCTTCTAGGGGTCTGTAAGGACCCAAATATATCTAAGCTTTGATCTGGTAATAGCAGGCAGATGAGCTAACAATATTCTGTATTACATGGAGATTTCTGGAAATGGTTTTTCATTTAAATTTTGTATGCTTAAATTTATTACAAAAAGGAAAAAGAAACCCTCTCCTCTGTTTGTACCTTTAAGACAGATACGCCTCTGGGTTTTTGTAAATAAGGGACTGCATTTCATTGACTATGAAAACTGCACTATTTCTACTTTTTCACAAGACAGCAAGTTTTCTGAAGCTTCTTTCTCAATAAGTGTATTATAATGCCTTTGCATATTAAAAAGCTATACCTTTTCTAAATATAAATGAGTGTTTAAAGTACATTAAGAGTGAACACTATGTAGAACTGAGGGGAAAATGGTATTTATGGACAATGTTCAAACCAGAGCTAAACTTTAAATTCGTGTTTCAGCTACCTAAAGAGAAACCGGAGGACCTGAGTCTTAAAAAAATAAAAAATAAAAAAATCCACAACCTATTGAAGAGGTCATCCAAATGTTACTTTAAGAATGGCCATCACCTCATTCAATTTGATAGACTATTCATACCACTAGGATTATACTGTCTAATCTAGATGGCCAGAGAATAAGAGACCTTGTTCATAATTAGTTTGAATTTGCTCATGAGAAGTGAGGTGATTTGATTGCCTGTCCTCTCCTCCCCCACATGCCTCACCCCAGCATGGTGTCTCTGGAGTAGAAGTTACGATGCTTGTGTTTGGATTTGGTAGCTTAGCTTTAAACATGTATGTTTGTATCTTGTATGCAAATTAGCATTCAGAAGATGAAGTGCTGTTTGGATTTTAGTGCCATGAAGATCAGCTGGAGATTTCATGTAATGGTATTTAATTGTTGTTAATAGGCATTGGTGCCTGTTTTTATATATGCAAGATGTGTTTAAAAAAATATTTATGTGGAATATTTGTGTCAGATTATTTTTTCTCTGTTTATGGTTTAAGGAGGGCAAAAAGGTTTTGTAAGATGGTAGCTTAATAGGATAGCCAAAAGTGTGACTGATCTCATACATGTGTTTTATAAACAAAACACACATGAAATGTTATTTTTGTCATCTTGTTTCTCAAGTATAAAGGCATTCATTCATGGATTGTTAGAATGACAGACGTTACTTGAACTAAACATGCCTTTATCTGAATACCAGCTATGCTTGTATACTTGCACGCTGTCTTCATCTACTGTTATGTACACTTCTATTTGCCAACCATAAAATAAATGGATTTTAATTTGTCATTTACATGCTTTTGCATTGTGCATCAATAAGACTCTAATCAAATTTAATTCTACGCCCATTGCTGAATGACAGTTTTTAACATAATAAGTCTTGATTTTCATATTCATCTCGCTGATTTTCAAAGAGAAATTGAAAGAACTGTTCACTGAATTTTCCCTACAGAATGATAGTTTGGTAATAAAATTTTCTAGATTTATTCCAATGCATATGAATGAAGATTACAGCTGTATCTGTACACTGTAAAGCCTTAGTGCTTTGTAGTATGTCTAGCCTAATATAAACATAAGCTATTGGAAACTAGAACTAAACATAGTATCAAAATAAATAAAGGAAAATGAATTAAGGATAACATTACTGGGTGGAGCTGAACTCACCAAAGAAAAAAATTGAGAACCACTGCTGGCAGTTCCTTCTACACATGTTTCTTGGGAGGATGGTACTGTAAATGCTTGAGATACTGCACATAGCTGCTTTTTATCAGTCTCCTAAGTATTGTGTCTAGTAGATGTGGTAGATGGGGAACAACTACTACTGTCTTAGGTGCTTAAAAGTAGCACTGACCCAGAAAATTGTATTTTCTAAACCAGCTTTATCACAGCAGATAATCAGTATTGTTTCACAGGGTAATGTGGGTAAAGTACAGCACATTCACAGTATTTATTTGGACTCTCAGAAAGCTAGAGTTCTTCACTAGGGGCTATTTAGGAAACTAAATAGTCCTGAGGTGAAAGGGAAAGTAGTCTTCTGGGGTAGGACCTGGCTAGAGACAGACAAGAAAAGAAGGAATGAAGTGTCTGCTTTCCATGCAGCAAAAGGTTTACAGCAGGGAGCCCTCAAGTATTCAAATGAGGTTAATCTATTTTAAGTTTTCTCTGAAAGGGAAAATGGCACAATGTGCTGATAGTATACATTTATTTAGGTCTGTCAAATTTAGGAAAGTCAACCAGGAACTTCCAGAACACAGTAAAGCTAGATGAATGAGCAGCAGCACACCAAGCAAAATAAATTGTTGACAAGTGTAAAGTATTGCCTGTTGGCAGTGGTAGGAATAATCTGAACTATAGACATCTGCTGTTAGTGCTTAAGTGAAGTGGTAGCAGCGTTTAAAGACTATGTTGGTGTCTTCTGGACACTTTGTTCAAAAGGCTTGTGCAGAGTACAGTGATGATATAAACAGGGTTCTGGCATGTATGCCATAGACTAGAAACATATTGAAAATAATATTTTCTTCTATGCAAGTGTTTGATCTATTCTCTTGTGTCTATCTTCATTTCTAATTAGGTAATAAACATGATATCAAGGAAGATCAGTAGAAACAAAAATGGTTTGGAGATTGCTGAATGAAATGTTTAAAAGTATTTGATTCAAGTGATATGTAATTGGTTTTAAAATGATCTATTAAAATCTTTTTATTCACAACCCACAGTTCATCTGTAGAACTTCCTGCCAGAAGTCAGTGATGTTAAAGTTTTGGGAGAATTTCTTTAAAAAGGCTTTATTTCTATATATATAACAAGAATACTTATAAGCATGTTATTTAAAGTCAGATGTATGATATGTGATCAATGTGCATGAAGGGATAATGTATGAAAGGCTAAGAAACATTTTTTTTCAGTGGTATCTTTTCTCCAGCTGTTGTAGCATATCTTGTATTTTCTTGTAAATATGTATTTCTACCTGTTGTTATATATAGGTTGCTCAGAAAGCCTACTAGTCAGGTCTAGTATGACACTTATCAGTGTAATTGCAGTGTCTTTATCTCAGAGAGCAAAAATAGTAAAATGCCCTGCATATAAATTTGTTCGATTTATGAGCTATTGCTTCCATGAAAGCACCCCTGAATTTAAACTAGATTAGTGTATTATGGATCATCATGGTCTGAGCTTTTTAAACAGAGACACATGATGTTAATCCCATGAAAACAATTTTTGTGTTGATATTTGTTTGTGTGATTTAGGGTTTCTATAGAGCCTATCATCTCATTAGTATTCCAGCTCTTTTGTTATGCTAATGAATTCAGCAGATTGGAAGAGAATTTTCAACTTTTAAAATGCCACTTGTACCCCCTTTCATGTGCCATCATGTTTCACAGAGAGAGATGGTGAAAAGCAGCATTTGGCAGTTTGTAGCTGGATCTCTTTCAGGAATGCAGGAAAACTTCTCTGAGCAACTTCTGCTGTAGGGGATGTGCTTTCTTTGCATAAAGGATGGAGTATCGTGTTCCCCGGTGTAGTCTTGTTTGTTCTCAATAATCCCCTGTCTTTCCTGTATAGGCAAGCCTGACTTTGTGTGCTCAATGTACGTCACTTTATAATAATATTTCTTACATCAAACAAATGCAACCAACAAAAATCCAAACCTTGAACTATTTAAAGTTGTCTGTTTTCATATGATACATCTTTCATTTCTCTTTGTGGTATTAATAGTGAAGCATAATACTGACATGTAATTTCCAGGCTAGATCATTGCTTGTCCTTAATTAAGCTGGATTTTGAACACTAAACCTCAGTCCTTTGGAAATGATAACCACGATATCAGTGTGCTCTTACTAAGATGTGTTGGATAGGACAAATAATTAGAAAGAAAGATGTGAGGATTAACGTAAAATGAAACTTAATTTTGTTTAACACTGTAAGTACAAAGTTATTACTTCAGCTGTAGTTAATGTTTATTAATACTAGATGTTAAATACAAAATCTGAATTTAGTTATTTTTTCAATTTTTAGGAAATGTTCACCTGGATAGACATTCACAGTAATGCAATACTCCAACTCTACACTAATTTCTAAGCACTCATGTATTTACATCAGATCATGAGTCACTTCAGAAAGAATAGCCATAATTCACAAAGTGAAATGAGTTTTTTAAAACTGAAATTAAAAACTCAAGCTCTGGATTTATTATGGTGGTCATAATTGCTGGGATGGCTATTGTGAAGGTTTTGATTTGTTTACTTGAATGAAAAATATAAATGCCTTCCAATGCAGTGTTGTTCTGCTGTCATGCAGCAAAGCATTTATGTTTCTCTAAAGTTCTGCAGGCAATCATCATTTATATTTGACAATGTAGGAGGAAAACCTGCCAAACCACAACAGGCCTATGTGATTTCTGTGGTGATTATAAGCTCCGAGTAATTTTATTTTATGGGTTGACAGGCTGTAGAACTTCAAGCAACACTTCTGAAAGCATGATTTTATGGGATTAAGGTTATATCTTAATTTAATATATTCTGCACCTTTCTAAATTCAGATGGTAGTGTCTGGGGCTGCTCCCTTGCTGCTGTGTAATCCTTCACTCACTTTCTCTGACTCATGCTCTTCCACCCACTCTTTCACTCTTTGTGGGTTCTCTCTCCACTTTTTGTAAGAAGAAGAAATAACAACTAAACTTTTTTTTTTTGGAATAGCATATAAACATTTTCTAACTATACAAACTGAGATTATGCTAATCTGAGAACCGAAAATGTGAGCGCTGCTGCTGAGGTAGATGGTAGACCATACATAAGATAAAGACACAATTTTTACCACATACAGGGTGAAGGCAGTTTCCATTGGGGTTCCTTAACTGCAAGTGAGAGCTACGGTGTAGGAAAGTCCCTTGCATGTTTAATGCTGTTATGCACATTTGAGAGCTGTGGTGTATCTGCTTTGGAGAAAAACCTATAAAGTTGCTCTGGTGGTTCTCGGGCATTCCTGCCTCCCTTCTCCTTGTTCTTCCCACCCATCTCAAAAGCAGAGTTAACTGTTTGAAAAGGTTCTCAAATACAGGGAGGAATGAGAGAACTGGACGTTTTCCTATGTACTAATTATGTACAACATTTATTTGAATGCTAGGTTTAAGGTATAAATGGAAATGGAAATCTGTTCTGGCTCGATTAAACAAAATAGTTGTGTAGAACAGGCAGTCACAAAGATCTACTGATTGGAGCTGGAGACCAGCAGCAGGAGGGTGAGCATCTGCTCCCTGTTCAACCATTGTCCATAAGGAAACCAGATCAGGTGTATTTTCTGTATAAATGACTTTAATAATGCTTGCCTAGTCTTGTTCAGTGCTTCAAGACTCTCTAATGAAAGATGTTTCGATATTTTTGTTGTTAAAATTACTTAAAGGAATGACATTTATTTCTAATTACAACTAATTATTTGTATTATGAAGCAGTAGGGGAGGAAGGTTATAATCTTCAATTTAGTAATTGATCTATATCTGACTTGATGAGCTGTTTACTCTCAATTAGAAATTAATGGAAAATTAAGTGATTGGTTTTGTTTTATACTAAAATTATAAATAAGAAGAATGACTACTTGCCATATTGATGAGTTACTTTTGCATGCAGCAAGCAAAGGAACAAAGCAGATGTAGTCCGTTTCTATTTTATTGTTGTTGGGAGTATAATTTAACGGAAATCTATGTCTTTATGGCCACTTCTACTGTCTTCCAAAAACACAAACCATTATGAGGCTATCAGAGAAACATCACAAGGTATTTTGGTCACAGGGAGAATGAGTTGGCTTGGACATTTGAAAATCCACTGTTTTGTGGCCTCCTTTGGTTTGGGAGGAATTGGGTGCAGGTGGGCACACGCTGCAACATGTCAGACCTTAACCCTGGAGTATTAAACATAGGAAAGACGATGATAAAAAGATTTATAGTCTGTTGTCGAAAGCAAGCAGCCTGTAGAACTCAGAAACAGTAAAACCACACCCTTCACAGTGTTGGAGTGGCACTAGATTCTTCTCCCTGAGAAGAGTTTTGGACATGATTTGGTAGCATCAGCTGTTTTTCACCTACGAGACAAGATGGCCTGAACACCCTGAACCTGTTTTCCAGGAGACACGATGAATCAGTGGTGCCATCATCCTCTCCACTGAACAGATTGGTCTGTCTGCCCCCTCCTACAGCTTCTGTGAGGAACAGGAGCTAATGAATATTATTTAATCAATCAAACCTTTGAAAGATAGAATGCAAAAAAGGCTGCTTGTGACAAAATAATTGTTTCTCTGTAGTGCTGGCTTCTTTTTATTTACAGACATCATGAATTTTCTGAATGCTAGATAAAGCAATTCTGGAAGCTTGATAAGGGACTGTGATTCAGCAGGACTAATGTCGCATGTTGTGTTAGTGTAATGCATGTCTGCAAAGATCTTTGAAGAGTGTAGGCCATGTGTGGCATTAGGGTATGTCCCTCAACAGCAGCATTGTGTGTCAGTTTTTCCAGACTGGTCTTTGTGCTGCACCCAAGTGTGTGGGTGCTACGGAAGGGCACATCTCAGCTGCTATACACTGTGTTGAGAAGGGAAGGTGGCGAGTTAGGCTGCTTTTCCTTGTCTCCATCCCTCCCAGTGGCTGAAAAGCTAATACTGAGAAGAGTGGATTTGTTGCAGCCGTCACAAGTCATGCTTATTTAGTGAGGAAATTGTTAAATGCTGAGGCCTCCTGTCAGCATAATATCAGTGTCCTACTTTCATACCACTGATTTACAAGTTGCAGCATATGACAGGCTTCTGTAAAATTCAGCTAACCTTTTGGAATGCTTTGATGTATGAATTAGTTACGAAGGTTAAATTTTCTGAAATATCCTTGTGGCTTTTATGGTAACTTATGCACAAAGTCCTCATGCCAGTACATTCTTTATGAACTCTGTCTTCCTTTGAATTTTGTGGCACACTTATCCTTTGGAAAAATCTTAACTTGTCTTTTGTTCCAATAGAGCAATCTGAGCCAAACAGAAAAGATGGACTGGGACTACAGGAGTGGTTTCCTGCCTTTATCAATAAAGTTGTTGCTGTATTTGTATCGATGGCAAGGACGAAGAGATGAGTATGCTGTCCTAGTCATTGCCCCAGGCCGGGTTCATCCAGTCCTGACAAGAAATTCAGGGTTTGAAGGATGATAGTCAGGTATTGCGCACTCAACATGACTTCTCAGGGAGGTCTGGGGACATATTAAACGGGCCACTATGGAAACGGGAGGTGTTTTGTTGTTGCAAAATCAAATAGCAGCCGTGGTACAAAGTTAGTGGACGTTTCACAGGACTGTACTGAAGATTTGAAATTCTCTCCCCCACAGCTATTAGAAATTAAACCTCTCCCACAGTTACTCCAAGTAGGGAAAAATATGTTAAATGCCTTGAAATAAATTTTGCATTAGGGCTGTGGAAGGACAACCAGAGGGCTGCTTTGCTGTATTTTACTTCAGCCTCAACTCTGCAGCTTGTAGGCTACAAGCCTGAAATTAAACTCCTAAAATTATAAAAGCTTAAAACAAAGAGAACATTAATGGTCCCTGGCTTCTTTCCCACAGGCTCTGCAAGCTTTGATTTCCGGAACTTTAATAGACTAGGAAAGCATAAAGCTATTGCTGTTATGTATTGCTCTTCTTATACTCAGTATTACTACTGTCAAACTGAACAGCACTTCCTTAAAAAAATAACACATCTGAGTTGATAGTTAACCTGAGAAGGCTAAATGGTACTTTTGAAGAGCCAGGAAAGTGCACTGTTTTTCCATTAAACATGCTCTTAGAAATAGAATAAAAGCAGCAGAAGGGGGATGCACAGTGATTCTTCACTGATAAATGTTGCGTCAGTGGCATAAAATTAATGTAAAGGTAATCTAACCACCCTGAACACCCATTCAGTATGGTTTTGCCAATAAAGAACCCTTTTACAGACCTTACCGTGGATGTCTACTCAAATTCCTCCATTAGAAATGAAGATAGGGCTTAGAGAGCAGCTTCTTTTCAGCTCCATTTGGTAGGCTCATTGGACAGCTGAATGTAAAGCTGGTGAGACTTCAAGTTGTGCTGGGGCATCAGCAGACTTTTCAGTGTATTTTTTCTCCTGTAAGTGTGTTGGTGAATCCTCACTAAGACAAAAATCAAACTTCCTGAATCAAAAGATAGTCCGCTCCGAAGGATACGGATGTCTGTCAAGTTACTGGAGACTTCCAGTACTTCTTGGAAAGGACTCACAGGCCAACCCCGTCAAGTTATTTCACTACAAATCTTGAGTTAGAAGTTTGATTTAGAGGATCAGTTTAGAATACTGTCATGAATGATAGAATAGTTTGTGTTGTAAAGGGATCCTTTTTGATCATCTCATCCAAGAGATAACCATTAATTTTGGGTCAATTAGCAACTGGTCCAACACATGAAGGAACCAAGTCAGATACAGTCAGAAATTAATTTGAATGTATGTTTCATTTTCAACTATCCACATTTTACCATTAGCTGACTAAATAAGCCTAAATAATGATCACAGTGATTTCTACAGTATATAAATTAAGAAACAGGGAAGGGCTGTATTTTCAGGTGCCCGCTAGTTTTGAGCAGTTGGGTTTGAGGCATTCTTATTCTGGGCTGTTTTTCCAAACAGTTCAATCCCTATACATTTTCAAAGTTAATATTCCTTTGCAAATCCTTTTTTTTTTTTTTTTTTTATTTTTCTTACACTAGCATGCAGCACCACTGCAGTGTGTTAGCAAAAGATACGTAGCAGGTAGCAGGTGGATTTCCACTTTCAGTCCTGCTTCATCTACTGCCTGGCACAGGTTTTCTCTCAGCTCTTGCATTTCTGTCAACTACCCTCCCCCTTCAAAGCTCTTAGTACATTCTCTGCGTTCATTCAACAAAATTGGACATACAAATTTATGCTGAAAATAACATATAGTGTTGCTTGTTTTTTTTCATTCTGTTGAGGTTACAGAGACGTGGAAGACGATGTCTTAAACTGTATAAAACAAGCATTTGTTTTAAATTGAATGAATGCTCATGTAAGGGGCACAGGCTATAGATGTTCAGAAGGGATGTCTGTGAAAATGTGTGCTTTATTTGAAACCTCTTAAAAAGGGAAAGACTCTTTTTTAAGAGTGTAGATGGGAAATTTTTGATTAAAGTCTTTTGAAACAACCCTTCTAAATAGATGCAAAGCATTCTGTGGTGCCGAGGTTAAAGGGATCATGGATTGTTCAGCTGCAGTTCTAAGAGAGCCTGTTACAACCACGCATTTTCATTAACCAGGTCAGCTGAAGAAGTATTGTCTATATACTGCTGCATAGTTGTCTGCCTCAAACTACCCTATTGATAAAGAGAGGACTTGTGTTTGCAGAGTTCTTTTCAAGTACATAAAAATGTATGTGGGACAGATTAATTAATAGTTCAGCCAATGTGAAATTAACCTTAAGTAGCTAAATCAGCTTCCTTTTTGCAGCATTAGGACATGTCCTGTCTGTTATATCCAGGTAAAGCATTGATACAAAAAAAAATTAATTCTTTGTAACTAATCAAAATGCTGTTGCAGCAAGGCCCATAATTGGAGGTAACTTTTGTTTTCTAACGCATAACAATGTTTGAACGCTATGTTAATTTCCAGTTAAAATTGATAGGGTTTTTGCAGAAGGTATGAATACCCAAAACACTGATTGGCTTTTTTTTCTTTTCCCCCCTGAGTATTCAAGCATGTTTTTTTTTTTTCTTTCCTTTTTTCTTTTTTTTTTTTCACTCTATCATTTTGCTTGTTACTTGATCAATGAGTCTTCTCTGCTGGCAGAGGCAATTTAAAACTATTGTGAAAATTTCTCATAATGTTCTTTTGCTGAAAGCTTGCTTGCTGTTGGAGCTGACTTTGTAAACAAGGCTTTGCAGTGCTCTGCAGAACTTGGTAAACTAGAATTCAAGGGCATCTGGTACACCGATGTTCTTGGATTTTCTTGGATTCTCTTTAATTCTGGGAGATAGGTAATCAAAAGAGTAGAGGACTCAAAACTAGAGGAAATAAAGTGTGTGGGAGAGAGATATCTGAAAAATAAATCAAAATAATGATACATTTCCTTTTTATGAGAAGCAAACCCGCTCTTGGGGAGTCTTGCTGCTAAGAAATTCCCATAATAACCTTCTTTAAGGTTAAAAGCACATGCAGAAAGTCTGGTGATCTACAACAGGGATGAAGATTCATGAATTCTAATGTTGTTAGATTGAAATGAAATTTCTAAGTTTATGAGGGGGTGTGCTTCTCTGGCTTTCATGTCAGAGACCGTGGTACTGCTGTAGTAGAACCCCTGTAGTTCACCCACACTTCTGTAAGCCTCTTTCAACTGCTTTTCTGAACTAATTTCAACAGAGGATTGTCCACAATAATACCAAAAATTCATGAGCCTGGGTATGTTGTATAGTTTGCCGTTAGTGTTTTATATTACTTATTGAAAAACTAAAATGCTGGACAGCCTAAAATGCCATTTTAGCAGTTTCCTCTGTCCTTACTACCCATGTAGCTTAAAAGACTGACTCCTATATTTTATTTCTAAGGTAGGTGAATTTTGCTGCCAGTTTGGGGTAGTCATGCAGCTGGATAACTGGGGAAGGAAATAATTTTTCCAGTGAGCTGCTGGGACTGTACAAAAAGTTATCAAACATCTATACAAAGCTTTGCACCAAAGTTGCCTTAAAGCTTGAATCAGTAGCAGATTGCAGTTGGTTAGCACGTCACACTGGCTATTCTGGGAGCCCTCGATCTTAGGGAAAAGGATCATCTCAGAGATTGTCAAGCCCCAAATTCAATGTACACAGACAATCACAAACAAGAATATTTTGGTATCTTTCTCTGCTGATATTTGGAGTGTTGACAAATGTGGGACAACTTCTTAAGTATATGAGCTTAAGTAGAATTAATGAGTACCAGTAATAAATTCTCACTATCATCCCTACGTAGAAGTCTTTCCTTTTCATCATCTCATTAATGAGTTTGAGCCATTAACAGCTTAGAGTGCTGAATAAGGATTTACATTTAATTGAAGTCTTCTGCTCTTAGCTGACAAGATGTATTTTAAACACTTGATGGATGTAATTAGTGTGATGAGGCTTTAAAAGAAATTGTGTTTGTTCAGTTTAGAATTTGCCATGTTGGTTTATACGTGAAGCTAAAGCACACTTATCAGTAGTTTGGTGGGTTTGGAAAATTGTGTTTTATTATTCTTGCTAATATATAGGAGTTTTAACATGTTGTTACAGCCCAAATGCATCATGGTTTTAGTTTTGAGAATGCAGTTTATCATGTTATGATTGCCAATTAATTTATAATGCTACAAAATACATTTTATTCCATGTCAGAACATACACTTAAGTTACAGACAAGCCTGCATTCTGGATAGCAAGAAATTGTGCATACTTGTTTAAGTTACTGTGCTTATCAAGCTTTCAAAAAAAATAAACCTCCATGAATACTGCTGGACTTCAGTACCTGCAAATTAAGGGCAACTGCCTGCTGCTCAAGGTCACTATTGCCCTTCAGTCATTTCCTTCTGTTCAGCCTGATAGGCAATACCTTCTCACTTCAATATTTCAAGATTTATTCTAAAGTTATATGCAAAAATTAAACCAAAAGAAAACCAACCAACCAAAAAAGTACAGGGATGTTGAGTTGCCGTGGTGGTTGGCTTCCTTAAGTTGTAAAAAAAATACTGTCTGTAAGTTCAAACTCTCAATGAGAAGAGCTTAATGGCAACTACATGCAGATTGCCATTGCCTCACAGTTTATTGCTTCCCTTGTGGGAAACAGTTTATTTTCAATGTCTTTAAAAAAAAAAATAAAATAGGAAGACATAAAGATTTAATACAGAATCATAGAATGGTTTGGGTTGGAAGGGACCTTAAAGCCCATCCAGTTCCAACCCCCTGCCCTGGGCAGGGACACCTCCCAGCAGTCCAGGCATCGATCACTCCCAGGGATGGGGCATCCACAGCTTCTTCTCTGGGCAGCCTGTGCCAGTGCCTCACCACCCTCTGTATGAAGAATTTATTCCTGATGTCTCATCTACATTTCCTCCTTTTTTTTTTTGTCTTAAAACCATTTCCCCTTGTCCTATAACTACACTCCCTGACAAAGAGTCCCTCCCCAGCGTTCCTGTAGGCCCCTTTGAGGCACTGGAAGCCCACTCTGAAGTCTCCCCCGGGGCCTTCTCTTGTCCAGGCTGATCAACCCCTACTCTCTCAGTCTGTTTTCATTGGAGCGGTGCTCCAGCCCTCTGAGCATCTTCGTAGCCAGAATTCTGATTTACGGTGTTATTTTTTCCCTATATTCTATCATTGTGACATACGTGTTGCCAGTGTCAATAGGGATGAACAGAAATATATGGTCCAGCATCATTCATGTTGAAGGAAATCTTTCTTCAATGAAAGACAACTTACTGGTTAGGAATCGGAAGTGTTAAAGAGCTTTTGCGTTCATATAACAATAGTGCTACTTTTTGCTGCTGTCCCACATTTGTGTCAGTTGTGCAGCTTGGAAACTGTTGTTAAAGATTAGTGAAATAAGGGAAAAGTAATTATTTAGTCCTAAAAGTACATGAACTGGGTGCAAGTGGCTGTAGGAAAAGTTCTCACTGAAGGCTTTCTGTCACTGTCTGTCATGATCCTTTGTTGGAAGGTGGATAGTTAGCATATTACGCTGTGAGTCACAGGTATAACATGAAATTAAATCAATTTCTAAATTGGAAATTACTTGTATATGCAATGCATATGTATTCTGGGTAGTACAGTTTGTTTCAGGAGAAGCTGGCTGATATGAGGCAATGTAGAATGAAGCCTGCACTGTTCTGAGGATATGACTCACATTACAGATGGCTAGGAGGCTAATATTGTGATATGAAAGTGTTATATTATAAAGAATAGTGTACTGCTAACAAAACTCTGATGTGCTGGAATTATTGTTTGATGTTACTATTTTTCAAAGAGGAAAAGATGATCCTTTTCTCAAACTTCAAATAAATATTTTTATATAAGATTACTGTGATTGTTATTAGTGAGGAATGTGGGGAGTAAACTCATCTGGTTAAAAAACAGACTCTGTAGAGCTGTTTCTTATACTGAACCATAGGTAATTATTTTTCAGAAGTCAGTTAATTTTAACTGGGTGGCAGGAATTAGTGGCAGCCCCTTTTATAGTAGGTAAGAAGACAGTGTTGCGATATATACCATGTTTTTAATATGCATCCCTCCCAATGTTAATAAGATATATCTGCTACCATCTGCACAACATTCTGATACAACTGCTGGCTTTCATTGGCAAACAAGTTTCCTGGAAGATAGTAGTTGAGACTAGCTTCATGAAGCTTAGTCAGAGCACTTTGTATAGCTTACAGTCTTCTTTAAATTTCAGTCTGGGGGGAAGGAGAGAGGAGGTAGCATTCCATCAAAAAGGTTAAGTACTCAACTGTTGCAAGAAGTGAAGATGTGAGTGGCACCTGGGTGTTTAAATTCCCGTTTGCAGATTTGAAAATTTTTCCTGTAGTCTGTTTTAAAACAAACAAGATAATCCATAGGAAACTGAAAAATCAATAACAAAGCATCAATTAAGGTGATGAAGTCTAAAGTGTTTTTGTTTGTTTGTTTGTTTGTTTGGTGCAACTCCAGTATTCATTTTGTAAACTGCATTCCCCTTTTTTATTCTTTTAATATCTGTGGCTTTTGCACAGCTTTACACAAACCAAAGAAGTTTCTACATAATTGGAGAAATAAAGAAATAAATAACATGCAACATGAAACAATGTGTGTGCTAGAATATACATTATAAAATCTGTATTTTGGAATAAGGAATCCAATTACAATGGTTGTATCTTCAGTGGCTCAGAGATTGTATGACTAATGCATTATTATTGCTTATTATCTACATTCTAGCAAAACACATGTTCAGTCTTCATGTTTCCTTCATCTACAGCTACTTGTAATCTTGAGGGCAATGAAGGGAAGAATTACAAAGGCAATTAGGGTGCCCAGCTTCCATTGGAGATCTTGTTTGTACCTTTGAACGTTTTTATGTGTATTTTCTCCCCTGAGTTACAGCTGAACCAGCAGAAGGGGCTGGTAATTTCATTACATTATTTTGAAGTTGATTTGTGAGTTTTACAGCCTTTAAGGAAGTGGAAAATATAGTGCCTAATTTAAAATCTGAACTATGAGTTCTACAACACCAGTTATTATAGACACTAGTTAAAGAACTGTTATTCAAACATGCAGTGAGTCCCTGACCGTAAAAGGCATGTGTAAAACCCAACAACTCAACCCATGTTTTGTCAGGAAGCACAGAATAAATGCTAGGGGAATATACTGAGCTAGAGCAATGCATGTTAGCAGCAATCAGTATCATTATCGTTGCTAGACTTGTTTAAAATAGTCATACAGGAAACAACAAAATATTAAGATGAAACATATTTTGGTTATTTCTGTATGAACTGAGTCCCAGAGTTTCATGAAAAGGTGTTTTACATCATAAGAAGGCAGTTTTTCTCTCTTGTTAAAATAGGTATGAAACAGAAGTTACTAAGAAGTTTTTTTGTTTGATTTTTCAAGATGCTAAGAACCAGATAGCAGCATATTTAAAAAGCAAAAAGTTTTTAAAATACTTTAAGAAATACATAAATGCTATTTTGTTTTTAACATTTGAATTCCCATTACCTTGAAACATGTTAGTTTGTCTTTCAAAACCACTTTCTTGACTTCTGGAAAAGCTCAGAGATCTTCCCTGACTTTTTAGTGGCACTGTTAAGGCATTTACAGTCCTCTTCCTGATTCTTTCAATTTCCACCTATCAGTATAATTATGCACATGAATTGTAGTGCCCATAAAAATGCAAAGTTTTTGTATAGTTAGTATATCACATTATGGGATATAGCACAGGTATAATATATGACAGCTATAGAAGGTACTGCTGGATATCGAGTGAGAGTAACTATAATAAAGGCTGACTTCATGATGACAACTCTTGCAGGCTGCTGCCAATAGCAAGGTTGTTTGTTTGTTTGTTTTCCAGCATTAAGCAATTAGGTTCCTTAGAGACCAAGCTAGTTAAATGTTTTGTTATTTTGAAGAAGAAAAGAATTTGCATGCAGAATTGAGCTGATATTTTTTGCAATGGTGTAGTGAAGCAATAAACCTCGTAATGTAGTTGTGTCTTTGTGTAAGTAAATGAGTAATTAGGATGTTTCAGTTTCCTATATGTTTATATTAATAAAGTCAGTGCTACCACAAAACATTTGGAGAATTTGCAAGGTTAAATTGTAATTATGAAGTCCTACATGATCTTAATGCTACCACTAAAGTTGTAATAGAAACGTGACGTTCAATTAAGAGTGCAAGGTGTGACGTGTGGTCAATGTATTAGTCACACAGAAACATAGGAAGTGACTGTTTTAGGGAGTAAGGAGACATATTTGAGGGCTTTTTGGAGAACTCTTTTTGAGAGAGATTTCTAGTCATTCAGTTTTATCTTGACAAGCCAGTTTGTGTGAAACTAAGGCACTGTAAGAAAGAATTAAGGATTTTGTTTTCTTAAAAAGTTCGCTTGACTTCAGTAATAAATAATTTTAAACTTGCATTTTTTTCACATGAACATAAAATACTTCCTGTAATAATGTCAGTGAATGTCATTGATGTGTTTAGAAAGAAAAGCCTAATAAAGAAACAGGGGTTAACTACCCTTTTGTCCCTTCCTAGAACAGTACCCATTCTTACATTTGAATGCTAATGCTATAGCCATGATACTTTAGTATTAATGAGCAAGACAAAAATTTTAGGTAGATGTGATCCTTTTGATGGGTTGGTCATATAAAACATACTACCTCTCTTTGAACATCTTTGTTCATTATTATTTTTACAAGGCTTGCACTAGTTCTAAATTTGACATAATTTCTTTGGTAGGTAAAACATTGGCCACCAACTCCCACCTATCTATCCTTGATTGTCTTGAGTACTACTCCTTTTTATTAATTTACAACCTTGATAATCTGTTCATAGCTCCTGAACACTGCCATTAAAATATATATAAATATATGTTTTAATTTATTTTTTTTTGCATCCTATCGTAATAATTCACCGTTATGACAAGAATTAATTTGGCTGTAGCCCTGAGGATCACATCAAAATCCTTTATTGTACCACTGTGATAGCACTAATTTTAGAAAGCCTAGTTAAGAAGAGGCTGGATATCACTGACTGACAGGTGACCTCCATGCACACCTACATACATAAAGTTACAAATGCAGCTGTATTTCATTCAGTGCAGAGTGAAATGAGTTCTTGTGCATGCCCTTAAGGAAACTCAATCTACAGTAGCTGTAATCCTGATGTCACTGATTTGTATCCTTCACTGTAATTTAAAATATTGCTGGTGGCATAGACATAGCGGAAGGCCTAAAGCAGTTGCTGCAAACCATACCAGCAGGTTGCTGCATGCAGCCTCTGCCCAAGAAAATATGCTGTGTACCCATGTCAGTGGTAAGTTTCCCATTATTTGGTTTTATTATTGCTTGTGGATTTGATCTTTTATAATTTCTTATGTTTTCTGTACACTGTGTGTTGATGTTACTGTAACTTGTAAAAAGGGGGTAAGTGCCCTTCCTTTTGATGTCTAATGAGACCTTTCTCATTGTAAAAATACATGTTATAATCTGCCAGTGAAGGGAGTTGAAGTAGTTGCTTGTAGTCTATTTTTATTATGTCTTAATGTCACTTAGTGGTGTTTTATAAGTAATAAGTTCTAAATGAGTGGCCACAAATTTGTTACAGCACCTGTCCTTCCTGCCTAATGCTTCTTGCCTTTTAATGATAGTGTATCCTTACACACTGGATAGACCATTTCTTGCTAGCATTTATCTGTTCTTATTTTCCCCGTCATTCACTACATTCAGGTTATGACTCCCATACATAGAGATGAAATTAAAATACAATTGAATATTTAGTATGCTGAAAGGATTAGCTGCTGCTATCTCATTATACATTAGAATGCAAAGTAAGAAGGCAAACACATCTGTATGCAAGAGATACCTGTGATTAAGCTAACTACCCACTGGATGTCACTATTGTTCCACAGAAATTCATCTAACAGAATATTTATCTAGAGTTGAGTGGCTGACTGCAAAGACCTTCAGCTTGTAGTAAACTGAGAATTTCTAATTGTGTTTGTGGGAATATTGTATGTTTATGTTCATTTTTGCAATTGAATTTTATGTCAAGGTTTGCTAGTTCATAAGAAACAAAAAAACAAAAATTGCCAAACACTAAGCCATGATGACTGTGTAAGTGCAGATAGTGAGTAATGAAAACCTACCAGCCAGTAGAGATGCTTGCATTCATTATATTCAAGCCACTTGTTCTCATTATTATTCTCCTACTCTGCGATTGCTGGAGGTAATCTCAACACAGTGAATGAACATTACCAGTCTGCTTGAATTTGCCTAGTACATTGGTTATTTTCTTCTCCAAAAATGTGCATTCTGTATCGCTTAGTATCCTGAAACATCACTGGTATATTTTAAGAGCTAGTGAATAGCATCTCAGGCTTTTAATTGAGAAGTGAAGTAGTCCACTGGCTAGGAGGATATCTTTGGGAAGGAGACTGGATTATCTTCCAAGTACTCAATAGGTGTGTGATCTCGAGCAAATTACCCAAAATGTCTCTTGTTTGTTTCCTTTGCAATCTTTTGCCTGTCTTCTCAACATCCCTTGTATAAACATTTAGCATAAGAGATTTTTGCAAGGTGCTTGTGGAATAGCTAGCAGAGGATGTCCTGACATCAGATTTTTGGGACAGTATAATAAAGTGAAACAACCTTGTTTGGTGATTCCATCCAACGTTTGTCTTGTCACTGTTTAAACAACTATTGACTGCTTTACCAATAAAAATGAAAAGGGTACTGCATTTTGTCTGTGGCTTGAAATAACTTGGTCTTCAAGTGACAGAACACAAAATATGATTCAGGAAAAGGAATAGAAGTTGTTTTTTTTAAAAAAAAAACAAACAACAGTTAAAAAAAAAAAAAAAAAAAAAGCTTCTAAATACATTCTTGCTCTCCTAAACTTGGAATATATGAACAGCATCGCATCAGGTCCATTAAAGGACAGGCGAGTTATGAGAACCATCAGTCATCTCCTTCCTCAAATTGGTACCTGAAATACTTGAAGAAGTAGAGCTTTAAAAGCCATCATAGCTTTTGCACATCCTCTGAGGATTGCTTGGCATCAACCCATTAAGGCTTTAACAGTTCTGTGAGAGAATGGCATCAAAATATCCCAAAACCAAGATGGAGTGGGACACTAGGTACCTGCTATCCAATCTGGAGAAAAGCAATGAGAAATTTCTTCTCTGGAATCACTTTACCACTTCATTTGTATTCAGGAAGAGGGCAGCCTTTCACAGGGACTGGAAGTTGCTCGGCTAAGATGAGGTTGTCTCCTACAAGATGATTGTAATTTGTGATTCTGGTGGCCTAGCCACTCAAAACAAGTCACTTCTAGAGTGTTCAGTTTGATGGCGGTGAGATTAAGGTTAGTTTAGTTTGTGTTGTCTTTGTGCAGATCAAAGCATGTGTTTTGTAGTATGCTTTAACATGTTATGAAGCTGGTTAAAAATGTTTTTTAAGCCATAGCCACTAGAGTGGGATTTAACAACTCAGTTCTCAGGCCTCAGGCTACACAAGAAGGTCCAATTAGTTATACTGGGCATTTTATTTTGTGTAATAAGACAGCAGTTTCATTATCAACAGCAGCAATTACATGTTCATCTGTGTTTGCTATATAGTTGGAAGGACATGAAAAGTGAAGTCTGTTGTGTCTTGGGTGATGAATGACTTACTTGATCTGAGCATGTCTGTGCTGGAATATAAACATGCTGGGTTTTCCTCGATATTTTTGTTACCCATCTATGGTTTATGACATACTGGCTTTATTTGCTTTTTCACTCCCATAGTTAAATATTTTTGAAGGGAGTTAGTGATAATTTTACAGGTATTAATTTCTGTAGGATTGATTTTTTTTCTGAGATAGAACGAGGCAGTAAAGAGACACACAAGGGAGCATATAAAGTCAGGCTCAGTTATTTACAACTCATTCACAATCACAATCCATTAAGAAGTTTTAGAAATGTATTGATTATTCTTAAATAACAGAATTTTTAAATTAATCATATGAAATTATTTTCAGACTGTAGTTAGCACTCCCCAAACAAAGGAATAGCAGGATTTTCTTTTACATATACATGTGTGTATGTATGTGTGCATATATATATATGTATATATATGCACACATACATGTGTGTATATACATGTTGGGGGGCAATCTTTTTTTTAATACCTGATATTAGTCATCATGCAGACACTGAAGCCTATAGAAGTAAAGAGATGGTTCTTACCACTAAGTTTACAGCAAAGTATAATCCTTCAGCACAGGGATAACCAAGACCTGCTGGTAGAAAACTGAATCCTGTAACAGCTAAGGTAATTTAATTTATATTGACTTTTAGTAGCAACTTTTAAACTACAATTAAACTTAAAAGTCATAGTCTGCTCATTGCTGCTAAAATGTCTTAAGCACTTCCATTAATAATTGATAGGGATCCTATTTGTATTGAATAACGTGGGGTCTCAGTGTTGCAGGATTCAGGGTAGTCTCAAGCTCCTGCTCTTGGTTATTTTCTCACTTGAGTCCTTGAAAATGAGAATGGTTTCACTACGTGAAAAAAAACAAACCACCACCACAACAAAAAAACCTTCAAGTATATTAATTCTTTTTAAGGAAATGCTTTATAGCTTTGTTTTTATCATATCTAGCATATCTCAAGGTGATTGGCTGTGATTACTATTTTTTCTAGTAAAAATGTAGGAGAACCTCCTGCTAAGGTTTTGCTTTTTTTAGTCTGCTGCAATGAAACTGCTTTGTAGAAACACTCCCTCCCAAGTGATTGAAGACGTGCAGTTTACTAAGCCAAATCAAGTTACAAAATAGACATAATTACATTACTGACTCTACTTCTATATGGGTGCTGCTGAATTATTTCAAGAGTGAAAAAACAAACAAACAACACCTTCCTGTTCAAAAGATCATCAAAAGATATAGGACGCATGATTTTTTTTCCAGATATATGGGGGATGTTATATTCTAATGCAATAAACACAATTAGATGACTTTGGGAGTGGGAAGGCAGGGAGTAGCCAGGTTCCAAATCTGAATTTTGTCCAGAGCCACTGATGAATGACTTCACATTCAAAATGAGTATCTGAATTCTTGTAATGTTATCAGGGTATTGCTAAGAGAGAAACATAATTTGTTACTGATTCCTTTAAAGATTTTTGGATGCAATCTTCTTAGATCAGTGAGCAACCAATTTTCTCTGAAAGCTCTCTTGCAGTTGCTGTGTTTCTAAAATGTACACTGTTTTCCTTTATACATAATGAAGCTTTATTTAGTTATTAGAGAGACAGTGTACAAAATGCATCACAAAACCCTAAAAGCCCAGCCCAGCAAATTGAAAGAAATAGAAGAAAATGACAGATTTCATTGTTTCCTCAGCTACATTAATGTCTTTGACAGTCTTGAAAAGAGAATTTCTAATGAGCACTTGAACAAATGTGTGCAGGAAGTGGTCTTGCTTTTGCTACTGCACATTTGAGTTCCTCTAATTGCATCAATAAGGAATTTCTGCTCCTCATTTAATGAATGCCTTTTGACTACTTTCTGAAAGGCAACTGGATATAAGGGATAAACACTGGCACCTTTTGTATGAGGTCGCATAAACAGGTTACCGTTAGTAGTTATCAGCCTTAGAAAAACTCTTACAATGCAGTAGGGTAAAGCCCACCTTTTTTATTTCAATATTTTTATTAGGCTCGGGTTTCTCACTACTTTGCTTTTGGTGTGATAACTCAAGTCCTAAGACAGTGCTTTAGCTCATCCCTGGCTTTTTATTGTATCTTGTGCTGGGCAGAAATCAGGCATTCTTTCAGAGCTGTTTCTGCACCATCTCTTGCCTCAGAGAAGTCAGAATTCCTATGATACTACAGCACCTGGGTCTTTAATTTGTTTTTGGCTCAAAAAATGAGTTTCAGAGCATGGGCTAGGGTTAGTTTGGGGGAAGGGAGCTGGGTTTGATTTTTTTTTCTTCATTGTCATTTTTCTCCCTAAACAGAGGCACACTCACTGCAGGTGCAGTGGATTAGTTATGAAAGAAGTTTTCTATTTAAAAACAAGCAAGACTTTAATGAAATCAGGAGAGGGTTTGTACAATAGGTATTGTATTAAACCAGAGCTCAGGCTTAACATTGATTGCGGTATTTAAATTTCAATGAGTTGATTATGTATGAGAGTAAAATGACCAGTATTATGAATGTACAAAAAAGTGACATGGAAGAGCTGTGCCAGAAAAGTGAGAAAAACGTTCCCTTTATAGTCCCTAGAGTTCAATAAAGCACCACTATTTCCCAGCTTTTAAAAGCTCTTTTATCACAATGGTTCATACCTCGCATTCCCTGGAGCCTGATTTGTTATACGTGCAGGGTCCTGCTCCATTCAGCAGCATCTCACTGGTTTCAGTGTTGGTAGGTTTGTAATCTACATAAAATTCCTGTGTGCTTGGAGTCATTTGCTTCAGTGACTGTCTTTTCTTTTTCCTGTGCCTTCGCATGAGAGAGCGCTGCTGCAGCTGCTTCATACTGGCTGGGTAACGCTTCCATGACACATATATTACCAGCAGGATCACAAGCACAGACAAGAAAAGGGCCACGCTCCCTGCAATGATTTTATGGAAGGAGATGTGTTCTGTGTCATGCTCAGGTTCGGAGCTTGATTCAGTGGCTCCAATAGTTGGGGGCAGGGGGGGCTTGCTGTCATGTTTAGGCCTGGTGAGTTTTGGTTTAAACGTTGGCTTTGGGAGAGCTCGTGCTAGTTCAAACCTTTCCGTGGTACTTTTGCCACAGATGCTGTAGTTTTTCACTGCATCAACAACATTCACCCCCTGCAGTTCTTTGGGGCTGGCACAAATAATTGTATTTTCCCTCAGCCCTTTAAAACTTTTAAGCCAGTTTACCAGAGAGCAAATGTTTCTGCTGCATTCCCATATATTCCCAGCAAGGCTGATGTCATTGAGGGATATCCAAGAGTCCAAAATTTCTTGACCAATAAATGTGAGCTTGTTTGAATCCAGGTTGAGGCGCTGTAAATTGGGCACACACTGAAAAACACTAGGTCCACTGAAAGCTTCTATTTCATTGCCAGATAAATCAAGTCTTTGTAATGAGCTCCAGGTCCAGGACATAGTTTGTCCTATCACACTGATTTTATTCCACTGTAAATAAAGGTTTTGAAGGCTGACTAGCCTTGGAAAAAGTGCCAGGTTGAGCTTAGAAAATTGATTGTGCTCCAGATGAAGCTCTTTCAGTCTGATCATGCCTGCAAAGACATTTCTTGCTAAACTTCGGATGCGATTATAACCCAGGTCCAACAGTTCAAGGTTCCTACAGTCTTGAAATATTCGAACAGGGATGGTTCTTAGGGAATTGGACCGCAAATGTAAACTCAGCAGCTTCCTTAAGCCCCTGAACTGTTCAGATCCCAGAGACTGCAGCTGATTGTATGACAGATCCAAATTCCGGAGATTTGTCACAGGTCTGAAGGTATTATTAAGAAAATAGGAGATTCTGTTGGAACTCAAGATCAACTCTTTTAGTCTGCGTATTCCATTGAAAGCATTTTCGTCAATATTGCTGATGTGGTTATGGTCTAAATAGAGCCAGGTGAGTTGATTAAGACCTTTAAATTGATTGTATTTTAGTTTTTGGAGGCTGTTATATCGAAGGGACAAACCTAAACAACCAGCAGATATACTTGAGGGAATCTCCTGCAATTTCTGAGATTCACAATATACCATTTTGCCTTCACACCTACAGCCCTTAGGGCATCCTCGTTCAGCAGAAGAAAGCATTGTCAGTAATACAGTAGGGGCTATTACCAGAGCTACAGCTGATCCGCTCAGTAGCCTAATTACATTGAAACCTGGAAATAAAAACAACTTAGAAAAGTTATCCCCCCACACATCAGTCATTTCTTTCAATCATGCTAAAATCTTTATTTCAACAATCATTTAAAAATCCCTAGCTTGACTCAACTACTTTTCACATTGTTTTCTTTACTCAGATTTTCTTAAAGAATGCCTTAATAAATACTGAAAAACAGTTGGGTAAAAGGTGTAATCCCTAAGCAATTTAACTGTAATCACAAATCACATCAAGGTAAGTCTATGGTAAGTCTAGTAAAGCAGAGGCTATGCAGTGGCTATGAATTGTATATTAAAAAAAAATAACATGAAAAACATACCCATCCTTTGTGTTGTTCAAAGGTCGTCCTTAGGTCTTTTGTTTTTTGCTTAGTGTGCCACAAGCATGGCAGCCCCTGTCAGCTGCACTGTAGTGAGTCAGGGCTCGCTGACACCCAGGAAGAAAAATTGGACCCCTTGGGAGATGGACCGATTTTGGAACATTATTCTTTGCCAGCCATGCAGAACACTCCAAGAATAAATCAATCCCAACACAGCATTCGCAGCAAAATGTCAAATTCTTCCTAGGTAATAGGATCTTCATGGATATTACGTTTTTGCATCTTTATAGTTAGGAACCTGGCTTTTAAATTTTCTCTTTATAGGAAAGCATGTTAGATTCCTCCAAGCACCGTTTAGCTATCTGAATTCACACATCTGTATTCCATAGCACAGCAGTTCCCTTACTTAGTACCCGATCCGGCTAGGAAGCTGCTTTGTAGCAAAGAAGGTGGAATAAGCCCGTACAATGAACAAGCTCTGCTCACTTCTGCGTACTGTCATTCTGAAAGCTCCGTCTGACTGTTGCTTTGGTTTCAGTGAATGCAGTCTTATGTAAAGCTGCCCCCAGTGGTGAAGAATATTATGGGCATGTGCAGAAATGTCTTCCTTTTATCTTGCAAATGAGTAAGCTCTGCTGGGAAAAGAGTGATTGTTCTGAGTGACTAATAGGAGCAGACTGGTCAGCTTCAGCGTAAACTAGCGAGGTGTGCTGAAATATCCAAATCCTCTTAGTCTCTTTTGCTGCGTGTGAAAGCTGTTTTGCATCCTTGAACTTAATAGCTCTGTATGCGCTGCTGAGACTTTTGTCTGAAGGGCTAGCGTGACATTTGTAGGACATAGATACAAATTTTCAGTCCTAAGGGTGGTTGTTGGTTTTTTTTTTTTCCTCTTTGCATTAGATGTGCTCACACGACCTTTTTGCTATAATTCACTTTTTTTTTTTTTTTTTTTTTTTTTTTTTTTCCAGTTCAGGTATCAGTTCCTCAGTGTGCCTCTTACCAAGCATTTCAGTGGGAACACTATATTTTACAACATGAAAAATGTTTCGGAGCTGACATTTTGCCTTTTTACTTCTTTCTCTTCTGTTAAAAGGCATAATGCCAGGAGGTTAGAAGAGACTATTGTGTTCATTTATTTCCCAACTTGCTGTCACTTTGTTCCATAACACTGTGCGTTTCAAGCACAGGCTTCCGTAATCCTTACAATATGAGGACTAAGCAGCTTCATGTGGTACTTTAATTAGGTGAATTGTTTTTACTGTGACTTCTGTCATGAGCAGGATTTTATGTGAAGGTAAAATATACAGAGTTCTTTTAGATGTGTGACTCTGGACGGTTCTTAGATATCACAAAGAGCCTTTTTCTCTTTCCTTTTCTCTTCCCTTTTTCGCTGTGTGCTGTAGAGGGAGGACACATCCTCTTAACTGGGCAGAACAGCGTTAAGATGGCATTATAGTAAATGCACCCCACTAGCAGTCTTCCTTCACCAAGAAATATGTGATCAGAGATGATGGTGGGGAAGTGTAAAGTCATGGCTCTATGCAGTGCAAGAAGAGGCAGAAGCCTGAAGAGAAGGGTGCTGCTCGTTAGAATAGTACAGATTACACTCCCTCAAATGCAACCAGACAGCTCTAAGAAATGCTCTTCCTCTGTGAGGCAGGATCCTTACCCCTTGGAGTAATGTGCTTTGGATTATACTGTATTATTCACTGCTGTGAGCATTGAAGAATGTAAAATGAGGTGAAACCTGATTTTTTCCGTGCTTTAAAATGCCATTGTTGCCCAGTACTTAATCTGCGAATGACTTCAGGCTTAGAGCAATCCCACTAGAATTAATGCTCCCACCTGTAGTGCCTAAATTAGGAGAACAGTTGCCCCTGGCTAATAACTGTGAATGTTTTTTTATATCATGAGTCAAAAATACTTACCTGTATCAAGCCACATTGTATGTAAATTCTGCCCTGTGGGTCAGGTTTGTGGAGATGGAAAGGGTTAATCCCTCCATTAATTCATCACGCTCTCCCATTCTCAACTACAGCATGTCTTTAGCTATTAAATCTGATCTGTAGGGTTGAGGAGCCAGAAACAAGCTGCAGATTGCAGTGGGCACTGTGATTGTCTGGGGAGCTGTTCTGCTGACAGGAGTGTCACGTGCCTGTCCTGGTGTGCCTGTTACAGGTTTTCCATGACTGCCTTGGGGTCTCTGTGTACTCGATGGAGCAGGACAGGCTTCTTTGGAAGACAGTTCAGACCTTCAGTAAGCCAATTTGTCTCCTGGAACTGCCACTCTCCCCCTGTTGACAGTAGAGGATGCCTGTGACAAGTAAGCTCCTTATTGAAATGGCTCAGGTTCCTAAACTGGGTGAAATTAAGTCTGAATCTTCACCTGGTTCAAATGCAGCACATAAAGCTTCAAACAACATGCAAATTCTTTCTCAAGAGCAGTCGGTGCTACTTAGTTGGTGCTAGTATACCAGCTCAGTCTGAGCTTTCTCCCCAAACTTTACCAGTTCTCTGGCTTTTCCTATTCTGTCTTCTCTTCTTCCTCTGCCTTTGTCATAAGGTTAACAAGTAATTTCACTGACACCATGAGTCAGCAGAGCTTCGGTAGCTTTTCCAGGGTTTTAATAATTGTCAATATGGTGGACAAATATGAGGGAGCAGCCACTCTTTTACCATGAGTTATTTTCATTTTTCTGAAAGGGGTGAGACATCAAGAGATGAACAGAGAGAACATCAAATCTGTATTAATGGATTGCCAAATTCAATTTTCTTTACTGAGATCCTTTTTGAATTACACAAGCAGGAAAAGTGCCAGTGTCTGATAAACAGTTTTTTAAAATTACATTTCTGTATCTTCATACAGCTCAATGGGTTCTTTTCAAATTGTGGAAATAAAGCTGCTCCCAGTATAAAACATTCCATACAAATTTTCAGCACAGTCTGATGGTCATATTATAAACTATGAAAAACAGGGAATTAAGTTAAAAGCTTGCATTTTAGATAAGAAGATACCTTTTGTAAGTGATTTAACCTTTGCCTTGTATCAAATACAGGTTATGCATCTTTGCAATCCCACTGCATTACCTTTTAACTCATGCCACTAAGAAAAAAACTCAAGGCCAAACTTGTTAATGTCTCTTATGGTTAAGCTAGTTCTCATTAAAACCAATACCACAGCTCCTGAATGCCTAAAATCCAGGAGGTTGTTAGATAGGTGCTGTAGTCCCAGTACCTTTTAAGCTCACCTCTCTGTGCCACTGCTGGGCGACCCTGCCTGCTGTCCTGGAATAGCAGTTCCAAGTCAGAAACAGGAGGCAAAAGCTGCAAGTATCAAGTCTCAGTGACATCATGCTGACTGAATATCAATGCTCAGAAACAACATTATCCTTTTCTTCTGCCTGTGAAGACAGCATTTTATACAATTCTGCAAAGACAATACTCTTAAGAGAAATATTTCATTTATTTGTCTACTCTCTTACACAGTCTGTTCTGGGATTTCAGCCTTAGACATAAATTGAGATACCACATACCTTATTAGTTCGGAGTTGAATACCTTCATCATCACTGATTTGTTTTTCTGGGCTTTCTCTGCAGGTAGAAATGACATGCATCAGAAAATTCATTGACAAATGTGTCGCTACATGTCATACTGCTTATACAGATGAAAAGCCAGTGTTGGGTGGAGCCTGTGATAAACACATTGTTTTCTTGATTCATGTGACAGACAAACGAAACTCAAAGATGTTTGAAAATGGTACGCTATCCCAAGGTAGAGATTGCCCATTTTTTTATTTTAATATTAAGCTTTCAGTGGGTTATCTCTCTGGATATCTCTCAATGTGGATTTTCTCACTGCCAGATTTTGCAGTAATTTACTTCAATTTAATTTTGTGTTTGTTTTTGGTTTTGTTTATTTAGTTAAATTTGAGTCTATTTTCTTTTTCCATTCATTCTGGCTGTGGTCTCTGCCTAGCTGCAACCTCCCTGCTGAAAGCTCATTACTCCCTAACCTGAACTGCAGCCAGAATAGCAAAGCTTGAGTCAAAAGATCACATTCACTGTGAAGGCCAGTACCTCCACAGAGCTGGTTTGGAATTGAAACGTTTTACAAAGGACAGGTGAAAGAGCAATTCTTGGATTTGTCAGGGTCATGAGGAGGCGCCTGTAATGTTTGTAATGTATGTCTGTCTGCTAAAGACATTTGAAAAGAAAGGATGACATAATTACCAGGCTCCAGTAGAATGGGGACTGAGGGGTGCAGGGAAGAGATGTAGAAGTTCCTGAACCATAAGAAACCAGCAGTTACCTTCGGGTTAGTGGGATTCCACGTAAATCAGCAGTCAATGATTGTTTTGTCACTTGCTTCTCATTAGCCTTCCTCAGGACCTTTCATGCTTACTCTTTAAAATGCAGTTCTTGTGTAATGATGTTGTCACAAAGTTTGTTTAAGAAATGTTTTTGTTTCTGTTACTCCCTTCAGAAAACCATTCTGAAAAACAATTCAATCCTTTGTAGCCACAAGACCTTCTGTTTTTAATGTACAAACTTCAGAGTTTAGACTTCTGGTTACAGCATTTTTCTCCCCACAGATAGAGCTCGTGGGTCTAGGAGTGCCTTTTTGTGTGTAACCACATGTCCCTTTTGGGAACTATCATTAACAATTGCTGCACTGTGTTCTTTTTGGGTTTACGAAGTGGCAAAGTATGTCTTTCTCTCAACTTTATTTTACTATAGAGAAACCAGGAATCAGCTGGGTTAGCAATAGTAGCTTGTTCTAAATGGTACTGTAGTGTGCTATCACTGTATCATTAAGAGTAGATAAGTCTAATAAAATGTTTGCAATTTTTGAGCCAGTGATTAAATGAACCTGATGTTCTATGAGGATCAGATTAGAACTAGAGGAGGATAACTCCCAGGGGAAATAACAGAGTGTGGGAAGACAGAGGAAAACTCAGAAAGATGCAGGTTTTGCCAAAGGTGGACATAAGGAAAGGGAAGTGCGGGAAAGTGGGGTTCAAGGAATGTGCAGTTGTGGGAAACAAAGTACTCTGGAGAAACAGGGAAGAGGACTGAAAACAGGGAGGATCTTAGCCCAACAGTTTGTCAGTACTGACATAAAGGATCATGGTGATAAATGAAAACATTCCTTTGCTGTCCTGCTAAGAACAACTAGATTTGCAAGGCTACCCTGGCCTCTGCAAGGGCTAAAGGATCCCATGTTACAAATTCTGTGATAAGCTGAAGGAAGATCTGAAGCTGGTTTAGAGCCATGCCTCCTTTCTAGGAGTCAGTAACCTCTGTAACATCTGATTGCTTGGAGAGGACTTCAGGGACACATCTGTCAGTTTGTGCATACCCAGAGGATTTCCTCAGTGCCGTGGTTCACAGGGCAACACAGGCTATCACTTTCCTCATGCACAGTTACACACTGTTGAATAATAAAGCTTTTCCAGCTGTACAATTTTGTTACAATCTGTGCATTGTGGATAGGTCAGAGGGGCCTCTAAGCTGTCCCAGGGTAAATTATACTGCATGCAAGCTTTCCACCTTTGTTCATGGCAACCAGTGGCTAGATTTTTTGGATCCTGTCATAATTCCTGTGTCCGTAATGAGGCATTGGATACCCAGTTGTTCTTGTCCTATGATTTTTGAAGCAGTTTGAAAGCATGCAGCCAGTCTTTCAGTCCCATCATCTTGAGGCACAAGTATATGAGATGCAAAGCTGTCAGTTTGCTTCCTCTCTGAAATTGGTAGGTAGTGGTTCTGTTTCAGTGGATGTAGCATGTTATTCAGGCTTGTCCTCTAGCACTTTGGTGGAAGGGGAATATGAATGGACGAAGCAGAAAGTGGATGATCATCACTGAAGAAAAGGAAATTCCCTCCATCTTATGCGTATTGCTAGCTTCAGCCTGCAAAGCATGAATGATAAAAGCACCATTAAATGATAAACGTCCTGGAGATGTGCAAGTCCAAAATGAAAGACACTCTCAGTGGCCTCTGCTTGCAATTCTGCCTGTAGTCCTCTGTGAAGGTGCCAGGTAGGATAAAATAAACCCAGGCTCCTTACAAGTGCTTCCCACTCTTTTCACTGGACACTGCTTGAAAGAATGTCTACTGTCTTATTGTCCAGGCAGCACACACCTGAGTTATGTACCCTAAAGTATTCAAAATGTCTTAGGTGTCACCATGAGCTATGCTTGCCTATGAGACGCCATTTGTTCTCCTAGGGATATGTGACTTCTACCTTGCTATGACAATTACTGCATATGCATCAGCAGCAGATATTGACTGCGATAGATGGCAAAGGTAATGAATTTATTTTCTGAGGAGACAAATTAACATGGGAATCTTGTAGGAAAGCTCTGTTCATGAAGAACTCCAATAATGGTTGGGACATGGAGCTGGAGGTATTGTGTAACTGAATTCAAGCAGATTTGCAGCCTGGTCCCAGCAACGTGACATCCTTGGAGCAGTTCTGTGCTGCCACATGAAGAGCAAGAGAGGATGAGGAGCAGCAAGTTTCAAAACGTGTACCTTTGGGACCCAGGCTCAGTTTGATATCACAGGCTCTGATTGCTATCACTGACTGCTCCAGGCTCTCATCAGCTGAAGAGTTTATGACTTTGCCATGATAGTTGTGGTTGGAAAGGAGCAAAAGGGGAGAGTGTCTGTCTTATTTTCTAGCAAGGCCTAGACCAGTCTTCAGTATTGATGTGTAGGCAAAAACTTCAGGAGTAGCCTTTCCTCCTCTGCCTCCATGCATTTGTCCATTCGTCCAGCCCGTCTTCTTTAATTCCTACCCCATATATACTTCTCTGAGGAATGGACATTTTTCAGTTGCTCAGCACAGAGCGTATGCATACAGTGCACTTTCTTAGGAATTTTGGAATTTCAGTTATGTTCCTTATTACACATTTACCTAATTGATCTTTGGTACTCCAAATGAATCAGCCTTGGTATCTCACTGTATGGTGAAGCTTAGGAGTTAGTGATTCTGTCAGGTCAGTGAGGGAGTGTTTGTTGGCTGCTGTGGCTCCTTAAAAGCTAGAATAAGGCAGCTGGCAAGAACTTTCATTATAGGAAAACTGTGAAGTCCACACCAAAAGCCTTTTAAAAAAAAACTCATACCCTGCTTATAAAACTGCAGCTTAAACTCTAATTTTCCTTAGGCCTCAGTTTCTTCATTTATGAAAGGGATAGTGACAGTTAATGATTCTGGAAGTTGATCAGCATAATAGATGACTTAATTCACTTCATTTATTTTTTATTTTTAATCTGACACTAGTTATTTTCAAACATACTTCTTTCCTGTCAGTTAAGCTTATTGGACTTCCATAATTAATCCATACCTATTGTCATTTTATTACTTGCTTTTGTGTGTGATTTATTTTTGATGTATTTTTGGGCTATAATGACTGGCAAAATTTAATGTGAGGACAGAATAGGCACTTAAACCTAGGAAAAGAGGCAGTTTCTTTTAAAATGCAAAATCATTCTAAGTCTTTGGCCAATAAGGTTGTCAACTTCAGTTCACTATAGGATTTTTTTACATGTTAAAAGCATTCCATTTTGAAAACAATCTAAAAATCTGCTTAATAGTTTTAGATTTGCAAATAAAAATTGTGAAGAGTGCCTTACATATTTCACTTAGTTGAAATGAAAGGAGAAGTGTAAATATAGCATTTCTGAGGATCAGTCTGAGATTAGTAGATAAGAATGATTTGTACTAGGTAGAGCTACTTTCTAGTTTTTAGTTACTTTTCCCTGCAAACAGTGTACAGGCATATAAGTAGTTAGAGTGCAGAATACCTTGATTTCATTTGACCTGTTGAAATACTCTAAAATAATTTCCAGTTTCTCTTTTCACTTGCTTATGGATGAAAATCTATTCCGAGAAGCATTCTAGCTTACCTTTATGAGACTTGTGCTTGGACTCAAGCTTGGTATTCTGAGTTTGTGGTTTTCAAATCCAAAGATGGCCAGAATGATGTGTTACTCTACAGTGTTAGGTACATTTTGAAGAGAAGACTAAACATGACAGTTGAGCAGATTTGCAACTGAAAGAGAAAAACATGAACAAAGTTAAGAAGCATATAATTATGTTCATTCACACTGTGACTAGCATAAAAATGATTTATTCCAAATGGTTACAGTTGCATGCTTAGTCACTTCCTTCCCTGGCTTCAGCCTAATTTTGTTTTCTGTCATTTTCCTGAAAAAAAAATAAAATATATATTGTTCTGTCTAATCAAAAGTTGAAGATTTCTCTAGTCTTTAATAATTCAATCAAGTCTTACTCAATTAAGCAAGCTACAGCAATTTTTAGATATTCCAGCTGTGGTAGCTGGTGCTCCTGAGAAAGATCAAGAATCTCAATTACACTGAGAGTCTTGGTTAGTTAACTAGCCTCTAATCTGCTAGAAGATAATTAGAAATTAGTCATAGAGGTCACTTTTTTATGCACAGTAAGGATGGGCTAGAACTTTCTGGTTAAAAAGTACAAAAGGTGAATTGTTGAGGTATGTTTTGACTAGCTATTCCATTCTGCATTTGCCATCCTTCTTTTCCCAGTGGCATGTCTGGCAAGTGGCTTTGATGAAACAGTATACAATTTAAATGACTTATTAGCTCATCTTTTCAGGCCGTGTCTACCTGAGAAAATTAAATTAAATGTGATTAAATCAAACAACCAATCCCTACCATATTTAAGCAGTTTATAGAAAAGCAACAGGGTCCCATATAATTTGTCAAAATGAAAATCTTGGTTATGATAGATTTATTTATTTATTTTCTGTGACAGTATACTCCACTGTTCTATTAAAACTAACAGTGTCTTTTATCCAGTGGACAGGACAGCAAAGAAATTACATAAACAAGTTGAAGGAACTCAAATATAGATGGGGTTTTCCTACTGCATCACAATGTAAAGCAATAAATACATGATTGGCCAAAGTTTTGAAGAGTGCTGCTGACACAGTAAGGAAGAGAGGAAGTTGACACAAAGAGGAGAGTTAGTTTTCACCCTTTCTTTTCTTCCCTGCAACTGTAGTGAGATAGGTATGTTGTAGTTCTTGCACTTTGTAGCTTTTGCATTTTTATATCTTTCTATCCAGTCTGTCTCCTAAGTAGCTACAAAGCTTAAAAAAACATACATTACATACATACAAAACAGGCTAGTTGCATACAGAAGAGGTTAGTAAGCAAAAAATGCTGACAGTTGGTAACCAAGTAGAAGTTATAATCAGCCTACGTTCTGGGGAGACAGGAGAGCTGAATCTGAGTGAGTCACTGGCTCCATTTCTGCATCCCAGGTGGCCCTAAATGGCAACAAGAATTGGGACAAAATACTAAAGGTGTATAAACATGAGCTGAGTTTCAAAATCAAGCATTTTGTCTTTAGAAACACAAGAAGCAGGAACATCTTCCACTTATTCTTTCAGGTTGCCTCTTCAGTCATAAATATATGACAAAAATCTGCTCTCTCTACAATATGAAAATTCCGATTTTCTGATTTGATCCTACAGCATATGTTTGTGTCATCATGAGTATTCCTGTTGCTGTGCTTTGAACCCTTTCCCATATTTCTTTGTAAGACTTAGCTCCTGGGAAAGAAATGTTCTTATTTATTTTCTGTCTTACCAAAAGGGACCCTAATCTTAAGATAACTATGTACCAACCTAATACACAGAACAGTCATGAATAAGATGATATCAATATGCTTAGTCTGCATATAATTGATGGGAAGAGTAGAAAAGAAGAACCTTTCAGGGGAAGCTAAGTATTCATTTGATTTTTTATTGGCTTCATCAAAATGCATCACTACAGCTGTATAGTTTAGTTTATACTATGATAATTGAACTCCACAATACAATCTCTGAGGGATCCCTTCTGAGGTGATGTGCCCTGGTGCTTTTTGTACGCATAGGTAATTAAAATATGGTAGGAAAAGATAAATGACAAATTCCCATGTTTCAATGTAAAAGCCAGAAATAAACTAATGGGTGTTAGGGGAAAAAATAAAAATAAAATGACCGTGTTATTAAGTAAGAACTGTCTCCTATGAAGATCTTTGCACTTCCATTTAGCAGTTGCCACTCTGAGACAGAAAGCTGGAACATATCCAGTGCTCTTTTCTGACATAACAATTTCAATGTTCTTCTCTATGTGATTTAAAGTCAAGTGGAAATATGCTGTTAGAATAGAGTGATCCGTAAAGGAATAGAAAGAAGTCTTGAAGTTGCATCAGAACACCACTGTATCAAAGATGCTCCAAAAAGAAAAGTAGAAATGTCCTTGAATACATTTACTCCTTATATAAATAGCACAACATGGAATTCTGTATAAGATACTTACTGAACAAAGGAATAATATTTTAAAGAAGCTGATAATTTGTGTGTTCACTTAAAGTCTTCAGTATTCTACCTTTTTGTATACACAGAAAGATGAGAGAAATGTAAGAGTGAATATGCCAGGCTCTGCAACAGTTGACCTACAGGACTTAATTTTGCAAAGCTCTTTCATTATCATAAACACAAAGTCTTCTCCAAATGCAGATTTAGAAAAGGTCTTCAGAAACATTTACTACTCTGGATATTTGTATCTGTGCATGAATTCCACATCTGCTTGTGACGATTTTTGTACCTGTAGTGAGAAGAGTGTGTCATCGCCCATTACTTGCATTGTGGGAATGAACATACTACTGATAAATTTCCGACTTGGGTCTGTTTTAAATTGTTGTTGTAAATTAGATTGGGGACATTGAGAAAGAGAGAATTCCTACTCTGGGTAGCACAATTTTTTTTATTATTATTTTTTTTTACAGTTAAATGTCTTAACTGACAACAGTATTAATTATCATACAGTGAATGTGGCTTATTTCCAGAATTTCACAGTGGAAGAGGTTTCTCCATTGGCATATTTCTCTCTTTTTGAATATTTAATCCCATATCATATAATAAACTATTAAAAAAAAAAGAAGCATCCAAAAGATCAAGGAGAGGGGACTTGTAAGTCTGGCAAAATTAGCCTCTTAAATGTTCAGCATATAATGTAATAGATAAGCCAGATGAGCTTCCTTCTGTTGTTCTTTTGACAGCCACTGGAAATATTTGATGGCTATTATATGTCCTTTTATTTTGTAGTATTTATCTAGTGCATTTGTGTTCTTTGTATCTTACTGACTTAATGACTTTTTTTTTTTATTATTATTATTTAGCGTCAGGTCACTTGCAGCAAAAATGTATGTAAGCAGTAGAAATCCTGTATGCCCCACTGTGTCTAGAATATATTTCAAAAAGAGTAAGTGCTTTCAGTGCCTTACAAGTTTGTAGCCTCTGCCACCCTTTGCTAGTGTTTGTCTTTTGCTTTATGCACAATTTGCTTGGTGCCATATGCTACTTCCTTGTCAGAGGCTGGCTGGGAGTGTTACATGTGTCACTAGTTGCTTATTTTACTTGCCACAGTTTAATGCAAAATCAGTGAGCAGAAGCAAGGGAATCTGCTTTGTTTCAGTCCTTTCTTTCCATTGCTGCTACTCAAGAAAGTTAGAAGCTATGTATGAAATCATTTATGAAATCATTAGGGAGCTTCTCATGTTCTCAGACAAATGTGGCATTAAAAAATCTGGACAGTTGGACTCATCATTTTATGGAGTGATATTTTCCAAGAGTGGCAGTCAATAGGCATATCAGTGAGGCAGATAGGAATATGTATGTCAAAACAATACTATCCTTCAGCACGTAGTTCTGATATGCCTTTCAGAAGCTTTTATTAGGAGCTTACTGGTGAGTTTCATGATTTAACACTTAATTGGGAGAATGTTTTGCTCATTTCTGTTCCCTGTGGAATTAATCACTGCTTTTATTTGTATCTAATTTGAGCTCTACATGTTTAGAACAAGGGTCAGAGGTAAATATTTTGTGTAGAGTCACCATTGGATAGTTTTTCTCCTGATATTCATGGCAATTCATCTATTGTATTTTACACTAAGATTCCATTTTTCATTTAAGCATTCATAAGTTAAAGAAGTTGAGAATATGTGTTAGACGTCCTTGTGTGGGCTTCAGGTAATACTCCTAGAAGATTGCTAAAATCCCAAATTGAAGTAATCTGTTGGCCTGGAGTCTAAGAAAAGCTACAGGAATTATTGTTGGTTTTGAAACAACCTGTTAATCACACATCAGTGCTTTCAGTGACATGAGTAAGTCGGAAATCAAGAAAAAGGGCTGCTGCCTCTCCTGAGTTTTGCCCTTATTAAATTGAATAGGGTTTGGCATTCCTCAGCCAGCTATACGGGCCTCCTATTGTCTTTACTTTCCCAGGAAAGGGAAATATTTAATGTAAAGAAAATGCTGTATAAATGTCTCTCTTAAATGAAGACTGCATTCATAAGACAAGTGCTGTGTAAATAATGCATAGCTAAAATCTGTTTGGCTCTGGTTGCTGTGCGAGGTATGTACCATTCAGTCTAAACATACTGGCATAAACAATGTTTTTTGTTATAAGTAGTTGTCCCTCATACTATTGAATGTCTTCATTTAGGGTTAGGGAGCCATGCTGTAAGGCTGTCTTCCATTTGCATCTTAATTAACTTCGAACTGAAGCAGATAACTTATTTGACATTCTACAGGGGAGCTTTTGTGTCCAGTTACTCAGGATTAGTATTCCGTGGGGAAAGATGCTGTGATAATGAGATTCTCACCACCTTTTGGAAAGTCCCTCAGGTACTGGTTAAAAGTCTTGTTTGCAAGGTTCATTTCTGCTAAGTGGTGTGAGAATATAGGATGTCATGTTTCACCATTCTCAGCTCCTTTTTAGATCTACAATTAAAGGTCAGTTTAAGCCATGCATATTCATCCATGTTATGCTGCTGAAGTAAGTACTTCCTGTGAGTCTGTGTGTATCCAAGTGCGCTGGTACCAGTCTGTAAGGTGTCAGCCTTCAGGTTCAGCCCGGCTTGGGGTTGATAACAATGGTGTTCTTCTGTGATTTGAGGAATTTCCTGCCTTCCTGCTACTCCTTTTAATCCATATATAAATAGATGTTGAATCACTTTCTAATGCATAAAGAAGTAAATAGACATCAATTTGATATTTACAGGAATTTTGCTGTAGTGTACAAGGGAGGTGTTTTGCTTTTCCTGAAGATTGTTGCAAGATGATATTGCACTGGACACAGATTACAAGGGAAATGCAATAATCCTTTT
This sequence comes from Netta rufina, assembly GCF_964035555.1. NCBI lineage: Eukaryota > Metazoa > Chordata > Aves > Anseriformes > Anatidae > Netta > Netta rufina. Next base: position 4,149,571 of record NC_140130.1, on the reverse strand, counting down.
ATCAAAATAGTTGTAGTTCCCATATAACTGTAGCTGAGACAATAATGGAGGTTTCTGACAGCAGTCAGTCTATCTGAGCTCACAGCATTTTTCTACTTGGTTCAAACACTGTATAGATAAACGGTTTTCTATGACTTCAAAGTAAATTTCAGTGGTGTTCCTGAGTTGTTAAAAAGTGCAAAGCTTCCATCACACTGCTGGAAAGGAACTGAAGTTATTATAGAAACATGCATCATAGTTGGAAAAATTAACATAGCGTTTTTCAAGATAATATAACATTCATCAAAATTCAGTGCACTTTTCTCTGTAATGCATTTCCTGTGACTCAGAACTCTTGTTTCAGTTGAGCCAAATAAGGATTGTTCCATGAGACAAAGCAAAGCATTATATTTACTGCTATATCTAATGGTTTTATCTCACTCTATGGATTAAAATTATTCTTGTTGTTCAATAGATACTTAATAAGAATTATAGGGGAGGTTGTTAAGGAAATTTCTATTTTTAATGTCAAGCTTCTAACCTGTTGAGTTTAACAGATCAGATGGAAAAAAAAATGCTTAAAGGATATTTTTAAGTATTCATGCAGTCTCTTTAAGTATCCATTCCTCTTTCAGTAAACACAAAAGAAAATTAAAATATGCTTGAAGTTCAGCAAGTAATTAGAGCAAATAGATAAATGGTATCCATTTTATTAATTCAAACTTTGTCTAACAATGAGTAATTCCACTATTCTCATATCTTCCAGTAAATAATAATTATATTTTAACTCTGATTTTTAGTTGGCTGCTGACCATGTCGGTTTTCATCTTATGAGATGAAGGTATGTTTTTAACTTTGTTTCCATAGGACAGTGTCTTATTTTGCTGCCCAAATGGTCACTATTGTATGTTAGCCTACTTGCTTTTACCACCTTTAAACTGGGAACAGCTTCTCCAAGCTTATTTAGCTTTATTTCCCACCTGTATTTGAACAGGCAGTACATTTTACTAATTTAAAATGATGAGACTTTCTCTGCATATATAATTCTTTCTCAAAATCCTGAAATCTCTCCTTTATAAATTCTTGAACATTCTTGTTATAAATTACAAATACAGGCAACATACTTGGTAAGTAAATAGAAACCTGTGCTTCCAGTCCTTACATTTTAAGCCTTGTGAAGGTTTGTGTCTTTTCCTCCTTCTACTTCAGACTGTCTTTGAAGATGTTAGTTATCTTCAGGCCTTTCTTTAGTGGCCTTTTCTTCAAGAGAGGGAGCCACTGAAGTTTGAAATGCAGATTTTTTCTTCTGACATCAGGACTTCATGCTGTACCAAAGGTCTATCGTAGTGTCTGTGCATTGTCGTCTGTCTTTGAGGCTGACATGCTATCTTACCCATAAAGTCTCAACAGTAATGTTTGTCAATGTGGAACAAGTAAATCAACAAAAATACAGAGAAATGAGTGTGTTATCACTAGGAAACACTCGTCTCCAAAGAATTCGCTTCCTTACATTTATGTCTTCTTCCATATCGGGCTTTTGTATTTTCACCCAGAGGAGCAACAGCTGTGACTCTTCGCATGCTTTTGGACTGCTCAGATGGCTTGTGTATCCATATAGAAATTAAATATATATATACATATATATTTTAATGGAAACTGCTATTTCAGTAAATTGGTATCAGATTTTATGGTGTGTATATTAGAAATTGACAGGGAAAGTTCGCTAGTTTTCAATTTTCTTTTTTTCCAAAAGTATAGCTGAAAATCAAGGATTGAAGGTTTATTTAACAAGGTGATGATTTTCAAAATGAGTATAAAACTGTTTCAGCTTTATTTGAAGTATTTCATGCTGGTAATTCATGAATATTTCATTTAGTTTAAATATATATATGCATGGAGAGAAATGGGAATTACATAAATAAATAATGGGTATAAAATATTAGAAGTAATTGTTGCTTTTCTTTGAATTTGAAATGTTTTTCATTTTTACCTGCGGATTTGATTTCTTTTTGGATTCTTGTAGCAAGACTCAAAACTTCAAACACATTTTATGAATGAAAAATATAGACTGACGCTTTCCCGCAAGTCATTTCAGATTAGATTAAACAGCACTTTACTAAAAATATGATTAATTAAATAGTTAATGTATTAATTTAATGATGATATGTGTTTATGTAGAACCATGAGTTTTTAATATATAATACTGATTTGAAAAAAAAAAAAGGTCTGTAAACACAGGCCAACGGGAAAACTAGTTTTCAAAGATAACATTGCAAACGGTTTTAGGTGAATTGTCTGCTTAGGCAATGTAAATAGATAAATGTCCTTAGAGATTAACATCTAGAAACTGTTTAGGCGTGTCTAGAATTTATTGTAATTTATTATTTGTGTTGGACTTCCAGAAAGTTGAATATATGTTCTTTTTACTGGTCATTTTTCAAATTAGCTATTCCGATTACACATAGTAAAAATTTACAAAACATATTCTTGAAACTGTAGGGACTGGAAAGTAAAGTTTTAGGAATCCTTCCTCGAAGTAGGCTCACAGCCGTAGGTATATTTGGGCATTTGTCTGTATTGGTGTTCCTTTTGACATGAGAGGTAGACACATGCTATAGTTCTGATGATAAATGTTGGAGCCAGAGATTATCCTCTTTGTTATCACCAGTACACAGCAGGAATCAAAGAGTAGTTTGATTTAAGCCTCATCAGTACTGTTTCAAGTCTTTCAGCAAGAACGAGCCCAAAAAGCATACTCTGTTGTTTTTTGTTTGTTTGTTTGTTTGTTTTTGTTTTCTGGGTACTACAGTCTCAGGATTTGATGAGATTAGATCTCTTAGGTTATTTTGTAGCTCAGCTTCTCTGATGTTTCTCCCTTCTTTTCTCTACTGTATATACAGAAGCCTCCACAAAGTAAACAGCAATTACCACTTTTACAATATGGTCTAATTCCTGACCAGTTCTGCACATCTTGTTTTTTGTGACACTGATACACTTGTCTTTTATCCAGATGAAGGCTCCTGCAGCTGTTATTTGAGTGATTCTGTGGAAGCATAAGAACTCCTCACAGTTATTTTCAATTACATTTTTTTAGAGTTATAGTTGAAGCTGTGGTTGGACATGCCAAGTGCTAGGAAAGGTACTCAGAAGCAGAGACATGATACAGGTGGGGCAAGGAATATCACTGCACTTACTGAGGAGGAATCCTTTCATCATTTACAAATATTTCATTATTTACTGAAGCTATATGGAAGTAGATGGGATTAGGGACAGAGAACGATTAGAGTTGTCTGTTTTGGGTTGATGTCAATAGTAGTGTCAGAGTGAGGGTAGGGCAAGTGGAATTTGTTGTTTGGGAAGAACTAGGAATATTTGCTGAGGTCCTATCCAAATAAATGTTTTTATTACCTGTTCTGATATTATGCTATTTTCAGATTAAACGTGTCTGTAGCCAAAAAAATTTCATGTAATCGCCATATTTTATCAAGAAAGGCAATAGCATATTAAACTCTGAAGTGTATACATTATCATTTGCCTGTTTGCCGTGTTGGATTTTCCAGAGTTCAGTAATCACACAAACATATTCTGAACAAAAAAAAATGAACAGCTTTGATTTAAGGCATAGTGTGGTTGTTGCCATGCAATATTTTTTCCCCTCCTTTTACTGATGTAAAAAGCATTTGTAAAACTGCACTTTTCAAATTTCTGTTCTTTTTCTGCAGTTTGTATTCTGAGGGATACTTGAAAAAGTTCCATTTTTCCGTTTTTCCACCTTATTAACCCAGCTTGAGAGCTACTCAGATTTTCTAGGATTAATTTTATTTAAAGCAGTGCAAACTTAAGAAATCTTGCAAAGGTGTTTTTTTTTCCCCATATTGTAAACATTCCCATGTTCCTCTCCTCCACTCAGTTCCAAAGCAGTTTCTTTTCTTTGTCCCTATGCTCTCATCAGGGAAGATATATTCTTTTTTATAATTACAGTCTGGGGTGGAGTTTTTGAAAATTGTTTCATTCCCCTTCTTTCCCATATAGAATCACAGAATTATCAAAGAATCATTTAGGTTATAAAAGGCCTTTGAAAGCATCAAGTCCAGCCATCAACCTGACCAGGAAGCTGAATGGCATTTTTACTGCCTTTACAAGAGTAAACCATTTATACAGCTGGTTGAGACTAATGGTAACAGTAATGCAGTTATCTCATATTTGCTCTATGTTAAAAATGCAAAGGTGGAAAGCTGTCACCTGATAGGAAGTAATTTGTTGCTGTATCAGAGTCCTTGACTACATTTAGATTAGGAAGCTGACATACTTGCTACAATGAACTGGTAGTGGTGAAAACTTTGATCAGTCCAAATCCAGCTGTGAGTTCTGTTGTCAGACATTTAACCAAATCCAAAATTTGGTAATTTAATATTCTGTACATAATTTCTTCTGAACTGCATGTCCATACTGCTGGCATGATTGTCCTGTAGTGACTGAGGTGGATGTGTTTGATATTCTTAAAATACTAAGTGGTTGTTGATTAGGGTTTTTCTGTAACACGGACTACAGAACATGTTCTGGTGCCCTTTCCTTGTTGGGAGTTCACATAATCTTTCAGTTTAATTATATCATTTGGGTATCCACAAAAAAAGTCAGTTTCTGAGGTATTGGTTGGAACAAAATTCAAAACGTCAAGTATAATGCTTGATTTTGAAGTCTCTGGCTTCTTACTCTGTTCAGTTAGGTGTTATGTATTAGGCATTGCAGCTCATCATGGCTAGGGATCACAAAACAGAAAGTGTAATGCCGTGTTAGGCAAGAGTAGTTAGCATTTAGGATCACTTAATGGGTAGTGTTCAGGGATTGAAAAACTCTACATCAATCTCCAACACTTGCTAACGTCATTTTAAAATAAATATAATACAAATTCTGTATAGGTCTTTACTGCATAAATTATTGGCTGGAGTAGTGACAGTGGACAATACACAGGTAGGGTTAAACCCAGTCCTAGGAGTTTATAATCTCACTGAAGAAAGGACGTGGCAAGTGTTTTCAAAAGACTGGAAGAGTAGAAGGTATGATAGTTCTTTTTGTAACTGTGATTGCATAGGCTAACTTCCCATATAGCTCAATGGTTAGACATTAGTGAACCATATTGACTTTCTAATAAAGTTGAGAGTAATTGCTGCTGTCAGTAAATTGATGTTATAAAGTCATCATATCAAACAGTATCTACAGTAGCTTCACTGCTATTAGAATGGTGGTGCTTCAGCTTTCTAGCATTTTATACACTGATAAATCAGGGTAATTCACCAGCTTTTACATGAAGGGTGAAGTGTAGTACAGATGAGAGAAGCATATTAGACAATTGACAGTAAACAATTAGAGAAAGGGAGAAACCTGACTGTACTCTGGATTTCAGAATTAGCATGTTTACATTTTTAATAAACAATTGTCTACATTCTGTGATGAAATTTTTGAGATATTTATTTGGCTTAGCTAAATATTTAGTAGTGTTATTAGCAGTTTTTTTCAGTTATAACACAGTTTATGGAATGAAATGTCCATTTCTCTCTCCATCCTCACTGTTTTACTTAATGATGCCTTGTAATGGAGTTAAACTATTTCCTTTATTGTGTATGAAATGTGTTTCTGCATAAGGTCTCCTGTAGTCATCCTTCCCAACATCACATTGGTTTTCTTCCCCACTAGTTAGGCTTATATCAAAAGACAGCTTGGGAGCCAGAAATACATGGTGAATCCTTCTGCAGAGAGCAATCAAATATAACAAAGAGAGAGGAGGAAGACAGTAAATAGACTTCAGCAACATACACTGTCTGGATGGACTGTAATGTAGTCAGGCTGTGAAGGTACTGGATACTGCATGGAATGCATTAAACTTCAGAATCTTTAAAATTCATTTTGTCCTGCAGCAAGAAAAGGTCTCTCTCTTTCTTTAAGGGAAGCTAAGATTATTCAATGGGAATAAAACTTTTATGGCAAAAATTGTTCCCTGAGGAAGAAAGGAATTACAGGAACATAGAGTCTTGCTTGCCAGTCTGGTTTCAGTGGGAATGACACCTTGTAAAAACAACATTTGTTCATTTCTGATTGTGTATGAAAGTGATTTATTTGGACGCTTTTGGTGACGCAGCTCTCAGATTTCAAGCAAATTGTCTCCAACAGCGGAAGGTATTTGAATTGAATTTCAATTAGAAACATTCTGTTAGAAATCTGTTACTGAGAGTTTTGTTAATGCAGCAAAAGGCGGTTCATTCCTCAGGACTATAGAAAGGTATTTCTTTAAAATCAGTACACAAACTGTATTTAATTATAGCCTAATAAATAAGGAATTAATACAAACTCATACATCTGCAGAATAGACTTGATTTGTTATACTCACTGTATTATCACTTTCAAATGACATGGAATTTTAAAATGTATAATGTTTGCATACATTCCCAGAGATTGCAAGCAGCTTAACGTTATTGCAAAGTATGGGCTGATATCAATAAAAGAAATCAGTAGTTTTATTGTTTTGCTTAGATTCTGAAAATCAGAGATGAGTAACAAGATAACTGCATTCATATATTTTATTGGTAAATTCCTCATCTGCACAAATGTGACTCAGTTATGACAGCCAAATGGTTTGATGCTCAAGTGAAGGAACTGTAGAAAAGGCTCTTTATCAAGACATTTATTTTTCTTTCAAGGAAGATGTTATAAATCACATTAACCTATTGATGATAACAAATTATAGCTTTAAATGACACCAGGGGTAGAAAAACTTTTAAGGTTGGTTAACCTGAATGGAATTTGCAGCCATCACCTCTGTCATGCTTACAGCTGCTGCTGAGGTGACACAGTGAAAAATCAGTGATGAGGTACAGGTCTTAATCCACAGTGTGTCTATGGGATTGGACAAATGCTCTTTCCCCTGAAGGTATACTGTATTTTCAAAGTATTTAAGAACTAATTAGAGGAAGGATGTGTGCTGATCTTCCTGTTTCCACTGTTTTAAAGTAGAAATCCCAACTCCACCTCTAATTGATAAATATCAGTTTGGGCAGAACTATATGGTTTGTGTTAAGCAGACTTCTCTGTTAAATTAACACTTGGTATGTGCCTTAGCGTTTAGATTAGCTGTAAATTAATTTAATACTTAAGTTTTTTCTATACTTAAAAAAAATGCATTTTGGTTTACTGGTTTGTCAAATTACCATTGATTAAATAACTAACTTCTGTGATTTCTACTGAAAGCCAAAGAAATAGAACTTTGTATTTTATAGAAAATCTTCAATATAAGCTCAGATGATCCTGGAAATCCGTGTCACTTCAGTGAGCTGCTTTTCTTAAATCCTCAGTGGGCCATAGGGCATTAATTGTGATCCTATGGCTAGCCATTCCACATCAGCTCTCAAATGTTTATTTCATACTCAGGGCCAACTTAATTTTTTAGTAGAAATAGTTGCACTTCTGTGCATTGTGGAAGAGTTTAATAAGGATGCCAGATTTGAAGTCTCTATTTGTCAGTCGTTGCTATTGATATTTTAACTGTATCAAACTCTATCACCGTGTTGTCTGGAAACTTTGCTTTAACACAGATAATTTTTTGGGTGCTTGACTCTCAACTGTAGGATCTGGGAATGAAATGATAGGAAAAAAACAGGGTTTATGAGCCATTTCTAGCAACTGAGCTGTTATATATTTTATAGAAATAAACCTGTAATTGCTGTGTGTGAAGTACAAAAATATTAGCTTCAGTATTTAGCATTTGGGTTTGAGGGGCAAATAAACACACAAATGTTGCAACTCTGCAGAATTGTCACGTCACAGTCAAAACGTGAAATGCAAGTTACAGGAGTGTTACTAGTAGGTTGAGCCGAGATGCTGAACTTCAGAAATATACTGTAAAAGTATAAATGATCATGGCAAGGAGGATTAGTCTAGTGCATTGCAAAAGTAACAATACTTATCAATTCATGTTTTTTGTTTTTTTTTAGTCAGGTGTAAGTATGAGACAATGTATGTATGTGATAACTAAAAATAATTTTATAGAAATTGAAACATTTTCAAGTAAAGTCAGGTCCTTAGAATACTATGGTTATGAGAGGTAGCAAGAAAACCAAAAGCATTTTTACCTCTGGATGCCACAACAAAGCACGACACTATATCAAAACTGAGAGTGAGATGTTTTGGCATGACAGCAACTGGGCTTGTGGGTTTCAAAGAGGGAATGGTTCGAGGAACAGAGAGATTAGGAGGTGAAATTTGTGTGCTGGAAGCCTCAGAGTGGTGAAAACAGAAACACAAGGAATCAAAGCTCAGAGGGATTACTGAGAACTGAAGGCTGTATGGCAGGATAGATTGGGAGGCAGAGTAGGAGGAATAAGGTTTATTTGGGGGTAATATATCCGTATTAAAGGAATAAAGAGAAGGGATTTTGATTTTCATAACTGGAGCAAAACAGAACTGAAATCCCAAGTGAGTGCTGCAGTGATGAGAATACTTACAAAGAGAAGTTATCTTGGGGACAGATGCTTCTGCTGTTAACATTTGTAACCAAAAGACAAAAAAAAAAAAAGTCTGATCTAGTGAAAATAAAATCTAGTTGTTTAGAAATTGAATGCAACAACTACAACTAAATTATTATTTTTTCCACCAGATTGGACCATCACAAAATAGCAGGAAGGGCTGGAAGCTACATGAGCATTTGAAATAGAAAGGTCTTTTTTGTAAGAGCTGTACACTGCATTTAAAGAGGGTTAACTTTACTGAAAACTGTGGTTTAATCAGAGATCTAGATAAGTACAGGAAGCATAGAGCCCTGGTGAATCCAATCTCCAAGGCATACAGTTCCTCTATATATGGAGAATGAATCTGTAAGTAGTGTTGAGTGACTGAGGTAGGTGCACTACAAAGAAGAGTGACTGCAGGAGGGTGAATCTGTGTGCACATACACAGGAAGCAGTTATCCAAGGAACAGTCTCATGTCAGTGAAATTTTTGGCTTTTCATCTCAGGTCTGATGAAACAGTCCTGAGTGGGGACTGGGTAAATGGACTACCCTGCCAGCAGTCTTCTTTGGCCCCATGGCACCTGCATTATCACTCTTCTTCAGTGTGAGGGACCAAACTGCCATACCAAATCTGTTCTTTCATCTGGTGGTCAGGCCTGAAAGTGAGACCTATGTGCTGAAAATACATCAGGCTGAGTCATGCTGTCCTGAGACATGTATCTAAACTCTGAAGTGAGGGGAGAAAAAGGATGGAACTCCGTGGTTTTTACTTCCTAATGGCTACCTCTGTGTATCTGTTCTTTTTGTGCATCATGTTTCTGAATTGTCCTCTAGGAACTTGTCTCTTCCTGTTGATTATATAGGGAAAGTGGAGTGCCATCACTAATTGGCATCTGACTTTGTGCATTGACCCTACCTGGAGAAATTCACATGGGTATCTTGATTTAGCCTGAGATTTCCAGTCTGCAGCACAAAATGGGTAAGACATTTTGGGATGAATTCTGTTGTGCCTCCACTCAGTAATTCTTTGTTTAAACCATGCAGCTGTTTTGAAAATCAGAATGTGTCTGTCTGCTTGCATTATTTGCAATTTATTGTTCAGGGTGTGCAGCTGGCCACCTAGGTCATAGAGTATTGTTTCTTCTTGTAGATTCAGTGACTAACTAAACAGTAATGAATTATTAATAGCTAGCAGTAAGACATTTTTATTCACTGCTGCTATGAATTTCTACTAAGAGGTGGATACCACCTCTTTCTTTTCTCACAGCATAAGAAGTCACTTGTGCTGCATATTGTCAAGAGGTGGAAGCACATACTATAGAAAGCACCAGTGTGTACTTCTTCTGTCCTACACTCTTTTCCTGTTTGTGGTTGATCACTGCCAGAAGATAGGATAAAGAGCAGCTGTGAACCTGTGGTCTGATCTCTTATACATATTTTAGTGTTTATATGAAGTCCCAAACACTTGTTTATATACCTTTTTGATGTGGATGGGTTTAATATAACCATTTAATCGGTTTGATGTTTTTGATGTTTAATGGGTTTAAATTAACTGAGTTATTTGGGGACCATCTCGAAAAGCTTTGCATGTGAGCACAAATGTCATATATGGCATCATTTTTACAGGTAGCATTTGTATTAGATACATTAGGTTGCTCTTTCAGATAGATTAACTAGATAATTAGATTATTAGATTGATAATTAGTTAGAAAAGGTTGAACTATGGCAAAGATTAATTTTGCCTACTTGAGCATTGTAAACCAACTGAATAGTTCTTACCGGACTTGTACTGTACACTTAGAGGAAAATCATACATTTTTCATGAAAAAAAATTGGTGAATTGGAAGTCTGGGAAACAGGAAGTAACATTTTCTATTTTTATATGTATTTGTTATTGAGTTTTGGAATAGTTGAATGAGATGAATGAAACTTTTAAAAAACCTACTCGTTTGTCACATCCTCATTTGACTCTTTCCTTTGGTATTTATTAAGAGCATTCCTTCTTGTCAATGAAAGGCTTTCTCACACTAGTCTACTCCTGCACTCTATTATAATGCAGTATATGTCCTTAACAGACACAGTTAACTTCTTTTCAAGGCAATACATTTTCTGTTGTTGTTTAAGAAAAAAAAAGGGGGGGGGAGAGGATAGTAAAAATACAATGTCATCTCAATGGTAGATTAAAATTGTTTATTCATATATATTTTAAATAATTGGTTACTGCATAAAGTAATTTACATATTTTTATATGCTGCTATTTAGATTTTATGGAATACTCTTGCAGGCAATATCATTAACAGAACTCTAGCTGCTCTTACTGAGCAATGTAAAACCATATTTTACTGATAACAAATCCTCAAATACGATTTTTTCCAATTTTGAAATTTTGTTCTACCTTGAGACTAAAAATGCATGTATATAGATTTGGGTGAACGTTAAAACAATACTGTACACATTGTATAGATAAAAGGGATCTTTATAAGCAAAATGTAATTCCTTCTAAAAAAGAAGGAGAAATGTCTTATTTACATCAGAGCAGGAACTGAGAAGGACGCCTTAGTCTCTTCTTAAATTAAGCCTGTCCCATTGGTTTCCAGTGCTGGTTTTACTTCCTGGTGGAAGAAAGTGAGACCAATGTGTGCAAAGTTCTATTAAACTCCAAAATCTTCTGCTACGTTACAGCTTATTTAACTGGACTCCTTCATACTTAAAATTAAAACATTATTTTAAATGTTTTCCTAACTTAAAAAAAAAAAGCTCAGTGCTTTTATAAAATTCAACTATTTTGCTTGGTATCTTAGGAAAATTAAGGGTTAAGTGATTACATTGCCTACTCTGGGTCCCGCCTTGATAATTTTTGAATTGTTGAATGATTTCAGCCAAATTTCTCTGAATATTGAAGTCACTACAATGAAGTACAAAAATATCAGATGTTGGTTGGAGGAAAGAGATCTACATTAAAGTTTCCAAGGAATATAAAGTAGTTATGATGCATTAGCTATAGAGGGAGTCATCAGCCTGTTAGCTGGTCAGCATAGCTGCATGGTTAATCAGCACATATGTAACACTAGGCTTCCTGGGCAGCATATGTGTAATGAGTAAGACAAGTGGGAGGAAAGACTGACAAAATGGGATGGATTTTAGGCATATGATATAAATCCATAGGAAATCACACTTCTTGGGTGTTCTGCTCATTTTTCAAATACCTGTCTAGTCTTACAGGCCCTTCTAAGAAGGGCCAAGTTGATATGCCATAAGTACGATCTGTTTTTTCTGTCACTAGGTTCACATCATAATTCACATCAAATTATGTTGTCTCCTGTGGAAGTATTCGTATCTTATTCTGTAGGGTGTTGAATATATGGTATAATAAGAAAAAAAAATCAGAAAATATTTTTTTTTGTGAGAAATGTCAGCAGAATAGTCAATATTCTAGTTGGTATTATTGTAGCATTTATAGATGAGTCTCAAGGACATTCTAGAAACCTCAGAAAATCCATTTACTCTTCAAGGTATTCAGCATCACATTTGTTATGATGTAAAACTGGTTTGTTTTCGGTAAACAAGAAATCCTTGTACACTAACTGTAGCAATGTCAATGTGTTCTTAGTATACCAGTCATCAGCTATGTTATGATCTCAAAGGTAAGAATACTGATGTGAGAGCACACTTAACCTGGAGGAGTGTGTTTCTTTCCTTCTTTCACGTATTATGCATCTTCTCATATTACCTTTATAAAGGAAGCAAGGTGAACAATAAAAAACAGATACCTCCACCAGCAACATGAAAGTACTTGAGTGAGGTTGGCATGTTCCTTCCAGTGCTGAGTAAGTTCTTTGATGTAAGGCACAGCTTTTTGCTTTGAGTGTGTGTGTGTTCAGTGCTTAGTATGCTGGGAACATGTAGATTTACAGGGTACACCTTGCAATGTTAGCTAACTTTCTTGGCTTTTATAGCCCTTCTAAAACCAGATGTTACTTCTTACCTTTAATGGCACTACAGAAGCATATCTGAAACCCTTTGCAGTACACAAAAATGATAATAACACATCTAGAATGACTTCAAAGTGACAGAATTCATTGGTGCCCTCAAGAACCATTTTAGGTATCTGGACACTTCTGCTGGGTTCTTGAAGTCATCCAACAGAACCAGGATCGCCAAGTCTGGAGGGGCCAGTTGGTATCTTTAACGAGGATATGTGGGAGCTGGGGCTACTGTCGTGGTCACTGCAAGTCTCCCAGATGAGGAGTGTAGACAGGATGGTAAATTTTGTCACATGTGACTGTCTTTAAGGCAGTGAGATGGCCCCAAATTAGGTGCAGTGACATTTTTTGCAATCTCTGTGATGGAAGGATGCTGGAGAGGAAAAGCCTACATAACAGACCTCCATTGTGGGCTCTGGCTTTTAAAAGATATACAGACTGTGAACATGGAATTAGTAATTGGAAGAATTCAATGACAAAGAAAGCTCGAGGAAGAAATGAAAACGGAGAATCATGATTTCACAGCAGATGAAATGAAGGTAGGAAAAGAGAAGCCATGCTAAATGTAATCAGGCATTGATTCCCTGTAGGGAACAACAGAATAGGCCATGCTGCTGGGATTGCTTGCCAGTTACATTCGTAGTCAAAGTATGCATACAGCTGTTGTTTTGAGATAGCATTTCTCAGTAATGTGCCATTTTGCTTTATTCCTGTGACTGGTGAAGCAATAGCTCGTTTATTTGAAATCCATCAATGTAAAATGTATTGCAAACAAAGGCTGTGCACACTATCATGTTATACTTATCCCCATTTTTATAGTCCCTCTGCATAAATACGTACACCCTCCTTCAGATTGTTCACTCAAGGGCTTATACATGAGTCACTTGTAGAGTACACTCGGCTCTTGCTCTGAATAATAAGCAAAATTAACTTAATTGTGTAGAAAAATACATTATTTATGCTGGCCTGGAATGAACTAACTCAGGTCTTCAGGGAAAATGTACTGTTGTATCTTGTTGGATACAAACAGAAATGTATGTGCTGATGACTGGCAAGTGCAGTTTTCTGCCACTCCACATGCATGGAGCTGTCTACCATCAAGCACCCTCAGTTCAGCTCTGAGGAAATGGCTTTTGCTCAGCTGGATTCCTGCCGCGATCTGGGGAGATGCAATTGGAGGTGTCCTCTGAGAGAAGATTACTCCGTGACTGGAGGAGTTAGGACCTGCTGCTGCTGCTTTCAGACTTCAGTCTGAAACAGATGAAGAGCCAAACATAGGAGAGACAATGAATTTTAGAATATGAATTTAATCTCTGAAACTGAGACTATAATATCAGGCTGATTTTGAGGAGTACAGTAAATAGTTTACCATAATTTAATCATGGTATTTTCCATCCGAATTTTTATTTGTAACTAAAGTTCATGCTCTTTAGCATAATCTGCAGGAAAAAAAATAAAGAAAAAAAGAAAACCAAGAAGATGAAAATAGCAATGTGTTTGCATAGACAGATACGTGTTTTCTGTCTTTAATCCCTTTGGATCTGTTAAGTCTCTCTCTCTAGGCCAGTTGCTTTAGGTTAAGCTACACTAATTGTGGTAATGTCTATAGAAAATACTCTAAGATGCATTGTTGAGAATTTATCTGTAACAACAAATAAATAACCTTGCATAAACAGTTTATTGCAGCTAAAGTGAACACCAAAGTAGCTTTTAAAATGAAAATATACCAGACTACCCATTTTTTTTCAAGTATAACAGTGAAAACCCATGGGCATCTGTAAGACAGAAAAATCATTAAACTTCACATATCTAATTGGTATCTGTATACTGCTAAAATTTCTAGTTTAGACTTGGCCTAGTACATAATGGGCTTTTTTTTTGGCTAGCAAAATGTTTGTTTCTCTGACGTAATGATAGGCCGTAAGTGAGATTTAAAGCAAATGGCTTTACAATACAAAATAAAATTAGAATTAGCTCTGAGAACAGAATTTAAGAGGTATGCAAAGCATCAATCTCTGTATTGTTTACTCATTAGCTTTTTTTTCAGGTAAATATAATTTGCCGCTTTTACTGAGGTAATACTTGCTTTCTGTTGCCACATTCTTTCTTGGCTAAGTTACAGATTGTATCTATAGTTAAATAATATTTTCATGTTAGTGAACAAACAGCCACAAGTGAAGGTTTTATTAGGAAATCTGACCGAGGCTTTTTGTACAGAAACTTGTCTTGGAAACCAATGTTTAAAAAAAAAAAAAAAAAAAAAAAAAAAAAGGGTGGTGGTGGCGGAGGGGGGAAGGGGGTTGGCACCACAACCTATGAAGGATAGCCACTCCCGCCCTCTCCTCAGCAGGAAGAAGGCAAAATATAGGATGGAAAACCTTTCTGGCTGAGATAAAGTCAGGAAAAATCCTCGCCAGCTATAACAGGCATGGGAAATATCTGCTCCACCATGGCCTCCCCAGGGGCTGTGGGGATGGGGGGGTCTCTGCTGTGGCTGCTAGAGCACCCTCCCTGCCACAGTGCTCACAGGACTCTCTCTCACAAGTTTTTCCTTCACGGCCTGCTGTCATGGGGCATTTTGGCCCTTTCTGAAACCCCTTTCCCCAGAGGCACCAGCAGTGGCCGTGAGGGGCTCAGCTGTACTCAGCAGGTAGGGGTGGGGAGTATGTCAGGGGAACCTTCTGGAACTTTCTGGAACTTCCTGGCAGCTGCTGTGGCTGGCTGAGGGCAGCGCTGCCTCTCCTCACACAGGCCCCCAGCTCTGCCGCCGCTCTTGAGGCGTGGGCATCTGCACTGCATGGCTCGGCAGGCTTTGAAATAGCAATCCCAAAGGTAATCTTGCAGGTTGTTTTGTAGGATATAACAAACAAAAGATTTTAGTTCTGAAAACCTCTAACTTTGAATCCTCATTCCTGGTTTGAAAAGGGACTTAAAAGTGAGAAAACGTTGACAAAAACTATGGAAACATGGATACTTTCTTGTAACATTTATGACTGGAAGGGACAGCTTTTTACTTTAAGATTAAAATTGTGTATTTTACTTTTCTTACCAGCTGGTAAGGCTGAGGTACGCTGTGTTAAAGAGGAGGCAGCAGCTTTGGCTCAGCAGTCGCTCCTGTTCATGGCTCTCCTGCCATGTGTGGGGCCTGGGCCTCTGGCTCACCTAGAGTTTCAGTTACAGAAAGAACTGGACTTTTTTTTGGACACTGAACATGGAACTCACATTGTTTAATTTTCAGCATTTCCAGTGTGGTGATCTGCAATCTGACCTAGCTGCCTAAGTTCCCATCACAGGGCTGGGCGGCTGAGTCAGTAGGTACAGTCTGTGGAGTCTACAGGGATGCATCTGACCAAATGAAAGTGCCATATTTAGGCTGAGTTCAGTTGCCTGTCCTGTTTCTCCCCTGGCACATTGCTCATTCAGGTATAGATACCAATACTGTAGATACCAAGAGTTAGATGATTTGAAATGAGTAAGAAACATGATTGGATTATTCTCTATTCCTACGTGAAACTTTCCTCATTTTGACTTGCCAAGCACTGATGAATCAATAGACCTGGTCATTGAAAACAGAAGACTTCAAAATTAAAGTAGCAAAGAAAAGATCCACTGCGGTCTTTCAGAAAATGACAATAACTAGGAAACAGATCAGTGCTTTTAATTTAATCTGTTGATTTAATCTGTTAAAGATCAGCGAATTTCAACAAAAGATCAGAGGCTGGAATAGAATTTGGAAGATACTTAATCTTTAAATTCCTTATACAGATGATTCCTTCCTCCCCACAACTTGCTGTCAAATGCGAAATTGTAAACAGAATGCAAGCAATACATTCTGAGATCTCATAAATGAGATGGAAAGTAGGCATGAGTTGTTTGAGACTAGACTAAACAAGATAAGTTGCTTTAGAAAGATGAATTTGTGGTTTTGAATGTGATGCTAGGTGTCCAGCCAGCATTTATGCCACTTCTATTTTACCTTCTATGCAGTATGTAAGATAGTCAAAGAGAAAGATCTATGACTGTACCAGTCAGCTAGGTCCAACTGGGCATAAATCCCAAACAGTACACAAATCATTTTAAAATAATAAGAAAGCAAATTCAAGTTTTGTAGTGGTTAAGTGCAGAATTGTGAAAGCTTGTTTTTTCCCTTCATCCAAATTGGAATAGCTGTGAACCTAGTCATAACACTCCATGGAGGAAAATGAATTACCAGGTTAGAAACAGAACAAATACAAGAAATAAATAACCACCATGTAGCGCTATAAGATTGGAGGCCTAAAGGCTGAGAAAATTAAGGGAAATTTGGCTGTAATAAAGGTACTGTATCATAGTGAAGTGTAACAGAATTGTAATGTTAAGTCCGTTTTGTAGGAACAATAAAAAATGCCTAAAAACAATTTAAAAAAAAAATCATCCCATGGGACATTGCAAGTAAGTCATGCATATATTCCTTATTCTTAATAATAACTTACTTTAAACAAATCTATTTGACACTTACATGAGTAAATCCCCATTAGGCATATACCAGTACTAAATTAAGCCCTATATTTACTGGCAATCTGGAACATTAGAAGGTGTCTACGTTTATATTTTATTTCTGTGGCTATTGCTTCTGAAGGAGTTGATTCTAGGTTTCTGAGAACCTTTTTTATTGTTGAAGCCAGTCCAAATCTGGTCCAGAGATATTTCTCTGTTAAGAGCAAATATTTTTTATGTTACTTTAATTGTGATAAACAGTATTTCATGTGCATGTCCTATAAAATGAACCACAGAAGCAAAGTATGAATAACATCAAGACTGTGCTTTTCATTTTTGCTTCATATGAAGCACTGTATTACAGGATTGTCCTGCTGAGTTTTTAACAAAGTCTTGGCTGATGATAAACATTTCACAACTGCAAGTATGTTTGCAAACTGCATAATGCCTGTCAGTCCAGAGTGTTTATTAACACAAAATGTGCTAAAAGTTGGCCTGCAATCTCCATAATCATATGCTAATGGGCTAAAGATACTGAAAGAAACAGTGAAGCTATGATGTGTGCAGGAGAAAAGGCATCCCTGTTGTCAGGACAGTAAAGCAGCTGTGAATGTTTCTGTAAGATGTGGATGTTTCTTCTGCAATCTTGATGAGACAGCAGGTCA
The DNA here is from genome assembly GCF_964035555.1 of Netta rufina. Classification (NCBI taxonomy): domain Eukaryota; kingdom Metazoa; phylum Chordata; class Aves; order Anseriformes; family Anatidae; genus Netta; species Netta rufina. The sequence continues at coordinate 4,131,969 of NC_140130.1, read as the reverse complement.
TACAGCCTCAATACACAGCTTCTGCCCTGGAAAATGAAGGCATGTTGGTCTTTCGGCTCCGTTTCTGGAAGCACATTGCTTTCTGACATTTAGTAAGCCACAGTGCTTTGGAGGTGCAAACACCAGTTTTAGTCTTCTCGGCATAATGGAATTGTACTTTTTCCTGCCAGGTGATCCGCCTTCGGGGAGGAGATGTAATTGTACCAAATACTCCAACTGATGAAATGTTTTCAATTAGGGAAGGTATTGATTTGACACAGTTAATAGGTTTATGTGTGTGTATATATATATATATATATATATATATATATATATATATATATATACTGCTCAGCCTTTTTTAAATGTAGCTTAAAACCTCAAATTATTAGTGACCCCAGAACTGCCTACACTGTCACAGCTTTACATTAGTTCACGGACAGAAATGATCAGAGGTTGTACAATTCAAAAGATCAGTTCATAACTTTATAAATATCTGTATAGATTACATGTTGTGGTAGTTTAATGGCTATGCATGAGTGGTTGCCTTCTTAATATCAGGCTGCATGTTACTGGCTTTTCCATTCTCATCTTCTGAATTTCATATGATGAAAATTTCACAATGCACATTGACCACAGCATTTTTGAAGTGCTGGGAAGGAAGCAACTGAGAATGCAAAAAGTAAGGAAAAGAGCTTATGGGGTAATGTTGTACATCCTTAGAAAATGTGAGGAAAGCTCAAACTTAGGAACATGCGGCTGTGTTTGGTATACTTTCAGTAGGGTATTTCAACTGCAGTTGGAAAGGTGGTGCTTACTTGTATTTACTGGCATCCTTGTTTATTACCTTAACCCCAGTGCTAAAGACTGTGAATCTGTGAAATGAATTAACGTAATTCTGAGTTTTATTTCCTAATGTGAGAGAAGAACAAATCATGAATGATAGCTTGCTGTGCTCTGACCTGCCTTTGGACTACAGTTTCATATCTAAACAAAGAATTGTCACTTTAGAGATGTTAAATAAGATTTATTCATCCCCCAAACTATCGAACAAAATAATGGAAAATGATTTTCACTACTGTGTGTTTTATGATGAGCAAGACAGAAAAGGATGGCACTGCTCATAAAGTTATGTGATGTACACCATTCTGAAGACTTGAAAACAACTTGCCCATCCATCTTGGAAAGATAAATTTAAGCTTTTGCTATAATCTTTAATTTGTGTCTTGGTTTGTAACGTGCAACAATACTCCAGCTAGCTCTGTTTCTTTTTATAGCCCCAACTCCATAACATTTGCAGAATACATTTCTGGAATTTATAGAGGGTCAGCTCAGGAAAATATAACTGATTTGTAGATCCTTGTTAGAATGAGGAATGGAATAATTAATTCATTCTTCTACTGCCACACAGAGTTAGTTGCAGGTTAAGCAGAATAAATGTGTTTTAATTTTTCTAGTTTGCATGACCTGCAAACTATTTTGTTTTCAAACAGTAAATTAATTCCTCCCACGGTTATATTGCTTTTAACTTTTCAATGACCTGATATACAGAAACTGTTAAAACAGATTTCTAAATGTTTGATTTTTTTTTCTTTGAAAGTTTTTTTGAAATGATTATAAGAGTAAGACTTAACGGCATAAGCACAAAGCTAGGGAGATGCAGAGGTAAGTTATTTGGATATTTGGTAAAATAGAATGATTCTGCTTTTGGTAAATTGAGGTTGTTTTTTCAGTTTTGCATGCATGTCTCTTCAGTTTGTTAAGATGGTTAGTTGGATAATGGCAGCCTTTTAGTTGATATTGAAAATCGGGTTGCATTTCATTTTCTTTAAAGCAACAAGTTACAGTAACAACTGAAATCAACGGATACTGAGTTTGTAAGATGAAAGCCTGGCTTGTACTGGGAGACATTGAGCCGGAAAGAAAATTTTCCCCTTGTTGGCACAGTTGGTTACTCCATGTATGTATTCAGTCTTGTTTTCACGTATAAGTCCTTTGAGCTAGATGGCTTCTTTTTTTTTTAAATTATTTTATTTTCTCTACCTGCTTTTGCCATTGGCTTGAAGGTGGTAATGGCCAAGTAACTTCACTGTTCTATGTCTTACTTTTTTTTTCACCTGAAAATAAGGGAAGAGTATTTGATTTCCTTACAAAACACTTGACAAAAAGCTCAGTATAAGAGCTAATTATTGCTATTGTATTTTGCAGTCCTTCCTCTTCTGCAGCAGTACTTGGCACAATATAAACAATATGCTACATTAGAATAATTTTATTGACGTAACTACATAGTATTTATAATGATTATTCAGTGTGTCACCCAAGTCACAGAAGACCTTTAGGCCATAGATCTGATTCTTTTGCAGAAACAGTAAAATAAGGCACCAAAGTAGTATCACTGACTGAGCTGAAAATGTCCCCCAGGAGTGTCTCTGTATACTCTTTTAAAACAGGGGGATGGTAGCTTTCTATTCCTGGTTCAGTAAGTCCAGGGCACTTCCTGTTAGCTCTTCCACATGACTAGTGCTGAAATTGTCTTATTTCTGGGCTTAAAAACACAAGAAAACGTAGTTGGAGAAAAGCTGTTGATCTTGTTCTGCTGAGTGTCTAGTTACTATGATTTTGCTCAAGTTGAGTATTTGCTTTAGATGTCATGAGAGAAATAGGAGCAAGGTTCATAATGTGATTTTAATCTTATCTGTGTTTACATAGGGCTTTAACTGGAGTGGGGTTTAACAGCAATGTTAAAAGTGTGTGTCTCCCTCCAGCATTAGTGAGATGGCTTGTACAACTGAGCTTACTCTCTTGATTGTAAACTTCATAGCTAAAGTGCTCTGCCTTTGTATTAGACCAAGCTGCCTTACAGTTTCAGTTTTCATGTGTATTACAGCTGGGCCAGTTATATAGCAGGTAGTATCTATATTATTTATTATCTCTGGACAAACTTGTGTTTGTGTCTGAAAGAGGGGTTTCTCTGAGTAATAACATTCCACTTGTATCCTTAAATTGTTTTTTTTTTTCATTGTAAAGAATTGCCTTTTCAAAACTAGACACTTCATAGAATTGTCTCTGAATATTGAACTATCCATGTTTTTGGCTTTTTTCCTTTTAAAATACCTTTCTTTTAAGGCTAATAATACAAAATTATCTATAACAATAATACTCTTGAAAAAGCAATGGCATTTTTTAAATTGAGTTAGCAATTGCTTTAGAAAAGGCAAGGAATTCACACAGGACTTCAGTTATGATTTTACTTTCTGTGGATTTTCTGTGACTTATGTTTTTGTTTTTCCAGTGTACTAAAGAATTATTTTAAATATTAAATTTATGTTAATGAAAAATCTATAGCAGAGAAACGATTATATATAAATGTGCTTACCTACATGCATGTATAAAGAGGTGAATTTTACTGAAAGTTAAAGGCATCTGAGAAGATGTGCAATTGCATTCATTCTGATTTAGCAAAGCCTTGTACACATATGTCTAGCCTGGGCAATCTCACCTTTTTCATTAGGCCTTTTTTTAGTTCTCTTCCACTGTCCACTGAAGTCACATCACAGAAGAAGAAATACAGTGGACGGGAACAGCAAGAACCATGTGAGATTTTGAACAGAAAATGTAGCTCTCATAACAAATATGGTTTTTGTCCTTATATGATGATGCTGCCCATTTCAAAATTTGTATTTTGTCTCTGGCAGGACACTGTCACGCTTCACACTTCAGAGTTGTTTTCTGAACACTGATTAAAAGTAATGGCCAAATGGCCAGATCAGATGTGTTCTTTCTTCTGTTTTTATAACCACTGAACACACTGTATGTTCTGATGGAGATGTGAAATACACACCTGTGAAATACACACCTGTGTAGTAAGTTTTATTGATACCAGTTTAAGAATGTAAGCAGATAAATTTCAAAGTGGTCACCTCCTTACTTTACAGAGAACTTGATTTGTTCTTCAAGGCAGTTATATTGAAGAGAACATCTGAGTTTATTTTTCTTGTGAACAGGCAACCACTAAGGGACAAAAGTGGAGTACACTATGTGTGTGTGTTTTTGTGTAAGTACATGTAATTTTCTTGGTTACTCAAATGTCTAATCATGTCAAATCAGCAGCAGTGCCCATGTTAGAAAACTTCTAAATCATACACAATCAAATTAAGCATGCTATGGCCACTTCTGCCTCTTAAGAAAAATCAATTAATACTGCAAAGTGAATAACAAATTCCAAAAAAGAGGGAAAAAACAGGATAACTCTTTGTTTCTAGGTAGAGTTTCAAAAATGCTAAGATGAATATTTTATTTTGTTTTAAAAAATCAGTGGCTATATTTTTTGAGACCTTCTAGTTATTCCAAAGGTTATTTCAAGTATTTGTCCTGAAAAAGAATTAATGAGCAAGTATTTACTGCTCTTTTCCTTTTTTTTTAACAAAAATAAATGGATATTAAGAAGAACTTGTCTAGGGCTGAACACATCAGTCTGGTTGCAAACAAAATAGTAATTATGAAACACACTAAGGTTCAGAAAGCAGATATTTAAAGGGAGGTAATAAAGGGGGGGTCTTCTTATCCGATGTGTGAAAAAAATGCAGTTTAGCTGTGTTGCTGTTCTATTAACAATCATGTTGAAACTATGTGGTATGAACTAAGACGCTACATGTGATGGTATCTTATTTTTTTCCATGTTTCTGTCTCTTGAAGTGGATAACTGTATTACATTACTGATTTTATATTCCGTTATTGATTTTATTTTATTTTTTCAAGCTTGTCAAGAAGAAAACAAAACAAAACAAAAGCTAGTGCTGGAGCCTTTAATGGTGCCTACCACCTTCTCAAACAGTTTCAGAGTAAAGGATCTACTATGCGTGGGTGCTGGAAAAGAGGAATTGACTTGAAGGGACTTGATGTTAAGTACTTTACCCAAGGTGTATGAAGCCAATGTTTCACCTGAGTCCGTGCACTCCTTAGGGTTCTCTGGCAATATCTTCCCCCTTTACTAGACAACATCTCTTTTCAAATGAGAAGGGAGTTTTTACATTGTTGAATTTTTGCATTAGTTTTGGAAATTATAAGGGTATTTTTGCACAGATTTATGGAAACGTTTGACATCTGTGTGACTTTGTTCTTGAATTATGACTTGAACTGGCATTGGTTAAGAGACTTCAATCTAACAGTTCTGTAGTTATCTTTGTAACTATGAAAGAATTGCTAAAAGCCCACTTACTCTTGTAAAGGTAATTTGCACCACAGAGTGTTCAGCTAGCTGAGATGCTGCTGATTGAGAGATTCAGCAAACAAACCAAATGATAAATGAGTGGGAGCAAAAGTTGAATTACTCTTCCTTCCCCTACATGAGCAGTCCTGCAAATTTCAGTGGTTTCCTTTAACAAACAATATGAGCCTGACAGGTCTTCGATGTCGAAGTGCTGCAGTATGACTAAGTACTGGGAGCACTTAAGGAGTACAGGAATGGGTTGATGTATTTCCTGAATAGCATCTCTTTGGTTAATCAACTTCAGCTTTGTTGTTGTTTGTTCTCCTCCCAGCTATTTTTTTTTGGATGTAAAATAAGGAATTGCTCAGTTATTTCTGAATGGCATACTGAACATAGTTAAAAATGTCACCTTTCAAGAAATACTTTGTAATGGATGTGAATTTAAAATATTTGCAGAAGTAACAGAAGAAAAAACATGATATGCATGTGAATGATTTGGAAGAAAGGTAATAAATTAGAAATTGAGAGGAAACTAAAAAGGGCAATTAAAAGTGAAATATTTCAAAATGATAGGGAGAGTGTTTGAACATGCCACGCTATAGGACCACAGCAGATACATAGTACTTATCAGAGAAGACTTTTGAAATCATAAAACAACTGAACAATGATGTGAATGTAAAAAATAAAATCACAGTGACTTTAACAAAGAGCATGCAGAAAAGCTTGCTAGAATTAGGTGAAGAGACCACTCTTTCAAACAGTTCAGGTCCAGGAAGTCACTAGAAAGTCTGTAAAATAAGCTGGAAATGAGTGGAATATCTCAAGAGAATATTAAATGAGAACAAGTTCATCCATGTTTGTTAAAAAAGTGGTTGGTAGGACTCTTACTCCAGCCTTTACAGCAGGCATCAGAGGTCTGCCTCATGAAGCACAGAAAATGGTAATAAAACTCCAAAACTCTGTTATTTCTTCTACAGGGTGTTAGCTGAACTACTGGCTATGGTGTGTAACAATGGTAATAAGTGTCTCTACTAGACTACTAGTCCTGCTGTCCCTGTTTCTCCAATGTCTTTCACATATCTAGTGCCATGTAGCATTAAGGCAATGGAGATGTTTATCTGAAGAGTCTTGGTGAGATTCATAGTTGTTAAACATGGGTGTAAGGCACAGGCAAGCTAAATCTACTGTGGAGAGGGAACTGTGTAATGTTTCAAATGACTAGACAGTTTGAATTTTTCCATGAAGTGTGGTTTCAAATCAATTCCCCATCTTCTCTCCCCCTTGGAGACTCCTGTATTGCCAAAATGTTAAAAACATATCTACTAATGCATTTATAGCTGTATCACAGCTTCATTTGCTGTCAGAGGAAGTTATTATTGTGTAGGCTATTTTTATGATATTCACATATTCCTCCTGGGTTCAACAGCCTGGCCTTTTGGGTTTTGGCAGCGTGTCTGCTGAAGTCCATTATTGGCCAGTCAAGTTTTCAAGGATCTGAAAGAGCCTACTAAATAAAACTTGGCTATATAAATGCTCTTCCCTACAGTTTGCATAAAAAACACTTGTAATGTATCCTGGGAAAGTGTTTTAATGCACAGTTACGAATACCACAACTGTGATATTGAAACATCAGTACTTCAGAGTAAGCCTAGTACTACTTACGGTACAGTCTTATTCATGATACACCAAATATCTTATAATAACTCAGTTAAGAAATTCTTCTTAAGGATGTAGCATTTTGTAGACTGTTTTCCTGCCTAGTCTTCATTGTTTCCAGATAAGTATTATAACTCAAATTTTACAGTAGACTAAAGATGAACATTTCATGAAAATCTCACAGCGTTAACTACTGTGCAATAAAAGTTGATGAGAAAATTTTTATGCCACTACTCCATTACTGTTAATTATTATTACCTTCATTGCACTTACTTGTTTCAGGCAGGAGCCTCAGTGTATTTGGGTGTGTCCAAACAAAAGGAAAGGATTTTCAGCATTTATAATATACTTGGGCAAATGTTAGAAACATAGCATAATAACATGAATAATATCACAACTGATCCTGTCTTAAGTATTGTCTGTTACATGAACTGTAGATACGTTTTGTCTGCCAGGCTTTGTAATATTAGTCAAGTTTTCTTGTCACGGTAGCTCTGAATCTTTGGAAAGAACAGGCTGTGGTCCTGCAGACTGAAGAGGGATGGTAATTCCACTGATACTTGCGGTGACCCTTTTCAGAGCTGGTAACGATCCAGATGTGCACATAACTCACTGGTGTGACATATTAATTGGGCTAATCCTGTTCATTCTTTGGAAGCTTGCTGCTTTCAGCATAGTTGTTCTGTGTTCATCAGTGCCAGCTCCCAAATTATGTTTGAATTGTTTTTTTGTTGGTGGTGTTTTTGTTTTGTTTTGGTTTGGTTTTAAGATCTATGGCATGACCTTGCTTGGCAGAAACATTTCCCTGGTACTAGAATTAATATTGCTTGATTTCAGCTGTTTTGCACCTATAGTGAATTTGTGAGTCTCCTGTACGCATATATTGTCTTTCTTATGTTAAAATACTTGCAGATAATACTTGCTGGTGAACAGGTATTATTACAGAGCATACTTTATTTTCTGTCAAGTGACGGAGATGGAAATAACACTCTTGTTTTTTAACAGTCTAGTACGCTTTATTTATCTCTATTCCCTTTCAGAATGAAAATAGTGTTTTAATCTAACAAAAAGTACTGAGTGAAAATAGTTATTTTAAAGGGGACAGAACTTGCATATTTTTTTTCAGTGATTTCAGTTTAGTCCATGTTTAAGACTGTAAGAAAACTTCCTGTCACTCACAAGCAGGTTGTCCTGGCTAAAGATTAAAAGTATGTCAGGCGTGGAGGCCTCTGGCTGGTTCTACACACGGAGCTTTGCGCTCGGTTACCCTCCTTCTGGCTTGCTCTCCTCTGAGAGATCTAGATAGAGAAATGATGTGGTCATCTGGATGTAATGCTTGGGTCAGCAAAAGATGCACACTCTGAAATTATGCAATGGCCTGTTCTTCACCCATTGTATTATATGTGGCTTCTCTTACAATTTAAATATAATTTGCATAATTGATTTTGTTTTTCTCTCTAGTTGGGCTCTCAAACATCTCTTTCTCCCTTATAAACTGAGAGTTGATTTTATCATATAATGGAAATGTTAATGAGAGACATATTATTTTTACTATTTCTGGATCAGGCTGTTTATTTACTTTGCAGCCATTATGCTATGTTATTAGCTTGTGCTATTTTCAGAGGAGTGTTTTCATTCTGAAATGAGCACCTGTGATAAAGCATGCATCTGTAGTCTGTCTGGCTCTTGTTGTATTGGCTTATTTCACTGTAGGGCATTGAGAATGAATATGCAGTGAAGACATAAAGTCATGAGTTACATCGAACAAAATTCTTGACACGTGTATACATTCTTTGCCCGTGTCCCTCTTTCTCTTTGTTTCTCTGTTACATAGAAAGCCAGTGCTGCAAGTTAGGTGCCTGAGAAGACAAGATCCGAATGATCTCTTCAAAGATCCTACTTAGAAGCTACCACATGAAAGTTCTGTAAATCCATGAATGACAAGTGGTAGACAAGCAGGAATAGTCACAGTAATCTTCACAGTCTACCAGTCTGAGAAAACCCAGATGTGGATGCAGCTGGTATAATACCTTTGGTTGTTATGAGAAAAAAGGGGGCTGAAGTTTAGTATGTGTATAGAAGCTGTAGGGAAGATGCCCAAGTAGGCCTGTCCTGAAGCAAGTCAGAAAAGGATTTGATAGCTCTGTAGAAGATGAGTGAAGCTCATAACAAGTTGCAATGTTCCAAGTGAGACCTGTTGTGATTTTGCCTTCTGTTTTTTTGGCAAATAATGGTGGTTTTAATTTGTTTGCATATTTTTTCCCTTCACTGAGGTTTTGATTTCTGTCTCACTCTTTCTGCTGTTGAACGTTGTATGCTTTAAATTTCCTTCCACATGAATACTCTTTATTGCTAATTTTGTCTTTGCATCCTTTAAAAATCTGATTCTTATTCCTATATTAGGAGAAACAGGGGGAACCAGTGGTGAAAGATGAGGAAAAAGCTGAGGTACTTAATGCTTTCTTTGCCTCAGTCTTTATTAGTAAGACTAATTGTTCTCATGGTACCCAGCGTGCTGAGGGGAAGACAGACAGGGAGCAGAATAAAGCCATTATAATTTAAGAGGAAACAGTTAGTGACCTACTACAGCACTTGAACACACACAGATCCATGGGGCCAGATGGGATCCACCCAAGGCTCCTGAAGGAGCTGGCAGTAGTGCTTACCAAGCCACTTCCAATAATTTACCAGCAGTTCTGGCTAACTGGGGAGGTTCTAGCTGACTGGAGGTTGGCGAATGTGACACCCAGCTACAAGAAGGGCTGGAAGGAGGACCAGATGATTTACGGGCCTGTGAGTGTGCCCTTGGTGCCAGGGGAGGTTATGGAGCAGATCATCTTGAGTGCCATCGCACAGCACTTACAAGACAACCAGGTGATCAGACCCAGTCAGCATGGGTTTATGAAGGGCAGGTCCTGCCTGACTAACCTGATGTCCTTCTATGACAAGATACCACATTTAGTGGATGAGGGAAAGGCTATGGATTTTGTTTGCCTGGACTTCAGCAAAGCATTTGGTACGCTTTCCCACAGCATTCTCTTGGCTGCTCATGGTCAGGCCGAGAAGGTCACTGTGAAAAGAGTTAAATCCTGGTGGTGGCCAGTTACCAGTGGTATTGGGGACAATTTTCTTAAATATTTTTTAATGATCTTGATGAGAGGATTGTGTGCACCCTCAATTGGTATGCAGACTATACCAGTTTGGGTGGGAGTGTTAATCTGCTTGAGATATCTGGATCTTTTTATTGTGGACTGGTATTTTTCTAGGCACAGTATAAATGTGCTAAAGTCCTCTGCCATGAACTGTTTGGCTTGGGATATTCTTGTCACTGGACTGAGAACTTCTGTCCCCAGGTGTCCAGTCTGCGTTCTTCCTTTTGCTATCTGTCTAGCATTGATATCCCTCCTATGTGTGAGGTCTTTGGGGTATTTGCTTAGTGTTCAAGATAATTAACAAAGATCGATCTTAAGTTAGCCCATACAAGCACATTCAGATTGCATAGAGACCCAGAAAAGGATTTGTTTGCTGTGCTGTGTTTCAGGAGGTCAGACCAGGGGCATTTAATTTTTTATTTTATTGTTGTTTTTTTTTTTCAGTCCATAGATGGAAGTTTATTAGCACTTGAAGCTGGAATTCTATGTATAACAACGTGGTACAAACCTATTCAGAAAGATGTTTCTGGTAAAATTATTTTCAGTAATTTTGCAAATCTGTGTATACACATCGAGGTGGTGTCTTTGGCGTTTGTTCTGTGTCTGTCTACAAGCCCGCTGAGAAGAATGAGAAGTGACTGTTAGCAAAGATAAACTTTGAACTTCATCTTCCATATCTCTGATCACTAGGGGTAGCTGTTCTTCGGCATTCTCTTTGTTGAGAAAGTTACCTTAATCTCTCTGTGGATCTGGCAATAAATTCTTAGCTAATGTGAGGCAGCCAGTAACACAGATAATGAGCATCACTGTATTCCTAGGGCTGTGTCATGAGATTTATATATTAGAGAGTCTGAGTAATTACTTAATGACAAGGTGTAGTTTTCAAAAGCTTTTGACCTACCCAGGTTTTATTTAAGGTACAAAGAGCAAAAGGGAGAGAATCTAAACAGATTCTTGTAGCAGAATCTGAAAAGGTTCACAGCTTTTATATTGTTAGACTCCAAGTGAGGCTTAAAAAAAAAAGGTTTAAAAAAGAGAACTTTATTATTTTAGCTTAGCATTTTGCAGGCTGCAGAAAGGAAATGTATTTTACAAAACTTACTGATCTTGATTTGCAACTGAACGAACTTGTCATATTTCATATAGAGCCTTTGGTGAATGAGTTTCTACAGTTGGCAAAATTGAGTAAGAAAGGCTTCTTCGATTTTGTTCTGGCACGTGTCCAAAATCCAAAGAGATGTTTGGAGTGTGGTTTTAGAACTGCGATGAAGTGTCCAAAACTTGGGAAGGTTAAATTCTTCATGAGGTAACAGATGGTGCATAGTGTCCTTTGTATGAACCACCAGCTTTTAGAGATTCAGCCTGAAATTTCTGTGTTGGCTTCTGTCATTTTGCTGTACATGTACTTACAAAGGGAATTCATTTAGAAGTATTTTTCAGTGTAGCAACTTTTCGTATTCATTGAAATTTAAATCTAAGATTGGTACCAATGTTGACTGTTCTCAGAATAAGTGTATGTTGAACATACAGGAAATTTATGGCATTTGCTCACTTACAGATCAGTGTGTTGAATCATGCTTGTGTGTCACTTAAATATGGAATAGAAATTAGATCAATTTTTTATTATAGCAATTCAACTGTTTTAACAGTATGTATCATTATGCTGCAAGTTGCATAACCCACCCATATTTTATGAAAGGTTTGTTTTAGTTGCTGAAAGTCAGAGGCCAATTAAACTGGTTCTGTAGTAGTGGATACATCTTTAATACTGTTCTGCTGTTGTGGTTTAACCCAGCAGACAGCTAAGCACCACACAGCCATTCACTTGCTCCCCCTACTGTGGGATGGGGAAGAGAATTCAGGGACGGGGGAAAAGGGTAAAATTTTGAGTATAAAGATAGAGACAGGTTAATAGGACAGAAAAAAAAGTGAGCATAATAATAATCTAGAACATCATGAACTTCATTTTCTCTTTCAAAAGATGGGAACAAACTGATTGATAAAGCCCTGTTTTGCATTGCAACATTGCTGCCTACTAAGTCAACAGCAAACCTGTTGAAAATTAGAGATACTGTTTCAGACCTCCCTGTGTTAGCCTTCCCAAGATGCCATTCTGCCATCTGGCTTGTTAATGCTCAACTTTCCATCTTCCATCACTCCACTTATTCTCTAACTAGGAAGCAGTTCATTTTCTGCCTCAGTCCCTGGAGTCAGCCAATGCCTTCATTTTCCAGCAGTGTCTGTGCATATCATGCTTGAAGTGGATGAGGCACAAGCTTCTAAGTGATGATGCATTTGAGGCACTAGCTTCTAGGTGATGATGCGTTTTTTAATTCTAATGCGTATTTTATAAATTCAGGGATGACAGCATTGCATGGAACAACTTTAGAAATTTAAAATTAGCAGGAATTGGCAGTTACTGTCACTCTCTGCCCTATGTTGAACATTCTGTGAGACTGATGCCTGATTTGCATGATTTTTTGTTTCTTCACTGGTTTTCATCATGTATCATTTATTGTCTTTTGAGTATTCTATTCTTTGGTATTTCAATTATATATGAAAATGAAAGCAAAGCATTTTTATGCTTCTTAGCAGCCTGTTCTTTTTTTTTTTTTCCAGCTTTATCAACAAGGTTGGCTATGGTGTATTTAGGTTTACTATCTCTTTTAACAGATGCATTGAATCTTTCAGTTTTGTTGTCTTGTTTTTCTTTAAATACGGATTCCAGGTAGAACGTATCTGTATTTATCTTTCAAAGTGATATTGAATGCCATTAGGTAGGACCACTTTTACTCTAATGTCCGCAAATGCAAGTAGCTACCCTTATTTAGCACCTGCACTGCTCTTGCAGGCTAAATGTCTTTAGGCAGGGCATAGCAGTGTGTAAGGATCATGGCATGTGATTTATTGCCATCTTCTGACTTCAGATAGTGGCATGGTTCTCTGTGGTTTTGTTTAATTGCCATAGTTTCTTTAGATGGTGTTCCAGGATTCAGTTCTAGAACCTGGATTAGCAGAAAGATAATCTGCAAGTATCTTGGCTTTTCTCCCCCATGTTCCTGCACACAGCATTGTTGAACAAAGCACCAAGACTGAAATTTTTTGGAAGAAGAGCCTTCGACTTCACCATATTCATGTTTGAGTGTGGTTTATTTTTGTTTGTTTGTTTTCTATCTCAGTACCCTTAAGTTATTAACCCGTCTGTATATGTCTTTGATAGCAGTTAATGCTATGCATTAGTTTCCATTTGAGACATCCTGAGTGTAGTAAGAATATTCTGTATGAATTTACTGTTGTTAAGGCTGAGCATGAAAGAAATTTATCAGTAATACAAAGAAAGGTGAGCCTGAGCTTGATAGTCTTAAGCAAGCAAAACCGAGCCTCAGTTCTGCAAACTTGCTGCAGTTGCTAGTACTCTTCTCACTCCTTGTGAATAGGGAACAACTCTTCCATAATTTATCGCTTGATTTCTCTTTTGTAATTACACAACTAACCTTGCCTGGAATATTTACTTTGGCTTTTCTGCTTAGCTTTCCTATTCACTTTTGTTTATTATTTTGGTTTTGCTCTTATTAACATTCTTCTCAGACACTGTGTCACATCAGATTTGCTCTTCATGTTATATGGTTTAGTACAGCATCCATTTTCTCTTTTGCTATCAGCACAATCTGACATAAAGCCTTTTCATGTACACTTGCTCTCATATTTTGTTGGATTCCATTAATGTGGTTTTGTTCAATTATTGTTTTAGTTGTCTTTAATTTATAATGCTGTCATGTGATTGTAGAGCTGTGTTGCCTACATTGGATCACATACTCTAGTTACAAATGAACATCTGCATCTTTCAGGATTTAATATCCCTGAAAGGATAGGCATTTAAGTGTCCGTATTCAGTGTAATAAATTGAAGTAGTTTGATTAAGGTGATAATAACAAATGTTTGTTTTAAGCAGTTGTTGTGGCAGTGTGGAAGAATAACCATGCTGAGGTGAATTTGATAAAACAACTGTATTTTTAAATACTGCTTTCCACAGGAAAGTCGATGCCAAACTGAGTTTCAACACTGAGTTTTCTAATGTGTTTCTGTACTTTCTCAAACAGTTGATACTTGAACTGATCCCAGCTTTTTTCTACAAACAGACATGTAATTTTACCTTTGTTATTTAATCAGAGCTGATTTTACAGTATTTTTCTAGGGATATCTCTTGATGCAACAGGAGTGGAGTCAGAGGGATTACAGAACAAAGCTTACTTTCTGCCATACTATTCATGGTACAATAATAAGTATTCATGAAAGCCTCAAGTAAGATAAGTGTCAGCATTATCTTAATTCTCAGACTCTAGTTCACATTTTTTTCTACATGCTAAGCTCTCTTTTAATGGCATTTATTTACAGAATTTTGCATGACAGCAGTGAGCATTGATATTTCAAATTAATAAAAAATTTTTTTCATTGATTTGCAATGCTTGAACAAGTGGCTCTTGAATATGGTAAATTGTCCAGTTAGTCAGTTTTGTGCACTTAGAGTTCTAAAATTTCCATTCAATTAGCATGAGTAATGTCAGTTCTTTCAGTCTAAAGAGTGTGTATGAAGTGACCCAGATACAGTTTGACATAATTACCTGCATTGCATCTGCCTATGTATGTGTGATGTCCTGACACCTTTGAATAATACACCTATGCATACCAACATATGCATAGATATGTAGTTAAAAGCAACAAAACTGGAAGCAGCAGACAGTTGGTGGAACTAAGGTTCTTCAAATCTATCAGGTCCTATCAGCAGGATGCATGCTAGCATTAGCATACATCAATCTTTAAATGCGTGCTTGCATATTGTCTTTTTTCCACGTTTTTCATTTACTGCAAAGAGTCAGTAAACAGTCCCTTTCTAGATTTTTCTATTTATTGATGTTTACTATTATTGGGAGATCTGTTCCAACTATTTGTGAGAAGACTATATAAGACTAAGCTACATCTGGGCCTGCAAATAAGCTGCTGAAATGAGGCATCCTACAATAATCCTCAAAAACTGATGTCTGGGCTTGAGGTTGTAACTCTCAGTGGTTGCTGTGCTGCCACCTAGAGCTTCATTGTCACTTTTATTAATTGCTGCAGCATCTTTGAAGAATCATGAGATGATGTAGCTTTTGGCAGCGTGGTGCTACCATCAGTAATTGTACTCCAAAGCTATTTGCCAGGTAATAAAAGAACATGATAACTGACTGCACCTGTGGTTAGCATATGTACAAGGACTTGCAAAGAAGGCTTCCTTACCAATAAACTGTTCCTTGCAGTGTGCAGTCAGTGAGTACATTTGACTTCCACCTGTCTTTTTCTGTTCCTTATTATTCTTCAGTCATGTCATTGAGAGGTAACTGAACTAGTGACAGTTGCTGTGACCTGCATACAAAAATGTTGAGGAGCAATAAGGGAAGCACAGGAGCCAAATAATCTGTAGATAGTACAATGAAAACTTTCAGGTCTTACACAGTGGTGCATGAATATATCCAATTTTCAAATACGCAAACAGAATACATATCTTTGAAGACCCCATTTACAGGTGAATGATTATAACAACCCAAGTATTTATTTAATATTAATGTATCTGCCTGTGAATTTACATGTACATTACAACTAGTGAAAAATATTTACAGTGGTCATAGTTAACTTTTTCCTTCTTTTGACTTTTGTGAATATTTAACATTTTTAAAACTCATATAATTCGGTAACATCTTTACAGAAAGAAAATGTTACTAGTTAGATTTAGCCATGTGTTTCGTTGAAAGTGAAGGAATGAGTATAAATTTTACAGGAAAAAATGTTCTTTTGAGCTCTGTGATACTACTGCATCAGTGAAAAAACTGTTACTATATTATGTTTTCTGACCTTCTAATTATTTTTTTTTAATCTCTTTTTATCACTTTTTTTCTACTCTATGGTGGCAGCATACCAGCCTGTATCTGTTAGCATGCTGATAAAATACACCAAGCTATCCTAAAGAAATAGAATGCTTGCCTGCTTTCAGTACAGTGTTTGCTAAATTGTGGGCTTGTCATTTTTATCGATCTCTTGATGAGACCTGAGTAACATACTTTTAAAATACAGTATCTTCTGATAGAACCTAGTCTGAATCTACTAATTTTTTGTTTGTTTGTTTGTGATACAATATGCACATTCAGTTATGGTAGTCCATGAAACCACCTCATGCCATCATCGGGTTTTCAGATACTTTGCCTGATTCCACTTTGAGATAACTAGTGTCATTACAAATGACTAGTCAATAATTTCTCTATTGCAGAGAAATTTTACTCATTTCTGAATTACAGATAGCTGCCTAAAAGCTGTTAAAATCGCTAGTCCAAGAGAGCCTGTACACGGGTGTCTTCCCCTTGACCTCCAAAGTTCATCAGTGTATGACTCTTACTTTCTGTTGCTGCAAGTCACTGTACATCCTGTATCTTTTCTTCTGCCCGTGTCTTAATGCTCTGCTTGAGCTTTCTGCTATTATCAGGACTTGTCATGACCACTTACTTGGTCTTTGCTGCCTGTCAGTTGAAAGCTTACCCTGTCTTAAACCAATTATTGATGCATCAGCACTGTATTTTACTTTATATACATCTCTCTTAAACCTTGAATGAATCTTTTTTTCTGCTCCTAGCTTTATTCATCATAATACCTAGTTACTTTTCTACTGACTCTGTTCTAGTTACATACTTCTCTTTCCTTTTCTTTTTTGAAGTTTGGTGTTCTAATTGTAGGAAAAAAAAATCTCTAAAATGTTTAAGTTAAGGTCCTGCAGAAAGATAATCTCCATCATAAAGTATGATCATTTCATTAGAATGTCAACAACGTTGCATGTTGAGTTTGAATTTTTTCATAAATACATTCTTTTTTTTTTCTGTGCAAAAATAAATAGGGAAAAATGCAGATAATTTCTGCACAGAACTGCAGAACAATATGCCCTGAATAACAGACGTTCTTGATCTCATGCATTGTTTTGAAAATCCCTACCCTGTAGAGACTATAATTTTCAGTGGTCTTCCCTGCATGCCATTACATACAGCCTCCCTTGCTCTGTTTGTTAGCTGCTCCATTTAATAAATTGCTTCTTTTTTCTCTGGTAGCACAGAAACCCAGGATCTTCAAACTTGTACTGAGAGTATAACCACAGTAACACTCAGGTTTCTCACTGTCCAAATCAATCTGCTAAATAAATGGCTATGCAATGGCCTCTTTCCTAGCAGTTGACAGTGTGAAAGGATCATTCAAGTGTTCTTCTATCAATCTCTTCTGTGTTCTTTTCCCCATAAGTGCTAACAGCAGAAACTATCTTGAGTAGAATAGATTTTCTCTAGTTAACAGTTGCGACTTCTTAAATAAGATTTGTGTATTGAATGCATTTAGTCACGAGCTTCTGGGAATAACACCTAGAGTCATTTCATTGTGTTTAAAAAATGATATGTGTTAGTCAGGAGTGACTGATAGTGCTGAATTCACCTGGTGAAGTGATTGCATCAACTATCATTTGCTCTTAGAATCCCCAAAACATCTTAGGTTGCTATCACTTATGTTGAAGTCTTCTGTATCGACAAGGCATGTACAAAGGAATTCGTTCAATCTGGATTCATTGTATGTAGATGATTCTGACAAGTATTTAGTTGAAATACTTCTGAATTTGAGAGCTAAATATTTAAACCAACTGCATTATTCCTCTCCCTAAGAGCTGGATTTTCATTTATTGCACATTCTTAAGTGACTCGCAGCCTCCTAGATTCACAAATTATATTGAAGTATGGTATTGTGCTGAATGAGTTGCTCTGGTTTAGAAAGGTGAACCGATACATTTAGTACATAACTACATGGAACTATAGCTTTTACCTATTTGGGTTTTCAGGCTTTAACTTTTATTTTAAAGAATGTTTATCAATAAAACTAAACCCATAATGTGCATACTAGTTGAAACACCCTACATTTGCCAGGCCTTGAGCTGAAGTCTTTGACAAACAGACCCTTCAATATGGTTTCTACCTGTAGACCAAATTCTCCAATGGTTCCACCCTTGTTTGTCTCAAACTGCTTCCTTCCTTCAAAACATTCCACAGAAATATTACAAAGTACGAGTTGTATGTGTGTGAAAAGAATGTTTCTTTAAAGAATAATTACAAGTGGGATTCCCTTCGATGATAAACATATTCCTAGCTGAAATTTCAGGTCAAGGTAACCTTAGGGAAATTAGTCCTTGTTGTACATCCATAGTGACACAAGAGTATCACAAACCATGCTGGTGTTCCATTAAAAGAAATCTCATCTCTGTTCTCTAGCTCTTAATAGGATCATATGATTGTCTCAAAAAAATAAACATCTCAACATGAAGACAGAACTGCATAAAGGAAAAAAATATCTCAGTTTCACAGTTCTGACTTATATCTGTGTGTCACTGATGTAATGGAAATAAAAGCAGGAAGTGTTTGATGGTATCAGATGATATGGAGTGGCTATGAGGACCTGAAAGTGAGATTCTTTTCAGGATTTTTTTAAATCACTTAAATTCTATACATTTTTAATAAAAAATGCTGGTTGATTTAAATGTTATTACAGTTATCTTAAGTCTGTCAGAAGCTAAGTTGTAGGTATTGCATTAAAATACAACATCTGAAATGAGAATAAGATTTTTTTGTTGTTTTGAAAAATGCCTTTGCTTTGTAGAAGAAATACTGCTCTGGAACTTGTACTTAGTGCATCTCCAGGTATGGAAGAATTCCAGTAGCTTAGGGCTGGAGATTTTTCCCCGTTTATGGTTCCTGTTTAAGACCATAACTTTTTGATTTAGAGCACAGCTAAACCCTCTAAACAATTTGGATGAGACGGACTGTCTTAGCAGCTCTACTGTATTTATTTCAAATTTTCCTCCCCTTCCATCCCCTTCGTTCCTCACATAACAACATAAAATCTCCAAGCAATTTATATGATAGTTCATCATAGGACAGTCTTATGTTGCTGCTGTAGGATGAGCTTTTCTCCAACTAATTTCTGATTTTACTGCTGTAACACTGCCAGAACACTTTGATGAATGGTAGATGGATATTCAATTAAAAACTTTTGTACCCGGGACTTAGAAAATTGCTCCATAGCAAAAAGCAGATGAACGTTCAGTATGTGTCTTGTTTGTTTCATGCTGTGGATATTGCTCTATTTCTAATTGTTTGCCTTCCCTCCTTGCATCATCAGTGAATAAGACAGTATCTGATCAAAATATTTTTTTTTCTTCCTTATGATTTCCTCAAATAGTTGTAAAGTTGAAGTACAACCCAAAGTAAAGTACCATTGGCCTTTACGATTTCCCCTTGCAGTGTAAAATCTTGTGTTTCAAATAGGAATTACATATGGCTTTTGGTTTTGCATTAGAAATTGTAAGCAATCGTTTTATTTGCTTTGCAACAGACCAGCTATGATACGCTAACTTCCTGTGACTCTTTCTCCCAAATGATTATTAGGAAACCATGGGTTGTTTTATGACCATCCTGGAATCATACTGAAATTTTCGTATATTTCAAATGTGGAAAAACAAGTGAAAAACTGATATCATGATACTTTGACCTTATATATCAGAAAGAAACAATAAAAATTCAAAACAACATAGATTTCTCCCTCCCTTCTGTGGCTTGCTTGCAGTCCACTTTTGGGAGAGTTTACAATCCTCTTTCTCTTACCAGAAGCTGGGGATCCATCACTGTCCTTGAAAGCACCTTGGCTGCCCTCCCTGACTTCAGTTTTGCTTCACACCAATGTTTCAGAGAGTGAATGAGAATGTGCAGTATTCCAGCAACATCATTATTTCTGAGAAAATAGGATTAGTTACAATCTGTCAATTTCTGGATAATTTTTTATTTAAGGTGTTATAAATTCTGTATTTTTTATTTGTTTGTTTGTTTTAGGCTATTTTATCCGTGCTCACTTAGAATTAAATCCACTTTTCACTCTTAGGAACTAGTTAAAGCTGAATGCTAAAAGGGAGTTACACTGAGAAGGCTTTACATTCAAGACTTCTCCTGTATATTGATTGAGAAAGGGTAATTCACATAGTGAGGAGAAAGCCCTTTGCACTCCAACTGATATCGATAGAGGTTGGGGTAATTCATTTCTTATGAGGTACTTCACATCTCACAGCATTAGATCTATAGGGAGCTGTCCATGATGGCTTGAGAGGGAAAAAAAAACAGCAATCTCATATTGCAGATGTTGAAGAAAAAAAAATCTGTAATGAGAAACAGTTCCACATGAAAGATTCCTTATTTGCTCAATTGCATATGATTTTTCATGCCCTTGTCATTTAATTTTTATTTTTTTTTAAATACAATTACTTGTTTTTCACAGAAGCTGGCTTCCTTGACTCAGGTGTTTTTAGAAAAAGTGCACTGAGGTATGTGTATTGGAGTGAGTGAGGAATCTATTACTGAGTAAATATAGAGTTTTCAACTTAAAATACTTGTTGGCTATTCGTTCTTTGTATTCCATGTATTAACAAAGAAAGGCATTAAATATTCTTGTAAATGAATTTCCTTTTGCAGGCTATTGATGTACAGTAAAAACATGCTTTGAAATGCTGTATGAAAAGGTCTGGAAGCTTTTGGCTTTTCAGAAGAATTTTTGTTCTTTATAATGTCAAAAATGTCAAGTACTTTACTGTTTTGTCAGAGGATTTCTTGAATAACTTTGAAATGTTCATTTAAGAGAGACCTCAGACAGCAGTTAACAAGATGGCACTACTGAATCCTCAAGATTAGTGGGGAAAAAAAAAGGCGGGGAGGGGAATGTGCATATAACTGCATCTAAATCCTGCTGTTTCAGTGAAGTTATTTGCAACAAAAAATGTACTCTTATCTCTTTCAGGAACAAAAAAATCTGTCTGAAAGTTTGTTTAAAAGCATGAGATATACTTGTAAACTACAATTGCAAACTGTTCAAATCCACCTGGTTTCTTTCTGTGTTCAAATCTGAAAGACTTGTCCATTGAGATCTATACCTTTGGAGAAGCTCGTGGTTTTAGTTTGTTTAGCTAGACATTACGACCTTCAACAAGGGATCTTGCTTTTTACAGGGAAGTTGCAGTTTGTAATTACGCTGCAAGTTGCAAACTTGAAGAGTAAACTGCTGTTTCCATGCGCTCTGCATGCATGGGACAAATACTCTTAGGGTCTTGTGATTACATGACTTGATAAAATAAAATACAAAGATATTCTCAACAGTATTTAAATTCTTTTTTTTTTTTTTTTTTTTTTTTTTTGCCTGTTGATTACAAGAGTTTTTGTTCCTAGTATAGTGGAAGGCAGTATACTGAAGGATTTAACAGTCTAAAATGAGACAGAAGGCAGCAAGACAGAAAAATTTTTGAGTAGTTTCTTCTTTGTATGAGATTGATTTAAGAAGGCAGATGCATTTGGGTACAAGAGGTGTTCGATAACAGGACAGCCGAGACTTAATTTTCATGTTTGGGTAATAGAACATCCAAAGTGCCCCAAGGGAAACAGGTGTGCTAGGGGTCCTAACACCAAGAGTACAAATGTGGCAACTGCATAGAAGCAGAGACTTGCTACCACTGGCATGGGCAGTGCAGGGAGCAAGGGAAGGTGAGGAGGCTTACAGAGCAGCCTGGTGGCAAGCACATTGACCAGAACGAGGACTGCTGCTGGGGGTGGGGTTTGGATTACATGGTTCCAGTTGCTTGTTTGTCTAGCCAGAGGTTTCTGTGGGAAGGAGAGAGGCTGCCCTTGTGGAAATCTGCCCTGAGTCCTCACTTTGACAGTAATTGTGAAAAAGTATTCATTCAAACACTGCTGACTTGGACCTCCCATGCTGTGTTACACTGTTCCCACCACGGGAACAGTGTAACAGTTCCTGGGGTCTTGTTATCCTTCTTGTGGTGTGGCTGTCCCAGACTTGGCACCTCTCACAGGTGTTTCACAGCCAAGCTCTCTACCATGCTTCATCTCAGATTGCTCAGCTCTGCACGTGACCTTCAAGATGATGAGTAAGTACTTTGTCTTTTTCCAGCCAAGTACGTAGGCAGTGAAATTACTTTTATTTACTTACTGAGTGGCTGAGACACTGCCACTAATTTTGATGGTTTTTTTTGGGCAAGCCCACTCTAATCAAAGTGACAATCTTCTTGGCCCTTCTCTTTTAGTTCATATATTTTAATATAAATGAGGAGCACAACAGGATTGGCCTGGGTCCTCCCTTACAGGGGCTTTGTTTTTGTTTTGTGTTTTTTAAGATAGATGCCTGCATTCTTTCTTACTTTGCTGAATTGCACAAAATATTTTGAACTGACAGCGTGTCCATGAGCTGGGTAAGAAAGAAAATCGTATTTTTGCCTTTGCACAAATCTTTTAATGTAATTTTCCTCATTAATGAAAACTTCGTTTCAACACACACAAAAGTGTGGAACTGTTTTTTATACTAGATACAGCTTTGTTCATTGCTGTTACCATTTTCTCTAGAGTTCAAAATGGCTTTTTAATTCAAAAGGGGAAACATTTATAAACGCCATGTACTAAAAGATGTTAAATGGTAAATTGTGACAGTGGACATAAAATGCCTAATATCTCTTTAGGGACTGTGACTTTACTTAAATGTCTTACTTGGGTTGTGTGGTAATTATTTTTTTTTTCATTGTAATGTACAAGACCTTATCATTGTCTAATATAGGATTCTAGTAAGTCAACACACAGCCTGGACTATGATCAGTCATTTAATTAGAGCTCTGACGTTTATTAACTTATAGTATTGATTGGTGTTTACCTTTTAGCTTGACATTTTTTAGAAGGTTTCCACAGAGACCTGATTCCAATAAATGTGGTAGTCTTTTTGAAAATAAAATTGACCTTTGGACTTTGAAGTAAATCAAAAGACTTTTTTCACCAAGTTGTGGTATAGCTGCTGTTCGTAAGCAGTGAAAATCACACTTAATTGCTATTTAGTCTTTTCCAAATTGTATGACAGTTTAGGAATAGATGCATCTCAGGACACAGAACATAGGTTCAGTTTCTAGCTGTAGTCTTTTCAAGTATGAAAATCTGTTTTCAACAGAGCCCAATTCTAGGAAGTTGGTTTTGATCGTGTATGTAAATTTTAACATTCCAGCAAAGGATCATTGCAATCTTTTAACTTCTGTTATTTTAAATCTATATGTGAGTCTAGTAATGCAAGATGAACTTGTGTTAGACCTTTTTAGCTAAATATTTCAAACATCAGGAACACCTTGTTTATCTGAAGCCTGTTCTGCCCATTTACAAACAATTATTTACAGTGGTGTATAAGGAAAGAAAGTCATGATTTCTGTCTAGATAAATAACTTCATGCTTTGCATTTTTTGTAGTCAATGGTACTCATAGACAGGTATGACATAACAAGGTTTATAGCATCTTTATAACCTTATACTGCCTAGTGCTTGCACATATTAATTCATTTAAAGATGACTTGGCCAAGAAGGATGGTATAGTTTACAAATTTAGAGTGAGGCTTAAGTCCCAGGCTCTGCGTTCACTACTCCACCATAACTCTTCCAGTCTGTGGACCCCAGATAGATCCTCACTTCTTTTGTATGCAACTGAGATCCCAGTTCAACTCCTGTATCTTGAAGCCCTAGATAATGGCATGGGTAGAATCTCCTGACTGTGTTGTTGCCATACAGATCCTGCAGGAATCCTTTAGGACCAAAGTAAAGTCTTGTTTAAGTTTATAGCTCAGACTCCAGCTGTTCTGGAATACAGAATTCAGAGAAGTCTGCTGATCTCATCTCGCCATGGATATGATAAAATAAATTAATACTGCTCCCTTTTACTCCACAACACTGAAAAACTAGAGTCTACAGATGTGTGTGAATATTTTGGGGAACTGTTCTCAAGACAAAAATTCAACTTGATAAACTAAATCTCTTTCACCACCCTCTGTAATGACTAGAAGAAGTCTCAGGCCTTTCAGAGGTGGTGCTAAAACGATTCCTTTTTCTCTTTGGTGACTGTAAGGGGACTTCAGGGAGTTGCAGCCTTGCAAGATATACGTTAATCCTTGTGACTACTTTACCACCAGTGCATACGTAAATACATTAGCTCTATTTCAGTTGGCCAGATCTTTTTATTTTAGTCCTGCTGGTAAGAATACTTCATTTCTCTATTGTAACTGCATTCTTGATTATGGATAAAAAGGATGTTGCTCTTGGATTCACAGAATGATGACAGTGTTTATTGTTTTAAGGCCTGTGGCTAACTGTAACCTTATTATAAAGCTAGCCTCTGTCTGTGAACCTCAGTACCTGAAGAGATTAGATTGTCACTTAGGTAGTTTTGCCCAAATCTTCTTTATAATCTTCAAATTACTGTTCAGACAGGAGACATAGTACAACTATTGGATATAGAAAAGTATAAATACCTTATCAAAATAATTATATTCTTTTGTTTAAGCTCTCTCTTGAAATCAACAAAGTATGAAGTTGGAAATTACTGCTGTCTTTGTTAATACTGTTAACTGTTGGCATGTACCAACCACTGGAGACATGTTCTAGAGTCCTTCAAGGTTGTATAGCTAAGGCAAGCACATTTGTCTGCATCAGTGTATCTTGGATTAAAGAAGGGTCTGTAATGCCCATGAAGGTCATGATTCCCTGCTGATACAAATGAAGTCTATTAACAGCACTGTAAATCTGGTGATTTGTTTCAGCTGAGGTTCTGCACTAAGATATTTACTATTTTAAATGAAAATCTGGCAGGGAAGTATTTCTGCATGTGTAGTTTTTGAGTCATTCAACTACTGTTTTTTGCCAGCATATGAAAAGGGTAAGCCTGTATTGTTGGCAATACTTAGCATTTATCTTCAGGCTATGCAGTGTTAATTAAAAATAACTTGTTTTCACTTATTGAAGTGTTAATAACAATGTGATTTTGTGCTTGTAAAACGTGTCTTGTGTTTAAAATGCATTGAAATAGGAGCTGGATATTGCTTGTAATATCTTCACAAGGGAGCCGTATAGCTATTACTACATATATTTTACAGAGTAAAACTGTAGCTGAAGGCAGGAAAACTGAGATAAAGGGGTGAGCTCAGTTGCATGATTTTGGGAAACCAGAGTCTAGTATAACATGCATCATTTTCCTAGCCCTTTCCTTTATTCAGTCACCTTTATGGGAATGAACTATTTCAGGGAAGATTTGTTTCTTTGTTTTTAAGTACAGCCGTCATGAGAGCAACATTAATTGACAAGCAGATGCGAAATATTTCCAATACAGACACATTAACTATATTAATGGGGAGTAAAATATACTGTGGATACGTTCA
The DNA here is from genome assembly GCF_964035555.1 of Netta rufina. Classification (NCBI taxonomy): domain Eukaryota; kingdom Metazoa; phylum Chordata; class Aves; order Anseriformes; family Anatidae; genus Netta; species Netta rufina. The sequence continues at coordinate 4,106,637 of NC_140130.1, read as the reverse complement.
GATCATGTTTAGTTTCTGTATGCCATTGTTTGTAATACATATTTTTAAAATAGTGAATTTGGTGTTTTTAAGCTATTAAAAAAGTGTAGTCAACAATTGTAGAACTTCAGTGCTTACTGTCATGTAGGTATCTGAGATGAAAATCTGCAGAAGACTATAAGGTTAACTTGAAGAGTAATTCAGTGTTCAAAAGTACTTGGGACCAATGGATCAGATATATCGCAAACTGGACAGTACTATAGCAGGCCATTAATACTTAAGACTACTCTTGCAATAGATCCTGTAGTCAGGTGTCCCCCTAAAAGACTAAGCAATTTTAAAATACTTACATCTTTATAAGAATGATTTATCCAAACAGTAATGTATGTTTTGGAGTTTTACATAATTCTTTAAGGAAGAAAAAGAGTCTGAAGCTATGAAGCTAACCATATTCTTGACCTGTCCACACTCTTTGTCTGGAAGCTGCATTTTACAGTACATTTAGTTCATGGGGAAAGGTCAAGGCAAAGAGTAACTTCAATTGTAGTTAGGTTTGCTTTCTGGATGTTGATTACTGATAGTTATATTAAGAACTTGCAAACAAAGATGTTTTATTTGTTTGCTGTTCATATTTTTATGCTTCTTGTTGAGTAAGATTATTTCCTATTTGCTGCCTCAATGATGCAGGTTTGCTTAGAACCAGTTGTATTATTAGTTGCCACCTTTGAAGTTGCAGCTTACCAGGGAACGTTTAAAAAAAAAACAGTATTTTACATGGCTTTCTGTCTTGTTAGACAAATAAGCTCTGAATACTAAGGGTTTAAAGCATGTGCCAATGTGGAACCATGTCTTTATCATCTGAAAAATGCATAGATATACACTGAGCTGACTCGTATCCACAATGCTTTTGTTAGTCCTGTTTTGCTAGCAGTTCAGAAAGGATCGATTTTGTTGTCAAAGCTGACAATAGCTTGCAAAGCATTACAAGAGTCTTTATTTACTTTGGTTCCTATGCAAGTGTTGGTAGGAGAATTGGTCACATTACTGTAACGACTTCTCTCTCCAAGATGTATGTTTGATCTCTTCCCTGTGAAGATTATAAGAATTTCAGAAACTGCAGGTAGTAGGGAAATTTCTATGTTAGCATGAGTCTTGAAATACTTTTTGAAAGTAATTGTTCCCTTCATCTGATGGAAAATATGTTACTCATTTTGAGACGTTTATTACGTTACATGTTGACTTGTAATATAAAAGCTTTTTCCCGATCATCTCTAGTTTCTGCTTTAATACTAAGCATATTGCTCTGTTCACAGATGTTTTTATTTATTTTTAGCAAGGAAATAACTCTGAAATATTATATAGTGTATATAAGAAGGCTATACAGCTAGGTACATACTGAGGTATGACTACTTCTGTTTTCAGTAGTATTTATTTTGGTATGATGTGTTATGTTCATAATATAAACTTAGTAGTGTACTATAGAGGTCCAAATACTATGGTTAGTAAACATAAGCTATTTCTTTGACATTTTGGAGAATATAGTCCTTTCTCCAGACATGTTATGAGTATTGACTTAAGACATTATGTAAAGACACTTTTACTGTGGTTTCTCTCCTTTAGACCAGAGCAATCCAAGTTAGTGAGCAATGCTTTAGAGAAACAATGTTCAGCAGACATTTTTGTTTTTCATATAAGGTATGTAATAACGTAAAAAAAAAAAAAAGATTGTTCAAAACAACTAGTAGATTTAGAACTACTGTGGTGCTATTGTATAGGAAAAATGCTGGGTGGTAGAATATAACGCGAACTATGCTTTTCAAATAGATAGTAATGACATAAACTCTTTGCCTATGGATAGAAATAAGAAAATTGTTTGGAAGGTATATAGCTGATTCAGTAAAGACATCTGAAATATCTCAATAGCTCAGTCTTCTATTGATGACGAGAATGAATGTGCTGTTAAATGGAAAGATTGTTTTCATGTTTTCATTGACAGTGTTTATTGAATTTGCATTGCAATGTTGTGGACGTTTTGAAACTCACTCATTCTGCTCTGTGGGAGTAAAATTATAAATGCTGCAGATTAAAGCATTATCAAACTGCACTGAGGCCATCTGAGTTTATAAATTGCTTATAGAGAGAAGAAGTGATTTTCCACATTAATGTGGTGATAATAGATTGGAATCAATAATAATAATTATATTAACGTTGTTCCATAAGTAACCTTGGACAATAAATTGCTGTATTACAGCAATTCAGAAGATGAAAAGTGTTTAATTTATTTCCTACATACAGCTAGCAAAACATGTTTTGATTCTGAGGACTTCTGCTCAACATCACAAATCAGTGTTCTGTGGCTGTAGGGGTACTGGTTCCTGAAATGCAGTGAGACTAAAAAAAAAAACAAAACAAAACTGTAAGCACATATGATTTATCAAATGCTTTGATGAACTGAGGACACAAAGAGCATAGTTTCTAAGAGATCGTAAATAACCATTGGTTGTTTTTTTTTTTTTCTGTCATTTTTTTTACAGACTGACAAGAAAGAAAAAAACAATGCTTTGAATGTTGCAATAGATAGTATGTGCAAGAAGACAAGAGACCTTCGCAGACAGGTAAACAAACGGGGAAACTGGTAGAAACTGTGGACTTAGAGGCTTATATAAATTGCTATTTTCAGACTACATAGTGCTGCACTTCAAAAATAAAGCTTTCTTCTATGTTAATGAAATACCAAAGATAATTACAATATCCCACAGAATATATACTTCCAAATTGTCAAAATTGTGCAAAAAAACCCTACCAAATGTAGATATTGTCTGTACATGTGTATATACATAGGCAAAACTCTGCATGTGTACATATCTAAGAGAACATATGTATAAGTATTTTCTGTAGAAATACGTCAGTACTGTCCTTTGGAAATCAAGAATAGTTTTATTTTAAATATTCCTGAATTTTCATTCACTTTATTATTGGTTGTTGGAATAGATACTTTGGAGGGACCACCAGGTCTAGTTCTTCACTGTTGTGGGGACTTAGCAACAGAGAAGGGTACTGAGAATACTTGGCCTACAGTCCACACTCATGTTTTTCATCCTAGTATCCTAAAGCTAGTGGAAGACAAAACCCACGACTGTGGTGTAATGCAGAAGGTGAGCAGTAGACATCAGCTGTGCTTACATCCTTGGAGCTGCAAGGAACATCTTCGGGAATTTTTTCAATGATGTTGAAAGTACACAAAGTGCCAGCTTAGGAAAGGAGAACTGAAAGACATGTAGAACATTGAGACAGGCCATCCCACCTAATCATATGAAAAATTTATGGCCACGCAGAACATGAGTGCACACTGCTCGTTTCGTCTCTAGCAGTGGCTGTTGGTCAGTTTTCTGGTGGAAGAATATCCCTCCTAACTTCGTGTACAGGTTTATAGGCCAACCTGTGCTTTAGGATGGTGAATAAATTCCTTTCTGTCTCCCATAGTCAGTCAGGAGAATCCTTGAAAGATAAGATTAATACAATATAAATATGGTGTTTACAAGTAACTGTCATCCAGTTTCTTTTCACATTTCATCATAACTTGCATCACAAGCTCAGTCTGTGTGTTAACTGTTCCATTCTGACATGCCATCTCTTCAATAAGTTAGTTAAACTTCAGTTTATAATGGTTTACATGTCTTTATTCTGTTACAGTGTTTAAAAATTATTAAAACATTTCATTTCCTATATAAACATTTGTAAAATGTTCAGGCAAAATGTAGTCATCCCCAGATTGTAGGCAATCTAGAACCAGTATTTTTCTTTAAACAGAGTAGCTCTATGGCTTCTTGATATTTTCTTGGAAGGTATGCATGAGTAAATAGTTCATCTGTTCCCTCCAGCTCTGTGTTCATATGTGTAAATTGCGTAAGAATTGTTTTAGGAAGAATGTCTAACCTTTGATCTGGGAAACACGAAATTGTAAGTTGTGCACCTGCAGATGTTGCAATACTCTTAGTTGCTCTCAGTTATGAACATTCATTATTAGAAACATGAAAATGTTTATTTGATTCATTCTTTTAGCTTTTATAATATATATTTTTGAATGATACAGTGTACCATAACAGGTATTAGGTTCCTACAGCACATTCAAGGGTATAGTGTGCATAATTAATTACTGTGTTCAGTTTTGGGCCCCTCGCTACAAGAAGGACATGGAGGTGCTTGAGCGGGTGTAGAGAAGGGCGACGAAGCTGGTGAGGGGCCTGGATGGAGAACAAGTCCTACGAGGAGCGGCTGAGGGAGCTGGGCTTGTTCAGCCTGGAGAAGAGGAGGCTCAGGGGCGACCTTATTGCTCTCTATAGGTACCTCAAGGGAGGCTGTAGCGAGGTGGGGGTTGGTCTGTTCTCCCACGTGCCTGGTGACAGGACGAGGGGGAATGGGCTTAAGTTGAGCCAGGGGAGTTTTAGGTTAGATGTTAGGAAGAACTTCTTCACTGAAAGGGTTGTGAGGCACTGGAACAGGCTGCCCAGGGAAGTGGTGGAGTCACCATCCCTGGAAGTCTTTAAAAGACGTTTAGATGTAGAGCTTAGGGATATGGTTTAGTGGGGGACTGTTAGCGTTAGGTCAGAGGTTGGACTCGATGATCTTGAGGTCTCTTCCAACCTAGAAATTCTGTGATTCTGTGATAATGTACTCTGCTTTCAGCCAGTTACTGGGATTGTCTCTACAGAATTGGGGTTGAATCTGAAACCTTATGAAATTGTATTTTGAAATCCCTTGTAGCTGTCATTTTAGCACACAGTATACGAAACTATCGTCTAAGTTCTTGCTTAGTCAGTGCCTGATTATGAGTTATCCTGTGGGCCCATGTGGAACATAGTTTTGGATCACAGAAAGTGAAATGAAGGAAAACCTGTATCGGACAACACTTGAAGACCAAAGTAGCTGTCTCAAGAGCAGTGTGTTCTAGAAGGTCTAAAAATCTCTTGCTTTTTAGATGAAATTATTTGTATTCACTTCAAGAACTTTGCTGGTACTTGTGAGGATTTAAAACTGTTCTGTTTTGTTGTGACTTTATTTGTATTGTGCAAAGATGTGCATGCCATTTCTGTTTGTACAGTTTTACCTACTTTTTTTACAGTTTTACACTGCTTCCCTGCCTAGCAAATCTCCATGAATATTTAGGATGGAATTGCCTGTTCATTCCAGAATCTAATTCTGAGAAATTACCAGACTGTTGTTACCTCCCAGTTGTTTACTGTGACTAGTTTGCACAGATGTTTCTCCTGTGGTTGCTGCAGTGTCTTTTTTTTTTTTTGTGTGTGTCTCTGTGTGTGTATTCTTTCTTAATATTATTATTGATGATATTCACACAGTTGTGAATTTTGCTTCATCGTGGATGGAAAGCTTTTTCTGAAACACAAAACAAGTTGCATTCCTGGCATCCCTTTAAAACAGGAAAGAGAGATCCCTCATTAATAATGAATTTTTAGTTTTTCCAGGACTTTTGCCAGTGTAGACTTGTAAGGCAGTAGAATTTTCTGTGAGCAGTTTACTTTACTCATCAGAATAGTGATGTTAATAATATTGCAAACAGCTGCTGGGATTTTATTCTCTGTACTCTACTGTTTGTTCTTGACAACCTTATGCCCAATGTTTTATGAACAACATTCTTCTGTTTCCTTTTTATCCACTTTGATATCAGAACAAAAATTCTTCATGCTTCCATTTCTCTAACAGTCTGTTCAAAAGGTAAGAATAAGGCCTTGCACCTTAAAAATAAAACAATTTGTTAGACATCATCCTCCCTCTGCTTTACCTCTTCTGGTGGTGTCTCTTTCATTTACAAATAGGAGATAAAATTTAATCATAGCACAATAACTTCCCTCATAGTGCCTGCTAGTACTAGTGGTGCTGTTGTTCTTTCTTTGTGTCTCCCTATATTTCTGCTTAGCTTTCAGCCTTTTGCTCAAGAGGTGGCCAGTCAGAAACAAACATACTGAGTAGTGGAAAAAATGCATTATTCTTATTAGGATGAAGAGAAATTGATACTGCTTCAGATACTTCTTTTTCCTTTCCATGTTTTACATTGCTTTTCTTCATTCTTCAGTGCCATACAAGCCATATTTGAAAATCTTGGCTTTGTGTGTTCCTTAGCATAGCTGAAATAACATATGTCAAGCTTGTTTGTATTCAGCAAAGGCACAGCATTATCTTTTTTTCTTGGAAGAACTGTTTCACTTTGTTGAATTGCAGGATAGAGGATTTCTTAGAACAAAATAATTAGGATAATTTATGTATGAAAGGTTAATTAAACCACGCTCACCAGTAAAAAGCTACAGCAAAGAATTATGTAATGAGTGAGAAAATTAGGCCTCTGGTTTAAAACTGAATGCCTCTAAATTACCTTGAATGTGACAGAGGTCATTGCAGTCATTGGTCCTAAAATACTTATTAAGACTAAAATTACTACAATCTGGTCTATGAAGAACCCAAAACCTCTTGGAGATGTCAGAGCTGAGTCATCAGCTCTGGATATGGTTACGTAGTGTTTCATTGTTGATTATTATAAATTAAAAGCCTAATATTTCAAACTGTCCTTCCTCAAGGTCACATTCATGTACTTAATTTTAAGCAGGTAAGTCTCTTTTCTACAATTGGACTTCTCCGTCACAATACCTTTAACAGGTAACTTGGCAGAACTGGAGGTTCAGTGTGTTTTGCTTCTGGTAGTGAAACTTCTAACCATTTTCTTTCTCACTCTTAAAATTGCTGTACGAAATAAATTTGGAACCATGAATAAGACAATAAGAATCCAATTCTATGTTGGGATGTCATAGCTTCTGTCTCTGCAAATCGTTTTTGAGAGCATACAGTGTAACGAGATTGTCTCCTAATGCAATAAGTTACAGTAAGTTGGAAGACAAAAACATTCCAAACTTAAACTTCTCTGTGTGGTTTTGGTAGCTTAGTTTACCTTGAGTACTTGGTGAATCAGTAGAAGCTGTCTTTGGATGCTGAGCCTATCCAAAAGATCTAGTAAAGGAATTCACATCCAAATCTTGTCTTGAGAACCAACAGATCTCTCAGCTGTTGTTTGTGCTATGCATTTTCTTCTGCCCTATCTATAACGGCAGCAGCATCAAAAAGATTGTTTTGCATTTTTATAGCTGTAGGAGTCTTTACCTTTAGTGAGTTTTCACGTCGATGCACATTGGTGCAAAACACTAAATGAAAACATTTCCTTCAGCAAGAAACCTGTCAGCATGTAAGAGCTTAAAAGACTTCTGTTTTCTTTTCTGTTCTAAACAATATTTTCTACATCTATCGCAAAAAAAAATAAATTTTGCAGTAAGATATTCTGTAAACTTGATAATTCATATCCATCTCGTGTAATTTTGATAGGTATATTTCATGCTGTGTTCTATGATTAAAATGAATAGTTGCCATGGTTAGGATTATACCATGGAAAATAACCTCTAAATAAAGTAAACGAAGTCCCAGTGATCAGTTAAAAGCTTACATAAAATCTAATTTAAGAAAGCTAATTTGCAGAGAATGTTACACTTATTTAATAATTTAAGAAAGAAGTTCCAAGAACAATTAATTTACATAGAGAAAATTGAACTTCAGACTAGCTTACAATTCTTGCTCTATTAATCTATTACCAGGTGGCATAATCAGTAATCTCATTGATAAAATTAATATGAAGACTAACATATAAAAACGTGTAATTGTTTTTTCCAACAAGATAGAGAATATTTAGGTAATTTTGCAATTATGAAATTGTGATGAGGGATATTTTCTGAGTACAAACATAAAGAAGTTAATACTTTCCATGTAAAACGAAATAGCTTTTTCCCTTGGCATCTGAACTACAAGCAAGAAAACAGAAAACAAAATTAAGTTTGGTCTGACTCATTTTTAATCTCTGCAAATAATTTTAGTAGTCTGTTCTGTTCATTGAAGAACATGAATATTTGTTTGGCTCTATTGATTTTGAGAGTGCTAATACATGTTTTAAGTGTTCTGTGTATCTATACTCGCACAGGCATATGCTCACACATATGAGCATGCATATTTAGGTACTGGTAGATAAAAATTGTTCCTAAAATTAAATAATGTTTTCTATGTAAGTGGCAAACTGTAGCTGCAGTAAGTTTTAGTCACATAATCCTGCCCCTAATGTAGAAATACAGTATGTACATGTTGATGTTATAGAATACTAATAGACAATAATAACAGTAGTCTTTAATAAATAGTCATATATATATAATATATATAATAGACTTCAGTAAATAGCTGATACTAGTGTAATGCTATCTTTTGCAGCTTCGTAAAGCCATTATAGATCACATCTCAGACTCCTTCTTAGATACCACCGTTCCACTTCTAGTTCTCATTGAAGCTGCTAAAAATGGAAGAGAAAAGGAAATAAAAGAATATGCTGCTATATTTCGAGAACATACCAGCAGACTTGTGGAGGTACGTTTTATGGACTTGAATTTTCTTTTTTGTCTATATGGTGTAAGTGACTTGCCAGTGCAACATTCCCTTTGCTTCCAGATACCATGAAATCAACTAAGTGTGGTATTTCAGGTAAGAATACATTAATGGCCTAATATGCAAAAATGCTCATTTTTTTTTTTACACAATGGTATGCGGTGAGATAGTGGATTTTGTGGTATTGGCAATTCTATTTTATTGCATTAAAATTCTGTGGTGGGGAATTCTTCTTTGAGAAATTAGTGTAAGCCTTTCCACAAAGATGCTGAGTGGGAACTTGATCAAATGTTTGACTTTAGGGAGTAATAGCTTGAAGTGGAAGCCTTCTAAGACATGATAGACTAATCCTACTCTGTGTACACAGTGTATACCTGTCTATGTATATTTATGTTATGATTTAATATGGTGTCTACAGTTAGGAGTGCATACTTTTAAAAAATTTAAGTAACTGGGTTTGAGAGAGACTGCACACAGACCCACCTCCTATTATATAATCAGTTACTTCAACTTGTCACTTTACTAGTGATTACATTGGGTACTGATATTCAAAATGAACATAAAATTGAAGTTACCTTCTGGATATCTACTAGAACTGAAATATCTTATTTGAAAGTTGCTTGTATCGATTTAGAGTACTTAACAATATCTTTCAACAGCAGCTTGATGATATATATTCAGCAGCATTTTGATAAACTGGGCTGCTAAACCTGCAAGCAAATTAGTTAGATAGTAGTTCTACTACATCTGTCAACTGCTGGCCTACCAGAAGTAAAACAAAACAAAAACAGAAAAATATTAACAGGTAACCAAGTTTTCACAGAGGGACTTTGTACGTACAAACAGATTTATCTAATTTCTAAGAAGAAATTCAATAATTTCCAACAATAGCAGCAAAGAAAAAGAATTATGGCAGCTCTTTTGTAGAAAGTGGAGTTCCAAATAATTTGATATAAATAGAATAGCATTTAAATACGTTATATTGGAAAGTGGAAGCATATTTTGTTTTTTAGCATCTCAAAAGTTGGTAAGCACAAAATATGTATTTTTTAAAATGACCATAACAGAGCACTGAACTTCTGCTTTAATTTGCCAAGTAATACAATATGTAGATAAAATGAGATCTCTTACAGATCTCTGGTTTTGAAATACAAAGTTGGAAAACTAGTCATGTATGCCATTGCAGAGTTGGGCTTCATATTCTTTGCAATTGAGAATAACTTAAGTCACATATTGAGTGCAAGTGTATGCCTGACTGTGGAATACTAATGGACATGATAATTAAAGGTAAAATGCCCGAAAAGCTAAACAACTAAATAAAATTAGTTGCCAAGAATAACATATGACAGTAACAATAGTAGAAAAGACTGGTAGGTGAGGTAGATGAGACATCAGACAACGGCAATGTAGTTATGAAGGCAGTTTTACCATCTACATGTAGTTGTCACGTCCAAGGAGTTCTGATGTGGGCACAAGATCATATAGCAGAGGCCAGCAACTGAAGTGTGACAGCCCATGTTATTAAATAAAAAACCCACCTTTTTATTAGAAAAAGTATATATGTATTTGTCAGCTGCAAATAGATGTTATGGAACATATGACATCTTGAAGCTTCTTGCAAGGGCTGAGATCTGAAAACCATCTCAGATGCTGGCAATCCCTAGTTTCTGTCTTAGAGAACAAAAGCTAAGGAAAAAAAAATACAATCTCACTGTTCTTTCTGAATGTAAGACACTTAAGGACTGGATCAGGGTCCATTGTAAACCTTGGACATCATAACATCCTGTGGTAAAGAATTTCACAGCTTGGTTATGTGTTGTGCAGAGAAGTATGCAAGAAACCCCTACCTCATCATTTAGTTTGCTCTACCTGAATTCTCATATCAGAAGAGAAAATGAGCACCAGTTCCTATTTTCCTTCTCCATGCCACTTACAGATCTCTGTCATATGCCTGCTTAATTTTCTGTTTTCCAAGCTAAGCGTTACTTTTTAAGTTCTAAGACTTTTTTTTTTTTTAAGTTTTAATTTTTGGAAGCCGTGAAAAGATCACCTTGCTACCCTCTATGTGCCTTTTCCAGCTCTTCAGTATTGCTCAGGAGGTGGTAGATTGGAAGTGTGTATGCTATTCAAGATAAGGGGAATACATGGATTTATACAATGCTTTCGTGATGTTCTCTGTTACCATAACATGTGATAACATATGCTAACAATATTTCTTAGACCACTGATGAACACAAAAGTCCAACTTTTGCAGAATTTTATATAATAATCCCCAAATCATTCTACTGATTAGCAGTAGTCTGCTGAAGTCCATCATGTATATGTAATACTAGATTTTTTTCCCCAAATTAATTTTGTTAGATTGAATTTCATCTGCTACGTTGCTGTCTCATCATCTAGTACCCTGAAAGTCCTTTGGCAAATCTTCATAGTTTGTTCTTTTATTTACTACATGGAATGACTCTGTAAAAGATGAGACAAAAAAAAAAAATAATACAGGTTAATGCAGACACTGTGAACTCAAGGAAATTTCTGGCTTACAGCTTTCTCCCAGTTTCCACCAGATTTGTTCCTGAGCTTGGGAAAAAAAAAAAAATCTTATTTATCAGCTATGAATTGCTGGTTACTCAGCCACACTGATTTTTAGTAAAGCCCTGTTGTTTGTCCAAGAACAGAAGAACAGGATGAGGAGGAGTGGCAGGATCTACATGCCTGCATCTCACTATTGCATGCACAGCACAATTAACAATCCAACTCTTTCCTGGCAACCGTAGGGAGTGCCTTTTCAGTTGCCTGAATGTAGGGAAATAGATCTGTCAATTTCTGCTTGGCTTTAACATTGCTCTTATAAAAGATATTTATGGTCTAAGAAAGCTTTGTAACTATTTCCTTTTTATCCATGTAAAGGTAACCTTTTGCAGTTGAAGATATTTGCTGTAAAATAAGACACAGGTACCCTCTGCTAAAATTTAATTCTGTCCAAACATAAATTTTAAAAAAATATATATAGTGTTTTTTTTATTTTTTTTTCTTGATCAAGTCTAGAGTTCAGCTTCTCTAAGTCTCTTCGCTAAAATAGTGTTTCAGGTTTATCCCATTCCATCTGAACATGCTCCATACACATAAAACTTTGCTTAGCTAGGGTCATGATGTTAGTGTTGCACCAATGAGTATTTTGATGATATCAATTCAAAAATGGAGACAGGACAACACACTGTAACACAGGATTGATAGTGCATTTTCAAAATAATCACCCATCATTTCAGTCAAGATAGCTTTATTATTTTAGTGTGCCTTATGTAAAAGTTGATACACATTTTCATTCTGTACAATTCTGTGTCAGTTCTAAATGTTGCTGCTGTTGCTGGATTGGTAAAATCATCAGTGTTTCATTTTATCTCAGCGATAACTTTGCTTGCAGAAACTAGCAAAATAAATGTTTGAATCCAGTACAACAAGACCTGTGTATTTGTGTATCCAGATATCCAGTCACACAAAAATTGATTTTAATATTTCAGCCATCATGTCCAATGGTGATAGATAATGCAATGCATTTGATGTTACAGCATTTGGATATAAGTCCATTTTTAAGTAAAACATGCCACTGATTTTTTTTTTTTTTTTCCAATTTAAGTCTTAATTACTCAGTTCAGATTAAAATAATAATCCTCTCCCTGTACCAGGAACTACCAGTATCACTTCACTCATTTGATTTGGTTTGTCTTCTAAATAGAAGGAGTCAGATTTTCTGAGATTGATTGTGTTGGTCTTTTTTCAATATAAAGCCTTATTTATCCCATTTACACTTAGCCCAAGATAATGATTTCTCAGGGAAGATTTATCTTACTAATAGTAAGTGCCTGTCTCTCCTTTGACTAAGTGAGTAGTTTAGACTGGGTGTCTAATTTCTAGATAGCTGAAGTGAGGTGAAATGAATTGTACCTTGAGAGGGGAGTGTTTGTTTCTTTTAAGACATACGTTACGTTACAATTTCTTGTGTTCCATATAGCAGTTTTTAATTGAGTATCTCTTACCTCTCAGTGCATTTTTTGTATCTACGTCTGAAAGATCAGGGATGTTTGAATAGTCTGAGACCGTAAAGTAGACCAAGTTGGACATTAAAGGTTCATATTCTCAGTTTTCTCTAGCACTGAATTTGATATGGGAAACTAGAAGTACTTTATGAAATATGAAGAGATTTTCTGTGGTTTCTATTTTAATCAGAAAATTAAAATTTCTCCAGTATAAACAAAAAGTCTTGAGAAAGAGCATGTTGTTGTTTTTTTTTCCTCTCTGAGTATGAAATCTTAATTAATCTAAGCTGTTGCCTGTTTCTGTAAGTGCTGATAGTCTGATTTAAGAAAAAAATGGTATCTTCATAAGCCAGTGACCATTGTAAATGAGCTTGAGGATTCATGTTTCTTACACACGCTTATCTTCTGACTTAGCATGTGGAAGTTTACAGTCTTCCTTTAAAAAATTCATTTAAAACATAACAGTGTGATACAGTTCAAAAGTACGTATATAAGTTTAGTGAAGCGTGAGATATCAGTGAAATAAGAAGACTGAACACCACCCCACATCTGGGGCAATGATGTTTCCAAAGTAGTAGCAGCTACAGGTGCTACTTCTTTTCCATGTTTCTTACGTTATCTTTCTCCTGAGATTGTTTACTGTTCCTTGGTCTTAGATGAGAGGTTTTAGCTTCTGTTAAAAAAGTGCAGGGACACTTGAGATGTTACCTAAACTTACCAGAAATATTAGCTGGTGCTTTTTGGGCAGTGTTAATATTTAAAAAGCTCAGACACTGGCAAGGTATTTGAGATTCTTCCTCAGTTAACATCTTATTGCCATCAACAGCTATGCTGTACTCGCACAGAGCTGAATCTCCTGGTTGGAAATGTGAATACTGTATTCATATGTATGGAGGAAATGAAATAGTCCTAGTTACATGGTTTAAAAAAAAACAAAAAGGAAAAAAAAAAACTCTTTGGCTATTACATTGAATACTTTCCATATATGAAATAGAGAGTCAGCAGCTGAAGTATTTTCATGAGTATCAAAGGTCACTTTAAACATTCTTCATATGGAGGTTGTTCTGTGCTACTGTACCTTATTTTGCTCATATACTGCATCAAGTATTTGTAAGTCTGAATATTGATTATGTGATATTGAGAAACTAGTACATATTGTAGAAAGAAAAAAGCAACCATATTTGGGTTAAGATTTTGTCTATACTCAGTCTTTCTGAGCCTTGGCTAAAAAAAAATACTTCCAAAAGGTATGTTTTGGTTAGAAAATGATTTTTATTAATAGCAATTCTTTAATATATGCATTAATGTTGATACAAACATTTCAAAAAAATAAAAACTAGCTGCTTTGCGATTTCACACATCTAGGTTGTGATTCGAAATGCCTTTTCTTTCAAAATGTTACAATGAAATTGCAAATCTAATTGAAATACTTGGTTATGGAAACATATGGAAACATTTTCGAACACTCTTATAGGAAATTTCAGAGTTGGTTCTGTACTGAATCTGAACAAAAACGCTACTTAAAATTATGCAAATTAACACAAAATTATATTAAAAAGCTTAAGGGAACTTGGTTGTACTTTTTTTTATCATCCCTGGCAAGACATGCCTATTTTTAGTGAATATTGTATTCTGCCTTGTGTTTCGCTTCTACCAGAGGTGAAAACAACTTCTGGTATTGAGAGAACAATTATGTGATGATGAACAAATGATAGGCAAAAGGAAAGACTGAAATTTCCTGTCTGCTCAAGGAAAAAAGTAGATCTTCTGTAACTAGAAATTTCTTGTTTGGGAAAGCAGATAGGCTGTTCTCCTGAGCAGATATATCAAAGAGATGTATAGCTTTTTGAGAGGTGAAGTGATAGGCTGGGTGAACTTGAGATTAAAAAAGGAATTTGATGGGAGCAGTGAGGAATCCTCTGATTATCTTTTCTGTTGGCACAGATGCAAATCTCCCACTGCAGTGTTTAAAGGTCAACTGTACCGAGCAGAGGCTGAGAGATGTAATAGGAGAAGTGGAGGCAATGATGAAGTGAACTTCATGTTCTTCATCCTTTTCTACTTAGTACACAAATGTATCATTCTTTGTAGCTTGATCTAATAATACTGACTTCAGATCTACTACTCTGATACATAAACTTGAGGGTTTAACCTGTTGCGTAATTCTTTTTTTTTTTTTTCTTTTTTTTTTTTTTGGTCTTGACTGTGTTCTGATTCACAGTTCTTCAGTATGCCAAGAAATACTGATTTCTGTGAATTAAGGATTTCTAAGGTGATACATGTTACTAACAGTGGACAATGACAGACAGCACATATATTTAAGTGCATACGTTAATGTATTGATATACAACAGCAGGCGCATGCAGGACATAGAGTTTGTTGTTAAACAAGTGAGTTGGTTGGTATAAAGTTTTCCAGTGCAGGAAATCCAGCACATCTATTGAAAATTAATTCTCCTTAAGAAATCAATATGTTAAAACGATGCTTTAAATCCTAAAGACCTAAAGGAGAAAATATCTTGAGTTCTATAAATATTTATAGAGAAATAATTTAGTTTTATTTTATTTTTGCTTGTTTAGCTAAACAAGTTACAGGATGCATAGTAACAAACTGTGCAAATACTGACAGAATCATAAAACTAGTTCAGGAAAAAAAATGAAGATCTTGAATAAAACAACTTTCTGGCTCTTGTTACTTTAGCTACTTCTAAAACTAGCTTTTAAAAATATGAGAATGATGCCTTTAATGTGTTAGCAGAACTTTGCTTATTATTTTGGTCTAGGCTTAGCTTGCCTAGGGTAAGGTCACAGGCCCCTTACCTGGCGATGCTGACACTGTCTCTGGATAGCAGAACACAACAACGAAGAGAATAAAAATTACAGTTAAACTACTTTGCCACTTTAACATGATCAAACTGCTGTATATAGTGTGACTTCAGTCTTGGATTGGCACCTTTATTATTTTAAATTTAATTATAAATAATCTTTTAGTTGTTTGTAGAGCCCTTTCTACTAACCTAGTAGCTGAACACAGAAATATGTTTGAACTAATGTGAGCCAAGCTCATGTAAGTGCTCATCTTTCACAAAAAAAAATAAAAAAAAATCTTAAAACTTAATGTTGATTTCATTTGTGTTCAGTAGCATATTGGAAATATGCTGGTCCCTCATCTTGGAAATAAAAATGAGGTAGATAAACTGAAGAAGGAGACAGAGAGGAAATGGAATGGATTTGTCATATGAATCAATGACGGAGCCTGGAATAAAACAAAGATAAATGAATTCAGTTAGCTGAAAATCAGAATTAAATTCTGTCAAGAATGACCATGTACGTGTTTATCTGAAGTAATTCCTTCTGTTCAGAGACTTGTTAATAGGTGTGATTTCTCTAAAGAAATCGATTTATATTCCTGCTTATCTATACATGCATCAAGAAACTTACTACTTTTCATTCAATGCTATTGGAATCCCATTTCCAGTAAAAAAAAAATAGAAGAACTTATATACGGTACAAATGAAATGTTTTCAGTGTTAAACTTATTAATCAAAATGTTTGCAAAACTCAGCAGGATTAAAATAATGTTATTTGGTAATGAAAATGAATCTATATTGACAGTAAATTAATAAGCGCATGACAAAAAACTTCTTTTCTCTTAGTGAGGCACAATACAGTGCCAGTACCTCTTGAAATAAAGCTTTGTATATCTGCCTCTAGTGCAAAACTCCTCTACTGAACGTTAGTTTCAACATGGAATCTGCAACTTAATCTCGATAATTTGCTTTTCATATTCTGTACAAACATTAAATACCTCTTTTGAAATACAACTGGAAAATTATCGCATAGTTGCCACTCTGTCTGACTTCATATGTAATTTGTAGCGTCTTCATATGTCAAATTCTAAATATACTGACTCAGAAAATTGGGTTCTGAGAGCAACTCACTGTAGTTCTGAAAGAAATTGGCAATAAAACAAAAATAACAAACAACCCACAAAAAAAATAAATAAATAAAACCTTGTGCTTTCTAAGACCAATCTACAAGAAACAGCCTTCAAGAAGCTAGTATTCTACCTCTGAACATCCAGTAGGTAAGGGCTATGTTCCCTAACTTAGTTTTCTTCTACTTGGAAATAACAATCATGGGAAGAAAACCGCAATGGGATTTCTGAAAACCACCACCAACAAAAAAAGATTTGGCCACCCAAAGTGGCAAAAACACTTAAATAATTTCCTGGCAGATAGCAACTTGAAGTGAAATGAAATGTATCAGTCCACAATCACTGAATTTTTCTTTACGTGTTAAGGTGCTTCATACATGAAGTACTGACAGATTCAAGCTTCTTATTTGTTCCCATCCCCTTCAAAGATGGTAGGGAATTGAGGTATTCTCAGCACTGCAGAATCACCCATTTCTGTGGGTTTACATCTCAAATTGGTCAGCAGTAAAAATAACATCTTAATGTTTAATTACTTGTTCTTTACAGTTGATTTTATTTAGCTGTTGAAAAACCCATTTTTGTCAGTTGCAAAACTCTACAACTGCATCTCTAGAGGTCAAACTGAGAGATTATTGGAACATCTTTGTTAACTTCCAAGCTATCAAAAGAAAGCAGAATCTTTTATTACTCTTCTTGAGAGCATAACCAGAAGACAAGAAACATGGATGCTGTTGTGCACAGGTGTTTAGTTTTCAGACAGTTCAATGGGAAGGAATTTCATCCCAAGACACAAGATACAAGTCTGGGTGTTGTTATTCTTTTGCTAGCACTTTTCTTGTTACTGTTCTTCTTTTACCCATAACATGCTTCCAGTTGTTTCATCTTATAGTTACATCTGTCTCAAAGTAGCAAATGAACACCCTCAGTTGAAGAGTGTGTCATCATCCCTGGTTTTCAATTTCTGTTTAACTTCTATCATTTGTGTGCATAACCACACACAGCAGCTGTCAGGAGGATGCAGGATCCTATTGTACAATGTGATCTGCAGACACAATAAAGTGTGTTGTTTGTTGTTTGTTTTTTTTTTTTTTTTCCTTTAAAAATCTATATCTAAGTGTGAAAAATGAAACACCATGTACAGATCATTATTGCATGGAAAAAAATGAAAGAATATTTGTTATTAAAATCTACCTGTCAGCAGACTAGAAGGACGTTTTTTGTAAATAAGACAAGCACTTCTAAGCAGGTCAATATTTATGAATGGCAAATGGATTTTCATTACATTACCATACTAATTTCTAGGGTCAGTCTATTCTTGACAAATTAACTTTCTGCTCATATCTTACACGTTTTTGATGGTTTTCAGACTTTTACTTAGCTAGTTAACACAATGTTTTGCTTTTGATATGAAAACCACCTTTGGTTTGCTAATTTACATGTATCCTCAGTTGTATGGTTCTGAATAACCATTCAGTAGTCTTCTGTTTTTGTCCCACTTTCTCACTTCTAGGAGACCAATGTGCAGAATGCTTGTTCAGGCAGGATATAGTTAATGGCACATCCTTGAGATCAGGGTAGCTGAGGTTCTTTTCTTGTAGGATCGTCATTGCTGCAGTTCTATTAAGATCTTAGCTCATCCATTTTAGCAATCTAACTGTTGCCTTTGTTTGCTTTATTTGTGATAAAATAGTAAACGGTACCAGTCTAAATACAAACTAAACCCCAAAAAAACAAACACAAAGGAAAACCTTCCCTACTTTGCTTTCTTTTTTTTTTTTTTTTCCCTGTAAGGTGTTTAGAAATTAAACTTTTAATCTGTCTGAAACACAGACTTAATTCCAATAATATCATTAGTTAGGCCTAAAGCTCTACTTTCCCATATTTATTGGAATTTATTTCTGTGCTGAAGGCTCTGAGAGTCCTTTTGCAAACTTACCTGGTTGACAGGTTTATGTGGCAGCTGTCAGTAAAGAGCATAGTCAGCCTCATTGGTGTACGTACAAACCTGGTGTTGTCGGGTGTTGTTCTTTTTGTTTGTTTGCAGATAGCATGCAAAAGGGTAGCATAAGGATAGTGGTGTTATTTGAAAGGTGTGGAAACTAGTTTTGAAGAAAAAAGTAGCAGAAGAAAAAAATCACAGATGCTTTAAATGCAAAAATGCTTAGAATTCTGACAAAAGGAACCCGACAACAGTAATTGGGAGATGGCAGGCAGGTGGAAGGAGGCCTTCAAAGAGACATAATTTTTTCTTGATGCATTGAAGTTGGTAGAAGGATGCTCAATCGAGGGCTAGTGTGGTCATAATGGTGGAGAAAATGATTTCCATAAAATTAGCTTAAAGTCAAGCATAAAGTCTAACCATATACATAAATGTTAAGATTTTGAACCTCTCTATTTTGGTCCTCACAGAGTTTTAACACCTTGCAGCAAGTCCTGAATTCATAATATGAAAATTTTAGCACCTTTATGTAATTAATTAAATAAGGCCCAACTTCCCTATTACTGATTGAGCTTCAGGTGATAAACGGTGACATTTTCATTAATCCTCTTTATCACAGCCTTTATTGCATAAGTGTGAAGAAAGAGAACGAAAGATAAACAACCAGAAGATTGATCAGAGCTCTATGTCTAAGGGGTGTATTTCATCAGTTAGAAATGTCAGCCACCTAGTACCATGAGGCAGTGTGTACTGTAAGTTATGCAAGCTCCCAAAGGGAAATTGTCTTTGTTCAACATGGCCTTCTTCCCCTCATACACCTGATTAATATTTTTGCTGATATTGTAAAGACAGCTTACACGGAAGTACAGTGGCAGTTACTTGTTTCTTGAATTACTGCAGAAACTGGATGTAGAAGTTTATCAAACTGATAGAAATTGTGATAACTCTGATTCCATGTGATATAACCAAATTCTTTTTTGACAGAAGTGATCTGTATTGCCAGTCTCCCATAACAGAATAATTCTGAAGTTCCAAAAAAAGGTAAACATCACCCAAGTCTTAACATCAGTTTACCAAGGCTTATGTTTCTTAAATACCAAATATCCACATTTTTGTGTGTATGCTGTTGTTAAAATGATACAATTAATATTGTATCATTGTCATATTGATAGTCATTTCCTCCCTCCCTTCCTCCCCCCGTCTTTCCCCTTGGAACATGGGTGCTGTGATTCCTGGTGGAGAAGAAGGTATATACTTCCCAGTGGAATGTTCTCTGTTCTACATGACCTTCTTTATGCCAGTTGTCAGAAGTGCATATATTAGAAGCTGTTCCTTCAATCAAATGAGTATATAAGCAGATAACGCGTTTATGTAGAGAGGTATAGAGAGGTTTGCACTAACTTAATCTCTTTTGCAAGCCAGTTTTCCAGCCTTAAAGCGTGAAGTTATGTTTTAATGTGTTGCGTTGCAGGCTACAAGAACTCGAGTACTTTTCTAGAGGATCAGACAATATGTTTGTTTGCTTAATTCTCTAGTAATAACCTTTTGGGGGTACCTTAACCAATGCCAAGCAGCTTCCAAACTAGTTTTTTTTTTTTTTTCCCCTCAGCCAGAGTGGACTTTTTCAAAGACTCTACCTGTTAACATGAATTATTGAATACATTGAAATAACTGAGAAATGTTCTGAAACGCAGTTTGTGCACAATACTTAGGCTATCAAATATTTTGTCTTTGAGGCAGGAAAACAAAGTAGGACAAATTCTTTCATATTGAAGACATAGCAGCATGCATAAAATTTGAGCGTAGTAACTGAACTCTTTAAAAAAGTAGAAAAGAAACCTGAAGAAACCTGCTATAGGAAGTCAAGGACTAGAATTTCTCATCATAAGAAAGGCAAATTGTTGTTCAACAGCGAAGTTGGATGCTTTTGGTTTTGATAGTTTGGCTGAGACAAAAGGCACCTACTGTTAGCTATTTCCCTTTGGCATAATTCTTCCAATGGAGGGGGGAGGCGGGGAGGAGGGGACACACACAAACAAACAAAGGCAACATCCAATAATTTGAACATAGTTATTTCACATTGGTCACATTTTAACATCATTGCATTAAACTGCTTTTTAGTGTTTGCCTTGTATTCAAAATACTGAGCACATGTGGAGAGGGAAGTGCAGATCTCCTCCCCCTGGTATCTGATGACAGGGTGTATGGGAACAGCACAAAACTGCACCATGGGAGGTTTATACTGGAAATTAGGGAAAATTTCTCTACTGTGAGGGTGGTCAAACACTAGAACAGGCTTCCTACTGAGGTGGTTGATGCCCCATGCCTGTCAGTATCCAAGAGACACTTGGATAATGCTTTAACTTCTGGTTAGCTCTGAAGTGGTCGGGGAGTTGGACTAGATGAAGACCTTTTCTTTGAAGGTCCCTTCCAGCTGAACTGTTGTATTTTTTTTTCACACCAAATTTCTAAAACTTCATTCTCTTGAAAAATACAGGGAGTTGTTGCCAGACCCCAGGAGCTTCCTTGTTGGACTCAGGACAGAATTACAGTGTCTAGACACATTTCTTCTTAATGAAGTGTCCTTAGCCAAAATGTTATCAGCTGTCTTTTACTCAGCCAGTCTGGTGAAGGAACAGATGGGCAGGAGTAGCAATATCCCAAGTATTTTTGTGATGGGAAGTTCATGGCGCCATTATGAGTTTTAGCTTAATTAACGTGTACCCCATCACCCTTTATTTTAGGAATCATTTATAGGTTAGAATTCTAGACTTCCTTGCCCAGAATTTGTTTCCTTTTGAAACTTATTAGTAACTTCTGCATCTGTTGTTGTTGGATGGGCATCTACCAAATGTTAGGATTGTTTTTAATGTATTCATCACTTTACCATGATTAACAGTGAATTCATTTGCCTTTGTTCAAGGCCAGTATTCAGTGAAGAGAATACAAACTTGATAGGGGTTTTGACAGTGAATTTAGTAGGATTACAGTCCTTAAGTTGTATTTACATGTTTGATGGTTGGTACACACATAAGCATTTTCCTGGATGCCACAGAGTTCATCTGCAGTTTTGAAATCTGAATGATTTTGTATGTAAATTCTGGTCACAAAGCTTACAGATGATTTTAGTGTTTTCCTTTATGATCAATTCTACCTTTCCGAGAACAGAGATTGCATGACACAGATGAACGAAGGAATTCTTATAAATGATTTATAAACCTTTAAACTCAACTAGCATGGTTTGAGTAATGCAGAAATATTTTATGTTAGTACAACATATATTCCATATAAAGTATAGGAGACTACCTCTAGCTCCATTGCAGTTTGAATTTGCTGTCTTTAGATGGCTTTTATAGTACCTGCAGATCACAGCTCATGATACCACTCACAAAGAAGAGAAGGAACACTAATACACTCAAGAAAAAATATTTAAATATTCATTTAAGGGATTAAGGAAAGGTAAAAATGAGCGAGAAGATTAATTATGTTTTTAAAAAACCTGTAGCATATATTGAAAGTAAAAGAATGTACTGTAATTTTTTTGTGTGCTGTGACAGAGATGAGATTTTTACTACTGGAACAGTGTAACATTTGTTTTGCTTTAAGGACAGCTTAGTTACATAACATACATTTATGCTTTTATTTCATTGTGAGTGAATTATGGATTGCTTTACAAATAAGTATAATTAACTAGAGTAGTTCATAAAATGCTTCCAATTCATGTCTGTATCTTTAAATTTCAATTTAAAATTTTAATTCAGTTTAGTATGGACAGTTTTTTGAATAGACTCACAGTATACCCAGACTCCTGCCTATCCTGTAGATCTGATAATAGTTCAGTGGGAAATAAGAGATTAAAGAAGGCAAAAACATTGCCACTAAGAAATCAGAGCGTTATACAGTAGCTTTGCAGAAAAAAATGCTTTGAAATTAAAAGGCTTTTTTAAGCTCTGTGCACGTGCCCTCCTGTCCTAGGCGTATGTGCCAGAAAGGCCACACCGGTCCCTGCTGTGCCATAGTGCTGCCGGATGGGGGAACGGGGCCAGTACCGCTGGGAAGTAAGCAAAAGGGGCGCTGATGAGGGCCCGGCAGCGTCTTGGCGAGGCCGCCATTTTGCGAGGCCGCCATTTTGTGAGGCCGCCATTTTGTGGCAATGCCTCGCCTCGCGGCAGCGTGGCACACAACCCCTTCTGGTACATTCTGCGGCTGCAGTGGTTTTATGGTGTGGTTGGGTGAGTTCTGCTCAACAAAATATATGGTAGCACGTTTCTTAATCGAGATTTTAATCTAGATTATAAGCAGGCTCTTCCTTTTTCTGGAAGTTGAGTTTCGTTGTATTTGGCCTAGGCTTTTCTGAGTAGTGAGCTGAGTGGTCCTGAGGAGGAAAAGTGCCCAAGCAGTGTGTGACACAGAGTATAGGGCAATTCAGATGTACAAAAACTAGAATATCTGTGGTTAATTATTTATTTTTTATCAACTTTTTTATGTCAAGATGTGTTAGTTAGTCTTTTGCAAACACTACACTTAATAGCCTTGTTTTTTGAGACCTAGTTTTCTAAAGTAAAAAAAAAACTGAAATATTAAACTAAAATAAAAATCCATGAGGCAATTTATATAAGAAAGTTCAACACACTTTTTTATTGTTTGCTAAATGATCTATTTTAATTTATTTAAAATGATTTTATATGAGTAGTAACAAGCTCTTGGGAGCGGTGCATATGTGAATGGATGGTCACCAATTAAGGATACGTTGTAGAGGTTATAGCACTATTTTTGTCAATACTTGTGCTTAGGTTGTTGTTACTATTAAATCTTAAGCTGCTCACTGATGGAAGGGTAAGATGGGCTTTCTCCTCTGGATTTTTTTTTTAGTGCCCGCTCAGTGGAAACTGGCAAGAATAAAGGTCCTTATAATAATAATAAAAATATTAAGGTGTATCATATCTTGTGAGTCTGTAAAAGGATTGTATTATTATAGTAGATAGAATTAATGCACCTGCATTCTGTGATGATTTCTTGCCTTGAACGAGGCAATATGAAAGGTTCTGTCTTGCTTTCTGGTAAGCATTAATGTGCTTTTTTTTGGTACAAGAGTTTCTCTGAGTTATTCTCCTTTATTTCAATTCCAGGAAAAAAATGAGTTGTCAACATTGTAACTGTTGGAAAGTTTAAGGAAAAAGTGAGTCATCCAATTAATTTGAAGTGTAAAAACAAACAGTTACCTGATAGTAAGATTTTTTTTCCTGTGTTCAGATGTGCTGTGAGGGTACCACACTATTTAGCAATTGGTTGGCATTACTGTCCTGAAAGTGGCAAGCAAATGACAGAGGTGTATGACTTAGGGAGTTTATGTTGTATTTGGCTGGCAGTGCTTCAATGGCTGAACTTAACTGGCCTTTTAAAAATCCATTCACTCTCAGAGCAAACCTTAGACTGGCCTGTTCTATAGATGAGAGTGCTGCTGACCAGATATACTAAGAATGCTGGGCTGCAGCACTTGCAGTACAGAGGGAGAAGATGTATAATCTCTAGGATTTTTGGATTTCTTTTAACCTAGCTGTCAAGCATCAACAACAAGAAAATAAAGACTTCAAAACACTGTGCTTACTGAAAGAGCCTTGCTGTGTAAATGAAGAGATAATATGTTCATTTACTTCCAAGGATAGGCGAGATTTCATCAAAGTAAGTGTGCCATCGTTGTTGTTGTTGTTGTTTTTGTTTGTTTGTTTTGGAAGCACAGGTGTTTATGCAGTAGACATACAGTGACCTTTTATCAAGAGGACCTTCTTGTAAAACAAAACAACAACAACAACAAAAAACATTCTACAGTAGTAATTAACAAGAATGGTAGTTGAGAACAGACTAGAATATAAAGTAACTGTTTCTTGCTGGGGAAAACAACAGCAACAACAAAACACAAAACTATTCCAGAAACTTGTGCTGTTGTACGCTTCCTGTATTGCAGAACCAGGTCCTCAATATTAATGTTAGATAGCATAATGAATTGCCATACTTTCTGCAAGGGAATGCTGATGCTGATGTGGATTAAATTCTGAAGGTATGTTTTGTTTTTTTTTTTGATCCTTGATTTTCTCTGATTATCTATGGATGTGTTGTTTTGCGTTTTTTCCCCATTATGTTTTCTGTACGTAGTCGTAGTGTGATATTTATTACCTTTCTTGAATGGTGGATCTTCAACTTTTCTGATCCTTTTTTTCATGTATATTCAGATCAATTGTGCTTATTAGAATTGAGCTTTTAGTATTGAATATAAACCTGCATGTTAAACCAGTTGCATCAGAACAGGTTTCTTAAAGCGTAGTTTTATTGTGAAAGGATAAATAGCTAATAAAGGGAGTATTTCTATTTTGAACTCACTTAAGAAGTTTTACATGTTTTACATTTTTTCTCTTAAAAAAAAATCATTTTATATTTTTCTTCATTTTTCATGGGTCCCACTTCAAGGAATTGAAGACATTTACACTGAAACAAAAAATAGATATTTTTGACATTCCGAGTGACTATAGTGCTGAAAGGATGTCCAAATTCAAGTCAGTGGTTTGAATTAAATAGCAGTTTGGCAGAAGCCTGAAGTAGGTTTCCCTTTTTAATTATCTTCCCCTCCAATCTCACTGCAACTTTGGGAGCATCCTTTTTTTTTCAAGTTGTTTTCTTGTATATAATTAATTATATACAAACTATAGTTCTGATTTCCAGTACTACGTAAATTTTGTTCTAAAATGGTGTAGTGTAGGGTGTAAAATGAGAATTTAATTAGGGACTTACCGTAGTCAGCATTTCATAGGAAGCTACAGGGCTGCTGATGTGTATTGTTTCCAGTAGGAATCACAGTTGCCAGTTCTTCTCAGCCATCCATGCTGATGTAACAGATTGTTAAGTAAAAGTGTTTGAAAGTATTTTAAATTCTAGTGATTCTGTATTTAGACCTTTGTACTAGCCAAAAGCAGGCATATATGCCATAGGAATAGAGAAAGTACTGTGTTCGCTATATGTATGTTCTGTATTCACAATTTCACAGAATGGTGCTACAGAATAGCATGTTTTTCTGGAACAAGGCAGAATGTAAAGATTCTACAGGAAAGGAAAACAACTAAAATTACATTACTGAACTGGTCAAAGTATTTTATTTATTTTATTTATTTATTTATTTATTTATTTTTCTGAAGAGAAAGGTAGTAGTAAAGGAGCTGGGATTTTTCTGTTCCTAAGCGTCAGCATGGTGGTGGAATTGTCCTGAACTGTGAGTTCCCACCTCATTCTTAGAGTTGAGATCTCTGCAGTCCTTGAAAACATCACCATGGAGGATAAGTTAATTGAAGATTTCCAGTTTTATGCTACAATGTTGCCAATTCTACACCAAACTAAGGTTTATGGGTCTCCAGACCTAAGAGCCTCCACAGAAGTTGAGCAAACCATGGGTTTGAAGGACTTTGGAACTTTCTGGTGACAGTGAAGTATATCTAGACTGTCAGGGCATGTCTGCAGCATGCAGTAGAGTTGGTAAGAGGCAATCTTGTTAGCTCTTGTTTTCTAATAGCAGACACTGTTGTGAGTACAGCATGTTCTCTAAGTAAATCACAGTCACTTGAGAGCAGCACCAAACTTGGATGGTTATCCTGACTTTGCACTTGGAACAAGTGCTGTCACCAATTTCTACACTGTTCTGCATTGTACAGTGTAGGCATGCCCTTGAAACTGCCAGCCTTTGGGCTTGTGGTTGGTGCAGAAAGCTGGAAATTTTGGAGCTCCAGGTTGTAGAGCTGGCAGTTTCAGAAATTCCAAGATCTGAATTCACCAGACAAATTATGTATCTTGGCAAGTGCCTGTCAGAAATCTGCCAGGTATGCTGGATTTCATTGGAATTATAGCTGTGTTTTGACAGATAGTTGAGGTAGCACATGTCTGAGAGACATATGGGTTTTGGAAAATTGACATATCCAGTTTTTAAAAGCACTTGAGAATTTTCAAGTAAATTAGTCTTTAACGATGCTATAATGAGGTTTAAGGATAAATTCTGATTTTTTTGGACTAGAATGTTACGTATTTAATTGTTAGAAAAACATTTACTTACTGCCTTTCTATTTAGTCTGCACTAGCAGTGTTCCAGTACAAGTAAACCCACATACGTAGTGAGTCTGAATAATTTTTCCTCTAAGCAGTGTGTTGTGGCAGACAAATGAAGTAGAATTTGTTTGCTTCAATGGTAACAGATTCATCTGATAATGTTAATACAATTAAATTTTCCTCCCTTATAGGTTATTTGAAATGGAAAAGAGTTACTGATCACCTTATAAATGCATTTTTCTGTAAGGTTGTAAGTTTTGCAGAATTAAAGATGCAGTCTGTCCGTATTAACACTGCATTTTTTTCTCATGTCAAAATGAAAAAAAAAAAGCCTTTATAAAGTGGGAGAATGTATTTTGGAAGATTGGAAGTGTATTATTTTACCTTTTGACTTGAAAGCATACCGAGATGAATATAAATAGTAAGAACTGGTTCCTAATTACTATTTCTGTAACGAAGGAACTGAGAAGTTCAAACTGTGATCAGATCCCTGCTGCTTAATATCTCTAGTGATACCTAAGGTGATATAGTCTATTTCCATGTCTAGTTCCTAGAAGCATAACAGAGGTCCACTGTGCTCTGCCTAGTATGTTTCCTTGAATAAAGATATTCATCTGAGATGCTGATGTCATGTAGATAAAAGAATCTAATAGAACATTCCAACTGACTTTATTTTTCTCAATACTAGCATGAAATTTCTGGTGTCAGTAGGGTTTATAGAATTGTAGAATCGTGTAGGTTGGAAAGAATCTTCAAGATCAAGTACGCTGAGGTCCAGAGAGGGAATCCTTAGCCTAGTTCTTCAGATGCTTTTATTGTGACCAAGACTTAATGAGGTTTTGCACCAGGCCTGACAAAGGTAGAGAAAAGTAAATTATTCCTGAAAAGTTACTGGGCAGGGTTCTCACACATATGCTATCTTTGCCTCAGAGTATTGTGTTCTTCAATTTATTTTACATTTTCATTTTGGTCGAGACCCTGAAGATGCTGTAGGACTTGCTTTTCAGGGCCCAGGATAACGTTTTGGGTGGTTGCATGGGGCACAGGATATGCTTCCAGTCATCTAGTGGTTGCTTCCACCATTGTCAGTACATGGTGCTTGCCATTGTGAGTTTGAAGGGGTGTGATATAATGAGGCTGCAAGACCTCCATATATTTGTGTTTCAGCCATCATTCTCTGTACCAGACAGGCTTTAACCACTTGGCTTGCTTAATTTTCAAATTCATGGCTAACTTGTGCAATAGTTGTCTTTTAGGTGGAACAGCTGTTAATCTAATCACCTACTCTATTAGAACTCTACTTAGGCATAAGGTATATAACGTGAAATTGTGACACTCAAGTGCTGAGAACAGAAAATACTACCCATTTTGTCTAAGGGCAATGAAAGGTTTTGTTACATCAATCAAAATGAAAGGCAAAGAACTAAATTTGCTGTTTGTATGGCAATGTAGTATGAATTTGTAATGGCCAGCCAAAATGTTGTAACACAATAAACATACTTATTCTAAACTGACTCGCCAACTACAGCTTGCCTTTTTTTAAGAAAAAAACTTTTACTGATTTTTAAAAGACTTCTAATGTAGACAATGCAGTCCAGTTCCTTTTGGTTATAAAGTGGCTTAACATAACTTCCTAATACTTACATCCTTTGTAGCTTGTTCTTTGAGAAAACTGTCGTGAATTGGGTTATCACCGGGGAATATGTAAAACTGAAGAGTAAGCAGTGAAAGCATAAAATTAGGAACAGTCTTTCTCAAATACTGTATTAAAAATACCATGGCAGTTGACTAAAGTAAAAGAGAGTGCAGTTTGAGTGCAGTTGTAAAAATGGAATTTTTTCCATCCTAAAAGTTACTTTTTTTTCTGTGGACAAGATAACATCACACAGCGGGGACCAATGAACTGTGTTGGAATAGCAGGAATAGGTTCATAAGTATTTCTAAGAAGGCACAGCTGTACATGGAAGGCCATTCATTCTAGCCCTCATCCTTTTCAGAATTTTGGATGGGACATGTAATTTATTTGGCCTTGGGCTAGCTAATGCTGTGTAATTATTTCCATCAATTGAATAATAAAAGCTTTCCGTAGCAGATCATCATTGGCTTATTGTTCTTTGTTAGAAATAGTATATTAAAATGTTGATAAATGAAGATTTTTTTTTTTTTTTTTTTTTTTTGCAGCACCTGGGCCATACAACTTGTTGCATGAGTTTTGAATAACTGCAAAGTAACTGTGTATTTGTTTTGTATCTCTGTTGGTAGTTTCTGTAACGCTATGGAGGACTATTTCTCAGGTAGTTCTTGGTCTACTTTAATGTAATACAACTACATCAGTGAAGGATTACAGAAGCTAGCAAGTATCGTAGTTCACGTAAGGGCCTTGCATGAGCTCAATATGATTAAAAGATCTACTGGATCTCAGTATCCCAACCACTCTCATGCCTTTATCAAGGCAGCCTGTTACAGTGTGTAGCGCTGAGCTGAACTGCAGTCAGAGCATGTTCTTCTTCTTTCATCTTTTCGAAGTTGTTGAACTGTGGAACCTTGTAGCAGTGTTGTTTTTTTCTTTTCTTTTTTTTTTTTTCTTTTTTTCTTTTTTTCTTTTTTTCTTTTTTTTTTTCCTGCAAAGGAAGCTGTATCTCCATTGTGTGCAGTAAAATACAGGACAGACTTGAACTTCCACATGTTTCGTGTTTTCTTTTACATTCTCAATATAAGGTGTATTGATATGACTCTTTTGGTGGAAAATTCTACAGCTAATAAAAATAATGATCTGTAGATGGTTCAGGACATAAATCATTCTATTTTGTTCATCAAGTCAAGGCAAATCTTATTGGATCTTTAAGATCTTAAATGTAAGTTTAAAAAAAAAATATGTGGACACATGGTTTGAAAGGTTCTGAAAAGCAACAGAAACAACAACAAACAATGCATATGAAGCTGCAAAGTCCTAAGCTATCTAAATGCTATGCTGCAGATATTATGTGGTGAACCTGAACTGGGGAGAGGTCATGAAATTTGTTACTGTCACTGCTTTCCACAGCTCCTTTTCTCTGAGTTTTCCTGTTCAGCTATGGTTTTGGACAAATTAATTTCCCTAAATAATGAAAGCTTCCTTGCAGAGATATTTTCAGAAAGTTTGAGAGTATGGGGATGAATACATGCTTACAAAGCTTTGTTTATTTAAGGTTGCTAATCTTGCCTGTTCATTGTCAACAAATGAAGATGGAACGAAAATCGTGCAAATGGCAGCTAATCACATCGAGACTTTGTGCCCACAGGTATGACTTTTTCAATTAATTCCCGTTACAGCGCACTCAGCATTCACTATGTTTTTGTTGCACAACATAGATGTTTAGTCAGGCTTCTTCAGTCTTCACATTCCTTCAGCATTCACGTTCCATCCACGCATGTTAATGTGGTAAATGGAGACCAAATGATAAATAGAGGGAACATACTTAGTTTATCCTTTTATTATTTCTTATTGGGTAACATAGGAATTATGAATAATCTGTATTATTTGGACCCTTTAGAAGTCATAAGAATTGCAATTGAAAAAGCATTATTATGTTTCTGAAATGAAACCAGATTGAATTAATAGTGTACCATGATAAGCAGATAGGGAGTGTCTTTACTGTTGGAAAGCACAGTACATATATTGACTTGAACTTGAAATGTTAATTACGTTTTGCTTTATTTTTTGTGTGTATGTGAATGTTAAAGTGTTAATTCTTCTGATAATTGCCAATCAAAAAGCTTAAGCTTTTGTGTTAAGCAAATGAATGCACAGCTGCAGATACATTTTTGGTACTTACCTTCTAAAAGGTGTATTCGTTCTATATTTCTCATGTTCAGAATTCTAGACATGAAAAACTTAAGCAGTTACATTATTATTTTGTTCAGAGCAGAGACATAACTGATTTTTGTGTATCTGATGTGAGTGCTTCAGCCTCGAGGCTGTGTAATTTCAAGATTTCGTTCTTTGAAGAACACTGCAGTTTACACAGTAGCCTAAGTATTCTTCCCTTTTTGTGTGGTTGAATGGTAAGGATAGTGGAAATAGAAGGTGAAGAACAAATATTAACAGTATGCTCAATTACAAGCTTCAGGAGTCCTTTTTATACCTGTTGAGTAAATGGCAAGACTTGGGAAAAAGAAATTTATATCAAGAAAATGTGATACTCTGAAAGTATCACAGATCAGTGTTCTGTCTTACAGAATCACAGAGTGGTTTGGGATGGAAGAGACCTTAAAGCTCCTCTAGTTCCAACCCCCTACCATGGACAGGGCCCCCTCCCACCAGCCCAGGCTGCCCAAAGCCCCGTCAAACTAAGACGTGAACACCTCCAGGGATGGGGCATCCACAGTTTCTCTGGGCAACCTGTACCAGTGCCTCACCACCCTCTGAGTAAATAATTTCTTTCAAATATCTTAATCTCCCCTCTTTCAGTTTAAAGCCATTACTCCTTGACCCTTGCTTCACTTCGACCTTGATTCACTACACTCCCTGAAGTGAATCATTGTTTCTCTGTCTATTTTTCTAACAGTTTTATAGTTCAATGTTTTTATACATGCAACTGTATAAAAAGGGGCATTTGCTTTATTGTGTTACTGCTTTTCTAAGATTACTGGCTTGTAAGAAGAATTAATGAACAGTTTCTTCCAGCTGCTTTGTTTCTCCAAGGTACAAGTGCACCTTTATATTACATTATTATGCATCCAGATGTAGCATTTTTATTGAAAACATACTCTTTTCAGTATTGCATCTGGTAGCAGAAGCACCTAAAATGGAATTTTGACTACAAGATTGTTGTTTTTGTTTTTCATGGCTATTTAAATTGCTAGGATTTAATTTCCTATAGTAAAATTGAAATTTAATGTGATTTTTGGTGTATTTTTTATCTTTGCTGTGGTGGCTTTTTTATTTCTTTTTTCTTTAACTTTTTTTTAGCCTTTGGTAAAAATGGGTGAATTAGTTGAAGATTATAGATCTGTCTAAATGGAAAATGTGGTATGTGATAAGATTATATTACTATTAGTGGTGTGTTCATTGTGCAGAATTTGCTGCTTTCTCAGATAAAGATCATTCCCTGTAAAAGCAGTTGCTGTTTTACCAAAGTAAGAAACAGCAAAGTAAGGTTTCTGCGTTTCACAGGAAATCAGATTATGCTATATCATTTAAAAATTCTCCATGGGGAAAATAATTATTTCTTAAGATCCCTACAGGGCATATCAATTAGAATTTGGAAAGTGGAAATTTGCATGCAGAAATCCCCAATGTTCATAATTCTGTAGAGTAAAAAAATAGGGTTTAACTCTTATGTACTATTAAAAACATGTTGCCTCAAGGGAACCACATGCTTTGGATTAAAATCTAAAAAGGCTGACTGCAAAACAAACAAAAACACAAAAACCAAAATGCACAGAAAATGGTGTGGAGTCTTTGGACTTCTGCAGATTGGAGCATTAAAATAACACCAGTGAAAAGGTAGGTAGAAAATTGGAAAGCCCTGGAGGAAGCCCTTGTAATTGTTAAATTCATATTACTTACGTTCTATTAATTATACTGTACTGTACTGAAACCGTAGAGGGTTGGTTCTGAACTCTGACCTTTTTTTAATCAAGTGAGATTATTAGCAAATATTTTGACTGTTCAATAAATACTATAAGCAGAGAAAATCTGTCAGCAGATATGAAACACAATGTTCATGAATTTGTGTGAATACTTCATGGGGAATGAATGTCAAAAATATTTAATTTTATATCAATAATAGAATGAAGAGAGAAAGAGCTGCTTGCACGTGTTTTAGTGAAGGAGAAATAACTTCTGTTCATGTTAATAGCTTTTGGTGGAAGCATTTTCTTGAGTGTTGTCAAGTAGGTAAAATCTAAAATGTCACTGTTTTTCTGCGTTGGAATCCATATTGCTTTCATGGTGTGCAAGCAAAATCATGATCTCATCAAGTCTATGAGAAAGATAAGGAAAAGAATCCACAAAAGCAAACACTATTGTTGAACATCAAGGGTGCAAATCTGTAGTTATTTCCTAATCTAGAATTTGGGTTTGTTCCCCTCATGTTTCAGTTTAGTGATACGTTAGAAGAAGGGTCTGGTTCCTTGTACCATTAGTCTCATGGAGTAGGTCAGGATACCTGATAGAGGGTAAACCTGTCAGAGAGATGGAAAAACTCCCTAAAAGTAGGACAGCAGAGATTAACAGACACAGTGGTTCCAGTTTTTCTGCCTAAATTCTATAGGAATTTACATTTCCCTCAAATTCAGACTGTGATAAGCTTTCATGTGGCTCAGCAAGTACACTAGTTTCACAGTACGTGAAGAGCAGCTAGCAAAGAGAAGGCAAGCTAAATCTATTTCCTTTTTAGTGCTTTCCATTGTTTTTTTTTTTTTTTTTTTTTTAAGTGTTTATGAGATGCAATTATAAGGTGAGAGATCATCTGCACCTTCTGAAAAGTAGGAAGAAGATGGAGGTTGATCACAGATGAACTCCGTTGCTGCTTAACAAAACAATATCCGCTTGATTAATTCTGTAAAACACAGTTGTTAAGCAGTTGTTAAGATGTAAGGGGGATGGGGAGGGGACTGCGTCTGCAGCCATAGAATCTCCTTGGATATACCTTTTTGCATTAAAAAACCTGTGGTGTGTGGAGCAAAAAAATTACTCCAGATGCCAACAAACCATCTTTTATCTGGAATCACAAGTCCACAGCCAGTGACCAACCTTTTGCATTTGAAGAGTGCGTTTTCTGTCAGGGGTTTAGGGAGCTCTGCTGAGGGATCAGCTTGAGGAGTAGGTCTGCCTTCTACAGCAGGCTCTGAAGGAGGGAGAAGGTAGCAAGAAGAAAACAATTGGTCAGATCTCGGGTGAAGCTGAAAGCCTTAGATCCCTGATTTAACCTGGGATATGGTAAAGTGCTGAGGGAGATGAGAGAAGCAAGATAAAACAGTAGCCATGTTCGGTGAAGTTGTGCTGCTTCTCTCTGAAACTCATGTCAGTCAGAAGCGCACATAGTGGAGGTGCTGTGAAGCACATAGTGACATTTGATACTGACATTTTACTTCTTGAAGGAAAGAAAGCCAGTGAGAACCTACAGTGTTAATTTAAACAGATCTCAAGTGTATCTTTTTGAACTTTGAACTGAAACTTGGACCAGGTGTTTGTAATTGGAGATCAGAAGTGGCCAGGGTCTTGAGACAGCAGCTGAGAAGAGCTTCGGTATTTCAGAGGGCTCTGGTTAGAGCCTTTTTATTAGAATAATTAAGGATCCCTAGGGAGATTTAAGAGCAGAAAGATTTTGGAAAAAGCGTACCCAAAAAAGATAAATATTAGTTTTACTTCCTTTCAAGATGAAATTGTGCAGATTCAGATCTTGCTAGAGTTTGCTTGCTACTGGTTACTGAAACACAACTGGCATAGGGGAATTAGTTCTTCAGTGAGCCAAGTCCATTCTGGGATATGCATGCAAGGAAGCACAATGCAGGAAAATTACATGAATGTTTATGGTTCAGTATGATCTTTATTTGGTGATGAGTAATCACTCCTATGTAACATTATTCTCAGCTATGAAAAAAAAAGGCAGGGTACACACAAGTATAACTAGAACCTCAGATCTTAGATATTTTTCTTGAGTTCTGTTTTTTTCTTAAGTATTGAGAGATAGAGGGAAAACCTTTTGGCTATAAAGCTGTTAGATGAGAAGGAAATTTGGGTAACTAGAAATCCATTAGAAATCCATGTTCTTTGTGTTAAAAGGAAAAAAAACTGTTTATGTTGGAAATTTGGGTAACTAGAAATCTATTAGAGATAGAGTTGCTCTTTGTGTCAAAAGGAAAAAAGAAACTGTTCATGTTGTTCTTAATGTTATTTAAAGGGGAACTCAAATCATGCGATTACACTCACGAACTCTTCCACTACTTCATGAGGGATCTAACAGAGAAAAACGTACGAACGCTTTGTCACAGGTTAGGTAGGAATTAGGGAATTTTGGTACAGTACTGGTGTGTAAGGGATGACTTGGAAATTTCCACTCTTTCTTTTGATACATGTGTTTTATGCTCTGAAATTTAGACTCAACTTCTTTCACTCTGAAAACTCTCAGGGAGAAAAGATAAATGATCTGATCATATTTTTTTTTATATTTTTTTGCTTCCCTGAAAACAGCCCTGTTAGTATCCTGCTCTAAATCATGCTGATTACTTCTTTGGTTTGCAGTGGATTTAGACCTTTTCTAGGTACCTGGGGCTTGTCTGGGTTTATTTTACTATGACATTTCTTTCTATATGAAATTCAGTGGAAAAATTCAATAAGCGCAGAACTGCTACTTTTTAAGTGAGGACCCTCCCCATTCCCACAGAAAGAATCAAGATAGATTAGCCAAGATTAATTAATGTACACAAAAGCATCTGATAAGAATCCTATTTGAGTGCAGTTTTCAATGTAAAATTTCATCCTTTTCACAGTCCAAATCAAAATGCTTATTTCTGGGCAGGTGCCCACTGTCTTTTAAGTAATTTTTTGGATAATGCTGTTTAACACAATACATTGAAGTAAAGTCACAAAGCAAATTCTACTCTTTGTAAATTCTTAATAAAATGGCAGAGTTCAAAAATGGATTTTAGACATGGCAAGATTCCAAAGTCTTGATGATAGCCATCTCTGAAAACAAAGCTACAGCTCTTATGCAAGCCTGCTGGTTGTGCTCTGGAACAGACGATGTTCAAGTATGCTGTGTTTTGATGTGTGCTACCATAGTACTGATCTCTGACATTTAAAGTATATATCATATAGGGTTTGTTGTCGCAGTTTGTGTTTATTTTTATATTTGCTTTTCTTTCCCCTCCTACAATACTTTATATATATATGTATATATATTATATATACACACTAATGAAAAGAGCATAACACTTAACACGTTATGGAAGACACAACTTGAATTCTTGGTGCTGTCCTTCCTTGCTGCTTCAAACTTCATATGCTGTTAGTTATTTTTAACATAGTTCTGTATGTGGCTATTAAAATACCACTGAAGATAGAAGCTGTGTTTTTGGCTGTGTGAATTTGTGAATAAATCACTGTAAAAGTTGAAGTAACATGGGGAGCTACTGTATGTGGGTGCTATTGAAAAGGCATTTAGATACAGCTATTATGAGGCATAGTCAACATGGGTTCTTGAAGGTAAAGTCCTGTCTTAGGATTTAGGGCTATGATAACATCACTTGTTTATCAGATGAAGGGAAGGCAGTGGATGTAGTCTTTCTGGATTTCAGTAGGGCCTTTGATTCTGTGCCTCACAGTATCCTTCTGGACAAATTGTCCAACTGTGAGATGAACAGGTACATAGTGTGCTGGGTGATGAACTGGCTTGATGTTAATGCTCAAAGTGTTGTAGTGAGTGGCTCTACATCTGGGTGGTGGCAAGTCACTAGTGATGTTCCCCAGGGCTCCATTCAATAGTCAGTTCTTTTAAACATAAATGATCTGGATGGAGGAGTTGAAAGCATCCTCAACAGTTTTGCTGATAATACTGAATTGGAAGGTGCTGTCATTTAATCCCTGAAGGGTTGAGAAAGGTTGCAAAGGGATTGAGATAGATTGGAACACTGTACAGTCAGTGATGGCATGAAGTTCAACAAAGCAAAATGCCAGATTCTGCACTTGGGATGGAGTAATACTGGGCACAGGTACAGTCTGGGAGACAAGTGGCTGGAGAACAGTCCTGTGGAGAGTTATCTGGGGGTGCTGGTCAGTAGTAGCAGGCTCAACATGAGCCAGTAGCATGTCCTCGTAGCCAAGAGGATAAACCGTGTTTTGGGGTGCATTAAACATAGGATAGCCAGCTGGTCAAAAGAGGGGATTCTCTTGCTATATTCAGCATTGTTGCAGCCTCACCTTGGATATTTTGTGCAGTTAGGCGCTCCACAACGTACAAAGGGTCCTTGAAAGCATCCAGAGGAGGGCAACAAAGCTGGTACAAGGGCAGGAAGGCATGTCCTGTGAGGAGAGGCTGAGGACACTTGGGTTGTCTAGCCTGGAGAAAAGGAGGCTGAGAGGTGACCTCATTGCTCTCTGCTACTTCCTGAGGAGGGGAAATGCAGAGGGAGGTGCTGGTTTCTGCTCCCTGGTCACAGGCGGCAGGATGTGTGGGAATGGCACAGAGCTGTGCTGAGGGGTGTGTGTCTGTGTGTCAAACTGGATTTGAGCGAAAATCTCTTTACCATGACAGTGATCACACAGATTTCCTAGCAAGGTGGTTGATGCCTCTTGCTTCTTAATGCTCAAGAGGCACTTGGACTATGCCCTTTAGAAAATGCTTTAACCTTCGTTAGTCTTGAAGTGCTGAGGCAAGTTGGACTAGATGGTCTCTGAATTTTCCTTCCAACTGAACTGTTGTTCTGTTCTGTCAGGGTAAGCAAGGTGTAGAGCTGATCCATGGAACATATTTATATATCTTAGGTTTCCTAGCCATTCAAATACAGATCTAGGAGCATTATCTTCAACATTTTCTATTTGTTTGGCTTGTCCCAGCATAATAGATGTTTTTCAGCATTATCTTGACTACCCGGAACTTACTGTATATGCAGTATTTGGAAATTACAGAACTGCTTCTTTACTGGCACATGCATCTGCAGTAAGGAGAATGTAAAAAATGGGAAGACTCTCTATGAGAAACCAGTCCTTGCAGCCCTCTTCTCTTTGAATTTTAGTAATTTCAGCACTGTTGTGGTGATACTTTCTTTCCTGTCTCTCAGCCAGACAACCCTAAATCTGTTGTGTTGTGTAATCATAACTTGTTTGTGATTCCTATATATTTTGCGCAAGCTTTAAATGTGAATGTTCTATATTTTCTCAAAATCAAACATCTCATCAGTGTTTTTTTCCCTTATAGAAACCAACATAGGAATTTGGTATTTTCCTTTGAGCTGTGTTTTGATTTATACTTAAATTGTTTAGCTCTTCTGGGCTGATCCAGATATGATTTGCTTCCATATTATTATTTGGAAAGTATTTACTTATGCAGCAAACCTGAAAATTTTCCCTCACAAAAAAGAGACTTCATAGCTAACAGGTGGGCAGTATTCTTCAGATGTGTTAGATTTTTCAGATACTGAAGTTTACTTATATTATGATGCTATGGATTTTTGAAACTAACAATCTACGTTTCTTATAGGTTTGCTTTTTCATCAGGGGAAATCAATCATCCATTTTGTTCTTTGTTTTGGTACATAAAATGGTGGAAGCATACACTGAAGAAGCTTTTTATTAGTGCCATAAAAATAGTTCTACAACATCACTTTAATAACCACAGTTTTTTCATCATTTTGGTGGAACAGGCTGTGTGGCATCTCCTTTTATCTGTCTTAATGCCATTTTCTACACATAGAGCAGTCTTGTGCAAGGGCAGAAGTAATGGGGGGGAACATGGTAAATCAGTGAGTTCTCTACCATCTGCTTTCAAAGAGATAAAACAGATGTTAGTATCTCTAACAGTATCAGACATCTTTTTAAGTACCTTCTGCAGTCTTTGAATTGAGAGATTAATTAAAAGTACATATCATGCCTTAATAATATTTCTAAAACCAAAGCAAAGATGTTTTGGTGAAGCAATACATTTTGCTTGTAGCTTTTTACCATGTTATCAAAGTTCATGCACAACGATGCTGAAGTTAATGAAGAAAGTCTCATTAACCTTAATAGCTATCATAGTCTGCTTGAGTGTTCCTATATTTAATTCCTTCTCTTACACCTTTGTTCCACAAGCAGTTTAATCTGTCATACATCATCAGTGCTGCTAGAGATTTGGTCTCTCTTCCTACTCTCAAGCTGTGATTTCTGCCTCCTTTCCTTGTGACTGAAGCAGCAATTGAAAGGATTCAGCCATATGTATCAGGAAACTGATGCCACTGAGAATTAACTTCAGAAGCAAGCAAGGAGGTTAGTTTTCATTCAAGTCAGTTGTCTGATATGGTTTGCCGTATGGATGTATGAGCACTCCGTACTGGCTCAAGCAAAAGAATGAGAAAAAGAAATCTAAACAAGGAGAGGGCCACTGCCTTCAGTGGCATTACAGACTAGTGCTGGGTTGAGCTGATGACAAAACACCTTTGGTTTTCAAATTTTGGTGTTTGTTACCAGTATCACAAAATACCTGGCACCAGCTACTATGAGACATTGTGTAAAAGTTTTTACTCCAGTCCTCAAGTATCATAATATGTGATCCTGTTTCGCATGGATGATCCTTTATACCATCAGAACACTGATCTGCTGTGCAGCCTGTGGCAAGCTGCTGAAAAGGAACATGTACAAGAACAGCCATGCTCTAGAGTTTTCCAGTCTGACCATCTCACAAGGACTTGAAAATGAGAAAATAGGAAAACCTTTCTCATTTCCCCTCGCATCATTTATTGGCATTAATAGTTGTAGGCTGTTACCTTTTCCTGTTAGTGGAGATTGAAGTCCGTTGCTGTAAAAAGCTTGTGGCATTTTTAATTGGTTGGGATTCTATAGAATCCTAATGCGGTGGGCCAGCAAAATGTAGTGCTTAATGCTCTGATGCAAATAGAATTAGCTGGATGTTTGTTTTGGCTTTAACTTTTCCAATAATCACTTTGAAGGGAAATAAAAAGTAAACTATGACTCTTACTTTCCCCTGAAAGTCTCATGTTCATTGTGATTGCTTGGCTATTTTATGATAGTATTTGGAGAGAGAATAATTAACTATGCAATGCCTTGAGGTTTTCTGTCTTAGTTTTCATCTTCCAGCATCTGTTGTGTAAGAATAGAATCCTCAGCAAATTCTCAGTTCATAATATTAAAATGTACCAACTATACATGCTGAGTGGCCTCATCTTCCTTAGCAGAAGTTGTGTTTTATCCTCTCTTCTGCTTGCCCCACCTGAGGTTACTGCAAGTATTGGAAAGACAGAAGAACAATGGAGTTTTTAAAATTGTTGGAAGGCATTTGTTGTAGATGCATACTCTGCAAAAAGTCTATGAATGTTCTGTAAAAGATATATTTTTCCTTGCGCCTTTAAAACTTGAAAGCCTTCTTCCTGGAAAGGTACTTCTTTTCTTTCTTCAACTTCAAAATTTCTCGTGATAATTTTTCCTGAGGTGCCTCATTTTGTTTCTGACAGTTCTGCAGCAGAATGCTAGGGAAGGAAAGAAAGGCAGTAAAACATCATTGTTAGAGACTTCTTATAAAGAACTACTGAGTCTGTGGAGGAGGGAGGGTGGTCATACACTAGGTAGAAAAGTTCATAGTAGTACATGACAACAATACTTCTGTTAACAGCTTTATTCTTGCATGGTTTTTGGAAGAGAGGGGAGGACAGCAATGAAGAGCTGAGAATATGAATAGCTATTGCATGAAGTAATATATAAATAGCACAGATGGGAACATTTTCCTCTTGTTGAAGCAAGAAGCTGAAATCACACTGTTCGTGTTCAGTTTCATCTGACATTGTTTCATGGCATTGGGCTTAATGTTGCAATCAGCTGTTTCCTCAGTTCTGGGATGCGTTTTGGCTGGACTGTTGGATGTCTAATGGGGATCCTCATGGGTGCTTCAGCACCCTGGAGGCAGCTGGTGATGTAGATGGCAGAAAAAGATGCATGCACCAAGTCTGGCAAGCACCAAGTCTGGTGCAGCAGTGGGGATGTTGGCGTTTGGCAAGGTTCAGACAACAACTGCCTGTGAGGAAACCTACAAAATCATTATCCTTGGTGGCTTTTTTGGTGGTTTTCATTATTGTTATTATTACTACTAATTATTTTTAAAGTTTCTCACATCTGTTAGTACTGCAATTTAACGTAGTGTTGGAAATAGGAAGTGAATGAGGTAGAGGCAAGTTCAGTATATCTGTAGCATGCATAGGGTGGGGCTATACTGTCTACCTTCTGGTATGTGTGTAAGACCCCCATAAGTTTGCAGCTAAGGAATAAGCTTTTGGCATTTTCTGGTGACTTCTGTACAAGCTTGCAAAGCAAAAAAGGGTCAGGAAAATGTTCTTTTTTTTCTATGTGCCCA
Organism: Netta rufina; assembly: GCF_964035555.1. Taxonomy (NCBI): domain Eukaryota; kingdom Metazoa; phylum Chordata; class Aves; order Anseriformes; family Anatidae; genus Netta; species Netta rufina. Next base: position 4,066,135 of record NC_140130.1, on the reverse strand, counting down.
TCCTCTACATCTGTCGGGGTAGACTTCAGTGAATTGGAGAATTCTAGAACATCTCCCAAGGAAGTGTCTGCCCTGGAGACATGTGGTGAGGTAAATTTTACAGAGTTGGCCAATTCACATTTCTGATGAGCTTCCAAGTTTTTAAAATGTGGTTTTAAATGTTTCCTGTAGAAGAAGAGCATCAACTTGAAGGCAGCAGATAACTACCCTTCTTGTGTTCTACTAATTTCTTCCTGGAAACCAAAACGTTAAAATGTCATTTAAAAAAAAAAAAGAGAGTTAATGTGATTTGCAAGAGGCTTTTTATGTGCTACAGTACTGGAATGACAAACTCCAAGTATATGTGACAATTTGACAATCTGCTACACAAACTAAGAAGAGGCAGTCTAAAAACCAGAAAAACTACGTACCCAAATGTGAATGCTGAATACTTACCCTCATTTTCAATTCTTTTGTACTGCTGCATCATTTTAAACTGAAATAATGAGAGTGCTTTAATACTACTTTTTATTTATTGTCTCAATATCTTGTTAGGGTCTCTGTTCAATCCCTGAAGTGTTAAAGATGACTTTCACTGTCTTTGCTGTGAAAGGTTTACATATGCATTCAGGAAGACGCGTGTGGGACCTGTATCAACCTGACATAGTTGGGTATGGGGTTAGGGAAGCTTTAGAGGATGTTTTTCTGTTTTTTGTTTTTTTTTTTTTTTCCCCTCCTTCCTCATGATTGCCCCACACCTCCCAGCAGTACTAGGTGATGCTGGGAGTTAATGCTTATGAGTTAAGTAACACAAATTGTTTTTAAAAGGTACGTGAATGTTTATCCTAGTGTAATGAACTTACTTCTTTGTATCACTGTCAACCACTTCTCAGATGTCAGGAGATGGATACACACGGGACTCTATTTCATTTCTAGCCTGGAATATTGGATGAATACTGTTGATAGTATTGTGGCTTCCCCCTCGCCCCACAGTTCTGTTTGTTCTTGAGGGAATTCTTTATATGTGTATTAGTAATTCATTCACAAGCCTCCTGGCCAGTAGCTTGTAATAACCATGTAGAAATTAAATCTGCCCATAACAGCTGGTACCAAGAAGACCTTTGCTAAATCTGAACAGTACGTTAATACATAAAAATTTGTTCCATGACCTTTTCTCAGAGCTTAATTAAAGTTAACTAATACCATCAGAAGTTAATCTTTATGTAACCTCTAAAACTCACTCTCAGTCAACTTTGTCACTACCAAAACAAATGCCTCTAATGCTATCCCTTCTTCTGCTTCAAATGATCTGAAAGGAGGAAGGAACAGTTAATTAAATGTTAGTTTAACCAAAATAGAGCTTGAAAATGAAACTTCTAAAATGTTGTATATCCTAGATATTTGAACTCATGCATTTAGTACTGTGGAGATTGCCGTATATTGTTTTTTTTATTACATCATTATTTTTTACTGGAATTTTTGAATATATACCTCAAAGAACAGGTGTCTTAATCTTTTCCGAATATAATGAAAAATCTCATGGTTGATATCCTGTCATACCATCTGTGCACCTACCTCCTCCTAACTGTTGGTACTTGATAATGCTATTGAGACTATTTAAGTTTTTCAGGATACAGTGAGAGTACTATGCTGTGAATGGGATTTGCCCTGTTTACAGAAGCTGAGGGAAATTTCATGTGGAAGTACAGTCTCACTTTGTCAGTGATCTGTGAATTTTTGTTGTAATGCTTAAAAGATCTTCTCCAACTTTCCATTTTCTTTTAGTTAGTTCCATTGGGGGTAGATAGCACTTCTAAAATTCACTCAAAAATTAGAGTCGATTTTATTAATATATACGCATAAGTAATTCTTAATGTATTATCAACATGATCTCAATTTTATGTAATGTTGACTGAAATACATTTTGTGATTAAATATTTTATATACTGGATACTCAGCTTTGAAAGTTTTAGGAGCTTTTCAAATTTTGTTATTTTAATGGCTTTTTATGGCAGATGTGAAATCAATAATTCCATATTCTTAAGCTTTTTTTTTTTTTTTTTTTTTTTTTTTAAAAAAATCATTGTAGTAGTGGTTTTTTTTGTGTGTTTAGGTATTTCTTTGGATTTTGGGTTAGTGGTAGATATTGAGACATTCTTACAGAGTTGTGGATGTCTGGATATTCACGCTCCCTCACGGTGTTGAAATAAATACTAGGAAGAGATTAACAAAATTCTGCACAAGGTTCTGGTGAAAGAACAAAGCTAGCAGACTGCTAGCTTTTTTTAGTTAGTAAAACTTGTTTTGGGAAATAACTTTTTCATGATGTTGCTGCAGTATGTGTTGGGTATAATCTCCTTATACTTCTGTTACTTTTCCTAGAGTGTATCCCTGAGAAGTGAGTGGTTCTTGCTGCAGAAATAGTCAATCTTTATCACAAGTAGAATACTATATAATTACTTCTTAACATTCAAATTGGAAGGGACCTTAAGGATATCTGCAGCCCAACCTTATACTCAAAGCAAGTTCACCAATGAATACAAACTGGCTTTCTCAGAAATTTGCCCAGTCACATCTCAAAAATTTTGAAGAATGGAGGCTTTACAAACTCTATGGGCCCACTGTTCCTGTGCTTGATTGACCTTGGTGTGAAAATCTTTATGCATTTATACTGTTCTATAGACAGTCCTTAACTTTTCTATGTAGTTATCCACACCTTTCCTTTAGAGATGAACACCCCCAACCATTCATAGCAAATGAAATGTCATCCTCCTAAAAATGAGGATGAAGTAGTCAATCATATGACAGTTAGGATTGAAAAGCAAAGTTTTGCTTTGCTTTGAATTTGTGCTCCTGATGCTAGTCTGCTCTAAGTGTTAGTCCGTGTAAAATGCTCTTCTCCTGTTTACTGCTCAACAGGGTAAAGGTGGCAAAGCATGGCCCATGGGGAAAAGAAAAGGAGGGATGGCACACAAAACAACCAGGAAGGTACTTTCACTGTCAGAAGGCCATTTTTATGGGGACTGCAGTCTAAAATTTTTGTAAAGTGTGAATTGAGGTTTTATATAGAAAAGATTTTAATAAACACATTTCTGAAGTTCTTGTTTTTAATATAGTGGCTGCCTTTGAGATGTTGCATATAATTGGAGAATCTACTGCATACAGAAAAGGCAGTTAGTTCTTGGGGTAATTTTTAAGGGCAGTAGAATAATGGCTATCAAGTTGAGTTTGTTAGTATATCAGGTGAATTATACTTGTGTTCATCTTTGTAACGACTTTCTGTATAGGCAGGATAGTATGAATTACCAATAGCTTAAAAATGTAAGGGCAATAGAAAGGCCATCTGCAGATGTTGACAACAGTGGAATAAATGAAAGGGATTTCTGAAAACTTAGATATAATTAGAGCGGGCTTAAATACAGTATTTCCTCCCATATATGGTTACACTTAGGTTGAAAGTGCATATGGACTTGAAGGTATTACTAAGCTTCAGGATAAGCAAAATAATTTGAGAACATTTATTCTCAAACAAAGCTATGTGTTACTAATTTGGCTAGGTTCTAAACCATGTGATCTTGGTGTAAGTTAACTTCAGCTCTTTACACTTCACTGTACTAGCATACACTAGGGCAGAATTAGACATTTTTTTCTTGGAGGTAAATTTCTGTAGCATAGTTGAGAAGTATTAGATTGAATTTGGCTCAGCTCTTACTCTGTCAAGTTGATGGATCTGCCCACTTACTTAATTTTGTCAGAAGCTATGAGATGCTGGAGCTGCAAATGAATGTAAAGCTTGGTTTGCTCCCCCTACTCAACTGAAAAAAAAAAAAAAACAACAAAAAACAAAACACAACAACAAGCAACCAACCAACAACAACAATCCACCCAAGCAATAATGGCCTTCTCTTCATTTCACTAAAGACTAATATTTTTTTTTTATCAGTATTTGCAATATCCTGGTATTTTTATCTGAGATATTTTATTTTTTCTTCTGATGTAGTGTCTGTCATTTCAGACCTTTTCCCTTGCTCCTTTTTTAAGTTAAATCAATGGGATATTTTGGGAATGTTACTGCAACCCTGTGCACCGTCTAGTGTTCTGTTGTCTTCTTTTGCCTTGCCTTTAGCTGGATGACTTGTCCTCAACTTAATGGCCAGTCTCTCTGAATATTGCTTGTTCTCATTGTGTCATAGGATTAGGTGTCTGTTAGCTTCCGTTCTTTTCTTTCTGAAATACAGGAGTAACTGTCCCATACTTTGAGGCTACCCCAATGAACACTTGTCCAGGTTTTTTCATGGTAACTCATTATGCCCAGGGGTAGCTTGCTGAAAGATCTTCCGTATCCTGTGCATGTCTTAAATCTCAGTTTAGGTTATCTGTGTTTTTATATAGTAAGCATCTGTTTAGAAGCTAGTTTTTAGGAGGTATGTAGGATAGTCTTATGATTGTTATCACCTTGCTCTATCCTCGAGCTTCCTTTCACTTGGGTAATCTGTTATTGTTCCTTTAATTTATTGAGACCGGCTTTGATTTAATGAAGTGTGTAGAGAGTATTTAAGAGAGTACTCTTTTAGAGAGTATGCTTTATCCTGTGCTGGATGAGGACATATGTATGTACTGCAGTACAAGTAATGAGAATAAATGCTGTCCTCAGCTAACTTGTGCTTAGGAGTGCAAGAAGATACTTGAAAACTATTAGTTCAACTCCTGGCAATAGGCCTAAGCAGTAGAGCAGGAGGAATAACAATTTTCTGGTAATGTTTACCTGAGCTGTGGGATTTAGAGCACAGAAGTGCCATGTCTGGGACACGTGACAAAGTAATGGTAGGTGATAATGACATTAGAACAACCAAAAGATGCTAAAATAGGAAAGGAAGAGGCTTTCTGTAATTGGCCAGCAACAAGTGACTACCCCAGTTTAGGTCAAGAAGCAGTGGTGAAGCAACGACTTTCAGATGTGTTCTCTTTTAATTGTTACTTGAGGAAATTTCAGATAAAGTTTGATTTATGCCATGAATGTTAATTAGAGTTAGGTAGAAAGGCTGAACTACATGGAGCCTAAGAAATGGGCTAAAGCTTTTTAGCTTTAGCTAAAAAGAAGAAGAGAATCCTGGTGAAGCATGCGCTTTTTCGTTTTTAATTTTCATTCTACAGGAAAAGAGAATTAAAAAAAATTCCCTTTATTTGTGTGATCACTTCTCTGTTTCTTACACCATATTGAAATTATCCCATTGTCTAAATTATATGTGTTTCTGTTTTTTTTTTTTTTTTTTTTTTTTTTTTTATACTCAGTATTTTGTGGCTTCTTTGTGGTTTTTGAAGTTCTAATTACATTTTGTTCTGAAAATCAAAATATTAGTATTGTTCGGGTATTTCAAAGTTGTTTGTTTGTTTGTTTTTTTTAAATATACATTATATTATTTCTTCATCAAAACGGATAAAGATTCTTGTCAAGTTTGGTTATTCTAAAATCAAGTAAAAAGTGCAAAGAATACGATTCAAAAAAGAACATGAGGCTGATCTTAAAGAAGAGCATTGCATTGCACTGTTTGGATGAATTCTTGTGCCTGTTAGGTTTGAGGTGGGTCGACCTCTACAACACAATGCCAGAATGATGAATGTCCTCTTTTTCAATCATATTGGAATTGTCTTACAAAGACTCCGATGGCTACAGATTTGGAGCCTATTCACAGGTTTATACAATGGAGCATTTCTTGGTAGATACTCCTAATTGAATGAATCTTGGCCTTTGGGGCAGTTCCAGATGGAATCAAGAAAGCTAATAACATGCCTGGATTTCGCCAGGTTTTAGCAACCTCACTTAGTCCATTGGTCTGTTACTTTTAGATGATTCCCAGACAAAAAATCTGCTCTGTCATGATTACGGGAGGATTTTCCTTACCTGTTAAAAAAAATAAATAAATTTAATCTTACAAGTATTGGTCTTAATTGTCTTATGGAATATGGGTATTGTTACATGTTGTGAAAGCTTCATTTAATCAAAGTGGGATTAAGTCTTCTTGTAATTGGATATTGAGCACAATTTACTTTGGAAACTGTAAAGGATGCTGTAACCTGAAATAGTCGATTTAGGAATAGCTGCCTTCCTGTAGAATGTTAACTGATTGAACCTGGAACTGTACACTTCCTGACTGGAAACCTTAGTTAATCTCTGCGGTTTGTGTTATTCAGGTAGTTGGACTAGATGATGCGAGGATTCTTTGTAGCTTTAGAGTCCATCAATCTCAGTGTCAGAGCAAGCTCTGTACTGTTAGCTGAAGATGCCTGCCTGTGCTGTAATTTTTACTTTTAGTGAAGGTTTCAGGGCTTTATTTCCACACATATCTGGAGTCCATCTGGATTTCTCAATTCACCTATTTAATAAAGTTGACTACGTTCTATAAGAGTTTTGGTTGTTCTCCCAAGTAGTTTACCTGTTTTTTATGTTTTTCAGGATAAAAAATTTATGGTTTTTATGGTACTGAAACAGCTTTTTATATAGTCACATCACTTTTTTTTTGGCAGAGTCAGTCCCCTGGTAAATCAACTGAAACAAAAACAAATAAGAAGAAAAATGCTTGATTGTACCCAACCAGAAACAGGGTTTGACTTTCAGATAGCTTATCATTTCAAGCTTGAACAGAAAAAAATTATACATTACTTGTGCAGTATCTGAGTCTTGATGGACCCATTTTGTAATCAAAAATATTTAGTTACTGTGATGAATGGAAACGGGGTCAATGTGACCTAAAAATTACTGAGGTGAAATACTGAGCTCCTAGCTGACAAGATCAAACACGAGAGGGAATGAACACAGTAAAGTCTCAACTTAGACAAACGTGTTAACTTTAAGAGAGTGTTGGAGAAGCTGATGTAGGACTTCTGTGTATTACACCACTGAAAGTTACTTTACCTTTGATGTCCAAATAAAGAACAATGAAATTACTACTTAAATGCAGCTATGGAGCATCCATCACATGACCAGATTTATGGGTGGTTTTGGCTTAACAAATGCAAAGTCTGTTTAAATGGGTACTAGTACTTGGTTGATCTTTGTTCCATCTTCATATCTCATTTCTGGGACTCTTTGGGCAGCAGACACTGATACAGTTGTACAGCTATTGTTCTCAATGCTTTATTGCTAGCACATGTTGTTGAGGTGCACAGAAGAGAGCAGTACTAATATTTGCCCGTTGTGCAGAAGTCTGTGTGCTGCAAAGCCTAGCTCCCCAAGGATTCCTGCTCATGTTCCACACAAGCAGCGGGGAGAGCACCTGAATTAGAATCTTTCTGAAAGCTGTAGGTGTCCAGCCATCACACTGTGGTCGAGCGGTCAGTTCTGAGAGCAGAGCAATAAAGGCAGGACAGATCTGCTCTTGCTGTGTTACCTGAGTAAAGAAGTGGGTAAAGATATAAAAACGAGTACTTCTCGTGTAGTTTGTCTAGCTGCTGCAGACTTCTAATAGAAATCAGTAACTTTTTTTTTTTGTTGCTTTTTCTCCCCTCTAATGTTTTTTGTTTTGAGGAGAGTGAAGAGAAATTCATTTCTAGAAGACATCAGAGCATATTTTGCACAGCCCTGGAAAAGGTACTGCTCCATTTTATGGAGAAATCTTTTCTAGGAGCAGTGCCTGTGTATCTTGAAGTGAGTAAGTGAAGAACAAATGGGATATCAAGAGAATATGATACGTTCTCTTCAGCGTTCTTGGCCACCTCGATTAGACTGAGAATGAGGTCTATTTATGTTGTAAAGACTTGTTGGATTTCCCTCTGATCAGATACATTGGAGTTACTACTAAAATATGTGTCTAATTGCGTATTAAAATTCTGGTATAAGTTAATGTTTTCCTAGTGTTAAAAGCAGTTATTTTCCTCAATTGTTTTGAAATGAGGTAGGTGTGAGCTTTAACTGTTGCAGAAAGCAAATCTAAAGCTATTGTAATGGGGGAAAATAATAATGGTACTTAATAAAAGCTTAAACTTAAGGACTTTAGTTAGACATCATAAATAAAATATGTTGGACAATAGTTAACCTTGTTTTTTAATTCATTGAACTAAAATATCCAGAAAGTTGTGCATCAGAATCAAACTCCAGAAACCCAAACATCTTCAGAAGATTTGAGTCAGCTCTGGGTTAAACAGCATTATTTTGTATCAAGTGCAGCTCTCTATTCTGAACATAACTTTCAGTGAGCGTTGTGGTTTAATATAAGCTATTTTCTGATTTTATTTTGGTATGTAACTAACTTGAGGGGTAAATGAAACCTTAAATGCTTTGTGTGCTGCTTTCAGTTCTTGGCAATCTGACACCACAAAGACTTGTGTGTCAAGAAGGAGAACGGTTTGTAAAAACCTGGTATTATTTAAAAGTCTGTTCTGTTTTTTTTTTTTTTTTTTTTTTTTTTTTTTTTGTTTGTTTTTTTTTTTTTTTTTTTTCTTCTGGTAGTACATATCATTCTCATAAATTCAAGATCATTTATTTGCGTAAATGGATAATGTAGTTACGGGTAAAAGATAACTGTGCTAAGTCTTGGTTTTCATGTTTTCTGCATAAGGTCTATCTATAGGTATATCCAGGCTGGGTGTGGCTTGGGGCAGCCTGCTCTAGTGGTTGGCAACCCTACCCAGAGCAGGGGGGTTGAAACTAGGCTATATTTAAGGTTCTTTTCAATCCAGGCTGTTATATGATTCTATAAATATAAAATTAGAAAACTCAGTTAAATGATTTTGAGGATGCAGTGTGCTCAGTAATGAGTAACTTCTAGATTGTCTTTATTATCTTATGTCATATCTTTTTTCCTTCCTATTCTGTATGTATTATTTTTTTACCTTCATATTCACTCTTTATGTTATATCTTGCGTTCTTCTGCTATACACATTTAGCATTTTTTCATCCTTTCTTTTTCAATTTGTGGCACTATGTTCAATTCACAAGATATTATTAAAAGTCTTTTTTGAAGTGAGAAATAGTAATTTTCTTGCTATTTTTTTATTTAGCACAGATCTCCAAGTGCTTGTTAGGTATTATTTTCGTGAGTCTGCTATGAAGTTGACTGCATGTGATAAATACGGAAGTGTTAATTTTGGTGTGGTATATGTATTTTGTATTGCATGTTTTTGTAAGAGAGGCTGAACAAAACGTAGTAAGACAACCTATGGATTGCTGTGACTTACGCATTATAGGCCAAATTGGGATTGCGTTCTCCCTGAAAGCATCTGCAGGCTGGGACTGCAGGCAGCTGAGGTACTGAAGGCAGGGATCTGTGACATAAGCATGGAGTGAGAAACTAGAGAAGGGAGCAAAGAGCTTGCCTCTAAGTAGAGAAATGAGCTCTTGACCAGGGTTTTGTGATGCTGAAAAGGTAACTTTCACAGGGACTGTGAAGAGTGTGGAGCAATTTGTACAGTTGAGAAAGCCACTAAGAGTTTTTGGACTAGCAGACTAGGCTGTGAAGATGCAGTGGTAAGTGATGATATTAGGTTTCAAGTGTTTTTTAATTAAATTGTCTACTGAGATGATCTGAGGTTTTGTTTTTTATTGAAGAAGCTATGGAGAACTAAAACCTTGTTTGAGCTTACTGTGTAAGAGCAGAAGGAAGTTCGCTTTCCTTTGGCAAAAATTGGAAATGTTTGGTATCATTTGGTTCGTTTCTTCACAAGAAAAGTGTGTGTCAGTTCTAACTGAAGAGTTTGCTAGAGTCAGAAACCCCTTTATGGAGGATTTAATATTTATTACAGAAGTGGCACAGAGTACAAAATCTGAAGTATTCGTTAATTTTTAAGTGCTCACTTAATATCTGAAATCTTTATTCATTTTCAAGATTATACAGTCAGTACTTGGAGTACTTACTGGCTAAAAGCTAAGCCTGTCCCTTGTCCCAGAGATACACCTCCTTCCTCATTTAACTGCCATGCTTTGAACCCTGCGGTGATCTTTTCTATTTTATACTGCTCCAGATCTGCTTTGGGTATTGATATCATTCTTTTTTATGGCCTTATCTAACCTCATTGTGACCTCTTTGCTTCTTATCCTACTGTCCCCCTGGTTCTTCTCTTGAAGACATTCCTATCAGATGTGGTGATACATCCCACTGGCCATCAGTCCCACTTTTTTTTCACAGAAAGAGCTGGTCCCTTTCTGCTGTAATGGTAAGAGCTGCTTGTGAAGGACCAGTGTCATTTAACAGGATCTTTAGGGAATTTAGTTTCTAAAACCTGTCTGTACTCAGTATGTGGAAGGTAGAGACTAATAACTTGGACTGTTTTTACAGGTTACCTGCAGACAGCAGAAAAGAGGTTTTAGTTTCAACAGGTCTCTCTGAATGCCAGTGTTTTTCCAGAAAGAGCTGTCAGATGTTGGCTGTTCTTTGGCATGGTATTCTTTACGAGGTTCAAACATGTTTTCTCTTCTCTTTTTTCTTAGGAATGGCCAAAATGATGAATTTGAGGTCTATAAGTAACTGAAAATTGTTTCTCAGAACTGGAAATATTTCACTAAGCTTAAGGAAAATAAGCCTTTAAGGAACACATAAAGATAGCATAGTCTACATTCTCTTTCTTCGACCAATACAGGATCAACTCTTCCATGGACTAGAGGGTTAAAGTATTCCTGATGAGGGTTTAGTTACCCTCATCTTAAAAACATTGGGTGATGGAGAGTTCACAGTCTACCCAGATGGTCTGGGTTTGTGCATAACTGTCCTTTCAGTTAGGTGTTGTATTTAAACAATAAAACTGCTCCCTCATGTCCAGTGCTTCCTGTCCTGTTTGTGGTGACAGATATTTTTGTTTTATTTCTCGCACTGAGCAGCTATTTGAAAATTGTCCTATCTCATTTTTATACTACAGTTTATACATGGTACCAGTATATTTACTAGTCCTTGTTATCCCAGCCCTTCCTGTAACAAATTTATGACAGATGGGTTTCCTATTAATAAGCTGGGCGAAATGGCAAAGGTAACGTTCTCATCGCTAATGTATGAATATATATGTATATATTACAGTACTTTTGCAAAGTTTTTTTCTGGCCTTTTCTAGAACCCAAGTGCAATTTGAACTATTTATTCCCTTTCTAGATGGGAGATGAAAACCTGAAATACACTCTGCTGTGCATGTTGGCTTTGTTCTTCTGTTCTGCTCTTCTTTCTCTGCTTTTTCATACTCCATTTATTTCTGTTTGCTGACACTATCCTGTTTTTACATTGCATGTTTTCTGTGTATAATTTTAGAATAGTTATAGGCACCATTTATATTAAGAATGATGCTTGATTTTAATATATTCTTCTTCTGAATTTTTACTCAGCTTCTTCTTTTTCTCATGACATGTTGTGTTCTGGCTAGGGAAAACAATGCTTAGAGTAGGATGAATTTCCTAAGGGTAAATGCTTTTTAATGGCTTGTACCTTTGAAACAACAGACAATGAGTCTCAACTGAAAGACAAAGGAAACTGTTTTCTACTAATTCTTGCTGTTAGCAATTCCTAAAATGGTTAAACTGTTAAAATTTCTTTTTTAAAAAAGTGAGAAAGTAAGTTGTTATTTGACTGAACTTTCTGTTTCTATCCTTCATACAGAAAGAATGTTACAGGCAACATAGTTGCTCAACTGAAGTGGCGTGGGCATTGAACTGAAGCTTGTTAGGGTTGCTTTTGTTCTACAGAAGATTATATGAGGAGCTGCAGGATATGATGTGTACTGTCACAGAAATGGTATTCCTCAAGTGTTACATGTTTTAAAAACAGGGTCTGAGTAGCAGTCTTGAATCACTGTTTCCCCCCTCATTTTCCTTCCTGATTTTCATGTGTGGGAATTAAAATCAGGCATTGAGAAGAAGGCCTTAGGCCTCTGTTCTGCTCTGAGGAGAAGAGCCATTAGGCTGAAAGCTCTGTCTACTGATGAAGGAGATAAAATACAGGGAGAGGGTATCAGTGCAGGCCCTTTCCTACTTGAATTTGTCTATTCCATTGTGTATGTATAGGATTTTTTATTATTAAGTCACTTGTGATAGCCACAGTCTACGGTTCCTTACAGATCGGAAATAAGGTCATTGTAGCAAATAATTTCCTTTTTATCGTGTTGCTGAAGCACCTTTAATTGAATAGAAATCATAAGCAGCAGACTCCATCAGCACAGGTGCTGAGAGGTGTGGTAACAACATAACTGCTTCAGCTCACCTTATGTTGTTAAAAAACTTGGTACAGTTGCATCTTTTGTGTTTTAAGCATTTATTTTAATAAAGGAAGTGATTCAAAGTTCTGGTCAAACTCTGTCAGTTGAGGCTAGCTTTAGCATAATGTGCTACTGCCTACTTTGAAGCATTTACTTAAAGTGCATTTTTAGTGCCAAGGGTAGTAATATAACAGAGGAAAATGATGAACACTTATCTTTATAAAAATGAACCCTAATAACCTCTTAAATTCTCAGCTTTAGCTATTTGAAAAAGAAATTCTGCTTGCAGAGCTTTCAGTAGAAGCAACGTATGCTAATGGAGACCGAAGCCTTCAGCTGTTCGAGCAGTCGTTTGTTGACTTACGTCAGAAGCCAGAAGCAATTGGCTATCAAAGCATAAATAAATGTCTGCAGGGAGACACCTTACATTTCCAAAGAAGTGATGCTGCAAATGAATAGTGCATGTGGGAATGTGAGCGGAGAGGTGTTATTATGGTAGGTTGCCTATGCCTAGGAGATAGGCACCTTTGCTGGTGTCTTTGAATAGGCCTTTCAAGGTCCCTGGTGACTCACTTGAAATGTATGCATTCTGATGAGGTATAAATGATCAACCTTTTCAACTGTGTCAACATTGCTGTGCTATTGTTATTTTTCAAATGTTAGAAATAAAATGATGCATGATTTTAGCAGTGCTCCAAACTGAGCTCTGCATTCATTTTGGGAGAGCTTCTAATTTCCTTGGGATTTTCTGTGTTTCTTCATTGCCTTTTATTGGAGTAGAGAAATTTATTTACAAACTCAAATACATGTTACCTTCTACACATTCAATATTTTAACACAATGTATTTCCAGACAATTACATTAAAATAATATAGTTCAGTGGGGAATTGGATCTTTTTCACATGAGACATAAATGATGTGCCTACTTTTAGGGGTGGAATCATGCCATCAAGGCAAATCTGCTGCCAGATGACACAGTTGTTAAATGCTGTTGCTGCAGGTTTTGCAGATCTGGAGTATGGATGAAATACAGTTGTGTAGTACGTGGTGAAGGGGCTATATTGAAGAGATGTCTGAAAAGTAGGGGAAGAATTATATATTTAGCATAATCCATGTTATTGTTGGAGAAAGAGTAGGTAGTTCTAAGTCCTTAGCTGGCTGGAGAAGTGCTTTGTCAGCTGCTTGTCATATCTGTAATCTTAAAAGGCAGTGGCTTTGTTTTAAGGAGATTGTATGAAATCAGACTTTTTAAATGAATTTTTAGACTTACAATGTGTATGGTATGACTTGTGAGTTGTATTTTTTCTTCCGTTGTTTCATAGGTAAACAACTACAACCATAGCTGGTGATTGTGGATTTTGAGGTGCTTTTGATTCTTTTTAGGAGTATTCCATAATGTCTGAGGTGCATATTTTAGTGTGTGTTGTTTTTTATTAGAGATTTTTGAAACAGGGTTTGCAGCTTTAGAAAGAAGACTGATCAGACTCCGGATTTTCAGACACTAATTGCTCAACTATGGAACAATTTTCTCCTATAGCATATACTTTCTGCATTTAATCATAATTAACTTGACGCTTTGGTTCTTTCCTAAAATTTTTAATTCATGGGTAACAAAATAGCACGTTCTTTAAAGGCTACCTACATGGTGCTTTGGTGTTTATATGAAGGCAAAATTCATTGTCAAAGATGCTAAAAGTCTAAGTAATTTAGGTATCAATCTGCAAAATGGAGAGGATGACAAATACAGCTTTATTTACTTTGTAGTTTTGAGCATAAATTTGCATACCTTTTTATCAAATTAAGAAGGTTCTTCTGTGTACTTCACCGCTAGTTGGTAGCAATTCTAAGTGGTGGGGATTGTCATTACGTTTAGAAGACAATTGAACAATTTTTAAATGAAACAGTGCTTAAATATATTTTGTTATTATTTATAATCAAATAACATCTTTATGATATTGTTACAGTTTTATGAAAACAAATAGTAAATAATTTCAGTGTGTTGATAGAATGTTGTCTGTTGGTGCTATTTTATTCAACAGATGACATTAATATTACAGTCTTCCTTAGTTCAGCAATTAGTGTACTTGATGCTTTAGTCCAAAACAAATAATGGTTCTTATGTGTTAGAGAATTGAAGGTAAATGGAGAGCTTTTTGCCAGGTAAAAATGGAATTACTGTATGGTTGGTTTCGGGTTTGCTGTGGTGGTGATTTTTTGTATGTGTTTTGTCGCATTTTTTATTTTTATTTTTATTTTTATTTATTTTCTATTATTTTTTATCTTCCTGTAATTTGATTTTCATGATGCATGTGGAGTAGTCTATTCCTTTAATTTTTACACCGGCTCTTTGTCTGCAGTCTCTCTCCTTTACTAGACTCTTTTTTTAAATCTTTTTTTTTTTTTTTTTTTTTTTTTTTTTTTTTAGATTTATGATGATGATATTGGTGTTGCCTTGAATGGGAGAGACTTCTTTCTAGAAGTATAGTGCCCCTAAATGGGTATGGTTTTGCCCTTAAAAAATAAGTACTTGAAATGTGGAGCAAAATGCTTGCGTCGTGATTTTTCAACAATTGCTTCTGTTTATACATTTAGAATTGATGATTTCTCTGACAGTATTTTACTTTTTGTGACCAGATGGCTTGGTGGACTCGCTTATATTGACTGATGAAGTATAAATACTTTTTTTGCTGCTGCCTGCCCAGTTGGTTCCAATTCTAAATTTATGATTTTCCTATAGTGAATTTTATTTTCCTACTGGAGAGTAGGATGCTTGTTTGTCCTTGCATTTTTGATCACTTACGCATTTGCTGAAGAAATCTCTTCTTCATTGTAATTACATACCTTTCTCCTTTTCCAGCTACCTGGTAAAGTAACAAGTCTATTCTTCCTTTCCAGAATTGTTAGTAAAAGACTTAGTCCCAGCAGTTTTATTGTGAAAGCCTGTCTCTCTATGTTTCTTCATTATGACATCATGAATGTTATTAGCAAGTTTGTAATTATTTAAATTTCACCAGGTTGGTCAAGGTCATGTGATATGTAAAAATACTACTCACATAAAATGATTATGATCCAGAGCAGGGTCAAGAGGATTGATGATAGCATAAAGAAACATCAGTTGTATTTAAGATGAGGAATTTCCTAGTTCTTATACTTCTGTAATGACTCTATTACAGTGGCATGATATTAAAGCTGTTTCTTAAACGTATAGTATCGGCACTGGGGATTAGTGTGGTATCTTGTTTTGATTCTTCATATTTTTTGCTTTATATGGTGTTTTAAACTCTCCATTTGCTAAATAAAGACTATAGTTTGATGTATGTAATGTTTATGGATGTAACATCAATAAAAAGCCATATTAGAAAAAGCCCTCTAGCTAATTAACATATTAAAGTGATATCTAAAGAATTAATCACTTTATGATCTAATATTTCTATATTATATTAGTCTCTATTAGGAGAGATGGAGTCTGTCCTCTGCATGTGAGCATAGTTACTGCTTCTAGGCCTAACTGATACAGAAAAACCAGTCTGCTGTGTTTATAAAGATTTTGGATGTGTTGTGTCCCTGACATCAATTATGCAGCTGTTGTCCTTCCAAAATCAGCTGCTTTTACATGGTAAAGGCTGTTATCTCATTCAGTGAAGATAATGCCATAATAGATTCCATAATATCTGCTGTTAAGAATTGTAAGTTTGAAACTGAAGTGATTATATGCAGTACCTATAAGTATGTCCCTTACGTAAGTAAAAACTTCATTGTACTTGTATATTGCAAACTGGAATAGCATGAATTGTCTAACTAAAAATAAAACATTGAAATTCTTGTTACCCAGTTCACTTAGAATCACGCTCCTTCTCACTTCATGAAGATAAAAAGGAAATCGACCTAAGCAACATCTGGCTGATATTCCTGTTGTGAACAGAAAAGCTAAACAATTTTTTTGTTTAGAAAACCTAAGTGCTCCTCTGCAGCAGTAAGTTATGAATAAAAAAATATTTCAGAAGACAATATTTAGTTGTTATTTTGTTTGTTTATATGTTTTGCTACAGGTTATTAATGCTGCTTTAGCTCTTTCTGCCAGACCAAAAAGTCAAGTTGTGAAAAACAACATGGAGATGTATAGGAGTACATGGGAGAATCACATCCATGTTCTTACTGAAGCTGTGGATGATATAACAAGTATTGATGATTTTCTGGCTGTATCAGGTATGTTGATTTTCAGAATCTGATTATTCTTTTACGTGCTTTGAAAAGTAACTCTCCTATGTAAAGTTTCCAACAGGCAACAAATAGAAGATTAGATCTTGTAAGGTTTTGTGAAACTGTATGTAAAAAGTGGCCCAGCATGGTAGGTATTTTTAGTCTGCACAGTGTAGAACTCGGTAGAGATGATTTGAACAAACTGTAGGGGTATGAAGCAGAACTGCTATATTGTAAGGGTTACATTTATCCAGCCTCACAGGTTGATCCGCCTCTAACTTTTAAAATGCTCTGTGCATCTGTGAGAAGTCTTCTGTAGGAAGGAAGCATATAACAGTGTGCATAAACAGAGAGGAGAAGATTTCTCTGGCTGTTGTCCCTGCTATGTATCATTATTCAAAACAGTGCAGTTAAATGTTTAGTAGATCCAAAGACATATAAAAGCTGTTGTAATTTACCAGAATACCACCAACAGAAATTTTCTAGGGACACTTGATAACTTGATTAATGAATTTTGAATTTAAGGGAGAAAAGAATGGGGTGCTAAATCACATAGATGTGATCTGGATAACATTGATAGATGCTTGAGCTTTTCCTTGAGCTGAGCAGGTACCAAATTTCCAAACATCCAGTGTTGTTCTAGATGTGCATATACATTTCTGAATGCAAATACAATCTGGTTCTACAGTAATTCTTGTGATAGACATGGAAATAAGAAATTACATGGGCTACTTTTTCAAGTTGATGTATTTTAAAACACCTCATAAACAGAACAGATGCACTGTAGCATTTCCAGAGACTTTAAAGCTATACATATTTTTCAAGAGGAATGTAACTATAAATTCCTTCACTGAAGGAGCCTTTAATATTAGTAAACTATTTCTTGAAGCAAAGATTGTCTTCAACATTGAAATGGGAGAACAGCTGTTCTACTTCCTGCACTTGAAAGACCAAAATTCCACACTTCCAACTTGCCTTAGTGTATAACATGGAAAAGAATGAAAAGTTTGTGTTATCTTCAATAAATGTGGTATAAATTTTGTTTCCTTATGGCTAGTGTGACAACTGTTTGCTTGTTCTTCTCTGGGAAACTCCCTAGAGTTTAATTCCTTTTGTTGAGATTATGTGCTTTATGTAGCAGTGTAGAACATGAATAGTTCTGTAGGTGTCAGTACTAAATGTTTGACAACAAAACTGGGATTCATTTAAATAGCATATTTCAGATATTTTGCAAAAATTAATTGGCCTTAAGAATAAAATTAGAAACTACATTAATGCATGGAAAAAAATCTCTCATTGGGTGGCTACTCATTTCAGGGTTAACTCATCAATTTTTGGTCTGTTCTCTGTTACTTGAGTACAACTGAATGATTTAGTGTTTGACAGTAAATAAAAGCAGAAACTGTAACTTAAGTAGCAGTGATGTGTAAGCCTACGTATTAAGAGGTCCTAAGAACTAAACATTCATAGAGTTATTCTAGAGAGGACATGTAGAACATTTTCTGAAAGCTTTGGCAGGGCGTTTCTGCACATCGTAATTCATGTCCATCTTCAAGTGTCATATTTTCTCTTACATGATCTGCTGAGCGGATGCTTCCTTGTGGTAGTATAATTTATTTCCTTTGGGAAGATTTTTTTTCAGCTCATGTACATAGAGCTAATTATTAAGACTAATTAGAAGGAATGGTGCAAGCTACTCTCGGTACAATCATAAGTGTATTAGCACTGATACTGTGCTCTGAGAGTAAAACATGTTGCTCTATCTAAATAGAAAAGTTAAATGAAAGTAAAGTAAAGGATGTTACCTAACTCTTTGGGAAATTACTTGGTCATTAGGAAAGATAACGAAGGTTGAGTGTTTTGTTTCATGTAAGAGGAATGAATACAAGAATAGATTTATGATGGACGTGTTTTTTCAGAAGAAATTTTTTACAGAAGTTTTACAGAAGAAGTTTTTTACAGAAGAATTCTTTTCTAAGTTAAATGCCCACATGGATGTATTGGGGGAAAAATGTTCTTTAAATATTAGTTCAAAATTAATAGTGTGCTGATATACTGTATCAGATATAGGCAGTTGGTTTTAATGGCTGAATTTGCAGGTGTAGCTGCATCTTCCAGGATGGCAATGGAAGTGGTTAGTCTACGTCCAAAAATATCATACACTTTTTTTCTAAATATTGTGAACACACCTCTTGTAATTTTGGTAATTGAGGATTCTAAATCATTAAATAGAATTGTCTAGTTAAAAGTTTATTTTATATTGTATCTCTGGTTGCTTGATAGGTCAGATTTTTGTACCAAATACACAATGTACTTCCCAAACATGTTAAGAATTGGGAATTTCTATTTTGTCGTTTAGTTTATGTATCTCCTTTTCACACAGTGTCACCCGAGGCTTGGATTGCAACTCATTGTATAAAATGATGATACGTTTTTTGTGGGTTATTGATGATTGGGAAGGTAAATTGAATACTTAGAGGTGTATTTCTGTTGTGGACACTTCGAAGGTACAATATAACTCTCATTGAAGACACTGCAAAAGCTTTCTCAGAAGAAAATCTTTCTCAGAGCTCAGAAGCAACTGGATTAGTTCCTATGTTTCTTTATTCCAGATTGTTATTTTTCTGTCTTAAAAATAAGCTGAATATGGAAAAATACATTTGAGAGGATTGGTAGGAATTGCAAATGGTAGGTCCCTGCAAAAAGACCTTGTTACTCTTCACAAACCAGCTATGGGGTTGCTGAAACAAAGCATACGTACAGAGAAACTGTCTCCTAATGTGATAAGTGCATGTCCTTTTCTGGTGTAGCACAGGGGGAAAAGGAAGTATTCTGTGGCAGATCAGAAAACCTGAAGGGAATTGTGACCATATGAAAATGGGAGGGGGGGGAGTGCTAATAACTGCCATCTGTTTTAAGTACTAATTAATTTCCTCTTCTGATTCACCTATCCTCATGTATTTTTTCCTTTTGTTTCAATTCTGTTTTATTCTTTTATTTGGATATTATATTTGGTTTAAAGGAAAATAATGCTACAGAAGACAGGTGAAGTTAGGTCTTTATATTTGAGGAAGAGGTCTGACTGCAAATAGCCAATTTAAATGAAGGTCTTTTCTTTTTAAATGAAAGTAAGAGCTAACGAAATGTGTAAAAAATGTCATTGTGATTATAAAACATGATAAATGATGAGATCATTTGTTCATAGATCTTTTACGCTATACCTACCAAGAACAGAGAATCAGTGTCAGCCTATCAGTTTTGGATAGTTAATTAAAATAAGGAAAAATGTGGGTATTAATCTTTATGATCACTGACATTAAGTTTAAAAAAATACTGTCATCCATTTATCATGACGATGTGGGGTTTTTATACTCCTATAATGGAACCAAAATGTGTTATTGCATCCAATGCACGAATTTCCAGGAAACTAGTT
Organism: Netta rufina; assembly: GCF_964035555.1. NCBI lineage: Eukaryota > Metazoa > Chordata > Aves > Anseriformes > Anatidae > Netta > Netta rufina. Next base: position 4,046,355 of record NC_140130.1, on the reverse strand, counting down.
ATGGTATGCTCGTAATTTTGTTTATACTTGTAAATTTTAAGTTTTATCCTCAACTCTGGTGTCTCAAACTGAATATTCAGTGAGTATTCATATTTCCTGATGTAGTTAGGATGAAAGTGTAGTTTGGATTTTCATTTTCTAACGTTAATCCTTTATTCCAAATTATGTGAATAAACTTCAGATGTAGATGGGAAAAAAAAAAAGAAAAAAAAATGTCAGTATTTCCTTCTTTTTATATGTACGTTTTCCTTTCCTGATTATAATGTGGAATTACAATCACTGGAAAATACTGTAATTAAGTATTTTAACGTTATTAAGTGTTAGATAACCAGTAAGAGAAGAATTAGATCTTATAGTCCAAGAGTTAACTTCACTTCTACAATGATCATAGGTAAGAAAAGCATCAAATGTGTTTTAATATATATTAAAATCATTAGGATCTGTGTTTTTCCTCGTTGTTTTCTTGAAGAGCTTGCATTACAGACCCTCATGCTGCTTTTCTGTCCTTCTCTGTGTGCATCCTTTCCACAAAACTATGATAATTTTGTCTCATGAACCTTCTTTCTCCAGCCTGTCATGCTTTCCATCTCAGAATTTTGGACTGTCGTATTTGGAATACAGCTACGCTAGCCACATTTTTTTAAAATCCTTTTATATTAGCTTCTCTGTTGCCGAATTTGAGGTTTCTAATTTTCATAAACACAAGTCTCTTTTCATTTTAGTTTATCTTGTTTTTCATCCTTCATCTGTGATTAAATGTTCTTCTTGATGCACTGCATGTGAATGACATATTCTCTCTCCTGTTGTGTACTGGGTGTAATGTCTGTTCTCTGCCTTTTCAAGTACTTCCTTAAAAGACAATTTGTCTAAAGTGCATTTAACTTCTGCAATCTAACCCAAACTTTAGGCTAAGTTGATTATTTTAAGCGAAATGCAATCCAGAGGTCTGGTCATTAGACTTTGAAATGGTTTTGTCTGATGCCCATTTTGCTGTTATTTTGCTAGAAATTTTTTACTTGATGGTTACCTAGTGGAATGATAGTGAGTGGAATTACTTGCATGTTTGCCTCAACTAAGGGTTTGTGTAACCTACCTATACAGTCAGTGTACGCTGCTAAACTGGTAGTGGTAAACATGGACACCTGCAGGTCCATCTGCAGTAGAAAACTGACAATGGAATTGTCATATCCAGGTTGTAAACAGAAAATACTGTAATGTATAAAGGAGTTACCAGCAATTCAACTCCTTTTAGAAATTAAACTGGTCTGTCTTAGATAGATACAGACTTCTGAGACTGCTAAACAAGTTCTGTGATTGGACTAAAGATCATTCAGGCTGACTTGAGTAGCCAAATGGGAGTAATTTTTTAAGTGAAGAATTGGCACAAATCAGTTACTGCTGTCAAGAGGGAGAAGAAGCAATGAGTCATAGTTCATTTTCCTATTACACTTTTGTGCCAGTGTGATGTATGAACTTTCAGAGGAGATCCAGGGAAACAGTGCATGGCTGTCCCTTCAGATGAAACTGAGAAGAGCACATTCCATATTTGGAGTGTGCAAGAAGTTCTCTAAAAATCTGAGTTCGTGTAGGATAGAAATTTGTTTTCAGTATTTTAATCCTTCTCTAGGAATGTAAGAATGTGTTAAGCTTCTTCAAACATGATATAAATCAGTAAGGCATTGTAGTCTTAAAACAGAAATTCCTTTTAATGCAAACCTGTGCCATCTAAAAATTCGTTTAATTCCTGGAAAGAAGAGAAAGGTAGGACGTTATCATAAAGCATTTGGAGAAAGCAGTTGTTGTGGATACAAGTGGTTTTAGACCCAAACAAAAACAAGAGCTAAAGGAATGCATTTTTGCTGACATAGTGGAATTTTTCTTAGGTTTCAGTCAATCTTCCTTAACAATACCAACTTCCTTAAGCAATACCAACTCTGCTCTGTTCATCTGCAGAGCCAGACACTTCATCACTGTACACCATCAGTTTGTTCAGGCATGATAAGCGGTGCAGGTAGCTGGGTTCATGATCAAGTATGCTTCGCTAAACTTAAGAGTATGAGAACTTAAACCATGGTCAGACCTGTAGGCTATTTTCACTGCTGCTGCTTTCTTTTTCAGTGATCTGAATTTTCTTCAAAAATTTCTATTTCTTAGTCACTTTAAAACTCATTTACATTTGTCACACCGCTCACTGACACAGCAGTGTCTTCTCATACTTTAATAGGTACATCCAGCTTGGAGAATATTTATGAAACTTCAGGAGCTTTGGAATGTTACAATCATCTAGGTTGGAAGAGATCTTTAAGATCACCTAGTCCAACCTCTGACCTAACGCTAACCAGTCTTCCACTAAACCATATCACTGAGCTCTACATCTAAATGTCTTTTCAAGACCTCCGGGGATGGTGACTCAGCCACTTCCCTGGGCAGCCCATTTCAATGCCTACATGAGGTGAAGGAAATAAGTGGATGCTGGGTAGGCTGTTTTTGTTTTCACAGTAGTCTTTTTCCTCCAGTGGCCATAGATAATGCCAAGTTGGAGTTTCCTGACACCCCAGGGGAATGTAGCTCTTCCCAGTGGTGTTGGGAAGATCCACTGTGCTCTGAAAGTAACTAGCAGTGGTTCAGAAGGAACTAGTGAGCTATGGACTGCCAAAACAGTGACGTACCTCTTTACAGGTATGTTTACCATACAAGCTGAGAACTCAAGTTGATTCAGACAAATACTTTTCACTAGTTAGTAGACTTTCTCCCTGTCAACTCCCAGCACAGTTACTCTTATTTATGTTGCTGTATTTGGTCTATTCATTTTTTCATACTGTAAATGACTGTGGTAGGATTTCCCAATTTTAAATTATTGTTTCTTCCTTTCTTCTTCAAAACCCTCTGAAGTCTTACTTTGTTTTCAGAAGTGGGCTGATTATTCATGTTACGCTTTATTTCTCTGTGTACTTAAAAATACGATCAATTAAGAGAAAAAAATATACCATTTTTGTGTTTGGTGTAGTTCCACATGACAGATCTTCTGAAATATCACAATGACTGCAGATGAGGTATAACCTTAAAGTTCTGCTCTACCACATAATCCTTTTTCCCTTAGTTAAATCACATTTAATAACGATGCTTCCATACCCATACTCTGACTTGGTTTTATGTGCTTTTAGTCTTTCTAACTTGTCACATGCTTCCTCTGGAGTACGTAATCCTTCAGTACTGGACCCTACAGTGTGTCAGTAACTGTGGTTGAATGAGTTCATGGTTCCCTAGTTGCTTGGTTCGTCCAAACGTATGCTTATATTACATAAACATAAAACTAGGGTTTGGATTCTTCAAACATGTAGTTGATGCTACTCAATAGTATCTGGTCCTTTCTGCTAGGTGTCCTGATCTTTCTAGCATATTAGAATATTTTGGGGGGAATAAAAATGCTCTATAAATCTATATTCTGCATAAAGTTGAATTGACAATAAATTTATTGTAACGACTGGGATGAGACCACCCTGTATATCCGTTTCAGATGCAGAACAATGGGGAATAGAGTACAGAAATTTAATTTCAAACTTGGTAGTTTATACATGATCCAAATCTCTTTTCATTGCTCTTAATTATTAATGTACAACAAGGCTCAGGCAGTACAACACTAAAGCAATTACTCATCTGCTCTAAGAATAAATTATGTACTTGACCATGCCCTTCTATCAGTTTCATCACTTAAAGAAGAATGGAATTCATCTGAGGCAGAGAACCAAGAATAGATTCATGTAAATGTATTTTTGTGAAAGTTTTTAGAGTTATATAAAAAATGACAAAGTTGAAAATAACACTAAGATACGGCATCAGCTTGAAAAGAGATATTTTAATTAACAGATAATTACCTAGATACAGAAAAAATGTGATGATAACTGCTCTTAAAAGTGAAAATCTATTCAATTACTTAGTTCTTTTTCTATGTGTAGATTTTTCATATGTAATTTTGCAGCTGTGTACTCATGGGTAGAAAGTGGGGGAGCCCAGTGCCTTTTTAAAATCTAAAGCACTATTGAAATAGTCAAAAAAAAAAAGAAAAAAAAGTGCATATATGTGTGTGTGTGTGTGTATAGCTGTGTGTATCTATATCTGTGGTCCTGTATGTGTGTACCTGTACACACACGCACACATATACATACATACATATATATACATGCATACATATATATATATACATATACATATATATATACACATATACGTACATATATATACATATATATATATACACTTGAGCTCTGTGAATTACTGTATGTCTTTTCCTAAGCTGATTGTGAGGAGGTTTATAACTAGCCAAAAAACTGACCTTTACTTCTGACTGAAGAGGAACTTCATACAAGAGGAAGTTCAGCTGAAATGGGAACTTCATTTATAATTGTTTGCTTAAAGCTATTTTCTAAACTGGAACACTTGAAAGTTACAGGAGCCTAACATTATTTGATAAAGAAAATATGGCAATTTAGCATTATAAAGTTCTTGAGACATTGAAAGATTTTAAGGATTTCAGTAGATTTCATAGATACTTAACTTGATGGAAAGCAAAAACTTTGTGTTATGTAAGTAACAACATATGTCAAAATATTTTGACCATATAGCGATGTTTGAGGATTTTCCTCAGAAAAAGCAGGCGTCTTTCTAAGAATCTAGTCGCCTGTTTTCACTGAAACACATGTGATATTGGATCTTCTGATGTCTCTTCCCTGTCTGGGGTATCAAATTGATAAGATGGAAGCCCAGGGTGGAGGCAACCAGAAAAAAACAACAGATCTTTTTTTTTCTGCGTTGCTGTGTTATTTATATAATATTATTAAGTTATTTCTGCATGTCTTTGTTACTCTGTTTTACTGAAACAGAATTGTTGAAAACTTTATGAAGAGGTCCCTTGCAGAAATCTGGATTCTTAGACTCCTCTTTGACCGAGTTTCAGTAGTTATCCAATTTCTGTTGGGTATTCTTACGTTTGCCTTTTTTTTTTTTTAAGTACTGTTTTAATTTTTCATACCCTTGAGAAGATCTGAGGAAGATGGACTTTTTGAGTCTCGACTCTAACTCTGCATTCAATGCGCATGTTCCTTATAGGCTTTATGTTAATTTCTGTTGTACAGTTGTGAAAGAACTGTACAGAACTGTGACCCTTTTACTCCCTTGTACTCATCAATACAACTGATCTCACTAAGTTGTTAATTTTTTGGTTTACCCTTAAGAGAGGTTAATTTATGGACTTATTTTTTCATTGTTCTTTCTGAATCGCAATCAAACCATTGTTTCTTATGAATCATAACCCATATTCTTAACAAAAGCAATTCTTAAAGAAGTGAATTTTTGTGAGAAAATGTAATGGACTTTTTTTTTTTTTCTATCTGTAGATGAATTCATATCCTAAACTTAGTTTTATCTCTCTTTTCTTCTGTACTCAGTGAACAGGGTATGTCAATTTGTATTCTGGATGATTCAGTCCTTCTCTCTGGAATACAGAAACAGCCCATTGAGAGTAGACTTCACAAACTCTTGTGAATTAGCCAATTGATCTTCCAGTCTGATGTGTTCCTGTTGGTAGCTAGGTTTTTAATAATTTTTCAAATTTAATTTCCAAATCTGTAACAGATCCCCAGCATTATTCCATCTCATCCATAAAAGCAGATCTTTTCTATAGTTCTCCACAGTTGCTTTGAATCAGATGTATTTTTTTAAATCATGCTGCAATTTTTATTTTTAGTGAATCTTTCTCACATCCTTAACATGCAATTACATAATGCTATATTGCCAGTTTTTGTAGTATATTTTGAACATGACATGTTATTCCTTCTGCTCTGTAGTACTGTGCTGTTGAATCAGTGGTCATCTTTATGCGGTGTCACATTGTGTATGAAGACATTCTCAAGAAATATTTTTCTTTATGCTGCCTCATCTTTTAATTTCTTCATGCACATTTACGCAGAACTGCGTTGGAGTCTACCCAGTGCTGCATTTTATTTTCCCTCTGTGGCCTCAAAACAAGCTGTAACAATTTTTACTTGCCATGATGGTCTGAGGATGGAAATACAGATTAAGATGTGAAGGGGGGTCTTATATCTTTCTGTTACAAGTGAAGGGAAGAACCCCCCCCCTTTTTTTTTTTTAGTATAAAACCCATTTTTCTCATTTGAAACAAAAGCAGCAAACTTCACGGTAAAAATAGCATGGGATTTAACTCAGGTTAATTGATGCCATCTTGAGAAAGAAAGATGCTGAACATCAGAAGTAATTAGCATAATTTACCCTGCCCTGCTCTGTTCATTGTGTCTGCTTACCAGAGGTCATGGTTCTTTTAGGATCTATGTGATGACTCACACTGATTATCACCGCTTGTAAGTAAAATCATTTTCCAGACTAAAATGGCAGTTTCCAGTTTAAGGCACTCTTCCGGTGATGGATTGAACAGTGATGGGAAGGGAAGTTTTAAAACTCTGTGCTGGGGTCTTGTAGTCCTTGAACCCTGCAGCAACTTGGATGGTTTCTTCATTGTTGTGCACCTATGTCTATATTTAAGTAATTGCACAATTGCAGGAATTCTTAAATAACAGTTCCACAGAAAAGTTGATCATGCAGTAGAGAAATACTATATGGCAAAGACGTTAGTTAATCTTAGGGAAGACAGTTGACCAGTTCACAATGTTTACTTCTTGCATGTAGACATTTGCAAGTTATTGACTTAAGCTTATGTCTGTTTGGGGTCACTTTAACACAGTGGTTTTCTGTTATATAATAACTAATAGCATTTTCCTCTGGTTAATTGCCAGAATGTTTGAATGGTATAAAGAACTACGTACTACATTTGTTTGAATTTGGTGACATTGTGGATAGCACACAACTGGAAGCAGAATGGAGATTAGATATGATGGGTTTTGCAGCTCTCTGTATATTGCTAGCACTTGCCAAAATAGAGATTGTAGTTCTCACAGCATCATTTGTCTTTCACAGCACTAAATCAGTTTCTGGAAACAGACGGTGTTTTTGTGCTGTGTGTCATTACTAGGGAGTGCATCATACATGTTAAGTCTAATGTTATCTTCATCCATTTCAAACTCTTTGATGTGTGCAACTAGATAGTGCAGTGGTCACATTAGGTTGTTGCATTGCGGGAGTCAATGACATACTTGTTCATGATACAAAATTCTCTCTTCTCTGCTTTGATCTTACAGGATTTTTGCATGTTAAAAATTGATACTACAGGTATAAGTGTAGACACAACAAGAGCTCTTTTTAGAGATGCCACTCATACTTACTGTAAATACATAGAGGCAGATGGTAAAATGTTCAGAAATGCTCAAACTGTCTATGAATTTTAGTGGGAGAGAATCCCTACGCTGTCTAGGAATGTTTTGAATAATAATAGTCCAACTGTGTAAAATCCTGTTCATTCTACATAATTTTTCTCTTATTCCACTGGAGGTCTTAGATATCCTGGGAAACTTTATTTAATGTCAATTACTGAAACTCAGAAAAAAATAATCTAGAATTTCCCATCCAGTTTTGTAGTGTCTTAAAATTCAGAAACCACTTTATATGCGATTTCATGTGAGTTTATTTCTAAATCTTAGTACATTTTCACTTAAACTTTTCCCTTTCCTTGCCATGCCTGTAATTTCTTTCCTTTGAATTTTAGCTGTGAAAACTTACAGAATCTCCTTCCTCCCAATACTCTTATTCTAAAACAAACAAACAAACAAACAAACAAAAAAAGTGAAAAAAATCTGCAACATTACAGTATGTTGTGGGTAAGGCTGTAAAACTTCAATGCTTTCTCTGCTAAGTTAGTGGAACCACTTGCAAACAGAAACACTACATGACATCTCTGCATTTTTTCAGGCTGCACTTTATTCTGTTTTATTTTTGTATGAATATATGCTTTCATCTTAATGAACACCTACACTAAACTTGCATTAAGAAAGGTGCTAGACTGAGGTTACTGCAGTTCAGGTACTTCTCTGGGCAGAACTTTTAAAATTTTTCATATCACTTGTCTGCAAAAATACAATGTTGTGCTTAAGCAGCATACGAAGTGTTGGATTCAATTTGGACTAATTAGTTTACTATCTGAAGTTACTTCTTTGTTTTGAGGGTTTTACCTTTGGAGTTAGGCATTTCTCTTGGGCTGTGCGCATGTTAATTTTTAAAATTTTACCATCAGAGGCCTTTGCCATTATGGCTAGATTTATGAATGGCATAAACCTTATTTCCTTGGCCAAAGGCTGCATCTTCAGTGCATTGTTGGAACATGCATGTACTTCCCTTAAATTCTTTGTGTAGGGTTATTTAAAAACCTTGCACCACTAGTGGCAATATTTATATGCCATTTACCTGCATGAAGACATCTTGCTTAGTTTTCAGAAGTGCCTACATGAGAACGAGTCACAAAATTCTGTGTCTGTTATTTCCATCCAAAGTCCCCCTTGTTCTTTCCCTGATGGTTTTTATTGCTGGGGAATGTTGGAGGCATTTAAACCTTTGGAGAAAGGCCTCTTCCTGAATGAGTCCCATGTCAGTGGTGCATCATGGCTTATAGATTTAGTGCCCATTTTGTGGGTAAGCATTGGAGTTTGTTGTGCAGCAATGTTTCTGTGTTATTTTGTGTGTGTGATTTGGATGATAGTGGATAGGCTTTGGTGTTTTTCTGGAGGAAGGAGAAGCCGTTGTTGTGGTAACTATGTAAAATGCAATCACAGTGCAATTTGTCATATTCTGGAATTCAGGAGGTAATCGGAAGTTTCTTATGAAATGCCTTTTTTTTTTTTTTTTTAACAAAGATGTTGCCTATGAGTGAGAGGATGTTCTTTATATTATCTACAAATTAAAACTTGATAATGTCTGTTGATACAGATGCTGAAAAACTGTTAGTCAGGACTGAGGTTTAAGAGATCTAAGGTGCCTGGTTTTCTTTGTATCAAAAATTGAGATTACCCTTTTTGAACCCTGCAACATTGTTGTGTCTTCTATTATGTTAAAAAACACTTCTTTAATGTTTAAATTCAATGAATCAGAAGGCCAAGCCTCAACCTGTAGGTACTTGTAGCATTGAATTTTAAATCTTCATTAGAGTTATGTTTCAAGTTACTTTGGGTAGTTAGTCGTTAAGATAGCAATCTGGAGAGTTGAAGTGACTCAAAATAAACTGCAGAACAAACTGAAACTATTTGGACAAGGATTAAAAGTATGATTTGTATTTCCGGCTTACTTATCTCTTGATCTAGTAACTTTTCCATCAATGGTTCAAAGTTCTAGTTCATTTTCTTAGTATGTAGCAAGTTTACAGATGAATACATTGGAATAATTACTAATTACACATTTACTTACAGCATAGCTATGGAGATGGGAAAAAAATTAAGATGCTTTTCAGACTCTTAAGATTAAATGTTATATTTTCATGCCTGCTTTCTTACATCTGCAATAGAAAAATGCCATGCCATGCTTTTTGAAAGAGTAGGCATGTAAGAGATCTCTGTAGAGATTTATGCAGTTATTTAAGGAGAAACAGTATTCAAACAGAAGGTAGATTCTACAGTTGGTTTCAGCACCACTTATCTCAAGTTTGTTTGGCCTGATTATAATATGCTTCAGGATAAATAAGACTTCCTTATGCTGTAATTGTCAAGCTCCTTGTCCATGGTTCTCATTGAGTATAAGAAAAATGCCTGAAATTTTCCCTTTTTTGATGGAGACTTGTGGTGGGTGTCACTGACCATCCAAAGTTGGCTTCTGATGTAACCGCTTTAAAATCGTGTGAAAGTTTTGTCAGTGCCATCATATGATAACACTTGCTGGGCATATCCTCAGCTGTCTCCTGCTCTTCTAAGCCATTCGTCTTCCACAACATTACGTAACTGCTACTTAAATGATTTAGAGAAATACTTTGTAAAGAAACAGGGATTTATTTATTTATTTGACCTGCTGTTTAATGAGATGGATGCTTTTAAAAGGGAGAAAGGACAAGAACTACGTACAGCATTTAAGATGTAAGTATGTATTTAATATGTACCATAGATTATGATAGCACAACAAACCCTTTATTTCTGTTGCCTTCTACATACCTTTGACATTGATATTGTTGCCCCAAAAGTTGAGTACGGTCCCTAATACACAGTCATAAATGCAAATTACTTTTCTAACACTGATTGCTTAGACTTGATGGCAAACATTATAATGGTGATATACTTCTTAGATAATTGATACATTAGTAAGAATCACATGCTTGGTTATTCTGTAACCAAGAAACCAACTTGGATCAGTATTGCATGCTCATTTTGGGAACCTGCTTTGGAAAGTGTTGTGCTGTGAAAACCTGCTATTGCAAATCCACATTTTCTAATTCAAGGTTTTCTGTACCAAAGATTATGGGAATGTTCTAGTCATGAACTTCATGTAGGCCTGTAGAGGACAGAAGTGAGAAGAAGTGGGAAGTTACCTAGTAAATAGCCTGATGCAGTTGTAATTCTATTTGTGTTTGATCTGTCAGAAATCAGATTTGGCAGTCTCTGGAGCATGATGGATGTATGAGTTTTGTACATTTTGGGATTAATTTTTTGTATGTTTATTTTCTAGCAGCTTGGTTGCTAATAGCTTTCCATCTGCATCTGTGGCAGTAGGTTTTGATGGTTTTATGCAGCTTTGTAGGAACTGATCTGCTTGATTTTTGTAATGAGGCCTACTGGAAACATATACATATATTCTAAATAATGGTATTCAATAAGCACAACCAAATAATAAAATATATTTGATCAGTGACACTAAGAGTTCAAAGTGGTGATGCTACTAAGTGTTGATGCTACTGTGGTGCAGAATGCCAGACTTTCTTGTTTCCAGTTATGATATAATACCTGTTCTCTGATAGCCCACTGTGCCATAGTTCTGAAACTTTAGGAAGTGTGTTTTGACTACTGAAAGTCAATTTGCCAAACTAGGGTGTAGCATGTCAAACCCTTGTGTTGTTTTTTTGTTTTGTTTTGTTTTGTTTTGTTTTTTAATGAAATGAAAAGATGCATAAGTGCACAAGTTGAGCAAAAGGTGACTGCTGAAGTGATGATGTGTTCCCTTAAGGTCCCCTCTTGTGAATGTAATAACAACCAGTAGGACACTGATGAGGTTTTCCTGATGGCCAGAAAGCAGCCTGCTCTTCGGACTCTCCAGCAGCTGGATAGTACATGTCTTTGATTTCCATAAAGCTGGGAATACTTAGCATGTCAGGGGAAAAAAAAAATCTCGTGCAATAGTGGAAAGTGCCCAGGCAAAAACAAACAAAAGCCCCTGACGTTAAAAGTAACTATAAAAAAAAAGTGCCTCGCAAAAAACATCATCAACAACAAAGAAGTTTTACTTCTTTCATGTGCAACTTACAAAACCAGTTAATTATTAACTGGTTAAATTATTTGGGATCCTGACTGCAACAGGACAGACACAAAGTGAGTGTTCTCCTAAGTGAAGTTTCTACATTTCTTCTAGAATCAAAATACAGCAACAGATAAATCTGGTTTATGGCTTTCTTGGCATTATTTCTGACTGCAAACATACTGTAAGTGCAGAAGCTATACTTCAGAGTAGTCTTAATTCCAGGATAGTTCTTTTATGTCTACATGCATGCACACTTGTGTACTTTTTGAGGATACATTTTATATTACAATGTGACATTTAGTGCATATCTTTAAGCAAAAAACAGTCTTTTCATGTATGTGCTTACAAAATTATGGCTTTTTCCATTTTTTGTTCCATTTTTTATTGTCCTGTTGCTGTTCCCCCCCCCCCCCCCCCCCGAAAGAAGGCAAAAACAACAAAACACACACCAAAACAAACCACAACAAAAAACAAACAAACAAACAAACAAACAAAAAAACCACCGTAAAATATCACCATCAAAACCTAATGTTCTGGTTATATACAGGATGTAGTGAAAGGTCAGTGTCCCTAAGAACTACTTGTAATTAGAAAAAGGGATGGAAGGGATGGCCAGGTCAGGATTCATATGAGGTATGCTCAAAAATTCAAGCACTTGGCATTACTCAGTGTAAATATATCAATGTGATATAAACTTGGTGTATGGAAAACAGTGTATTAATTTGTGTGGCTTCCAGTTAGTAAACTCACACCTTATTTTTCTTTTCTCATTTCTCATACTGTGTATCTCTATACAGAGACCACTTCTCTAAGTTGTCTTCAGTGACGTTGATAAATGTACGTGTGTGTGGAATTTGGTCGGATACATAACATGCAGCTGTTGAAGTGGTTTTCATTTAATACAAACGTTCATAGGAAATATCAAAAAGCCTCTTAATTTGGTTGTTTACTGACTAAATGGAGGGGGTAAGGGGGAAGCTTACAGCTTTCCCTGTGAGCCAAATTGGTTTTTGTTCTAAAAAGTAGACTTTGAAGAAGGCCTGGTAATGGAAAGTGAAGTATGTTTTGTCTAACAAAAAGGATGAGAAAAAGCTTCAAATAAAAACTGAAGGAAAGCAAATCTGCAACAGATGGAGCAACCCTGTTTTTCACACAGACATGCTGTAACGCAGGGGTAGTCTTCTGGGGAATACTGTTGAGGTAATACCCATGTATTTGTTTTTGATAGAATGAGAAGGGAGGCTTAATATTAGAAGAAGCAGCAGCTGATGGATGGGCCAAGAAGGCTTTTCTTCCTAACTTCACTTGCCAATTAATTGTTTTACATTTGTTAATATTTTTTCTGTGTATTGGCCGTTGTATCAAATGAATACTATATGCTCATCTAATGTTCAGTATAGCAAATAAAGAGCTGTTACGTGAGAATATTACTGCACCTGAACAGTTACCTAAGAGGGACAGATGGCTGTTATCTTTTGAAAAGATTTTGACATAACTGAAATAGCTACTATTTAACATGGTATTGTCTGCTATGTTACACACATTGTAAAACAGGTAATGCAGAATTATCCCGTTATACACCAGTAATCTAGCAGAAGGAAATATGTAGTTAATTTTCATTGTTAATCCTCCTCCCCCAAGGAAACTGAACTTTTCTGAAGTTGGTAAATTGACCAATTCCTCCATCTGATCCCAAGGCAGACATTCAGCATTCCCAAGATAATGCAGATTTCTTCTATTCTCCTTGGCCCAAACTAGGAAGATTGCCAACTCTTCGTTCTATGGCATTTGTCCTGAAATTATTAACAAGGTTATTGGCAGTGCATTGATTTATAACGGCTGTGCTTTGAACTATTTTACTGTAATCTGGTTAGTTATTTGACTGTTTAAATTATTTTCATTACCTATAAGATAAGGATTGAGTTGAATGAAAAATTCTGTGTAATCCTTGGCACGAATTAATTCTTTGAGGTAAGCCGTTATTCAGAAAACATTGCTTTTGTCGGTTTTAGACTTAAGGATTTTTGATTTACTAAGGACTTTCTGAGTTTGAAGAGAGATTTTCATGAAGTTAGTAATATTTTAGATAGATTTGGGTTTTAGATGTGGAATTTAGAAAGCAACAATAAATTTTCTATTTCCTAGCCATGGAAGGGCAGAAAACAGATTTATTTATGCCCTGTGTAGGGCCAAGTCATTTTTCACCTAAGGCAATAAAACTGCAGACTTCAGCTCTTCTTTCTTGGCAAAGCAAATGATATGGAAAATTGAATCTCTGCTTTCCTAGCAATGAAAATAAAACGTGGTTTGTTTGTGGTGTTTTTTTTTTTTTTTTTGGTAGTTTTTTTCTGCTTTAATTTATCAGCTCTGTAAGCAACTCTGCTTACAAAAGGGGCAAATGGGGTAAAAGAAGACTGAGCAAAGGCTGGTGGACTGTTTTGTGTGTGACGCAGCCTTCTGCTCATATGCTGAATGAGAATCTTCTCTTGTCTCTCTTGTATTTAAGAACTCTGTCCCATACAGTTCTCCTAACAGACTGCTGAAAAGCTAACAGGACTGAACAAAAAAATGATGGGAAAAAAAACACCACCTCCTCACCCCACCTCCCAAAGCGGAAGGGAAGGCCTAATTCCGCCGCCCCCCCCCCCCCCCCCCCCCCCCGCTACCCATTTGTAGTTCATCTGCTGGGAAAAAGAAGCAAAAAGAAGCCTCCCAGAATTTTAGCCTTAGGACTGTACAGTTGGCAAAAGGGAAACTGTCCTGTGTTTTCTGAGAGGGGATGTTCTGAGGAGAATAATAAATGCTTTGGATATTCATTGCCATTGAAACAAAAATGTGAGGCCTGGAGTGGAGATAAACTGGTTGTCCTGTGTATTTTGTGAACTGAATGTACATACGTGTACTTTGTAAAATAAGATTTTGTAAGGCAAATAACTTCTCATCTAATGGTAAAAGGGAAGCGTGAAAAATAATTGCTAAGTCTTAAGTAAAGAAAGAAGAAAGAAAACAAAGCTGACAGGTGGTGTCAAATGTTCTGATGAATTTTATGACCAAATGTGTAGAAAGGACTTGCTGATGCAGATCGGGAATGTTTCAGTAATTTGTAGAGCCTGAATAAGTTGAGTGGTTAGGAAGTTGCCTGGCAGAGAAGGACCTGGGAGTATTGGTTGATAGTCAGCTGAATATGAGCCAGCAGCGTGCTCAGGTAGCCAAGAAGGCCAACAGCATCCTGGCTTGCATAAGAAGCAGTGTGGCCAGCAGGGCTAGGGAAGTGATTGTCCACCTGTACTCGGCTCTGGTGAGGCCGCACCTCGAGTACTGTGTTCAGTTTTGGGCCCCTCACTTGTGACAGGACGAGGGGGAACGGGCTAAAGTGGCCCCAGGGGAGGTTTAGGTTGGATATTAGGAAGAACTTCTTTACCGAAAGGGTTGTGAGGCATTGGAACAGGCTGCCCAGGGAAGTGGTGGAGTCAGCATCCCTGGAGGTCTTTAAAAGACATTTAGCTGTTAGTGATACAGTTTAGCGGGGGACTGGTTAGTGTTAGGTCAGAGGTTGGACTAGGTGATTTGGAGGTCTCTTCCAACCTAGGTGATTCTGTGATTCTGTCCTTAGACTGTGTCCTTCTAGGCTCAAAGTTCTTACCATGTTTTCTCTGTATCACAGAATCGTAAGTCATTCAGGCAGGATAGAACGTCGAAGTGTAGTTCACCCTCCTACACAAGTTCACAGCTTGGCCAACTCTGACTAATCTCAACTCTAATTTCAGACCAAGTCCAGAGATTTCACAACCTTTTTGAGCAACTAATCTATTATTGTGAGCCTCATTATCCTCACAGTTTTGCTTTTTTTTTTTTTTTTTTTTTCAGATAGTATTTTGTTTCATTTTGACTATTCTCTCTTTTTCACCAGTGTCACATCTTAGTAAAGAAGTGAAAGACCAGAGTCAATTAATCTGTTAATGTTGTGATAAGATTACCTGGCAATGTTTTCCTATCATGCTATGTTATTTATTTCTAAGACGTATCATTGGAGATGAGGCGTATATGCTGATTAACTAAGTTATCTGTTCTTGGATCTGTATGGAAATGCTTGTAGTATTAGGTGCGAATATTTTTAAATGGTAGGGGTACTTTTTGGAGCAGTTTAGTAAAGCTGGTTTTATAATACAAGTCCGTTGAAGTATTCTTCTCTGTGGAATAGAAAGGGGGACCATTTGTTAGTCCTTGTATTTGCGATCAGATCTAGGAGATGTACATGTACCACATGAATTCTGATGTTACTGACATAGCATTGCGTCCTTGTTTGTCCACAGTGGGTGAGACGAAAAAAGATCTTATAGTTCAGTGCTTCCTAGCATACGAGTCTAGGCCAAAGGGCCTTCTAGTTGGTCTTTTCAGGAGTTGCCAGGATCAGATTTAAGTTGAAGGGGTTCATTCTGCTGTGCTGCGAGAAACTGGAGTTGTTGAATATGTTTTTTTTGGAGAACAAATTACAACTTTTGTAGGTTTTTACTGAAAGTTGATTGTAGTTACTTGGGTGAAGACAATACAATTTTAGAAGAATGTAGTTGATAATACAGTTACGCACATTTATAGTTTGAATAAAAGTGTATTTACATTGTGGAAGAGTGATACATTTCTTTTTATGCTTTGTAGTTTTCTTTTTCACGTTCTGCTGCAATTTTCAACTACTTTTCTATTCTTGTCCTATAAAATCTGCATCATATTACAGAGTACTAATGCATCAAAAATTGTTCTTTGTTGCCCTACATATTGTCATGAATACTGGGAATATGGAACCATCTCCTGTAGCTTTCAGAATCAAAATTGAGCTAACCGTTTGCAGCTTTTTTATAGTGAAAGGAGAGAAAGGGGCACTTTGAAGACCTAATTCAGCTGAATACACTTACATGTAAGGATGAGGGGAATTGCCCCTAAAACATACAGTTTCTCTCTGATGACCTATGAAGGGTATGTTGAAATTGAGAAGTCCAAATTAAGAGGCTGGGGGAAAATTGTATATGTGCTAGTCACCACTGTGTGTTTTTGTGAGGCATTTCCCTGATCTTGTAGGCCTGGGGAGAAGAGGACTGTGGTTAGAGAAGTGACCCATACCCAGCTGGGGTACTTCTTTTTTTCTTGCTTCTTTTTAGTTCTTGCCAATCCAGGTGTCGGTGCTTCTTGACTACTTCATATCCATTTTTCCTTTATCAGTATCCATTTTTAGACATATAGATGGCTGTATGCTTCTGCAGTGTACTTCTGTCTTCAGAGATCACAGAGCCTGGCTCATGTAAGGGTGTAGGAAAGCAGAAGGTCTTAAACATGCTGTCCTGGAATACATCAGGCTACTGAATGGAAAGCTGAAAATCCAGGAACCTGTCTGTAGGCTGAATTTGTTTCCCAAGAAATTGACAGAAAAGACAGAAGTAGTTAATATCTCAAACCATCCAAAGCTTACTGGGATTATGTTAAAATGGAAGATGGAAAGAAGAAAAACTCTTTAAAAGATTAATATTGCTGTAAGATTCTCACTTGTGAATTTCTTTGTAATTTGAAAACTTCATTATTCAATTAAGCTAATCATTTTGGGCTTCCAATTCTGTAATTAATAGGCAGTGTCTTGAAGAAATATTCTTCTTTCTTTTGTTACTCTTTAGATAGTGGTGGTTTTTTGTTGTTGCTTTTTTCTTCTATAGCTTTTCTGAGTTTATAAGCTAATGACTGAATCATTTATGCATATGTGAATGAAAACAAACCTCAAGGACAAGCTTCCATCTCAGCCAATATGTTACTCACCCTGAGGTAAAATACAAAAGAAATAGAAACTTAAATAAACATTTCCTGTAAACAAAAATGAAGGTCATATTTCATACTTCAGGATGAAGTGTCTGTATCTGAAAATGTACATATTAAAATGATCAGTGCAAAGAGTTGTTGCTTCTCTTTCCCTTCAAAAATTACCTTGCAGAGATAGTGATAGATCCGGAAGAGTTTTCACTACCTTGCTGAGGGGAAACTTACTGCAATCCACTCATGTCTGCCCACATTCATCTTCATGTTCTGTCACTGAGTACAATCAGTTTGGTCATGCTCGAGTTGGTATTGTTAAGAAGATGGGGAACAAACAGTGCTGGCTTCTGTCCTTCATTGGACTGGAGGCCAATATTTTTTTCTCATTATTTTCCCAGGAACAAAGGTGAAGGCCATTGCTTCCTGCATCCTCCTCTTTGCCTTTTTTAAGATGGATATAACAGTAGGCATTTACAGGTATTAAAACTGAAATATCCAGTTGTATGTGTTTAAAATTGAGCATTTTGGAAGCATCGTGAATTTATTTGCTGAGTAAATATTGTATCGTTGTGAACCATGCTGCTCAATACCATTCTTGGTCTGAGACAGAATAGCAGTGTTGCCAGCCAGATTAGCAGCAAATCATATTAGAAAATATCATCTAGTTTCTTAATTTTAGCAGATAGAATGTTAATACAGTTAATACAATCAGAGAAGATAGGACATCTATTTTCTTTTTTTGTTTTTTTTGAGCAATTCTTTATTTACACTTCTTTATTTTAAATTCTTGTATTGACGTTTCCAGTGACTTAAAACATTTAAAGATTACCAGTGATCTCTGGCTTGAAAAGTGACTAAGACACTGCCCTGCATGTAGAATGTAGATATTCTATTAATACTGGTAAAAGAGGCCCATGTACCGAGAAAATCTGCTTCACCAGATTGCTCATGGAGATCTAGTGCTGAGTGTTCTCTAAACTTTGGTATGTAGGAGAGATGGGAATTCAGTGCAGCATTTTTTATTTTTATTTTTGGTCCAAATAGAGGAAGAAGAGTGGTTGGAAAGGTAGTTGACTTATTTTATGAAGTTTCTTTGCTTGCTCTTTTGTCATGACAACAGATGATAGAGGAATAATTTTGGTTGTGTTTAAATATCAATACATTTCTACATCCAATTTATTGGTTTAGGCATTAAAGGCAAGTATGTTTTATTTTCCATCTTTTCTTCAAGAGACAGATTGAGTTTTCTAATGTCTCTTCATGGATTTCTTAAATTGCTAATATTTTTCTATTTTAATTTTCTTGGAATGTCTCCATTTGGCCTACAACTTTCTTGAACTGAATGGAGAAACTTTAATAAAAGTGCTTTAACAGAAGCTTTACTAGTGCCATATGGAGTGGAAGGGCATCACCTGTCTTTTTCTTCAAATGATATGCTAAGGAAGAGCCACTAGTTTTGTCCTAGAGATAGTCTGAGTAATGTCTTTGTCCAAACCAGCTTTATTATATGATAGTTAGCTCAGCTGAGAGAAGAGTTCTGACCAATATAGTTAACACCAAGATCCCAAAGGAAGATCAGAAGGTACAGTGAACCACTTGTGATAGCTGCTGTGGTGAATGGCAATCTAACAAGTTCTTTAAAAGTCTGTCAATTCACTGTAAGAATTAACTCTTAAAAGAAGTATTTTGAATCAGAGCAACGAGATGGTACATTGTCGTAAACTTCCTTTTCTGCTTTGGAATGTAGGATACTTGGATGAAAATAAAAAATTATCTAATGTATTTTATGTAATAGGAGGAAGCATTTGTAAGAAAGTTGCAGGTTAAAATGATCTCAGCTGGCCTGTCATCAGTGCTGTCTTTTTCCTTTTTCCTTTAATTTCTAAGACAAATGTTAACAGAAAATGCCCTGTGGAAAATAAGTTAAGCAGTGTTTAAGCTATTGATTGTGAAGTACCTCATCTGTGAAGAGTTTCAGATTATAGTGAGACTGTTCATGTAGGCTCTGCTATTCAGAAAGGCTACCACTCAGTATTACCAGTGTGTGGTAATATAGCCATTTGTTCTCATTGAGCATGTGTATTTTCTGTGCATTCTGTCATGCTGACAAGAGCTCATGAGTTTTTGACGCATAGCACTTGTGTCAAGTTCTCATCTGATCCGTTGTGAAAATTAGGGATGTAGCAAGAAAAAATGTAGCAGATAAGGACACATACTCTAGTACAAGGTGTATGGACAGTATGCAGTTATTCAAATCTGTTTCTGTTTTGGTCATCTTTGAAACATGGTATTTGCAGGGTCTTATATTTTAATTGTTATCTCCTGATGTTTTTCCATGCTCTGATAATTATGTTCTAAAAAGACTTAAAAGGAGAGTTACCAATTTGGAAGGAAGCAGCTAATGGGGACCTCAGGTTACGATGTGCAAGCCAGGTCTAAGGGTATTTATGTAAAGCTTTTGGCCTCAAGTTTGCTTTTTCTTTCTCCATGGAAGTCTTGCCTTTGACTTCTCTTGGAAGGGCTTGGAAAAAGTGAACTTTCCATTATATGTGCCATTTATATAGTATTTTCATTCATATAGAGTAGTAGGCCACATGCAGTTTTTATTGGAAAGTAACTTGAGATACATATAATTCAAGGTAGTAAGTTATTTATGTTTTTCTATGGTTGAGATTTCACTTAGTAAATATCAGAACTGTACCTTTCTATTTACAAAGCCCCTAAACCCTTTAGTTGTCATCTTTGCTAAGCAGTTAAAAAGCAGTGTATTCACACAAAGGTAGAGGTTGCTGCATCTAATTCCTTCTTAACACATCAACAGTAATAAACCTAATGTAATGGTGACTTGTACTTCCTTTTAGACATAACTATGGTAACAAAATTGGTTTTTTGTTAGTCCTTTCTCCTGCATTCTTTGCCTGTCAACCCTTAGGGCATTTCTGTCTGTGCTTCAGCCTTTGTCAACCATGTGCACATTCACACACTGGATTGTTTTTAAGTCTCATGCTGTGGAAGGCACAAAGGGAAAGATGCTTGAAAAAAGAGAAAGTATTAACCTGTATAAGTAGCACAGGATAGTTACCAAAATGTCTCTTTGCATCTTGCCATTTACCCCTTTCTTCTGCATAGTTGGCATCAGTGAAACTGCAATAGTTACCAGTCTTGCTATTGCCCTGTTCTCATGGAGATGATAGTCCATGGGAGTAGTTAGAGAATTTGAGCAGGGTGATCAAAGTCACTACAAGTAAACTTCCCTTTTTCTGCTGACCTTTGATATTGTGGACGTGTCCAGGAAAGGATTTGGTCAGGGACAAATACGTGTTTCCATATTCACAGAGGCATTCTGTGATGTAGCTGTTCTGTAAGCTGAACCAGAATTCATAATTTTTGTATAGACAGAATCCCAGGGTACTCATGCTAGATGCAGTTTGTAATTCAGGATTACCTGTTTGATGTGTTTTGTCTGTTCAAGTTACCATGATTTTACAATTTATTGTGTAACATAAAATGTAATTTAATGCTGATATACTGAATGGCAGTCATCTGAGTTAAAAAGAATCATGTATACTGTGAATTATTTCATGCTTTAATGCAAGAGAAGTTTTAAAATGGTACTTCTGAAGATAGAACAGATCTGTTACCTTCACATTTGTGTTTCTAATGTTGTTTTACAATAGTCTCTGAGAGACAGCAGATTTTAGGTTTTTGTAGAAAAGGAAATTCAATATCAAAACTAAGAGATGCTTTTGAAAAGCATTTAAGCTTCAAAACTGTAAACATACTCTTTTTTACATTTTATGGTTTTACCCTTTATATGGTTTAATTCAGTTTTATATTTAGATTACTTTGTCTATGAAGAAATAGGATATGCCCTTCAATACTTGTATTATAGACTGGAATATTAACATAATACCACATACTTGTTCTATGTGTAACCCTTGACATTCCTGGTACTGTTCTCCAGCCTGAACAGAATTCTTGCTCCGGTCCGTTACTCTTTAGTTTTATGGCCCATATTTCTTACTTTAATACCAGTGTTTTTTTTCTTTCATCTGTCTTCCTTCCTGATGATGTTCTTTTTTCCTTCCTGTTGCTATAAATTTGTTTATCAAGAATTATTTTGTTGAGCAGAAATGTAACTTTAATATTGCCACTGGAAAGGCTGAGAAGATGGATGTTCAGAAAGAAGCATAATAATCTCTTATAGAAAAAGAGTTGTGTAACTTTCCAAATATCATACTATCATAGAATGGTTTGGGTTGGAAGGGACCTTAAACACCATCTAATTCCAATCCCCCATCATCAGGGACACCTTCCACTAGAAATGTGTTTAATCTCAAAGGAAGACAGAATTGGTTTACTTCAACTCTTGTCCTTAGCAAAGACACCACTGGGTACCTCTTTTGTTAACTGTATAACAAAGATCAGCTCTCCACTGTGTGTTGATTTTACTTTAACATTTGCATGGCTTCTTCAACATTTGATAAATATTCGCTATATTCAGAAGATAGCAATTACTGTGATGTATACTGTTGGTTTTTTTTTTATAGTACTGTGGAAGAATAATCATGTTTTATTGCATCTGTCATCCCTTTAGTGGGATGATTTTGTGCATGTTTATTTTTTCTTTAAGCATTTCACTAGGAAGATCTTTTTTAACCCCTCTAGTGTCTCATCGAGGAACTTGTTTGAGATTTCGCTCTGTCACTTATGAATTTCACATATATTAACATCATCTCCCTGCCTGTCCCAAAATTCATGTTCATTTTTGTACTTGGAGTGTAGTATTTTGAATCTAGTAGTATTTGTACAGCTAAAAGGTAATTATGACATACATATGTGTTTTAATTATTATAGTAAAAATGTGTAGTTTTTGGATACACTGCAGCAGATGATTTAAATCAAGTGGGCAATAAGCCAACTGTCATACTGAGAAAAGATGAAGAAAAATACAGTTCTTCATTTTTTCAATGTAGTTTTGAGTTTGTGAGGTGATGAATTTGAACGAGGGAAATTCTAATAAGGGAGAAAATATTGTAGGAATGAAAGCATAACAAGAGGAAAGAGGAATTCTTTAGTTAGGGCATGACAGATAGCTGAAGGGGAGGGTATTGTGAGACAAGAAGGCACAGTGAAATAATGTAGCTGTAAAAGGAAGCCAGTAACACATAATTGTGTTATATATTGATAAGTGATTACATATGTTTATTGGGAGCTATATTTGCACATATTTAAATGTTAAGATTGTATCAAATATACATAGTAATGCAATAAGTGTATTGGTATGAAAGATGTAACTGTTACAGTAAAATATCAACATGCATTTTGTAATAATGTAGTGTATTGAAATTACTTGGTATCTAATGATGAAGTCTTAATACCAGCCAAAAATATTTCTCTATTAATATGATTTAGCATGAAGATTCTAACACACAGGCATGAAAGAAGTTAGTTGTTTAGGCACTTGTTTTTTGGCAAAGGCTCATCTTGTAGTAGCTCCTTTTGTCACAATGGTTTAAGAAGGTTTCAACAATAAATAATAGCCATAATCCCTTTAAATTTTCCTTCATACTACAAATATTCATGATACATGTAAGGTTTTGTGGTTTTGATGTTTTCTAGCACTTTGTAACTGACCATTTTGTTGTTGTTGTTGCCTGTAGGATAGTATGACATTACTTTTCTACAGATGAGTAAATTGTTTTTAAGGATCTCAAGTAGAGTTCAGTGTAAATGTCATGTTTTAAGTTTTACTTCCATTCATGTTGGCCAGTGTATTTCAATTGGGAAGAAAATCTAGTCAATGTCTAAAATAGGTCCAATGTTGTAAGAGGTGCCATCTAAAAATAAATGTTGTTTTATTTGCAGAAAGCCATATTCTTGAGGATGTAAACAAGTGTATCATCGCACTGAGAGAGCAAAATGCTGACAATTTAGATCGTGCAGCAGGTGCGATCCGAGGGCGTGCTTCAAGAGTAGCTCATATTGTTTCGGGTGAGATGGACAATTATGAGCCAGGGGCTTACACTGAAGGAGTGATGAAGAATGTTCAGTATTTAACCAAGAATGGTAAGTCTCATTTCTGAACTGTGTTCTCAGTTTCTTTAGTTGTAAAAGCATTATTTTATACGTCACATTTAAAAGGAATCCTGTGATTCTATGACCTAATGAATTAATAATGCACTGATGTTTCACTATATGGTATCTTACCTCCTTTCAGCATACTGTCCAATTATAATGATACCATACAGTTCAAAACTAACTTTTGAAAAATTAAATTACATAATTCATGTAAGGGTTTTTAACTTTTAGAGAACTTTCACTACAGTTTTTACATAAATGTAATTAGCAATGTTTGGAGACTAGTAACTGACGAGGCAGCAGCTTTCGGCTGTTTTACTGGCCTCAGCACATCTGTTTTATGCAGATGAAAGCTTGTAGAGACATAGAAGCAGGATCATGATTTGTTTATACTTACCTCTTCCAGGATTATTGTGCGGTGGTTAAACATTCTCAGACATATTCAATTTTGCTATGTGAATTTGGAACTTCTTAAAATATTTAGTAGTGTCCATTTCATTTTCCATGATACTAAAGAGAGTATTCTTTACTGGAATATCCCCATATTGGAAGCTGGATTGTAACAGTCCTATTCTATAAATGGTTTCTGGTTTTAATGTAACCAGTGTAAGGCTGAATATGGTATGAGGGGCTGGAGGAGGATCAGGAGAGATGAAGTATATCAGTTGTGTCACTATATGTGCTACTTTTCGTGAAAGACGATCTTACATGTCTGAAATGTAATTTCTGTCAACAAGAAACTGAAGCGAACTGTCAGCCATTTCCAATTGATGTTTTTTTCTACTTACTCTTTAAAGGGCATTACAAAGCATGAGGCTACTTGGGTGTGAACAGAATTGATTTTAATCCTATTTGTGTCCTACAACACTTAATCTCTGGCCTCATATTTTTTGATTCAGTATATACACTAGGAGTCTGTAAAGACCCCAGGACTTACATGTTCTCAGTGGCTGGAAGTCTAATAGTTGGGTGGTATTGCCATTAAGAAGTTTTCTGGTAATCTGTGTGTCTCTGAAATAGAGGATTCAGTTTCATGAACATAGAAGTCTGAATGCTAGCTCTGTCAGTCTAAACAGGTTTCTAATACGTTATGTTTGCTTGACATTTACTTTATTTTACTGCGAGAAAAGACAGGAAGTTTGAGCACTTTTTTAATCAGTTCAAATAGGTCCAGGACAGAACTGCCTTCATGTGAAACAAGTGAACTGACATACCAAAGAAGTTGCAAAAGGGACAGAATAGTGAGAAGATTTTGGAATAGACTTGCCTGGTTTTATCTCCTTTTCTGACATTTTGATGAGAAAATCTGAGAACTTGGAACATAATGTTCTGTTTTCGTAACTTTTGAAAGCACTATGACATATAGTTAAGGCAGAAGCAATTACAGGAAAGCATAGTTTTTATTCCTATGTAAAAACTGAGCTCTTCTTTCTTGAAACTGGTGGTATTGAAACACATCAGGAGTTGATGTGGATTTCTGTTCTGTTGCATTGCTGTGACAAAAATATATATACATATATATAAATCTGTGTATTTAAAAAAGACAAAGCATAAAATTGGTTTGGGTTGGAATATCTGGCTGTGTCAAGGGACATCAAGCACGGTGTCATTTGAGCAAAATTTTTTGTGGTACTTTAAACCTAAAAGTCCTGTACTTCACATAATTCAATAGGAGCTGTAAAAGGAAAAATGTACTTTTCATTCCTACCCTTATTTATATGATCTGCAGTGAAAAGACTTCAAATCCTTATGAGGATTTTTTGATTAGTTTTATTTTTCTACTGCTTCAAGAGACATGAAAAATGCAGGTAAGCTGCAGCCCTCAAGTTTAACCTAATGCACGCAGTTACTGGGTCTTCTAGGAGCCAGCTGAGAGCAAGGTGACCTTACTAGAAAAGAAGTTCGCATATTTTCTGCCATCAGTTTGTTTGCATGACTAACACAGTGCAGTGAAATGCATCTTTTATGCTCAATGAAAAGGTAATGTGTTACTGAAGAGACATTATAAGAGGAGGAGTATACAGTTAGTGAAAATAGAATTATGGAATAATAGTGTACTACACAGAAACTGCAAAAATGCACATGAAAGCCTAAGGTCACTGAATCTCTTCTGTTGGAAGACATCATGCAGCAAGATGCCAAAATTAGCTATTCATCAAATACTTCTTTAATAACTGCTGTACAATAGGTATTAAAAGCTGCTGCGTAGTTTCCTAGTTGAAGTTACATAGTCCTGTCCGGATACCAGTTGTTTTTAAACAAACAGATTTTATAGTACTGTATATTGGAGTATCTGCTTTCTCCAATTTGTTATTCCTCTCCTCTGTTTTGCATCTTCCCATTCACCCAACAACAAGAAAACCATAAGCAAAAAAACAGCAAAGCTCTGTCAAAACACTGTTAAGGTTGTGGAGTCCACCTCTTAAAAGTTCAGTTATACCAGAATAAAGGTTGTCTTTTTAGCCCTTGATTTGCACTTGGTATATGCATTATGCTGTTGAAGTATGTGATTACACAGTTAAGCTACGAAATAGCTGCTTAATTCATTCCACTGGATGGACCTGCTTTAGGCATTCACCAGGCTCACATATTGAAGGAGGCTGTTGTCCATGGGATAAGTTTTAAAAATAACGGGGCAGAAGAATGCAGGAGGACAGTATGTGATCTGATGGTGCAGATAGTTGGTTTGGACTGCCCTTGTGTCTACAGAGAGGTGACACTTCAGGTTAATGAGGCTACAGCTAAATGTGGGATGCAGGAATACTCGCCCCCTCCTGGTGTGAGCGAGCACTCTGAGTACATCCCAGCTCTATGTCAAGATGAGATTGGGAGCTGCTCTATCTCATCTTCTTTTCAGGTTTTAGTGGGAAGGACGTTAGGCTGTGTGGTCAGAAAAGAAACGTGCAAAACATTTGAACCAGCATCCATGTCCAGATGTTAGGAGATCAGCACTGAAAATCATGCCCTGGAAATGAATGCTCCATGGTCTGTGTGAAACCTTTACTGACTATGGGGGAGAAGAATGTTCAGCCATGTGGTCTACAAGCTTAATGAAGGCAGTTGTTGAAACCAGCATTTCCTATCTTGATTTTGCAAATGCAAATGTGGTAGAGGTGCAGGTTGTATTCTTTTATGTTTAAGACTGAAAACGTTAATATTGGCACCTCTCCATCATTCCTAATGCCTGGTACTGTTGATTAGATTGAAAAGTGCAGGTCCTTGCATTTTGATAGGATTTGTTTACTGTTGCATGAATGCAAAATGAAACCTTTAAGGAAGACTGATTATAAAAACACAAGGTATTTCCACTTCTGAACTGGAGGAGTAACCCTGTACTGTAATTTTAAATAATCAGTCTATTCATTTTCCTACCTTCCAGAATCTGCAGTAGTTAAATTTAAGTAAACAGTTTATATTATGGTATCTACCTGTTGATACAGTAAAAAGCCTGTGTTTATTGTAAATAGTGTCAGCATTGTTTCTTTCATGTCAAAGTATAATAATACACTGTATAAAGTGCACATTCTTTTTATATAGAAGTATGTATACATGCATATAAATCCTCTATTTATTTAGGTTTAAGGATCTTGCGAAAATAAGGAAAAGGGATGGAGACAAATACTTTAACTGTATTAAGGCGTCAGCACTTTTAACTGTGAGTCACTGTAGCTTTGAGTCCACTTGTTCTTATGCTAGTAGGGCTGAGGGACGTAGAGGAGCCCATTTTCCACAGCTTTTTAAAAGCAGAATCGTGAAATGCCTTGTGTGATTCACTTAGGGATAGGGTCTAACGTAAAGTTTAGAAATACTGATGAAGGTAGGTTTAGAATGAAATGCATGTTTCTATTCTCAAATTGTAGATCAGCTGTAGGTGTTGTTCTGAAACTGCCATTGGCAAGACACAAAATATCGATCCCATTCCATTTGAAATATGACTGAACATAAGTTAAGACAGAGTTTAATCTATAAGAATGGTGATACCAAATTTAAAGCTGAACATGAATTTGAAATTGTCTCGCTGCTTCAGAAAATATTTAGAAGCATGTACACAGCTGTGAATTCCAAAAAAATTCTTCAGAGGGACATCAGATCTATCAGACCTGATACCAACAATGCTGATTATAATTAGGAATTGAAGAGCAGAATAGATGGGAAGGGTTTTTTTAAGCAATTCATCATCTGGGTAAGTGCGAGTTTCTAGACATTTCAGAGTCAAGGAAAATCTCATATCCAAACAGTCCCATAACTTACTTAGGAGGCTGTAGGACATCTCTTTTGGGTGTTACATATACATGCTTCTTTGCTATACCAAGGGGATACCAAGGAAATCTTTGGCCTGATTATCTCCTTTGTGGGACTTGTGAGAGCTGTATTAAGACTATTTCTAATTAAAGACTTTCTCAAATTTGTGCATTTATGCATCGCCAGTTTGCGCATTTTCTTCATGTGTCAATGTGAGCAGCTCCACATGAGTGAGCTCCACAAGCTCCCTTGGCCCCAGTGGGCCAAACACTTTAAACGTAGACCTGTTTTGGAGACATTTGGTTTGTGTTTAAAATCCTTACAAGTTCAAGTTAACCTTTTCTGAAGTGCTTTCCTGTGGTTTTGTCCTGAAACTCATTCAATTCATCCTGACCCAGTTGTCTGTTGTATGGGCAATGTTTTTGCATGTTGTTTCCAGTGACTTTGAAGAATTTGGAATTAAATAATTTATTTATGTTTATTTCTTGGTCCCAAGAATGGTGTCTTGGACACCTTCCGGAGTCTCCTCTCACTTCCAGTGTGATCAGTTGCATAGCCTCTGTGCTTACACTGGTCTACTCTACCTCAGAAAGGACTTCGCTTGTATAGCACTGTATTAGGAAGAACTTCTTTACCTAAAGGGTTGTTAGACATTGGAACAGGCTGCCCAGGGAAGTGGTGGAGTCACCGTCCCTGGAAGTCTTTAAAAGACGTTCAGATGTAGAGCTTAGGGATATGGTTTAGTGGGGACTGTCAGTGTTAGGTCAGAGGTTGGACTCGATGATCTTGAGGTCTCTTCCAACCTAGAAATTCTGTGAAAATTCTGTATTAAATGATTCAGCTTGATGGATTAACTCTACTGCAGTACTTTTCTCTGGGAAAGAAATTTATCTCAGCAAGTAGAGATGTTAGTGTTATCTGATGTTGATCTTGCTTCTTCTGTTGTGTTGTTTTTTTTTGTTTTTTTTTTCATTTATGTCCGTATCTTGCACACTTACATGCATAAGCTAGTAACTTTGTATTTTTTAAGTTGCTTTATTTGCTTTTTTTCAAACAGTGGTTCCTAGACTTGTAGTGATAGCTTATGCTAAGCAACTGACAGTTTCCTTTGTCCACTGTCAGAATTGTTTGCAGTAGGGATTATATATTTTATCCAATTCAAAAACTTTATTCCCTCGAAAGATACCATCCAAGGAGGTAACACATGGAGGCTTTGTGGCATTTTATCCTGTTCACTCTGACATAAAGTATTTTATTTTATTTTTGCATGCCATCTAAGCCAAAATAGGGGAAGAGTAGTATTTTCAGAGACTTTATTGTCTTGCCTAAGACATACCTACAGGTGATGTAGAAC